>NC_056660.1:6108333-6719166 GCF_018350195.1 Panthera tigris | reverse complement strand
CACCCACTCAAGGACGTTTAACATCCATTCTTAAGCCCGCTGGGCGGGCGCTAGTCTTTATGTATGCATTAAGCACAGTTTTTCTTTTTTTCATATTTAACATTATGTTTTTGAGAACTAGGCGTGCTTTTGTATGTAAACCTAGCTCCGATCATTCCGACTCTGCTCCAGAGCGGGCTGTCACATTTCATAGACTGGCTGCTTGTTGGCTGTGCGGTCGTCCGTGCCGCCCCGCGCGGCGTTCTTGTCACTGTGGGTCCTGGGTGGGGATCCGTCAGGTCAAACTTGGAGGAACTGTTAGGTCACCTACTACATGCGTGTTTGGTTTCGGCTCCCTGAGATGGCTGTCGAATTATACCCCGTTAGGGCACGGGTACAGCCGGGGCTTTAATCCGCTAGCTAGAAAAAAGTCACAAGTTGTAAGTACAGCTTCTTGATCCGCGCTTTGCTTTCCTGAGAAAGTTCTTGCAAACTAGTCTTACTATTAAAATCCTTCACTCTTCACTATCATCCTTTATTTTCTTTCAGTAATGTTACGTGGTGAAAGGGAACACAGTTTTTTAAGGGATGTCTCTGTGATGCACGTATAACCGAAACGTTATGAAAATACTACGAATACTAAGAGTGCTGTTTCGTTTGTTTTAATTTTTATTTTACAGGGCGCCAATGCCTCGGCATTAGAGAAAGAGATTGGCCCAGAACAGTTTCCAGTCAATGAGCACTATTTTGGATTAGTCAATGTAAGTATCCGTTGGTCCTCCGCCTTCACAACTATGGTTGCAAATCGTTTTCAAAGTGTTGAATGTGTTTCATAATTTATTAAAGGAAAATTGTTCATTTGCATCAGTAGGCTTAAAGCCAAGAAACTTGATTTGGAATTTTAAAATGCTCTTTTTTTTTTTTTTTAAACGTTTATTTATTTTTGAGAGAGCGAGCGAGTGAGCACGAGCAGGGGAGGGGCAGAGAGAGAGGGAGACACAGAATCGGAAGCCGGCTCCAGGCTCCGAGCTGTCAGCACAGAGCCCGACGCGGGGCTTCAACCCACGAACCGTGAGATCACGACCTGAGCTGAAGTCGGACGCTTAACCGACTGAGCCACCCGGTGCCCCTAAAATACTCTTTTTAATGGAAGGGAAACAAGACTGCTCGAAGTCTTAAGGGTCTTAGATTGGAGTTAGCCAGATTTTTCCTATTTTGTATCAAATTTTTTCATAACGGAAATTTCATATGGCCTATGCTACATGATCTCTTGTTTCTTTGAGAATTATTTAAATGTCCAAATAGAAGCGGTCCAAATGTACAGGTGTAATAAGTAAAGTTTTGCAAGTGCCTCCATGTGTCTGTGGACTCTTTGTCAGCCGACTTCTGGCAGTGTTCCACTAGCATAGATATAAAAATGCAAAATATAGGAGAAAGATACATCCCCAGTCCTTGTGAAGATAATTCTAGTTATTATACATCATTGAAATTTTGGGAGAACTTTCTTTGGAAGTTTTAACTCTTTTTCTGACTCATCAACAAATGCCACAAATCTGTGTTCTACAATTGTGGTAGTTTATGCCGTCCTGTTACGTAGATCCGTGGTGAATGTTTTAAACTCTATGTAAGAGACGATAATACAGGGGACAAAGTAAGCTCCATTGAACACACGTGTGTCACTCACTGAGTGCAATCCGTGACGTTCAAGGTAGATTTCTTGTGTAGATAAAGTGATGTGGGCATTTCCTCTCCTGCTGGGAGTCCCCTTGAGAGCGTAAAGCTTGTAACAAAAGGAGTCTCCACCCCACTGTGCCCACCTCCCCAGAGGAGCCTGCTCATTCATCTACTGGCTCTTTTTTCCGGAATCTACCCCCACATTCTAAATAAAGTGCCTGTATGCTGTTAAAAACAGTCTATCGACTTCTTTTCCCTCACCCTAGACATTCCTTCATGGCTCTCCTTTTCTAGAACTGGTCTTCTTCCTTGGATTTTTCCCTGCTTTGTGGAACATGTTCTATGGTAGCTTCTTTAGGGAGCGTGCATGGGAGGTGAACTTTGAGCTCTCGTGTATTTAAAAACGTTTTGGTTCTTGCTAAAGCTAGATACACAGCCTTCCTTCAGAATTTGTAAGGGATTACTCTTTGGCTTTCTGGCGTCTGTTGATGTCAAGAGGGCTGATGCTGTTCTGATTTGTCACCTCTTCTGAGTGTGGCCCCCTCCCCCCAACCCCCCAACAGTGTTTTAGGAGGCTTTCAGAATGTGGATGATTATCCACAATGTTCTGAAATTTCATGATGTGTCTTCGTGTTCCTCCCCCTCCCCCCCCTTTGTTGCATTGACTATGTACCAACTCATTCAGACATTTTTCGTTTTCCTCAAGTCTCGAACATTTCTAATACTAGCATTTGGATAATTTCCTTCCTATCAGTGTAATCTCTTTGTTCTGTGTTTTTTGATATACCCTTCGTTGCATATCGAAATGCAGACTGATTTCTCTGTTTTTTCTGCGTTTTCTCCCATTTTTGATCATCTGCTTTGTATTCTACATTTTGGATTATTACTCACCCTTTTTTATCTTGTTCATTGCACCTTTTATTTCTTAGAGTGTTACTTTTGTTCTTTGATTTTGTTTCCCTGTGGTTTTTCTCAGGATATTATTTATAGTTTTTATTGTTGAGGTTTTCTTATCCTTACTGGATTGTTTCTGAGACACCCCCCCCCCCCCCGCCGCCATTTTAAACTCTGTTTCCTAATGGAAGCTCTCCTTAAATTTCATTCCTGCATAAAGATGAAATTCTGAGAAGCTGATTGGGGCTCTGTGTATTAGGGTGGAGCTGGTCTACCAAGGGCTTCTCTCCGAGGTGACTGCCCCCCACCCCCATTTCAGTGGCTAGAGCCTTTTCTCTGGGGCTGTTTACCTGGTGCTGAGGGACTTCTTCAGTCTGTGTCTAGGGCTGGCTTCGTTCAGGGTCTTATTGAATCCTGTCCTCTGTTTGGTGCCTCATGCGGTCCTCTGCTGTCCTTAAGGGCTCTTGAACCAGACTCTCCTGTTCAGCTTCTGTGGGGACTAAAACCTACACTTGAAAGAAAGGCGAAGTGCCTAGGGGTCTGAACGGCCCTTTTAAAAAAAGACTTACAACCGGGGGCGCCAGGGTGGATAAGCATCTGACTCTTGGTTTTAGCTCAGGCCATGATCTCAGTTTGTGGGATCGAGCCCCCATGTCAGGCTCTGAGCAGGGAGCCTGCTCCGGATTCTGTCTCCCTCTCCCTGCCCCTCCCCTGATCGCTTGTGCACGCTCGCTCGCTGTCTCCCAAAGCAAACAAGAAATAAGCATTAAAATAATAATAATAATAAAAGGCTTATAACCGGACCTGTGTTTTCCCACCCTCACCCTCCTTCCCCCCCCCCCCTTTATTTTTTCCTAATTTATTCTTTTACTGTCATTTCGTTGGAGTTTTGTCAGGGGTGGGGGGAAGTTAATTGAATATATTTGAATGTATGTAATGTCCCTTGTTTAACAAGAAAGTCTGGCCTTTACTTCCAATATCTAAGGTGTTTGTGCTTGCATACAGCGTTGTCTAGTGATCAAAAACCTCATTTAACTTCTGGGAATGGGCAAACCCCAGTTTCTTCTCTCTCATTATTACTTCCCTGTGGCTACCCACCCTTATTTGGTTCACACTCAAGCTAATATGTGTCTCGAATTGTAGTAAAGGTGTGTTCATCGATAGTGTCTCAGAAGAACCCATTTTCTTTAGCACAGGAGTATTTTATATATTGAAGGCTGTCTCACTTTTAACCTTCTCCAGTATAAACATTTCAGTCTCTCCATTTTGTGTCTGACTGTAACCTTTTTTGCAGATAGCCTCACAACAAGGAAAACGGTATCCTAGATAAAATCTTACTATAAAATGAGTTCTACAGGCCTGTTTTCCCCTTGCTGTTAATGTTGTTTTTGCTTGAACATACCTCTCAGAATACCAGGGTCAATTGTGTTAAAGGAAAAAAAAAAAGATTTCTTAGAAGGTTTTATTTTTATTACTCCCCGTGGGTCAAGATTAAATTAATCTAAATTAAGAGGGTAGTATTGGTGCTTTTCCCTGAAGCTGACTAACCGAGATTCAGTAAAACCCAAGAGAAGCAGGAGGGAGTAAAGTTAGTACGAGAATTTTAGGGGAATCTTTGTCTTTATCCCCTCCAGAGACTCTTTTGATGGGTGGAAATATAGTTTCTGATCTCTGTGCCTAGTTAGTACACCAAAGAATTGAGCTCCCCTAAGGTAGCCAGGGCTCCAACCTTGAAAGATTGATGAACACCTTGAATTATATTGAGAAAGTAATTGATGGTCAGAGTACATGCAGCAGAACCAGTATAGTGATTAACTTTTTCCATGGTTTAAACTTTCAGGTTCCCTTGCAACTGTGTTGTGTATAGTCTTAACCTTTTTCTAGAAGTCCTATTTTTAAAAAAATAATGTTTATCTTTGGGGGGGGCATGAGCAGATGAGCAGGGGGCAGAGAGAGAGAGAGAGAGGGAGGGAGGGAGGGAGGGAGGGAGAGAGAGAGAGAGAGAGAGAGAGAGAGAGAGACACAGACAAGAATCCAAAGCAGGCTCCACAGACTGGATGTGGGGTCGGATGCTTAACCAACTGAGCCACCCAGGCACCCCTGTATTTTTAAGCTCTTAAAATATCACTCTTGTTTCTTTCCCCCTTCCCCCCTCCTCCTTTTTTTCTTTTTTCTTTTTTCTTTTTTAATTTATGGAGTTATCACACTATTTATGGGAGTTCCTAAAAAATAAGGGTGGAGCTTTGGGGGATAAGGGAGGGTAGCTTAGTTAATTCAGAGATCAGCATTTTAACCCCTCCGCCCCCCATCTCTGTCTGCCAGGTAGTTCCTATTGAAAACAACACTGGAATGTAGCTGCTTTAAGAAATTCTGTGGTTTAGGAAATTCTGTGGGGCGCCTGGGTGGCTCATTCGGTTAAGTGTCCAACTTCGGCTCAGGTCATGATCTCACAGCTTGTGAGTCGGAGTCCCGCGTCGGGCTCTGTGCTGACAGCTCAGAGCCTGGAGCCTGCTTTGGATTCTGTGTCTCCCTCTCCCCTGCTCGTGCTCACTCACTCTCTCAAAAATAAACGTTTAAAAAAAAAAAAAAAAGAAATTCTGTGGTTTATCTTTTCTAACAATTGGATTTTGTTAAAATGAGACACACATGTATTTTCTTTTTATTAATCTGTTCTTAGCTAAGTGTGAGTTTCTGAGGTTCATTTTTAAAAAAATGTTTCTTTTGTGAGAGAGAGAGAGAGACACACACACACACACACACACACACACACACACACACACACACGGGGAGGGGAGGGGCAGGGCAGAGAGAGGGGGAGAGAAAGAATCCCAATTTCTGATAGTGCAGAGCCCGGTGTGGGGCTCAGTCTCACTAACCATGAGATCATGCATGACCTGATCCAAAACCGTGAGTTGGATGCTTAACGGATTGAGCCACCCAGGTGCCCCTCCGTGGTTCATTTTAATAGCTTTGAAGGAAAAGCTTACACTGAGAAGAGTTCCTGTTAGACTTGCCTGATTGGATCCTTTTTGTGATTGGCAAGCGGCATACTTACTAGCACTTGCCTTTGGGAAACAGTACGTGTATTTGGACAGGTAGAAAATCAGGCTTTTTTCGGAAACGTAGTCCCCAGGCCCAGTGTGGCGCCCAGCACGGGGCCTGAGCTCTAAGATGGTCAAAACCTGGGCTGAGATCCAAAGTCAGACGCTTAACCAACAAAGCCACCCAGGCTCCCCCAGACTTTTTTTTTTTTTTTTTTTTTTTAATGGAGAAGAAAAATAACCACAGTTGGATTAACAGAAAATTCAGCGTGGTGGTTGATCCCAACGTTGTCAATGACAACGTATTTTCCGTTATTTGCGGTTGCAGATCTTTTTGTCTTGGAAGACTGTTTTCACAAATGATGACTTTGATGGCAGTTTACTCTTCATAATTCTGATGTCTGCCACTATAATTTGCATAATACATAGCGTGGGGATTTCCTGTTGGTTTAACTCTTGTGAATGCGTTCGTATTTCTGATGTTATTGGAAGTCTGAGAGGAGAAATACTAGTGTGGTGTGAGGGCTGAGAGATGGTCTTGTGTAGACAAGGGAGCCTTTTGGAAGCTTTCTCTTGTTGTAAAATATCCTGCTTAAATGTCAGCTGTTTATAGGGCCAGCTAAATTCTCTGAAAACAAATTGTTTTAATCTCATGAACCGGATTGCCTTTTTCCCTTGTATCTTGTCGCTGATGAGTACTTATTTTAGTAAATGGAGTGATTTCAGTTAGTATCTCTTTCCTACTTGTGCAGCCTACATTTTTAAGAGTCTTTTTTCATTATTTTATTGTATGGTTCTATATTAATTTCTAATAACTGCCAAGAGACAGGTGGCCTCATTAAATCGATTTGTGAGGCTGCAGTGGGATGTGCTTTTCCCTAAAATCTTTGTTATAAAATAACAACTGTGTTCCTAGACCATTTTACAAGAGGCTTTTAAGCCTGAATTGCCAGTAGTCATTGGCCGGAATTCTGGATTCGGGCCGTTGTGAAGGACGCAAATAAAAATGAAACTTTCTTTCCATTTGTAAGTCATAAAATTGATTAGGCAAATGTCTCTTGGTTCTATTTGCTTTTGCATTGATTTATTCTCCTTTAGTTTCTCTCCACCTGCTGGCCATAGGCTGCTTGAGGGTTGCATTATCAGAGATCCCAGAGAATGTTCATATTAGACCTGACAAAAGAACTCTGGCCCAAGTATTCTGCTGAGATTGGGTCAAGTGGACGGCCCTGTTGGCAGGGTCTATAAGAAGGTTTGTGGTGGACAACCCTATGGCACTTATGTAGAGACGTCAGTTCCTATAAGGAAGGGTGGGACAGTAGAGTGAGGTAGTGTAGGGCAAGGAATGGATGTCCACTAGCATATGGAAGGACATTTTTAGATTAGGTTTACTTGACTGTAGTGAGAGTGGTGGATAGGGAAATGTGGGGTATAGTGTTAAAAAACAGGGCCACCTAGGGCACCTGGCTCCGTTGGTTAAGCGTCCAACTCTTGGTTTCAGCTCAGGTCGTGATCTCGCTGTCGGTGGGTTTCAGCCCCCCGTCAGGCTCCGTGCTAACAGTGCGGAGCCTGCTTGGGATTCTCTCTCTCTCTCTGCCCCTCCCCGCTCACGCTGTCTCAAATAAGTAAATAAATTAAAGCCAACAAATGAACAGAACAGGGCCACCTAAACTGTGCTGGGGAAGAGGACCTTCCTTTAGAAGGGGACATGCACAGGATAGGCATCATCATCACCAGCCTCCAGCGTGGGACAATGGAGCATTTAATAAACATCTTGAAACGTTAAAAAAAAAATTTTTTTTAACGTTTATTCTTTTTTGAGAGGCAGAGACAGAATGTGAGCAGGAGAGGGGCAGAGAGAGAGTGAGAGAGAGGGAGACACAGGATCTGAAGCAGGCTCCAGGCTCTATCCGTGTGTGCAGTGGTCCTGTGACACTCAAGTTCGACACCAGCGAGTCGATGGTATCATTGTCTCTTATTCGTTTGTGCGGTTGCAATCTATTATAATTTGAACAGAGATTAAGAGATTACGTGATTTCATTTCATTCGGTTAACCTAGGTTTTCAAAATGGCCACATGACTTAAAAAGATTGTTTCAGAAATAACAGTGTGGTGACGGAGTGCTGGGGAAGTGCTCCATGCAGGTTGCTAATTTACTTCTTTACAAGGTTTTACGAGGTGTGGGCTGTATTGTCAACCACACTCACAGATGAGGAAACGGATGAACGGCGTGGCTCAGTGATTTCCCGCGGTCAGGTAGCGGAACCCAGCTTGAGCCCAAGGCGGTTCAGTTTCAGGGCTTGTGACTTCCTCGCCATGCCATGCTGCTGGCAAGGCAGTTGATCGCTCAGGTGAGTTCCAACAGACGTGGTAGGATTGAAAAGTTAATATCAGGGGTGCCTGGGTGGCTCAGTCGGTTAGGCGGCTGACTTTGGCTCAGGTCAGGATCTCGCGGTCCGTGAGTTCAAGCCCCGCGTCGGGCTCTGTGCTGACAGCTCACAGCCTGGAGCCTGTTTCCGATTCTGTCTCTCCTTCTCTCTGACCCTCCCCCGTTCATGCTCTGTCTCTCTCTGTCTCAAAAATAAATAAACGTTAAAAAAAAAAAAAAAGTTAATATCCTATTTTAGAAAGTAAGGTAAGGCCATAAAAGAACTTCCCATTTGCACCTCTCTGTGTGTGTCTGAGTCTTTGATAGCTCATAGGATATACTGAGCATAAACCCAGTCTGTCAATCACTGTATAAGCCACAGCTTACCAGAAGGCGTACTCAATTTTATTGCTCTCGCTGAAGCATTGATAATCTTTAGTGAAAACAAAATTAATGTAAGTCAGACAAAAATTTAAAATATCTACTTGGCCTTAGTCACATTTGTTATACAGTCGACCTTTGAACAACATGGGTTTGAGCTGCCCCGGTCCCTCTATACATGGATTTTTTTTTTTTTTTTTTAACACAGTACTGTAAATGTCTCTTCTCTACCTTATGATCTTAATAACATTTTTTTTTCTCTAGCTTTGTTGTAAAAGAATACAGTACATAGTACATATGACATATAAAATATGTGTCAGTTGATTGTTACTGGTAAGGCTTCCAGTCAACAGTAGTCTAAGTTTTTGCAGAGTCAAAAGTTGCCCTCAGATATTTTTGTAAAAAAAATTTTTTTTAATGTTTATTTTTGAGAGAGGGAGTATGCGTGGGGGAGGAGCAGAGAGAGAGGGAGACACAGAATCCGAAGCAGGCTCCAGGCTCTGAGCCGTCAGCACAGAGCCCAATGTGGGGCTTGAACTCACGAACTGCGAGATCATGACCTGAGCCAAGGTCGGACGCTTAGCTGACTGAGCCACCCAGGTGCCCTGTAAATTTTTAATGTTGTTTTTTTTTTTTTTTTTTTGGAGAGAGAGCACGAGCGGGGGAGGAGCAGAGAGAAGGAGACACAGAATCTGAAGCAGACTCCAGGCTCCGAGCTGTCAGCACATAGCCTGATGCGGGGCTCAAACCACGAACCATGAGATCATGACCTGAGCTGAAGTTGGACACTTAACCCACTGAGCCACCCAGGCACACCAACTCAGATTTTTTTTTAATGTTTATTTTTTTATTTTGAGGGTGCATATAAGCAGGGGAGGGGCAGAGAGAAAGGGAGGGGGGCGGGGAGAGAGAGAGAGAGAGAGAATGAGAGAGAATGAATATGAATGAATGAATGAATGAATGAATTCCAAGCAGGTCCTGTGCTGTCAGTGCAGAGCTCGACGTGGGGCTTGATCTCATGAACTGTGAGATTATGACCTGAGCTGAAGTCAAGAGTCAGACACTTAACCTACTGAGCCACTCAGGTGCCCCTACACACAGATTTTGACCATGTGAGGGATCAGTGCCCCTAACTTCCTCATTGTTCAGGGGCCAACTGTATATAATGTATGTTTTTATGTATATAAATTTTATATTTTATAAAAGTAATTTTAATGTGTAGAATGTAACACATATATAATTTTTATTTGTGTTTATTAGGGATGTGTGCTCAAAATGATCTTAATGATGGAGATATGATAAATATTTGTGGAGGGGGCATTGATTTTAAAACTAGGAGAAAAAGGCATTAGGGAAAGCAAGCATAGGTCATTGTGTTCAATGAGCAATTGAAAAATCAGTGATCAGACCTTGAGGAGGTGGCAGCTTTTAAAATTTGTTTCCCTGATTTTAAGCCGGATTATACCTTTAATCTTCAAAATAAGCTGAGAAGATAGGGTAGGTGTCAACCCTATAGCAATATCTTATTTAGAAATTGAGCATTCGGGGGCACCTGGGTGGCTCAGTTGGTTAAGTGTCCAACTTTGGCTCAGCTCATGATCTCACGGTTCATGGTTCGAGCCCCGCGTCAGGCTCTGTGCTGACAGCTCGGAGTCTGGAGCCTGCTTCAGATTGCGTGTTTCCTTCTCTTCTCTTCTCTTCTCTTCTCTTCTCTTCTCTTCTCTTCTCTTCTCTTCTCTTCTCTTCTCTTCTCTTCTCTTCTCTTCTCTTCTCTCTCTGCCCTTCCCCCGCTCATGCTCTGTCTCTTTCTCTCTCTCAAAAATAAATAAACTTAAAAAAATGTTTTTTAAAATTTTTAAAAAGAAATTGAACATTCAGAAACAGGAGTGTGGAGGAAATCATCCCAGACCATCTTTTGCATGAAAGCTATGCACTTGAAAGATACATTTTTAGGTCTTAGGAACTTGAATGAAAGCTGCTATCAAGGAAATTGAAAGAAAAGTTTCCGAGTTACGAATAAGATTGAAAGTGATTGTTTATTCTAGAGAAATAGTAGTAGTTTCACACTTTCATTTTTCCTTACTGGAATTGATGAAGATAAGTGCAAGACCATAAGAGAAGACATCAAATAACTGACTATAAAGTTACTTATTGCTTTACATTCAGAAGATGAGCAAGGAAGGGGCTGCCTTCCAGCATTCTCTACAGAATACAGACTCCCTCGGGTTCTTTACTAAGCTTGGAAGCCATTTGCTTCTTTTTTATGTCAGTCAAGTTTTACTGTCGTACGTTTTTCTAATACACTGTGAGATGCTGTCTTTTGTTTTTAATCTACCTACTCTGTGGAAGTCATTGGAGTCTCTGTTGCTTATTCTTGAATAAAAATGACCAAATTATGGAGATGGAATCTTCTCTTCAGTTGACAGAGGTATAGTTTGTTGGTCATTAGCGTCATTAGACCATGGTATGAATCCTAGTATTGCTTTAGACTGGCGAATACTGAGTAATTGGTACGTTAATCTTAATATTGTAGGTTCTGCAGCGGGTGTACTTAGCCCCTGGATAGGCTTTATGAAAGTTTCCATGGTTACATTTATCAATAGTATCAGTGCATCGCCCAGTTATCTATCTCTTTTAGTATTTCTTTGGAAAGCCTCTTAAGCATCTGTTTTTATGAAACTACTTGGCTCTGACCAACACTATGAATGTAAAATCCTCATTGGGCCACACGT
Source organism: Panthera tigris (assembly GCF_018350195.1). Lineage (NCBI taxonomy): Eukaryota > Metazoa > Chordata > Mammalia > Carnivora > Felidae > Panthera > Panthera tigris. The sequence goes on along the minus strand of NC_056660.1, from coordinate 6,708,097 downwards.
TCTGTTCCTTTTTTGTGGTATTGTTTAACTTGTTTCTCTGTTTGAATATCTGTAAATTGATAGTTAGGTCTAGATGCTAGATATAAATTTAGTGTTGTTTTTTTTTTTTTATTTTTTTTTAATGTTTATTTATTTTTTTTGAGAGAGAAACAGCATGAGTGGGGGAGGGGCAGAGAGAGAGGGAGACCCAGAATCCGAAGCAGGCTCCAGGGCTCCGAGCTGTCGGCACAGAGCCCGACGCGGGGCTCAAACTCACAAGCTGTGAGATCATGACCTGAGCCAAAGTCAGACGCCCAACCGACTGAGCCACCCAGGTGCCCCTAGTGGTTTTGTTTAAAAAACAAAAGAACACTTCATAAGAGCTGCTATGTATTTCTCCAGGAGACAGAGAAATTTTGTGGTTCTTTTTTAATGATGCTGGAATGCACTGAGGGTTCAGATCATTTTAAAGTTCTCCATCAGTCTTTAATGCTTTTAGTATCCCCTGATAATCACTGCCCAGTCCATTATTTACAATCATTTCTTTGGAATTTATTAGCTGGGATTGTTCTGTAAGCTAGAATTTCTTTCAGCAGCTATTTAGAGCCTTCTGGAATGTTGTTCTTACAAGAAAGACAAGAGAAAACTTTGATGTTTTCCTTTGATGTATTAGTTTGCAACTTCCCATGGAGAGGTCTCTTTTTTTTAAATGTCATTTTTCATAAATTTCTATGTAGTCAATTGCAGTATTTCTTTTTGACGAAAGTTGGCTCTTGAATCCACACAAAAAGATATTCCAGGCTAATCTATATTTGTGTATTTCCTGTCCCAGACCTTGTATAGATAGCCATATCTGCAAGGCATCCTAGTTTCTTTTTGCGGGTAAAAGGTTTTTAAAGACTATAATCTGTGTGCCAGGGAAACTTGCTGCTGCTGCTAGGCCTTGAAGTGGACAGAAGTTGAACACACGCACACACACAGAAAGACATGAGTTTATAATTGATAACTTCACATTCCAATTTAAGTTTACAAGGCTTTTACTCTTTATTACTGTAGCTTTTTTCCTTTGCATTAATAATTTTGGTTCCTAAGGATATTAATGTAAGTCTTTGCTTGCTTTGTCCTTCAGAAATCTGTAGGGGTTTCAGAATAACAATGTCAATAGACTAATTCTAACAATGCGACTACTGGATGCCGTTTAGGATTCCTTTTTTTCTTTTTATTCTTAGACTATTTCCGTAGGCATGTATGATAAAAATTCTGTGTTTTAAAATTGCTTGAAGTAATTTTTTGTGTGGTTCTCCCCCAACTTAATGAACATTTAGTTTTCACTGATCTCTATTTCCTTTCAGTTTTAGGAATTTCTTTTTTTTTTTTTTCCTCTGGGTACTTCTTAATTTATTTTTTTAAAAAATGGGTGCAAAGCAGACGTTTTTAAAAATGTGCTTTGAATTCTCTCCACTCTTCCTTCTTTCCTTATAAATAACCATTTTTATTAGCTTTTAATTTATCCTTCCTGGTTTTAAGCATAAGCAAAGGACATGAGTTTGACCTTGCTCATTATTAAAAGTCTCTGCCTAGCCTTTTAGGTTAGTATGCGTGACTTCACTGCATGATGGTGCTGTGAGAATTGCCCTCTTTCCTTTTTTATACTCTCAAGGTACCCCCCCCCCCCCAGGTCCTCCTGGCTTTTGGGTGTTTTGTCAGCTGACCTTGGGAGCCAGTGTCTATTAATGGGAAGGGAAAAGGGAGACAACAAATGTTTGTCAAACTATGTGTCAGTTTCTCTTAAGGTAGGAGTGTTTTCCCCATTATTAAAGAGTAGGAAGTTGAAGTTCAGTGAGCTGTGGTTACACATTCCAGATCACATGGCCGGTAAGAAGTTGAGGATTTAACTCTGCACCTGACGCTCATTTGTAATATATACAGAATGATGTGACCCGGCATCTCAGCATTTCAGTGGTGGTTGTGCTGGCACGCTGATTTTTTTTTTTTTTTTTAAGTGTATTTATTTTGAGAGAGAGGGAGCGTGACCTGGGAAGGGGCAGAGAGAAAGGGAGAAAGAGAGAATCCTAAGCAGGCTCCGTGCTGTCAGCGCAGAGCCCGACGCGGAGCTCAGTCCCACCAACCCGTGAGATCACGACCCAGGCCGCGATCGAGAGTCAGATGTTAACTGACTGAGCCACCCACGTGCCCTGCTGATGGTTTTTAATGTAATATTTCACAGGATCTCATTTGACTTTGCTTTTTGTTTTTATTTCTTGAACGGCACTTAAGAATCAGATAGAAAACTTTACTTTTGTGTTTTTTTAAAGAATTTTTGAGAGCTATGTTTTAAAATGTATCATATACAAATGGTTGGTTAGTATCCAACCAACATATAATAATAGTGGGAATTGAAAAAGAAAAAATTACACAGGATTCTAAACCTTAACTACTTTGTTTAAACTATATAATTTTTTGAATTTGTTTTCATAAAGGCCAAATTTATCGCATCTGTATTCCTTCCATTTTAACCTGCAACCAATGCCTGGAGCATCCATTTAATGTTAAAAAGGCAAATTTGCAATCAGAATAATTATTTCTACTCTCAGATACCTTTTAGTTTATGAGGGTCATAAATTCCCTGAATTCCCTGTCTTGTCTCTGTTTTCTTAATTGTACACATGGAAATTCTTTCTCTTGAAACTATGTTGCCCCAAATTTAACAAGATTTTTTTTTTTTTTTCTATTCTAGTTTGGGAATACCTGCTACTGTAATTCAGTTCTTCAAGCACTTTATTTTTGTCGTCCATTTCGGGAAAAAGTTCTAGCTTACAAGAGCCAACCTAGGAAGAAGGAGAACCTTCTTACCTGCCTAGCAGACCTCTTCCATAGCATAGCCACTCAGAAGAAGAAGGTTGGGGTGATTCCTCCTAAGAAGTTCATAACAAGATTACGGAAGGAAAATGGTAATTCTTCTACTTCTGAATATATTCTTACGTAACAGGAAGGGTAAATACGGCACACTGTAAGTCAGTAAGCACTGACCAAGCATCTGTTTTATGCCTGACAATATGTTAGCCATTGAAGAGACCAAAGCTGATGTTCCTGTCTTTAAGGACATGCCAGTTTAGTGAGGAGGCAGCCACACGGTAATTAAAATGAGGTGTGATTCATTTTGGAAGTATGTTAGACAAAGACCAAATTTCTTTATGCCAGGAGATAGAAATGATTTTTTTTTTTTTTTTTTTTTTTTGCCTGCCTGCCTGCCTTTTCTATCAAGAGTGAAGTATTATGGTTTTTTTCCCCCCCCACGTTATTGTTTTGGTAATGCTTTCCATACGTTAACCCTTAACCCATTCTATCCTTACAATGACCTGATGCAGAGAGCCTGTTATTTCGCCCATTTTAGCCATGAAAAGGACAAAAGCGAACCTTTCCAGGAGTCCTACCCCAGGGAAAGGAAAGAGCCAGAACAATAAAACTTTTTGGCTTAGGGTAGGTGGTTTTAACTCCACCCACCCCTTTAACAAAAATAGTTACTGATTAAGCCCCGCTTTCCTTTTCTCTCTTAAAATGTTTTTCACTTAATTTTCACAGCAAGCCCCTATGTTAGACATTATTCTCTCTCTTGACACGAGATGGTTGACGCTCAGAGAAGTAAAAGTGGCTTGTCGGGGTCCCATATGTCTTCCTGACGTCTAAATCCCTTATTCTTTCTAGCAGGGTCTGTTAAAGAATTCAAATGGGACTTAAATAACATGTGGAATTCTGTTTTGTTTGATAAAGGCATTTAAATCATTGTAGAAATAAAATCGAGTGGTATTTTAGTTTGATTTCTTATCGAAAGATAAGAGATAAGATTTGAGAAATCTTTAAGATTGGTTATTAAACATACTACTGAATAATCCTGTCCTTAACTGAGCCGACGCCATTCATTATCCCATGAATTGAGATAGGCCTTGTGGGTCAAATCTAGTTTCCCAAAACATAACAAGACGCTGAAATAATGTGACAATAGGCTATTTATTGTTCTTGAGTCTGATTCAGGTGTTAAAAGATTTTATCTCCTCCAAATACAGATACAGAGCAGTGGAACCGTCGCTCACAAAAATAAATCTTTTTAAGTGTTTCCCCTATGAAAGCCAAACATCTTTACTTTCTCAAATTACAGAATTGTAGAGTGTCTTCTGTTTTTAAGGACACCACAAACAACTCCATTAGAGAATGGCTGAGTGATTCACGTCCTCTTTTTTTTGTCTGTACTGGTATGAAACTTCAGAAATTTTGTCCCGGTAGAAAATTCACGTGCATGGTAATTGAACATGCCATCCTTTCAGTGATTTTGTTAGCATTTTAGAAACGTACAACATCAGAAAGCTGAAACTCACACAGAATACACATCCTTTTTCTTTTTCACTGAATAGTATACTTTTCTTGACATTATCGTTCAGTGTATTGTCTGTGCTCTTAGTTGGGGCTGCCGTAACAAAAATACCGTGGATTGGGTGGCTTCAACAATAGATACCTATTTCTCACCGTTCTGGAGGCTGCGAAGTTCAAGGGTAACATGCTGGCAGCTTCCCCGTGTGATGTCGGCCCTTTTCCTGGTTTGTAGGCGGCTGCCTTTTTGCTGTGTCCCCCACACGGTGGAGAGAGAGAAGCAAGCTCACTCGTCTCTCTTCTTACGAGGGTGCCGGTCCCAGCCCTCAAGACCTGAAAGTCCTTCCAAAGGCCCCATTTCCAAATAGCATCGCTTTGGGGGTTAGGGTCTCAACATACGAACTCTGGTGGGGGCACACGCATGCAGTCCTTAACGTGATTGTTAAGTGTGCAGTGACTTGTTAAGTTTAGATTCACTCCTAAACACGGAGCTCAAGTTACTGTGTTTGGAAAGGTGTGTGTGGATTTATGTATTTATTTGTCAAAGCTGGGATGTTTTTAGAGTGTTTATTGTTTTTTAATAATTCGGTGTTTTCTGAAAGTTTTTATATGTTGAGGCAGAGTAAATTGGCGCACCGTAGACTTATTTTGTTGAATGAAACTGATCGCAGAATGAGTATTCCAAACTTATCTTTTCGTAGTTTTGTTTCATTTTTCTGTACCTCAGGAACAATATGGAATGGAAAAGCATGTTTATTATTCGATGTTGCTGGCTTTTGTATGTTTTGAAATCCAGTTTTGCCTTTCGATTCTTTTCCTGATAATCGTGTAAAGGAGAAGAGGAACATACAAATTAAAGAGGATTCAGGCGCACCTGGGTGGTTCAGTCGGTTAAGCGTCCGACTTCGGTTCAGGGCGTGATCTCACGGTTCGTGGGTTCGAGCCTGCATCGGGCTCTGTGCTGACAGTCAGCTTGGAGCCTGGAACCAGCTTCGGATTCTGTCTCCCTCTCTCTCTGGCCTTTCCCAACTCCCACTCTGTCTCTCTCTCAAAAATAAACATTAAAAAATAAATTAAAAAAAAATACAGAGGATTTAATTGTATACACCCTCCTGAGATTGTCTGCTAGTTGTTTTTAATCTCTGGAACATTGGATGCTGCCTGTTTCAGAATTACCACTAACTTTCACTGTTGGATTCTTGTTCCTTTTTTTAAATTTTATTTTATTTTAGCACATGTGGGTGAGAGAGGCGGAAGGAGGGAGGGAGGGGGGAGAGAGAGGGAGGGAGGGAGGGAGGGAGGGAGAGGGAGAGGGAGAGAATGAATATCTTAAGCAGGCTCCACACGCAGCGCGGGAGCCTGACGTGGGGCTTGATCCCACAGCATTCAAGACCTGAACTGAAATCGAGAGTTGGATGCTCACCCAACTGAGCCACCCAGGCACTCCTGGACTGTTGTTCTTAAATCCCTTTTCTTCCATGTTACGCTGTAAACTTAAGGTTTTGCATTTTCAGTAGATACTAGCTCAATATTGTGCTAATCGCTGTTGCTTTATATTATTAATCATTCTGATATCCCTTGGAAAGAATCTGTATTAACTTCAGTAATGGATTTGTGTTTTCAGAATTTTAATTCGTGTTGCCTAATCACAGCATATGACAACTGTGGCATAGTGCTTTTATAGTGTGATAGATACAGTGGTGACACTTAGTGCTTTTACGGTATGATACAGGGCTGACACTCGCTCCATAACCGTGTTACCTTTGATGATGGGAGACTAGCTGAATGTTTGTATTGGTTAACTATTATGTATTTAGCTCCTGCAGAGCACCAGAAACGAGGAGCTGACATTCTCACGGGGAAGGCACTCAATCGTGTAATATAATGTATTGGCGCTGTGAAAACGAAACAAAACAAAAACAGGGAAAGGGGATAGAGAATGAGGGAGTTGATAAGTTTTGTTAGATGAGAGAGTTAAAATGAGAAGCCTTTGGAAGGTCTGGGGCAAAATTGTTCCAACTGGATAGAATAGAAATTGCAGTTGCCCTGAGGGCTCGACGGACAGCGAGGAAATTAATGTGGCTGGAGTGGAGTAAGATAAAGATAGAAAAGGGAGGGGCCTGGGGCTTGGGTTTTATTTCGAAAGTCGTGGCAAGCCGTTGGGGGGTGCTGAGCAGGGGGTGATAGGTTTTGATCTGCATTAGAAGGAGATCCCTGTGGCTGCTGGGGGGGGGGGGCAGCTTGAGTGGGAGCAGGGAGACCATCCCAGAGGCTACTGCAGTCATCTGGGGTAAGAAATGAAGCCCTCTCTTTCACATCGCTAACTCCCTATAGGCCCTCTATTATTTTCGAAGAATTAAAACATAGACTGGTGATCGAACTGTGTGCTAGCCGGCATTGACTCAGCTGAAGAGTTGGGGATCGGTTAGGTTGGGCTTGAGAGTCAGACCCGCTGGTGCCTGTAGCTGTGCACTCAGACTCGCTGGATCGTCACACTGTTGTTTTGGGCCACAGTTGTTCCTCTCCTGTCATCTTAGCTGTTTCAGCCCCCAGTTTTGTTCGTTCGTTCGTTCGTTCGTTCACTCATTCGTTCGCTCGTTCATAAAATGTCAAGCACATCTAATACGTGGCAGGCACTGTTCTAAGTGCTGGGGAGACAGCAGTGAATGGGTAGAAGTGGTCTTTATTCTCGAGAGACCTGTAAGAACGTAGCAGTGGCTCAGGCGATGTGGAGAGATACTAATGCAAATATACATGCATATTTATATGTATATGTTTTAAAGCTTATTCATTTTGAGAGAGTGAGAGACAGAGCGTGCAAGGGAGGGAGGGGCAGAGAGAGAGAATCCCAAGCAAGTTGTGCACTCTGAGCGCGGAGCCCAGCGCGGGTCTCGAACTCACAAACTGCAATATCGTGACCTGAGCCAAAGCCAGGAGTCGGACGCTTAACCGACTGAGCCACCCAGGCGCCCCTGTATATATTTAAGTGTTGGTCTTCCTTAAGTGAGGAAATAATTAGAAGTCACACCTATTGGGGCGCCTGGGTGGCTCGGTCGGTTAAGTGGCCGGCTTTGGCTCAGGTCATGATCTCACGGTCCGTGGGTTCGAGCCCCGCGTCGGGCTCTGTGCTGACAGCTCAGAGCCTGGAACCTGCATCAGATTCTGTGTCTCCCTCTCTCTCTGCCCCTCCCCTGTTCATGCTCTGTCTCAAAAATAAATAAACGTTAAAAAAAATTAAAAAAAAAAAAAAAGTCACACCTATTAAGTAGGTTTGAGTAAATAATTTCCCACATTCATTTTAATCCTTTTTCTTCAGAAGGAGCACAAAAGATTTTCTGTGTAATAAAAGCTACTAGCTATTTCTGAATTAGGAACAACACATAACATTTTTAAGTGTTGATTTAGTTTTCTTTTTTTTTTTTTTTTGCATTAATGTTGCAGCTATATTAGAACTTTAGTCGTCTGTACTTTCCATATACATTTATTTAATAATGAAATTGTCTCTCCCACTAGACTGTCGGTTCCATGATGGAGGGAACCCATTTGTTTTTGCTCTCCATTGTATTCCCAGCACATAATCCAGTTCCTGGCACATAGTAGGTTCTTACTGAATATTTGTTGACTGAATGAGTGAATTTGTTTTTAATTTGCCGGAACAAGCTGGAAGTCCACCCTTCCCATTACGCTACTTAGCAGAGAAGAAAGCAAACCATAAGGAAACCAAGATTTTAGGAATTTAATATAATACAATTTCCAGGGATTATCCTGTGGCCATTTAGTTGATTTTTCTTTTTTTTGGGGGGGGTGGGTCCTGGTTAATGTTTTTAAAGTTGTATTGGGTGCTCTTAGGCATGGCAGGATTCTGGCATATACAGCATACTGTATTTATAGAAAATGGACTATAAATTATTTTAAACATTTCAGCAAAATGCTGAAAGACTATTTTCTGGTTTACTTTACATCTCAGTTCCAGAGCATTCGAGTCAGTGGAAGTATGTCTGTGAGTGTGAAGTCATTGTTCTGTGTTTTAAAAAAAAAAAAAAAAAAAAAAAAAAAAAAAAAAAAACACCCAAAAAAAGATGTTTTAAGTGTTTAAAAAGCAAAAAGATTTGCACATTTTGCTTTACAAAAATAATTATGATTCTGAAAAACATGCATAGATGCTAAAATAATTTTTAACAGGAAAAAATAAGACTTCATTATTATTTTTCTTAGCCAGAAAATTTTTCATTTAGATCTTTGTAGGTATTCTTTAATTTCGTAGTTTAAGAATTATTTTTAATTTGAGAGAGAGCGTGCGTGCGAGTGGGGCAGGGGGGCAGAGGGGAAGGGAGAGGGAGAGAGAGAGAGAGAGAGAGAGAGAGAATATCTGAAGCAGGCTCCATGGCCTTAGCGTGAAGCTCAGTGCGGGGCTCGATCCCACAATCCTGAGATCATGACCTGAGCTGAAATCAAGAGGGGGTCACTCAACCGACTGAGCCACCCAGGTGCCCCTGTAGTTTATTTTAAATATTTATGGCAAAAAATGTACTCTTTAAAACTTCGGTTGTAAAAAATGCTTGATTTAGTGGAAAAGAGACTAGATGACAGCATAGAGCCTAGCGTGTAGAGACCCACCATAGTGATTGTTCCTGCCTCACTCTGCTAGGTCCTTACAGTGTCTATAAAATATCTGTACTTACTTCCTCTTAGTGACTCTAGCATAATTTACTTCTGTGTCTTATCTTAGTGGACCTGGGCGGCTCTCGATTTGTGGCCTGGGGATGGATGAGTAAGTGAGGGATGAAAAGGGAACTTCAAGGGGTCAAGTGCACTTGAGGAAGCGGCCCGGACACTGAAAGTGTCAGGGTCAGTGCAGGAGTCGGGATGAACAAAAGACACCATGAATCAGGCCATCCGTCGGTGAGGGAGGGGGAGGCGGCCGACGGCCACAGAAGGATGGGGCTTAAGGCCAGATCTTAATAGCTTTTTTGACTGAGGGAGAGGGTTTTTAATATGCAGATGACATGGGACGAGTTAGAAGTGGCCGCAGGGAGCTCAAAAATGCCAAAGGTTGGAGACGTGGGGAGTTTAGAACAGAAACTGGCTCCTGGAGGGAACAGCAGAAAGGGTCGAGAGAGTAGCAAATCCCAAGGTCGAGGAAGGACGTAAGGGACAGTAAATGAACGACAGTAATAGAGGATGGGAGCCTAGGGTTGGGGGACGGAGTAGTATTTTCAGGGATGAAGGATTATTGCATCGAGAGGCAAGGTGAAAGGTGATTGACTTGACTTTTCCCAACTTTGGCCCAGACCAGTCCAAAGGCGGAACCATCCAAGGTTTCTGAGCGCGACTTGGCTTGGTCTGAGGGATGGAGTAGATGGCCAGGGGGGGTCTGCACTGGAGGGGGCTCTGTCACGATGGGTGTGGTGCCGAACTTCTGCTGGGAGCGGGGGAGGGGAATGGTGTCACGGCGCTTGGCTGCCTCGCGGGCAGAGACCGTTGCACACTCGGAACACCAAATTACGCATCAGTAGATGTTAAGTCCACATAGGCCGATGCACTGTATCTTAGGGCTCAGGGCTGTTACTGTTCTGAGAAAGAACATAAGGGGTTTGTTTAAGGCTAATCGGGTCCCTCAGGGCAAAGCTTACAGCAGAGAGATGAAGCGTGAACAGATGGATGCTTCCTGTGTGGCTCTTAGTACATTTTTTTTTTTTAATTTTGTTTTTGCATTTATTTGTTTTTGAGAGATCGAGCACAAGCCGAGGGAGGGGCCGAGAGAGAGAGAGAGAGAGAGAGAGAGGGAGACACAGAACCCGAAGCGGGCTCCAGGCTCCGAGCGGTCGGCCCAGAGCCCGACGCGGGGGCCCGAACCCACAAACCGCGAGATCGTGACCCGAGCCGAAGTCGGACGCTCAAGCGACTGAGCCACCCAGGCGCCCCTCACTCCATTCTTCACATTGTTGTGTTTGACTTGAAATCCAAGAGAGGTTGAGTCAGTTGCCTGTGACATGCATGTAATTAGTGGTAGGACCGTCATAGGAATCCCAACAGTCTTGCTGTAGCAACTGTAGCAACTTCAATCTGATACTTTTTAAAGGTCTTTCTGACGCCAGGATTGAAATCATTCTTTTATTTTCTTTGAGTATACCTCCCCAGTGAACATTCTCACCTGTTCCCATTCTGTTTGTACAGTGACTTTGCAAAGGAACATGGTATTCCGTTTTACGGACCAGAAAATTAAGACGGTTTTGATTACCATGAGGTTGAACGTCTTTGCGTCTTTCTTAACCTTTCGAATTTAGCTTCTATAAATTGTTGATTCCAAGTCCTTTCCACACTTTGTATTTCCTCCGGCTCAAGCTCTTTCTGTGTTGAAGAAGTTAATAACTTTTAGGTTTTATGGTTTTTTGTAAACCTTTTCAATGATTTCTAATCCAGAGAATTTAACTTTACGCAGTCATAACTGTAGCTCTTCTAAAATGGAATATTTTATTTTATCTTAGACTCTCCCAAAGTTTTCTTCCTAATTTATACTCTTTTATTTAAAATACGTTAACTGTAATCTTCCTGGAATTCGTTAAATGGTCCTCGAGGATCTATCAAGGTAAAATTTTCCTGACCCGGTACCTGCTGCACGTGTTTGACTAAGCCGCAGGCGTCCGTCTGTCCGTGCGCGGCTCAGTCACCCCGCCTGCCGGAGTCGGGACTGCCAGGTTTGCATCTTGGGCCTGCATTTCCCAGCAGCGTGACTTTTCCTCTCTGATCCCCTTCCCTCATTTGAAGGATAACCATAACGATGTCGCAGCGGTGTTCAAAAGATCCAGTGGGACCCCGCCTGTAAAGTCCGTACCTTTCAGTGTCAGGTTGTGTCGGGTCAAGCGCAGGGTAAAGCAGTATTTCCATCACATTTACCCATTTGTGTAGCTGCGGGGCACCTGTCACCTTTGGAAGGGCCTTAGGGACCATCTGGCTCGAATAGGTCATTGGTGACACCACTGTTTCCTGGACCTGACTGCAGCTCAGACTCGCCTGGAGGACCTTTGAAAAGTCCCGGGTCCCAGCCCCCGGCCCCCCCCCCCCCCCCCCGACTGAATCCCGAGGATGCACAGCCCAGTGATTCAGAATTGCAGCAAACTTTCTGTGTGGTTCTTAAGCATTTGGCTTCCCGTTGGCAAGAGGTTGTCCAGTGTCAGTTTTACAACTTGCCACGTCGTAATATTTACGGAATAATACAGCGGTTTCTGGTCCGTTCCATATGTTACGTAAACGTACAAGGCGGGTTTTGCCCTTTTCTCATGGATCGGTTAGTATCGTTTCTCTAAAAGGAAAGTTCTCATCTCAACTGTCTTTTCTCCAAATTTAGTCCTATTTCCGTATGTGAAAGATTGTCTGTTTCTTGTATGTGACCGACAATGCCAGACGTTTGTACTTGGTTCTGATAGACTACGAGATTCTCGTTTTAAATCTAGTTTTAATGAAGTTACTAATTCTGAAATAATGCCCTCATGTATTTTTGGTTTTAGAACTTTTTGACAACTACATGCAACAAGATGCCCATGAATTCTTAAATTACCTACTAAATACAATTGCTGATATTTTACAAGAAGAGAGAAAGCAGGAAAAGCAAAATGGCCGTTTACCTAATGGTAATATCGACAGCGAAAATAACAGCAGCCCACCAGACCCGACGTGGGTTCATGAGATTTTTCAGGGAACATTAACAAATGAAACCAGATGTCTTACTTGTGAAACCGTAAGTATATGATAAAATTTTAGAGGGAGCAAATTTACTTCCTTTTTACCGAAAGTTCTTTGGAGGATGAGTGAGAGAGTGGAACGCGAGGCTGGAATTTCTTAGGTGTAGGATAAACGAAGATTAAAGATGTACCTGTCACTTGAAAGGGATCTGTCTACACTTTTTCCATAATGTTGCTTATTAACAGTGAATACCTGCGACGACAGAAAAAGTAACTTCCTGCAGTTTCGGACCACAGTTGACCCTTGGACAATAGGGGGTCGAACTTCCTGGGTCCACCTGTTTGTGGATTTTTTTTTTTTTTTTTTTTTTTGGATACAGTACTGTAAATGTATTTTCTTCGTAATGTTTTCTTTTCTCCAGCTTACTTTACTGATATCACGATACAAAGTGTGTGTTCATCAAGTGTTTACGTTATCGGTAAGGCTTTTCTGGTCAACAGCCGGCTGTTAGTAGTTAGCTTTTTGAGGAGTCGAAAGTTACGCCCAGATTTTCAACCGCAGCGGGGGTGTGGGTTGGGGAGTTCAGTGCCCCTGACCCCCCTCTGCATTGTTCAAGGATCAACCGTGTTTGATTCTGTTTCAGTAGAAGAGGCCAGAGAGCCGGGTTCTGGAAATTCTGTGTCCGTGTGTCAGGCAAGCCCATAAGAAACTTACAGGTCAGGGAGGCACATGCGTTTGTTTTTCCTTTCCCTACAGTTATGTGTCTTGTTGGAATAAAAACTAAAGCGTATTTGTTATACTCCGCGGGGAAGGCACCCGCTTGCTGGATACTTTGTAAAGACGAGCAGTAGGGAGGAAGCCCAAAAATGGATTCCACTGGATTCCACATGGGATCGGATAACTCAGTCCTTTTGTTATATCGTTACCTCGTTACCTCATTTCTCACTTGAGGAATGAAAGATCAGACTCTTGTTTAATCAGGCATCCACTACTCAGTTTTGCCAGTTGAGCCAACAGTGTCCTTCACGGCATTTCTTCCCCTGCAAGCGCATCTGGTTAAGAGTTTGCTCGAGCGGTGTGCGTTTCATATAGTTGTCATGTTTTCTCTAGCCGCCTTTAATCTGGAACATTCCTGTAGTGTTTTTGGTCTTTTATGACATTCGTTTTACATTTTAAAAGAAGATGTGCCTCCTTTTTAAAAACAGTTGAACATTGCTCTTACCGAGTTTGCCTGATGCTTCCTTCTAATTAGATGCGGGTGCGTTCTTGGCTGGAGTGGTCAGTTAGTGTTGTGTCCTTCTCAGGGCATCCTGTCTGGGCACACAGTACCCACCTGCCTCTTGATGGGGAAATTAACTTTGATCTCCCATTCAAATTGTTGTTCAGTTTCTCCGCTTGGTGATGACCGGCCTTTATGCCCTTGTAACTAGTGGGCAGTCTGTGGGGAGACACAAATACCTTGTTCTTCATCAACATCTCCCCTAGGATCCAGCATCCGCTGAGGATTTTTGCCTGACTCAGCCGTCAGCATGATGGTCGTACTACTAGTTTTAAGAGGAGAGGAGCATCGTCCAGGGGAAAAGAGAGTCCACGGCGAGAAAAGATCAGATGTTTTATGGATGTTTGGAAAAATAACGTAGTTCCTTGGTTGACTAGATCAGATAAACTTGCACTGGCGGAGGCTAATAAGGAGCCGTATTCTTCTTTTTTAATTAATAGACTTCAGAAGAATTGAGTGGAAAGTACAGAAAGTTCCCGAATACCTCCTCTCCTCCACTTCCCCCTGTTCTTAACATCTTGCACTACTGAGGTGCATTGGTTGCAGTTGATGGGCCACTAATTGATGGCTGCATTATCAACTAACTCTGTAGTCCATATTTGAGTTCTCTCTTGGTATCACCTGTTCTGTGGTTCTGTGTATTTTGACAAACGTATAATGACCCGTGTCTTTCACTACAGTATGATACAGAGTAGTTTCAGTGCGCTAAAAATCCTCTGTGCTTCACAGATTCACCCCTCCTTCCTCCCCAAATCCCTGGCAGCCATCGTTCGTTTTACTGCCTCCATAGTTTTGACTTTTGCAGGGTGACACGTACAGTTGGAATCGTAGATAGGAGCAAGGCCTTTTCAGATTTCTCCTTTCTCTTAGCAATAGGTACCTGAGGTGTCTCCATGTCTTTTTGTAGCCTGGCAGCCCGTTTCTTTTCACCACGGAATTCTGTTTCATCGTGTGGACATATCACAGTTTATCCATTCACATACTGAAGGGTGTCTAGGTTGCCTCCCACTTGTGATGATTATTGCTTTGTCTTCTCTGGGCCTCTTGCCTCTCCATGTAAACTGGAGAATCATAAAAGATTTAGAAACTGGTTTATTATCCATAAAATCATGTGCTGTGATTTTGAATGGATTGTGTTGACTCTGTTGATCAAGTCGGGCAGAACTGACTTCTTGACAACATTGAGTCTTTACTGTCCATTTACATGGACTATACATTTATTTACATCTTTCTTTCTTATGGAAGAAGTCATCTTGTCGTTGTCCTCGTGTTGATCTTGTACATACTTTGTTAGCTTTACATACCTAAGTGTGGGGGTTTTTTGTTGGTGTTCTTTTGTCTTTTGTTTTGTTTTTGGTGCTAATGTAAACAGTAGTGCGGTTTCTTTCTCTTACAGCAAATAGTGATCCTTTTGATTCAACCATGAATAAAAAGATAGGCTCTTTCAGTGGAACCCTAACCAATAAAGCTGAGTGACTGTTGACTGTGGATTATGCGTTCATCTTTTTAACTATAACCAGAGCTCTGCAGGATGATCATTGTCAACAGTGTAATTTTAGTTAATGAAAGGACACAGTTGTAATAAATAAAATTCTCTTTTGTGAATCCATTTTTACTGGTGAACCTCTTTCACATCAAGCGAAAGAGGTTTAACTGAATGCTTGAATGCATTAACATCCTGTGGGGGTGTTTTTGGGTTAGAGTAAGGATTACTGTTCGTTGTTGTGGCCATTGCAGTAAGAGCTTGACTGGGCAGTGTTTGATGGCAGGAATTGGTCTCAGGACTCACCTTTATTCGATCTGAGCAACTCCACTGGTTTGAACATGAGTTTTATAGAGACCTCTTACAAAGACAAATTCTGTTGTAGCTGAATTCCAAGCTTTAGGAAATACACTGAGCGGTGTTTCAATCGGAAGAGTGGGTAGAATCAGAATTTGGCAGTTGGTTGGTGTTTGGTGTGATGAAATTTGGTCTGTGTTCGAAGACGTGTATAATTCATCCTCTTCAAGAAGACAGGAGATAGTTAAATTTGCTTAGCATGTTGGGAAATGTAGTTTTGGTGAAGCGGGCAGAGTAGATTTGGGAGCCTGTGGAGGTCTTTGGGATGCTGTGGTGCCAGGCCTTGGAAGCTTATTTTGTAGACTGGGGACGGACGATGGGGGATGAGGATTAGATGTTTTTGAAGGACAAAGTGATGTCACCCATCCTTGTTTGCTCAAATATTTATTTTATTCGCAACGGATGGCTAGTGATCCTTCCCCCCATTCTCTGCTAGGTCCTCCTGTGGCCTGCAGTCTATATTTGCAGATAGTTTCCCAAGAATTAAAGGTATGAATTGAGAATATTTCCTCAGAATCCCGGTCATTATCTTGCAGATTCAGTAAATGGTCATCAGTACCCCATGGCCTTTATCAAACTCAGCTAGAGGGATGAAATTGAGAATTTCTGAAGGGTGAATATGTATCCTTTCTTTAGTTTTGCATAAATATTTAAGTGCCAGCTGGGCCAGGTAGAAGATGGGTAGAGGTTGGCAGAAGGTGAGTAAGACATAGAGGTCCTGATCTGCAGCTGCTCGTAGAGGAGTACAGACCGGTAACAGGTGGACAATTCCAGTCCAGTACGTTAACGGTTCAGGTAAGCACGAGAGCCCGCGCGAGTCAGAGAACAAGGAGACCTGACCTCTCCACGTAGGAGTGGGCTTCTTGGAGGAGGCAGTGTTTGTGTGGCAGGTGTTGGTAACGCGGTTGTTAATACCCCAGTTGGTTAGGAGGCTGGGTCCCTTGACAACTCTGTCTTCTGATGGTTTCTTCTTGGCCTCTTTCCTTTTCTTCTGTTTAGTCTTTAAATGTGGGTGTCCTCCAGGCTTTCACTTTGGGCGGCTTCTCACTCTGCATCGGGAGGGTCACAGTCCGTTTTCGTTACCGCCTGTGCTGATGACTCCCCACCCACGTCTCCAGCTTAGACTGCTTCTCTGAGTCTCCCACATCCTGGGTGTGACCTGACGTTAGATCACGGGAGTCCGACAACAAGCAGACGTGTTTACAAACACTTTTGAAAGTTAAATAGTGCCCCACTCGGCGATTGCCTGGTACCAGCACGCTTGTGAGGCCAAACATAGTAACTCAGATATATCCAGATGATCCAGAGCCTCCTTCTATATCATAAAGATGGAAATGTAAAATGAAGACCGCCGAGGCAGCGCCTGAGAACCCGCAGACCTCATTTTGACAAACACCGGGCTCTTAAATCTTCACTCCTTTTTGGCCTGCACGTAAAGCCGCGTGTTAGCCTGTCTCTGCCACGCCACCCTTCCTCCAAAACGGAGCTGATTCTTTTTCCTTAAGCACCTCACGTCCCCTTTCCTCTCTCTCTGCCATCTTCCTTACACTGTACCTTCCTTACACGTGTACACTGTACCGTGTGTACACGGTAAAAACGTACTCCTGTTGGCATAAGGACATAGTAGATGCGGCTCTAAATCCGTACAGCTACACGAAGTATCACAAGTTACTGATGCCGAGCTCCTGAAACAGGTGCGCCGTTGAAGCAGGAGAGCGCTTACCCCCCGGGGGGTACGGCCGTGGTGGGTGCGAGGCTTCGCCAGAGCCCTGTTGTACGCTCACCCCGGGCAGAGAGTCGTCGAAGGAAAGAGCTAGGAAAAGTGACATCCGCAGTTCTACCCTAATCCTGTTCACACGAATAAGCGCTAATTTTTTTTATCAGATGATTTACCCATAATTCAAACAGAACCTTACGTTAGGTTTTTTTAGGGAAGGTTTAGAAAAGGTCATCGGTGAAGATTGTAATTTGGCATTTTAGGCTATAATTATTTCCTGAATGATAAAACAACACGGGCGTCAGGCCCTTGCCAAGCATCCTCATTCCGTCTTGGCCTGTGTGTGCGTGTGTGTGTGTGGGTTTTAAGTATCAGTGCATATGGGCAGTTTGTTTCGTGCTTGACGATAATACCGAGATTCAGGAAAGTGATGGGATTTGACATCCTAGCCTCTGCCAGTAAGGGAATCGGTCCCAGATGTACTTTGCTGTTTAACCTGTCCACATGATGAGAGTCGTTTACTCAGTGTCCCGTTGGATAATCCAGATCAAGGAGATTTCTTGTGAATTTGGGGGGAAAAAGAATTCTTCATATACCTACTACTAATAGAATGAATTTAATTCTATCCTTTCAGAGCAGTGATTTACTGATATTTTAAAAAATCAAAGGTAATTCCCTGTTTTTCCAGATAAGCAGCAAAGATGAAGATTTTTTAGACCTTTCTGTTGACGTGGAACAAAACACATCGATCACTCACTGCTTAAGGTAATTGTGGATGTATTTATGTTGAAATTTAATGAATGTCTTTGGTTTAGAATATTTTGAAACAAACACAGTTTTCCGGTATAGACAAAATAAATTTATTTTGAATTTTACGCAGGGGTTTTAGCAACACAGAAACTCTGTGCAGTGAATACAAATATTACTGTGAAGAATGTCGCAGCAAACAGGAGGCACACAAACGGTAATTTAGAGTTTTTAAACTGTTTTAGTGATTGCTCTGGCAATGGATGTTATCGATGGGCTTTTCTAGCTGAAAGGGATGTGTGAAAATTTACACTGAGTAAAACTTTTGAATGTTATCGTTGAGTAATGAAGACGCATTAAGTTCTTACCAGATCAACAGTATCCCACTCCCCACCCTCAGGCCACTTTCTACACTTGTTTAACAATCCTAAACCAGTACGGTTAAAATATTTGACTTTGAGGCTTTGCTGCCTGTGTAGCTTTTTCCTTGGTGGGGAGAGGTAGGGGGAGCTGTACCCGAGTTTCCGCTCTTCCCACATAGGATGTCGTACCTTCTCTTCTTTGGGATTCGGTATCAGGGAATGGAGTCGTCGTCATCATTCTCGTTACCTTACTTCTTACTTTGAAACAATCTCAGAGTCAAAGAAAAGCTGTATGAACCGTACCAAGAATGCCATTTTACCCGAAATCGTATGAAAATAAGGTCCTGGTGTGATGTCCCACGATCCTGGACACTTGAGTAGCCGTTTCCTGCCAACAAGGAAGTTTTCCCATGGCCGTATTCACCCACACGGGGAAAGTCACGCTGACACGCCACTGTTCTCGTAGACCTTATTTTATTAGCGCAGATGTCCCGGTAATGTCCTCTATGGAAAAAAGGATCCAGCCCAGAAACATACATTACATTTAGTATTTGTGTCTCTTTAGTCTCTACATTTGGAACAGTTCTTTAGTCTCTTGTTGACTTTAAAAATCTTGAGAGTTTTGAAGATTGCCGATTCGTTATGTTATAGACCGCCCTCTTTGGGGTCATCTCGTGTTTTCTTAGGGTTAGGTTCAGGTTATGTATTCTGGGTGGGCGTCTCCCAGAAGTGAAGCGCTCTTCTTCCCATTGTATCCTCTTAAGTGACACATGGTGTGTGGGGGTCCCTAAGACCACTCCGGACACTCACTAGAAGGACTCACAGGACTCCGTGTATGTAGTCATGCTCACAGCTGAGACTTATTACAGGGGAAGGTGACAAAGCACGTCAGCAAAGCAGAAAACCAGGTGAGCTTCCGGGAGTCCAGTCCCATGGAGTCACGTGGGCGTACTTCACTCCTGTAGTGTTGAATGTGATGTGGGAGAAGTGTTTTCTGCTAGGGAGGCTCATTATAGATTCAGTGTCCAGTGTTTTAAACCGAAGGCTAGGCGCCGTCTGCCCAGCATGTACCAAAATTCCAGACTCTCAGAAGGAGAACAGGTGTTGAGCATAAGCCATATTGTTTGTTCAAACAATTTAGGCGTGTTGAGACACGCTTATCATTTAGGGACACTCCTCAAATTCAAATTCTCCTATATTAACCAAGGATCACCCTTATAAGCAGACCTTTCTAATAGAAGTGGTTTTTTTAAGCGTTTATTTATTATTGAGAGACAGGAGGGTGACAGAGTGTGAGCAGGGGAGGGGCAGAGAGAGAGGGAGACACAGAATCCGAAGCAGGCTCCAGGCTCTGAGCTGTCAGCACAGAGCCCGACGCGGGGCTCGAACCCACGAACCGCGAGATCATGACCTGAGCCGGAGTGGGACACTTAACCAGCTGAGCCACCCAGGGGCCCCACAAGCAGACCTTTGTAAAGACAGTCTGAGGCCTGCTAGGTTAACCCTTTGCTGCACATCCCATTACTGGTGCTGTTACTTTTGAGCACTTGATTAAGGGGATGTCTCCCAGAGTTCTTCACTCTTAACTATGTTTTTGCTCATGTATAATTCATAAGTATTTTGTGTGGAGGTTATTTTTAGATTGTAAATACACCCATTCCTCATCAGACTTCTAGTATTTTTCATTTTCTAAATCTCAGTTTGGACTCCAGGTTTTTTTTTTGTTTGTTTGTTTTCAGCGGGTTATGATCCATTGCCATTCTTACTTTTTTTATGTGCAAACGATCCCCAATTTGGCCAGCGGGAACCCCTTCAAGCTGGTGCCTGTGTCTTTATGACATGTCCCCTCATCCTTGAGTGTTTCTTTACTTTCTGGCACCACAAGATACTCCTGGCTCATTTTCTCATTTTGTACTTGCCTTGCCCCCACTCTGGTCCAGCCATGTCTCCAGAGAGACCTGGTTCCTTTGAGGAGGAGAATGATGTTTAGAAAGCAAGACTTTGATAGAGGTGTGCTCCCTGCTATCGGGATGTTTCTGTTCTCGAGCCCCCTGGGTGAGCAGAGCTGGAGGGTGGGGGTATATGCTCACATCTATACCTGTTTATCTTGCCTGTTGATCTTTCCGTATTAAAAAACCATAAGTTCCCAATTAAATTCCCAATTTCACATCTCTACCTGTGTATCTTGCCTGTTGATCTTTCCATATTGAAAAGCCATGAATTCACAATTAAATCCCCAATTTCAGCCAACACCATAGGGTCCATTCTAGTTTTCTCCTTTTTCATATTTGTGGTTTCCTTCTCTGAAAGTAAAAATTGGCTCCCGTTATCTTTCTGTATTTAATTGTTCAGTGACGCTGTAGGTAACCGGTCTTCTCCCTCCACCCCCACCATGCACAGATGTCATACAGACATGCTCTTTGCTCTGCTTGGGTTTCCCCTCTCCCCTGACGGCACAGCCGTCTACCTAGTATGGCCCCACCTGACGGTTGAACTGAAATGTTCATGAAAAGAAGAACTTAGGTTTTTTAAATGATTATGTTTCTGTTTTTATTTTGGACACAGATACGTTTATTAGGAAGGGAGGGGTTTTAGGTAGTGGACACAGGTAATCAAAGCAGATGACTCATTGTTCTCTTCTGTTAGTGAAGATGATTGGGGTGGGTACCTCACATAAGTTTGGGAGAGGACGTATCAGATTAATCCTGAAAGTGTAGAAGGTGTCTAAGACTGTTGGTTAAGGAAGACAGAGTCAAGGACTAAACGTAACTAAGAGGAATCCGACTCGCGAACTTCTTTGGCCACATGGAGGAAGGCGTATCTGTGAGCCTGGCTGGTCTTTGTACAGAATGACAAATAGCCGTATACGTGAGTAATTAAAGATGGTTTACAAACTCAAGCTGTTTGTTTTGCAGACATCCAGGAGATTTTAATATATCATTTAATATGAGGTTTTTTGTTAATATACATGGGGAATATATATAATATATATATATATATATATATATATATTATATATATGCTCTGTAAAGAAATTAGAAAATATAGATAAGTATACGTCAATTAAGAATCATTATGAAAGCGCTGTTAACATTTTTGTGTATCCTGGATTTTTGAAGGGTGTCTGTATGCACACATGTAATTCTGGCAATGGAATCAAATTTTTATATGCAGTTTTGTAGCTTTTTTCACTTAATAAATGACAAGCATGTCACTGAAAGTATATTTTTACATCATTCTGAAGAGGTGCTCCATAGACTTTTTGTATGGGCGTACCATAATATACCATAATCTGTGAACTGTGTTCACAGCTAAATCGAATAGCTTAGATTGTTCCCATTTTTTTTTTTTTTTTTTTTTTTTACTGTTACATTGCTTTGGTGAACATGCATATTTTGTATGTATATGCCCACCAACAGACACATTTTCACACAGTTTTTAGAGTATTTCTGTAGGATAAGTTGCACGTTAGTTTACGGAAAGACAGCAATATAGAAATTATCTATTTTCTACTAGGATCTAGCGTCAGCCCTTCTGATAACTTGCGTTGTAATATTGAGCAAGTCTCATTTAATCTTTTTGGGTCTCACTTGCATTAGTTGATATCTGCCAGCTCTGAAAGTCCACAGTTTGTAGTCTTGGAATAAGAGAGTAAGATTGTGTTGGATATACAGATCATAGTTCTTATTAAAGAAACAAAAACCAGTTTGACTTTAAAAGGTTTCAGTCTGGATGAAGTACAAAAACCACGGGATCATCTCAGTGGACACAGAAGAAGCATTTGAGAAAATTCAACACCCGTCCACGATAAAAAACACTCAGCAAACTAGGGATAGAAGGAACATACCTCAACATAATAAAGACCATCTATAACAAGCCCACAGCTAACATCAGACCCAGTGGTTAAAAAAATAAGAGCTTTTTCTCTAGGATCAGGAACAAGACAAGGATGCCTAGTCTTGCCATTATTCAGCATAGTATTAGAAATCCTAGCCCGGGCAGTTAGGCAAAAAAAAAGAAAAAGAAATAAAAGGCATCCAAAAGGGAAAGGAAGAAGTCAGATTATCTCTGTTCACAGATAACGATCTTATTGACAGAAAACCCTAAAGATGAAACAACAACAAGAAAAAAAACCTTGTTAGAACTAATCAATTCAGCAGACCTGCAGATACAAAATCAACACGCAAAAATCGGTTGCATTTCTGGGCACTAACTGAACAATCTGAAAAGAAAATTAACAAAAGAATCCCATTTACAGTAGCATCAAAGGGAATAAAATACTTAGAAATGGACTTAACGATGGGGGCTAAAGACTTGTACCCTGAAAACTATAAAATGGTACTGAAAAATTAAAGAAGATATGTACAAATAAATGGAAAGATATCTTGCGTTTATGCATTGGAAGACTTAATACTGTTAAAATGGTCATACTACCTAGAAGAGTCTACAGATTCAGTTTAACCTCTATCAAAATCTCCATAGCAGTTTTTGATGAAATAGGGGAAAAAAACACCCAAGATTCATAGGAGAAATCTTGAAGGACTCTTAAAGCCAAAACAGTCTTTAAAGAAAAACAAAGCTGGAGGCCTCACACTTCCTGACTTCAAAACCTATTACAAAGCTACAGGATTAAAACGGCATGGACTGGGATAAAGACAGACCTATAGATCAATGCAAAAGAGTAGAGAGCCCAGAAATAAACCCTCACTCGCATGGTCAGGTGATCTACAAGTGCGCCAAGGCTGCACGATACAAAAATAGGGAAAGTACAGTCTCTTCACCCGATGTTTTGGGACCACTGGATATCCATGTGCAAAACCTTACCTTATACCATGTACAAAACTTAATTCAAAATGGATGAAAGACCTAAACATACGACCTGAGACTGTAAAACTCCTAGAATAACGGAAAGTCTTCATGACCTTGGATACGGCCATGATTTCTCAAATATGACACCAAAAAGCACAAGCAACAAAGGCAAAAGTAGACAGATGGGACTCTGTCAAACTTAAAACGTACGCGTAACATAGGGAGACGATAAATGGAGTGAAAAGGCATGAATGGGAGAAAATATTTGAAAACCAATACGTGACAAGAGGTTAATAACTCAGAATATATCAAGAACTCGTACGGCTCAGCAACAAAAACCAGGCAAAGAACTTGAGTAAACATTTCTCCAAAGAAGATAAACAAATGGCCGCCAAGCATATGAGAAGATACTCGACTAAAGCTAATCGTCGGGAAAAGGCACATCAGAACTACAGCGAGGTATCCTTCCGCACCAGTTAGGGTGGCCGTTATTGGAAAGTGAGAAAATAAGTGTGGCGACGATGTGGAGAAACTGGAGCCTCGTACGCTGTTGGTGAGACTATAAACTGGCATAGCTCCTATGGAAAACAGCGTGGAGGTGCCTCAAAATACTGGAAGTAGAACTACCTGAGGATCTCGCGTTCCTTCTTCTAGGTATATATCCACAAGGATTGAAAACGGTGTCAGAAGACATGTGTGTGCTCCTGTGTTTATTGCTGCATCGTTCACAATAACCAACAGGAGGAAGCAGCTTAGATGTCCATCTGCAGATGAGCGGATAAAGAAAATGTGGGATGAACATAAAATGGGGTATCGTTCAGCCTTAACAAGGAAGGAAATCTTGTCACGTAAAACATAGATGAGTCTTGAGGATATCATGTTAAGTAAGCCGGTCACAAAAAGGCAAATTCTGTAGGATTCGAGTGATCTGAGGAATCTAAAGTAGTGACGTTCTGAGAGACAAAATAAAATGGTGCTTGTCCGGGTCTGCGGGGAGGGAAGAAGAGGAGTTATTCAGCGGGTGTAGACTTTCAGTTTGCAAAATGAAAATCGGGCGATTTTCTCCACAGTTCTGGAGATCTGTGGCACAACTGTGTGCTTATAGGCAACACTGCCATAGTCTCTGTTTAAAAGGGGTGAAGATGGTGAAGTTCACATGTTTTTTACCACAATAGAAAAATGCATGTGATTTGGCTTTCATTCGGAATCTGTTTGTATTAACGTAAAGACAGTGTCGTCTTTGCAACCAGCCGATCTTGGAACAACGTCAAAGAACGATTTCTGGAAATGGTGCCCTAAAATAAGTATTCCGCGATCAAATGAATTTGCTATATAGTAAAATTTCCTCTTCATTGTTTATTCATGCTTCATATTGTGGACTCTGAGAAGACCCACAGAACAGAAGAAATTTATCTTTTTATCTTTCATACGGAATTTGTCCGCACATTGACTCCTTTCACGTAGCACCCCTGTATAGCGCAGTCCAGGGAAAATACGAGGTTGGTAAATGTGGATGAAACAGTCCTGAGCTGTCACCCAGTGGGAGGATAAAAGCATAGGGTAGAAGCAAGGTGATGAAGCCGGGGAACTGGAACGAGAGGATTTGATGGCTTATGGCGTTGTTTTAGGTGCTGTTTTCCTGTCCTCTGGGCTGGGAGTGCCGCTTGGGATTTTAAGGAGCACTCGCCTGTCACTCCCGTCTCCCTGAGAGCGGGATCTGATGACGAGTGACAGTGGAAAGCTGAGCCAGCCTGACCGGCTCTCCACTACACACCCCTCCTCGCTCCCCTCCCTGTACTCTCTCTCCCCTCCCTGTACTCTCTCTCCCCTCCCTGTACTCTCTCTCCCCTCCCTGTACTCTCTCTCCCCTCCCTGTACTCTCTCTCCCCTCCCTGTACTCTCTCTCCCCTCCCTGTACTCTCTCTCCCCTCCCTGTACTCTCTCTCCCCTCCCTGTACTCTCTCTCCCCTCCCTGTACTCTCTCTCCCCTCCCTGTACTCTCTCTCCCCTCCCTGTACTCTCTCTCCCCTCCCTGTACTCTCTCTCCCTTTAGGCCACATTCAGCCGAGCCCGCCTCCAGGCCCACCCCTGTCCGCGGGCGGCGTTGAGGACTCACGCAGTGCCCAGGTGACTCAGCGTCTAGTTGTTGTGGCCGCTGCCTGTCTCTGTCCACCCTGATCTAGTGGTAACTGAGGTTCTTCCTGTTCCTGAGGCCAAGTTCTTCCCTTCTGCTCGGTTTCCCTAGCTAGATGCATATCGTTTTCCTGCGTGTGCAGGTTCTAGTCACGGTTAGTATCACGTCGGGAGTAGTCAGCCCTTTCACACACACCCTGTCTCCGTCTGCTGAGACTGCCGTAACAAAACCCCATAGACTGGGCGGATTATAAATAGCAGAAATCTATCGATCCGTTCGCATTCTGGAAGCTGGCGGTCCAGAACCGAGGCACCAGCATGTTGCGTTCCGGTGAGGGCCCTCTTCGTGGTCCCCAGCAGGTGCCTTCCTGCCTGGTGGAAGGACTCCCGCAAGCCCTCTAGGGTCTTTCATAAAGACACTAATCCCATCTGTGAAGGTTCCACCCTCATGATGTAAGCACCTCCCGGAGGCCCCACCTCCTAGAACCGTCACGTCGGGTATTAGGTTTTGAACATGAGTTTTGGGGGGACACAGGCATTCAGACCGTAGCACCCCCTCCCCCATTGGGATCCTCCTGAATCTGACCCGTGTGTCCGGTTGCCTAGGTCCTTCTGTCTTTTGACGGGTCGATGCTGTCCGGATGCGCGCCTGGTAGCATCCCCAGGTAGCGATCAGGACTCTCCCCCACTCCCCCCCCCCCCCCCCCCCCCGGTCGTGGCACTGGATCTGCCCTGTCCCCAGACCTGCCTTCGTTGATGACACCCACTGGAGTCAGGCTCCGTCGGGTCCAGCTCTCCTCTCAGTGCTTCCCACTCAGTCTGGTGTCTTCCTCACGCGCAGCCATAACTTCCGTTTCCCTGTCACACTCAGCCTGACCTTCCCCAGTTAGGCCTCGTTGACATGACAGTCCACGAGAAGGTGGAATTTTCTGTCTGTACGATGACGAAACTCTTCTGCGTGGTCAAGACTCCTCTGCCAACAGAATTCCATTAAGTTCTTATGTGCTTGTGCTGATGGGATGTTAAAGTTGTCTGGGGTAGAGTTTGCATATTAGTGCCCTCTGGCCCGCAGTGTGTGTGGACCTCTTTGCTCGGCTCCCGCCGTTTACACAAATGGGAAATTTTCCTTTAAAAAATGGTTTCTGGCCATTCTTGGGGAATCTGCAGACAGCAGACAGCTCTAGAATATGGAACTCGCCTTCGTGGTGCACCGCACCCCGCCTTGCCTGCAGCAGAGTGGCCCGTATTCTAGTCCGGGAGTGGCCTCAGGGCCCATTCTCCGCCACCCCCACTCCTTTGGGGCACTTTCACGCCGGCTCTTCTTCAGAGGACTCCTCTGGGGCTGGGGCTACCGCGGAAGGAAGCTTCTGGGAATTTCTTTAACCTGTGACCTATGACCGGCAGGGGGAGAAGAGAGTGTGAAAGCCCAGTCACCTCGCCACGGTCCAGAGAAATCTGCAGGGAGATTCAGAGTCCAGGCAGGGTTTCCCCGAGGGACCAAGCTGGAGCTGCTCTCTGTGGGCTTTTTCCCGAGACTGAACCTCAGCTGGCTTCCTCCTCTTCCCTCTCGGCTTTGCTCACTCGGCCCCCAGAGCAGCGCTCTGATAAATCTCGGGCACACGACTTCTTTCGTCAGGGTCTGCTCGCTGGGTCATGGGGCCCCAGGTTGAGAAGATGTGCCCGCCACCCCTCCTGACGGTGGCTGCCGTAGGCATTGACTTTGTAACCTGGTGTGTGACGAGGGCGGTACACTTTTGCTGAGAAAATAGTATCTGCGGTCCGCTCATTCCCGGTCCAGAATACTCTGATTAGGTTGGAAGGGGACGTGCTTGTTTTTCAAAGTCACATCGCTGGGAAGCATCGTTTTTCTGCGGAGATCTAAAATTTCCGGAAAACTGAAGTTCGGCTGAGGACGCTTTTCTTCCGGAGGAGAAATGGGCTCTATTAATAGTTTAAAATGCTCCTTACGAATTTATGATTACTTTGTTAATTCAGGGACATAAAGGAATCTTGCCATTTTTGCAGTTACTGGTCTTTATTTACAAAGAACCTGAGGCAAAAACGTCAGCGTTTCATTTAGGAGAACTATAATATCATCGCCAAGGGAGGTTTATATGTTGCCGGATTCAGTCTGCTAATGTTCTGTTGATTTTCACATCTTTGAGATACCGTGAGGGATATCATTGGTCTGGGATTTTCTTGTAATACCGTTGTCAGGTTTTGGTACCGGCTTTCAGCTGGCCTCAGAAATGAGTTGGTGATCATTCCCTCTTTTACGAAGAAGTTTCTGTAAGACAGGTACAGGCACACCTCATTTTATTGTGCCCTGCTTTGTTGTACTCCGCTGCGTTGTTTTTTTTTTTAACATATTGAAGGTTTATGGCATCCTTGCGTCGAGCAAGTCTATTGAGGCCCTTTTTCCAAGAGCATTTGCTCACTTTGTGTCTCTGTGTCATATTTGGGCAGTTCCCGCCAAATTTCCCGCTTTCTCGTTACGGTCACATTTCGTATAATGACCCGTGCTCTCCGATGTCACTGGTGTAATGTTTGGGGGTAGCACAGACCACTCCCTTACAAGATGGTGAGCTTCCTCGACGAGAGCCGTATGGCCTCTGAGTGCTCTACCGTCCGTCCCCCCCCCCGCCCCCCGCCCCGGCCCCCTTTCCCTCTCCTCTGGCTGCTCTCGTCTCTGAGACACAACAAGATCGAAACTAGGCCCGTTAGTAACCCTGCAGTGACCCCTCCGTGCGCCAGTGAAAGCAGAAGTCCCGCGTCTCTCGCTCTGAATCGAAAGCTAGAGATGGTGAAGCTTCGTGAGGAAGGGCGCGTCGACGGCTGAGACAGACTGAAAGCTGGGTCCTTTGTGCCAGACTCCAGCCGCGTCGCAAGTGCCGAGGGAACGTTCGTGAAGGACGTGAAGAGTGCTTTTCCAGCGCACGCACGAGTGACAGGAAAGCGAAGCGGCCTTATTTCCGACACGGAGAAAGTGTGAGTGGTCTAGACAGAAGAGCAGACCGGCCACAACATTCCCTTGAGCCAAAGTCTGACCCAGAGCGAGCCCTCAAAACTCTCTTCCACTCTCCGAAGGCGGAGAGAGGCGAGGAAGCTGCAAGAGAAAAACTGGAAGCTGCGGGGGTGGGGGCTGAGGAAAGAAGCCGTCTCCGTGACGTGGAGGTAAAGGCGGAGCAGCCGGTGCTAATGCAGAAGCTACAGCAAGTTCTCCGGAAGGTCTGGCTAAGATCGTTCACGAAGGTGGTTGGTGTAGACAGAACAGCGGTCTGTGGAAGACGACGCGTGCCATCAAGGACTCGCACACCTAGAGGGAAGTCCGTGCCTGCCTTCGGAGCTTCAAAGGACAGGGCTCTCTTGTTAGGGGCTAACGCAGCTGGTGACCTGAAACTGATGCTCACTGGCCATCCTGAAAATGCTGGGGCCCTCCAGAATTACGCTAAATCCGCTCTGCTCTATAAATGGAACAACAAGGCCTGGATGACAGCACATCTGTTTACAGCATGGTTTACTGAATATTTGAGGCCCACCGTTGAGACCTTCTGCCCGGGGAAAAGGCAGAAAAAAAGATTCCTTTCAAGTTTTGCTCTTCATCCATTGATCATGCTGCCTGGTCACCCAAGAGCTCTGATGGAGATCGTGCCCTGAGATGAATGTTTTCGTGCCTTTTGACAAGCGTCCATTCCACAGCCCGTGGATCAAGGAGTCATTCTGACTTTCTTATTTTTTAAGAAATACCATTTCATAAAGTTGCAGGTGCCATAGACAGTGATTCCTCTGATGGATCTGGGCAAAGTAAATTAAATCCCTCCTGAAATGGAAAGCCATTAAGAACAACGGGAAGAGGTCAAAATATCTTTTATAAGAATTTGGCAGAAGTGGATTCCCACCCTCGGGGACGACTTTGGAGGTTGGGGACGGCAGTGGAGGCAGTCACGGCGGATGTGGTGGAAACAGCGTTGCTGGGATCTCGTGACAGGACGCGATGGGGTGAGGACTGCTTCTCACGGCTGAGCAGAGAACGTGGTTTCTCGAGATGGAATCTGCTCCTGCTGACGATGCTGTGAAGCCGGTTGAAGTGTCAACGAAGGATTTGGAATACTACACAAACTTGGTAGTTGAAGCAGGGCACGGTTTGAAAAGACTGGTTCTAATTTTGAGGAAAGTTCTGCGGGTGAAATGCTCTCGGACGGCATCTCGTGCTATAGAGAAATCGTTCACGAGAGGAAGAGTCCGTCAGTGTGGCAGACGTGATTATCTTCTTTTAAGAAGTGCCGCAGCCACCCCAACGACCTTCATCATCGCTACCCCCATCAGTCCGCAGTGAGCCGGGACCCTTCCCCAGCAAAGAGGTCATGACTCGCTGAAGGCTTAGGTGATGGGTTGCAGTTTTTCACGATGAAGTGTTTTTTAGTTAAGGTGTCTGCACTGTTTTTTCTGGACGTAATGATATCGCACATTTAATGGACACGGTATAATGTCAGCCTAACTCTTATGTGCACTGGGAGACCAAAAATTTCATTCCATTGGCTTTATTGCAATGCTGACTTTACTGTGGCGGTCTGGAACTGAACCCATACTATCTCTGTCGCATGCCTGTCTCTAGGATTTTCCCAGTTTTTCACGATCTAAAATAACTCTAGAAGTGAATGTGTTTCAGACGTCTTGTATCTGAGAGGATATATTTAAGTTCTAGAAGTTGGGATTGCTGAGGCAAAGGCCATAAAGACTCTTACACTGTTAGCTTTCTTTCCGGGAATGAATATCAGTTTATGTTTTTTCTCGCTAATGTTTTTCAAAGGCCAGGGTAGAATAGTAAATGTTTCCGGAATAACAAGCTGCCCACCGCATTTAAGATCTGTAGGATGCAGGTTTAGCGAGATGCCACAGGATGATTTTTGTTTTCACTTCATTAGAGGCAATGGCTTAGTAAATTTCGTTTTTTAATTAACGAAGTGTTTTGCTTCATTGAACACTTACGGAATTCAGTGCTGCAACACTTGTCAGGTATCTGTCACGTGCCAGGCATGCTGCTCGATAGAGAAAGAAAATGAAAACAAAATAAGAATGGTTTCTCCCTGGCAAGATTTTAGACCCTAGAAGAAGAGGAAGACCCATAATCATCGTAAACATTTGATGGGGTCATAAACTGTACATGCATAGAGTGAATCTAGAAAGTGCCGATGGGGGATTGAAGAGAGGGGTTACTTGTGGTGGGGGGACAGCGTTTGAGCTGAGCCTGCAGAAGAATAGGCTGTCATTAGGAGGAGCCCGGAGTGCGGAGTCGTGTCGGGGCGAAATGACATTTAAGGGCGTAATAAAGATTATTTAGAGTGTGGAGGATAGCCGGTGTTTTACAGTAAAAAACTTAACCCTAAATTTGCGGGTCATTTTACTCTCTTTTCGAGGATACACGTAGTCCTTATTCCTAATGCGGAGTTACTTCTTATCTCTGGCAAACACCTTTCGCAGAACGGTCTTTCATGCTTTTCTCGTTGTGTCAGTCTGTTACTGAATTATATAGACTGATGGGGCAGATGGATTTCAGTCTCCCCTCACATCCAAAGGAGTTAGCAACTCTAAGGAACTGGTTTTCCTCCACCAATCATAGGCATCATGTGCAGTTTGCCTTATCATTAGGGACCTGTATTTCAGAATAAGGATTTCTTAACAGCGGACTGATGTTGTTCATCTATTTTGAAGCCGTATTGAGTATGAATTAGATTTATGTGGTTTGTCGATGACGGGTGGGGTGGGACAGTCTTCAGATGTTGAGAATGTTGCTTTGCCAATATAAAAGTAATTGGTAGAAAGATGCAAAACTGGGCAGTGCTGGGCTATTAAAACTACTAATGGTTTGTTAACGGAATCCTAAAGTTTGATAGTTCTTTTAAGGGCATGGTGTGAATGTCTTTTATGAAATTCTGTCTCCGTGTTTATTTGAATAGGATGAAAGTTAAAAAACTGCCCATGATTCTAGCTCTGCATCTGAAGAGGTTTAAGTACATGGATCAACTTCATCGATACACAAAACTGTCTTACCGGGTAGTTTTTCCTTTAGAACTTCGTCTGTTTAACACCTCTGGCGACGCAACCAATCCTGACAGAATGTACGACCTCGTCGCCGTGGTGGTTCACTGTGGAAGGTAACTGCATCCGAGGGACGAGCTGGCAAGGTTCTTGGTCTGTGGGGCGGACGTTCAGGATGGTCCCGGCGTGGATCTTTCCGAGGCTCTTGATCCTTCCGGGTCGTCGTGTCAGGATAGGTTGATTGCAAGATGGGTGTTTCAGATACAGTGCGTTTATCATTTCCTCCTTAAACTTTGGTGTACTGAAATATTACTGTATTGAAATATTACTACATTTGGTTCCATGCCTCTGTGTTCACGTAGCTACTAGATGTGTATTGCTAGCCGTAACTTACTGCCCTGTGTTGTATTGTTTATCAGTTTGTATATGTTTCCCTTATGAGAACAGGCACTTCTTAAAACAGGAAATGATTTGTCCGTTAACAAAAGAGTAGCAACATTTAGGACGCCTGGGTGGCTCAGTGGGTTAAGCGTCTTGATTTCAGCTCGTGGGTTCAAGCCGCACATCAGGCTCTGTGCTGACAGCGCAGAGCCTGCTTAGGATCCTCTGTCTCCCTCTCTCTGCCCCTCCCCTGCTCGTTCTCTCTCTCTCTCTCTCTCTCTCAGAATAAATACAGATTAACAGCATTTAAAAATCTTTTTTATTTTTTATCAGATTTATCTGTAGTAAGATTTCACACGAGAGCGTAGATGGTTTACTTTGCCTGCATCCTTCAACTGTCGAGGACGCTCGTCCTCGGCAAGCCCGTGCCAGTCCAGCTATGCGTTCTCTCTCCTCAGTGGCGCGTAGATTTCTAACAGGTGCTTGCGGAATTCTTAAGTGTGACCCTTTTGGCCCGTCTCAGGCCCCCGCCCCCCCGGAACCAACCTTCCTGGAGTCCTCAGCCCTGTCCCTCCCACCTCCTCTCTCCCCGGACGGGGTCTGTCCGTTCCACTGCGCCCGCAGCTCTGCTTTTATGTTCTGTTTTGCCCCGAAATGTGTTTGTGGAGGGTTATCTGCTGCACTGACCGTGTCCTCGGGGCAGGAAGTGTTGGTGTCTTTCTGATCCCCACAGAAAGCAACACCCTTATGTGCACACGATAGGCACTCACGCCCACTGCAGTGAGCGTGTTTTATGTTCAGGATGCAAATGCCTAATAAACGGCCTTCCTGGGCGCCTAGTAAGTTTATGAGCCTCAGCCCTTCCTCCTCCTATTAGTTTCTGTAACCGACTTCTGTCTGTTCTTCAAACCACCTGTTTGCCGAAGGAAAAAGCCGAGCTGCCCGATGCCTAACTTTTGTGTCCCGCACCTGCCTCCTCCCTCTCAGGCTCTGTTCCTCAGCCTTTCTGTGATTCTCTCTGCCTTTCTACCACCTTAAAAAAGTACAAAACAAAACAAAAAATAAAATAAAATTCTTAGCCTCTTATATAAACACATGATTCTTTAGATGAACCCCCGAGAAATGGGGAAAATCCGTTTATTTTGGTTTTTATTTCAGAATTTTAGAATTAAAAGCCTTCTTAAAAAAATAGTTCTGAGGGGTTTTCGTCTGTGGGGAAAGAGCGGTCCTCTTGTTTGTGTCGTTTTGTCACCTCGGGTACTCGTCTCCCCTAACCGGGTCATTGGAGTCGACACCAGGAGGCACAGGGGCTGCTTATTCCTTTCTCTCATGTTGCTACTCTTAAGATAATGTTCACATTAACAATACTTTGTGTGGAAAATTACCTCAAATTCTATACTATAACAGTTACGATGGAATTATAATTTAATGAAGAATTATGTAGAAGCTTTTATAATGAATCATATTTAAACGGGGAGAAGATGAAATCTTCACCACGTCTTTTATAAAGCAAAGGATTTATTGTTTTTGAAGAAACAGTCCCACATGCATTTTGATGAGTTTCTAGATTTCTTTATTCCAGATTTGTTTAAAATGAGACGCAGAGACCATTCTAATGTGCTAAGATCTAGGTACTTAAAAATAGCACTAATAATACTAACAAAATGTCATTTGTTTTTAAAGAAGTTTATGAAGGTCAAGCTTGATTGATTTCAGAACTGTAGATTTGATAGCTTTGCTTGTTTAACTATCACTCGATACCTTTCCTCAAGAGAAAAACTTTTCCGAAGAGAGTAAGACTTAGAAAAAAATGTTTACTTGTGTTGTTCTGTAGTTTAACTCAGACTGTGACACCCCCACCCCCCTCAAAATGCTAGAAAAAAAATGTATTTACATTTTTCATAGAAGCAAATTTGAAAATTATTTTAAAAATAATAAGTTATAAAAGACAAATAATTTTAATAGCGTAACTTCATATAAATAGAATGCTGATTATATCTTTCAAAGTAGAGTGCTAATTATTTGATTTTAAAATAGAATGCCAGTTCACATCAATGTGGCTTGATATTTTGGGGAAGGATAGGTAAGGAGTATTTTTATCGGTTTCAGTTATGCTGCTTTATAGAACGTGAAATTCGGGCATAGAAGAATGATGTTAATAAACATTGTATGAAATTAACTTTTCTTTCTCTTTGTTTTAGTGGTCCCAATCGAGGACATTATATCGCAATAGTTAAGAGTCATGATTTTTGGTTGTTGTTTGATGACGACATTGTAGAAGTAAGTAGTTCCTGAATTTCTTCTTTTTCTTCAAAGTTGGGTGTGTATTTCACTCTTCTCTTTTTTCTCCCAGCCTCTCATTCATAGGACAGGTGACGAATATTAGGCAACTGTTGAGGTCTTCAGATTATCTGATTCCTACTTCTTACTCCCCAACAGGCAATCCCAAATGCTTGAATGGTCAGGTAACCTTTAAAATGCTTAGGATAAAACAAAAGCTTTCGACAACAGAGCCAGCTTTAAAAAAAAAAAAAAAAAAAAAAAAAAAAAAAAGCTTTCATTGTTGAAAAAAAAATTTGAGGTTAAAAAAAATTATTGAGTTATAATATACATAAAGTACACAAATCTTAAGCAACAACTTGAATTTTTATGTGAACGTGCACGCACCCGTATTTGCATGCACACACACACACACACACACACACACACACACACACACACACACACACACACTGTAACCACTATCAAGATCAAGTGCACTCTCAGCACCCCAGTGAGCCTCCTTTATCCTCTTTCTGGTCCGTCCTCACAGCTTTCCTCCCTTCTCCCCACCATCCCCTTCACTGGCTCCTGGCTCTCTTGAGGCTTATCATTCTCATTATTGTTTTGCCTCTGTTTGAATATAAATGGACTCATTCAATATGCCTTCTTTTGTGTCCGCCCTTTTCCGCTCATCATTGTATCTAGCAGTTTATTCGTGTTGCCAATAGTAGGGTTTTCTTTTTTATTGTAATTGCCCGTTGTCAGAACAGAACGAGTTAGAAGCTTGCCTTTTTGCCCCTTACTGAAATAAAACTGCCTCCACGACCCTGGTGTAAGTCTTTTGCTAGACACGCGCACTCATTTTTCCTGGGTGTGTTAGGTGGGACCATCTGAAATTGCCATTTTCGTAGGTCACGAATGGTTGGGAATTCGTGGTTTCTTACAGTCCAGGTAGAAATTCTGTTCCCTAGGAATAGGATTGCTGGATCAAAGGGTAGTTTGTGTGTTCAGCTTTAGAAGACAATGTGACACATTTCCCCAAAGTCTCCGAATCGTTTTACATTCCTACGAGCTGTGTCTGAGAGTCCTGTTTGCTTCACGTTCTTACCAGTACTTGGCATCATCAGCCCTTTTAACTTAAGCTGTTCTTACTGTGCAGAGCTGTTTTATAGCCCCGACGAAAGACACGGTTCTAAGAAATGTGGAAGGTTTTATTGGATTGAAGCAGTTCCCAGAGCTCACTTTCGTACTAATGTTTACATTTTGCCCCGCAGAAAATTGATGCGCAAGCTATTGAAGAATTCTACGGGTTGACATCAGATATCTCAAAGAACTCTGAGTCTGGTTACATCCTTTTCTATCAGTCTCGGGACTGAGGGGGACCGTGATGAAGAGATACTTTCTGCCTCATTTCTTCTCTGGTTACTTTGCAAAGGATCAAGCACTGATGTTTCAAGAAAAGAGAAATGCAGGAAGCTCAGGGGGCAGTAGCACACTTTGCACACAATAAAGCAAAGACTGTGGATTCACACGCTCTTCCTATCCTGGTAGTTGATTTATTTGCTCAGGTATCATGCCGTCCGTGCAGTTCCACACAAGGAAGTGAGATCAGAGATAGCAGCTCCTCTCGGGAAACCGCCTTCCAGTAATTGACATGCATTTTCTCTTTATTCGTCGCACCAGTAATGGTTTGAACTCCTTGGGGGTGCAGGAGAAAGAGTGGGAATCTGTGCTAGGTTGTAGCGATCGTTTCGGGAGGTGATACTGAACGCACCGCGTCAATTTGCCCGTGTCGAATACACACACATAGAAGGAACATCCGGTGGTCTTTTCAGGCGTAAACCAGAACTACATTTGGGCCCAACACTTGCAGTTGCCTTTCTGATGTAAAAACGAACAGATGACTAGAATCCGGTGTCAGGAAGACAAATATGTTTTGCTTCTCTGAAGAAGCTTATAATAATATACAGTATATGTATATGTAGGGAACAACTGGTCAAAAGTGGCTTCTTGTTTCCCCAAGGGGAAAGACTGGCTTTGTAATTATAAGTTTTTTTCTTATTTATTTTACTTAAAACTGGTAGAGTCTAAGTATTGTATGAAGTGCCCATGATTCTGTCAGTAAATTTGAGCTTATTTTTATTAGTTTTTGTCAATTGAACTCGTCCTTTTGTTTGTTTCTATTTTTAAGGTGAATTTTAAACCATTTTAAATCGTAAGATACCTTAAGAAAAATTACACTGAGAGGAGGTAAATACTCTTTTTCAGGAGGAACTGATATCTCTGACTAAATATTTGTCCTTTTGTCATGGTTTATAAGTCACTGATTTTACTCAGCTTTAATTTTGTAAAGTAAAAAAACTTATCAAAAATTCCCTGTCACGGTTGGAACCATCGATGAAATTCTGGTGCAGTGGTGGCTCACCAGTCTTCAGAATCCTTAAATACCCTGACGTTTCAAGTTGCAGCCGTGTTCGGAAAAGTCGTGTCTTGGCAGTTAACGTTCTTTTCGAATGTCATTCTTTACCCTGGGAAGAAGGAACCTGTCGTAACCCCAGCAGCCTGGGTGCCTAGCTGCAAACCGTGCGAGGATGAAATTTTAAGGAAGCAGACCAGAAACACACGAAGCAAGTCCTTTTCTCCCCATCCCTCCCCCCCCCCCCCCCCCCCCCCCCATCTTTGCAGATCTACTGGAAGAGTGTTCAGAAACTAAGCTTTGCATTTGTCAAGACTTCATTCTGTCGGGGGTTTTAAGAAGTAATATATGTAATGTAAAGTGTATGTAAACCATTGAGGTTGACGCTTCCCCGTGCATCAGTGAGTTGACGGTGGCCGAATGTAACGTGCAGAAAATAATTGACTGTATATTCAGAATCATAGCAATCAGGCCTTGGATGTTCTTCAAGTCTTTTCAGGCAGTGATTTTTTTTTTTTTAATTGCTGTAATTTTCTAAACTTATTTTACTAATACTGTTGAATATGAAAAAAAACCACGAAAAAAAATTTTTGTCTGCTGCTATTTATTAACATTTTATTATCTGTATCTTTTAGCTCAGGAAATGACTTCACCTATATTCGTTCCGTGAACTGATCTTTAACAGGGTCGCTTGGCTAATGGGGCTGTTTAGACAGATACGCTGGGAGAAAAATTACGACGTATTTTGACACCTTGCTTTTTCAGATACAGTCGCTAAAGCCTTACGGCCGGCTGGAACGGGCTTATACCGATCGATCGCGATTGCGTAGCCCGCCTGGTTACCACGTTGCACAGAGACTCACGACTGAGAATGCGGGGAAGGGGGAGGGGAAGGTCACAGGACGGGGGAGGTGGATACTTTTTTTTTATTTTGAGGGCTTAAACCAAATTGTCTCGGGATTTACGGCTGTGTTTCCGTAGCTTTCAGCGCAGAGGAAGTAGAGTGAGGCCGAGTCCGTTGTTTACTTGAGTTAGGCCACAGCATGTATAAGAAGGATAGATGAGGTCATTTGCACAGAGGTACAGCACTGGGATACTACGCTGTGTTCGTGTCTCCATTTTGCATTGTAAAAACCACAGTAAAAGGCAAGGCGAAATTTCCTGTCGAAGCAAGTTCTAGCATTTTCGTTGAGCTCCTTGGTAGTCGCACACTGTTCACATCTACACCGTGTTTAATAGTATGATTTGTCAGGGGAGGGACTGTGGGGCGATGGGTCTCAATTTCCTTTTTACTCTTAGTACAGCCGCATCTGCGTAAAATGTTTGGAAGCTCACCCGAGACGCAGCAGACTTTAAAAGCACAGGGTTGGGGTTGGGGGGCAAATGCAGGTATAGCGAGAGAAGGGACCCAGAGAGGAAGCATTGTGAGATTGTTGGTTGACTGTGACTGAAACGAGGGGTGGGTTTACGGTGTAAATGGCGGCCGATTGCTAACTATGTACATGTTTGCTGGGATGGCTGTCCCATATTTTGTATATTGGAATAAAAATTTCCACAGGTCATCGTAACCGAAAGTAAATATGCTAAATTCAGTCTCACTGCTAAGTCGTACGGCTCCTGTCTCAGAAACTTTACCTGTAGACGATTGCTCAAGACGGGGGCCGTGAGACTTCAGGAAAAGGGAAAAAAGGAAATGTGTAATATATGGATCTCGTTGCCTCTACCGATCAGTATCGGGTTTTTCTTTTCCGTGGTGGCAGTAGAAAGACCTCACTTTCGTAACATACTACTCTTGATACTTTCTTTAAGGATACTTTTCATTAAAGATTCTCTCATGAGGTATTAAACTGGGAGCCGGGAGGCTAAGGCGCTCAGGTCCTGGCTCCTCAGTGAATTTAACTGTGTGACCTTGGGCAAGTCACTTAACCTCTCTGTGCTTCAGTCTCCCTGTCTTGTAAAACGGGAGTAATACCTACCTCACAGGGTTGTTGTGGGGATTAATTAGATATAATGTCTGTAAAGCATCTAAGGTTCTTGAAGAAGGCGCTATATAAATACAAAATAATATCTATTAAAGTTGGTTTATTTGTGCCTGCGGGTTTTTAAGTGTGTTTTTTTTCCCCTTTTTTGCCTAAAACGTCTTTGAGAATGGGAAGGGCAGACCCTTGAACAACATGGGTTCGAATTGCGTGGGTCCTACTTGTTAAGCGGATTTTGTTCCTTAGACACGGTATCGTAGTACGGTGAACACATTTTCCCTTAGGACTTTCTGAACACTTGAGCTTTATTCTAAGAGCGCAGGTATGTAATAACGTATCCAAAATGTGTGTTAACCGCCTGTTTATGTTATCGGTAAGGCTTCAGGCCAACGGTAGGCTATTAGGGGGGCGCCCGGGTGGCTCAGTCAGTTAAGCGCCCGACTCTCGATTTCGGCTCCGGTCACGATCTCACGGTTTGGGAGTACGAGCCCCGCATCAGGCTGTTCACTGACCGTGTGGAGCCTGCTTGGGATTCTCCCTCTCCCTCTCCCTCTCCCTCTCCCCCCCTCTCCCCCCCTCTCCCCCCCCCCCCCCCCCCGCACCTCCCCACTTGCGTGGTCTCTCTCGCTCTCTCAAGATTAAAAAAAAAAAAAAGGAGGCTATTAATAGTTAAGTTTGGGGGGAGTTGAAAGTTCAACCTGGATTTTTTTGGCTGCACAAACATGGTGCCCCTGACCCCTGTGGTGTTCCAGCTTCAGCTGTATACACTTGGGGAAGTGCCTTTACTGTTCTTCCTGCAAACTTGCTGCTTTTGTTACCCAAAGAGATTTTCCGAGAACAGCATTCCGTGTGTGTGAACCAGCGCCTGTAATCCCGTGCCTGCATTGGTCTTTAGGTAGTCGCCTTGCCTTTCCAAAAATTCCGAGTTTAAAAATGTAAATGTAGAATCCTAGAATCTTACTGTTTTTAGCGCTCCCTTAGCCCTTGCGGTGTAGTCCTCGCTCCTGTAAAATCGGTCACTTGAGAATATTCACCTGTGCTTGAGTACTTGAGATCCCGTTCCATTGTTCAGTAACTTAAACTTCCATACCTTGCCTTTATTTATATTTAATCTGCTATATTTAATCCACCGCTCTTCATTCTTGGGAGACCTGTCCTGGTAACACTCTTATTTATTCATCTCTCTGGAACAGTGTTCTTAGAATAAGCTTCGTAACAGGTGAACTGGACCGCCAGTGGGGACCTACGATTGCTTGCTTTCTTTCTATCTATCTATCTATCTATCTATCTATCTATCTATCTATCTATTTTACATTTATTTACTTTTGAGAGACAGAGCACAAGCAAGGAAGGGGCAGAGATTGGGAGACACAGAATCCGAAGCAGGCTCCAGGCTCTGAGCTGTCAGCACAGAGCCCGACGCGGGGCTCGAACCCATGAACCACGAGATGGGTTCTGAGATGGGTTTTGACCTGAGCCAAAGTCGGACGCTCAACCGACTGAGCCACCCAGGTGCCCCTGCATTCTCTTTTTTAGATCTCTGTATCACATGCTTCATACTGAACTTTTTTTTTTTTTTTTTAACGTTTATTTATTTTTGAGACAGAGACAGAGCATGAACGGGGAGGGTCAGAGAGACGGAGACACAGAATCTGAAACAGGCTCCAGGCTCTGAGCTGTCAGCACAGAGCCCGACGTGGGGCTCGAACTCACAGACCGCGAGATCATGACCTGAGCCGAAGTCGGCCGCTTAACCGACTGAGCCACCCAGGCGCCCCCATACTGAACTTTTAATAAGTGAAATTTGCTGTATTCAAGACAGCTTCTCATGAACTGTTGAAAAGCCAAGACTTTCCCTCCCTTTTTTTCAAGTGTCCTTGTCACCCAGTATGTGTTCATGTTCGTTTGAAGCTTTTTTACCTTTTGTCATTTATGTTTTTCTATGATAACCTACCTTTTTTAATTTCCAGAGCTGCTAAAATAACCCATCACTTGTTAGTTGATGGCAGGATAGGCCCTACACTCAGCATTTTACTTTTTCTTAATGTTAAGAAGAAACTAAAACTCTCCAGAGGTTGAGTAATTGTCCCAGAGTCCCTCAGCCGGAAGACAGCAGATCCAGATTTCAAATAGGTGTAACTTCACTGCCAAGCTCTTCTCTGTGGCTTTCGTAATCAAAGGGTTCTCTTTTATGGCAGAAGATGCACATAACCTGGAGTTTCCTGCTTCTGCCATTTTTAAGTGGGCAGCGAAGTGACGTTAAGCACCATCCATGTTGTGCAGCCATCACCGCTCCCCATCGCTAGGATTTTTCATCTTCCCAAGCAAACTCTACCCATTAAATACTAACTCCCCATTTCCCTGACCCCCAACCCCTAGTCACTTTTCTACTCTCTATCCGTGTGACTGCTCTAGGTAACTCCTATCAGTGAAATATACGGTATCTGTACCCTTGCATCTGGCTGCTTCCATTTAATGTTTCAAGATTCACTCAGGTTGAAGCAGGTGTCCGAATCTCCTCCCCTGTTAAGACTCTGTAATATTCCATTGTATGGATGCACCCCATTTTTAGACCTTCATCTCTTGGTGGACATTTGGGTGGTTTCCACTTTTTAGCTATCGTGACGCCACTATGAACACAACTATGTTTGAGGCCCTGATTTCAGTTCTTCCAGGTATATACGAGAAATTGCTCGGTCATACGGTGGTTCTAGGCTTAACCCTTTAAGGAACTGTTTTCCATGTGGTTTTCTACAATGGCTGCCCTGCTTTACATTCCCCACCAGCAGGGCAGTAGCATTCTGGTTTCTGTATAAACACTTGATCTTTTCTCTGGAGGTTTTTTTGGTGGTGGCCGTCCCAGCTGGGGTGGTGGGGATAACTCACTGTGGTTTTGATTTGCATTTCCCCGATGATAAGTGATGTTGAGCAGTATTTCATGTGTTTACTGGCCATTTTTAGAACTTCTTTGGAGAAATGTCTATTCAAGGTCTTTGTCTATTTTTTTTTTTAATTGGATGTGTATTTTTAAATATTGGATTGTTTATGTGTGGGGGTTCTTTAGAAGTTCTGAATATAAATCCCTTTTCAGATATTTTCTCCCATTTTGAGAGTTGTCTTTTCACTCTCCGATAGAGTGTCCTTTGATGCACAAAAGTTTTTAATATTGGGGCGCCTGGGCGGCTCAGTCGGCTGAGCATCCGACTTTGGCTCAGGTCACGATCTTGCAGTTCATGGGTTCGAGCCCCGCGTCGGGCTCTGTACTGACGGCTCAGAGCCTGGAGCGTGCTTCGGATTCTGTGTCTGCCTCTCTCTCTGCCCCTCCCTGGCTTACACTCTGTCTCCCTCTCAAAAATAAACAAACATTAAAAATATATATATATATTTTTAAAGCTTTTAATATTAACACAGTCCAGTTGATCAACTGTGCCTTTGGTGTCCTATCTAAGAAATCACCAAATCCAGTGTCATGAGACTTTTCCTCTGTGTTTTCTATTAAAAGCTTTATATATTTTAGCTCTCAGGTTTAGGGCTTTGATTTATTTTGAGTTAATTTTTAAATACAGTGTAAGAATCCGGCTTCATTCTTTAGCACGTGGATATCCCGTTTTCCCAGCACCGCTTGCTGAAGAGACTGTTCTTTCCCCATTGAATGATCTTGGCTCTTTTGTCAAAAGCCATTGGCCGTTATATGTGAGGGTTTGTTTCTGGGCTCTGTTCTATTCCATTGGTCTGTATGTCTGTTGTTAGGCCACAGGCACACTTTTCATTGCACTTACAGCGTAGTGAGTTTTGTATGAGGCCTCCAACTTTGTTGTTCTTTTTAAAGATTGTTTTGGCTGTTTAGGATCCCATGAAATTTCATACAAACTTTAGGGTTTAAATTTAAAAAAATAAATGAAGC
Source organism: Panthera tigris (assembly GCF_018350195.1). NCBI lineage: Eukaryota > Metazoa > Chordata > Mammalia > Carnivora > Felidae > Panthera > Panthera tigris. Next base: position 6,666,202 of record NC_056660.1, on the reverse strand, counting down.
TTATGCAAAAATTGCTGTTGAGGTTTTGATAGGAATTGCATTGAATCTGTCTTCCAGTCCATGAACACGAGATGTCTTCAAATTTATGTTGCCTTTAATTTCTTTTCTTTCTTTTGTATGGTTATTTATTTTGAGAGAGGGAGGGAGGGAGGGAGGGAGGGGCAGAATCCCAAGCAGGCTCCACACTGTCAGCGCAAAGCCGGATGTAGGACTTGATCTCACGAACCGTCGTCGGTGAGATCATAACCTGAGCTGAGATCAAGAGCCGGCACCTAACTGACTAAGCCACCCAGGCGCCCCCGTCTTTAATTTCTTTCAGCAATATTTTATAGTTTTCAGTGTACCCTTGGTTACGTTTATTCCTAAGTACTGTGTTGGTTTTGATGCTATTGTCAATGGATTGTTCCCCTAATTTTCTTTTTCAGATTGTTCATTTGTGAGTGCAGTTAGAAACACAGCTGAGTTGTGTGTATTTTATATCTTGCAACTTTGCTGAATTGGTTTATTCTAACAGTTTTGGGGGCAGCCTTTAGGATTTTCTACCTATAAGATCCTATCATTTGCAAACAGATACTTCATCTTTTTCCAATTTGTGTGCCCTTGATTTCTTTTTCTCTTGCCTCATTGCTCTGGCCAGAGCTTTCAACACTGCATTGAATGATAAGTGGTGAAACCTGGCATCCTTGCCTTGTTCCTGGTCTAAGAAGAAAAAGCTTTCAACCCGGCACCATCGAGTGCGATGTTAGCTTCACGTTGCACATTTTTCATGTATGGCCTTCGTCCTGTCGAGGAGGTTAGTCTCTCCTCTCTCTAGTTTGAAGGTTTGTCTCGAGAAGGGGTATTGAATTTTGTGAAATGCTGTATCATCGAGATGGTCGCGAGGCGGAGGGAGAGTGGCTTCATTTTGTGAATGTGTTACAGTGATTTTCATAGGTTGAACAGTCCTTGCATTTGGGGAGTAAATCGTATGTGGTCTTGGTGTCTGATCCCTTTTAATATGCTGCCGAATTTGGTTTGTCGTACTTTGTTGATGATTTTTGCCTGAGTGTTTATAGGGCATACTGGTCTGTAGTGGTTTTTTGTTGTTTTTTTGTTTTCTTTTTGGTCACGTGTTTTTAATTGCCTTTGTCCGGCTTTGGTCTCAGTAATGCTGGCCTCATAGAATGAGTTAGGAAGTAATCCCTCCTTTTCAGTTTTTGGAAGAGTTGGAGACTATCCAAAGATTTTTACAGATAACTAATACTAATTACAGAAAGTTTACAAATAACTCATACGCTCTCTGTAGGTCATTACTATGCCTACAGGTGAAGGCATAGTTTTCGCCTCCGAGGAGTCCACCACCTAGAAAGGAGTCAGGAAGTAGCTTGTGAGGAAGGTCAGCTGTGCATTTGAACACGTACACAGCTATACAGAACAGGTGGAGAAGAATGGGGTAGAAAGGTATCATTGACCTCCACGGGATGTGGGCGGATTGCTAGGCTCGCAGAGAGATCTGGGAATCGAAAACAGTCAAAGGGGTTGGGGATACGAAGTGTAAAAGGAATTTTCTGAAAAACACTCATAATATTCTTTGGTAATAGAATTTCTAAGCCTGCTTCCATACTTTCCTCCCCTTTTTCCTAAGGAGAAACTCTAACTTACTCTCGGGAATTCTCAGGCTGCTCCTATGGACCCGATTCCTGAGAAAACAGGCTTATGCTATTCTGTATCCTAGGCCTCTTATTATAATCCACCTTTAATAATCAGCTCCTTTTGGGGTGCCTGGGTAGCTCAGTTGGTGAAGCGTCCCCACTTCGGCTCGGGTTAGTGATCTCACAATTCGTGAGTTCGAGCCCCGCATAAGGCTGCTACAGCACAGAGCCTGCTTCGGGCCCTCCGTCCCCCTCTGCCCCTCCCTCGCACGACCTCTCTCTCAAAAATAATCATTAAATAATAATAACTGACTCCTTTCTTAAATGTCCTCACCTGTTGCCAATGATTTGCCCTATAATTAAACCCTGGCATCACGACTTAATTAAAACTTCCTACCTCCTAATTTGTTTTCAAATAAGCGACCTTCTGCTTTAAGATCAAGAAAGATAGTCCCACTGTATATTGATTTGCCGAGTCATTCCCATATCTGGGTGCTGAGCAGAATCACTGGGGCAGTTGTACAGATGTTCAGATCCCTGAGACCCACCCGCAGCGATTTTTGATTCATTGGAGAGGAGACCTCCAGTTTTGGCAAGTTCGCGGGAGTCTCTCATCATCTGGGTTTGGGACTCGTTGGGGCAGAACTCCTCGAACCTTCTGGATCGTCTCTCGGTACGGTTATTATCGCCAATCAAGTGTTGACCTGGAGCGTTACCCGAAAACCCGATCACGTGAGGAATGGTCTTGGGAAATTTCAGGGGAGGGGTAGGGAGGGGGCCCTGGGGAGGGTTCCCCCCCGGAGGGTGTTTTGCTGTGGTGGCTGAACTGAGCCGGAGGGGTGGGAAGGGCAGAGAGGTCATATCAGGAACAGGGAAAGCCTTCTGGTGGTTCGGCCGCAGTGAGGAACCGAGAAACTAAGAAATGAGATGGGAAGCATCCCGTCCCCAGTCCCTGACTTGGGAGGAGCGCTGTGGGTGGAATACAAACACCAGACTCCGGATTTGCCTCCAGACTCCAGGTGCAGCAGGCAGGATGGCCTTGGGCGCGTCTTCCCACCACGGCTCCAAATGCTTTCTCCGGAAGAAACTTCAGGTCCTTTGGATTTTAGAGGCTGCGGAATGGTGACCGACTTAACAGAAGACCCATGCAAAGTGGCCCGAACCCTAACCTCGCTTTTCAGGAGGGACGCCCTGCTCCCCAGGCGCACGCGGGAAAACGCATGTTGGGTCATTTATAAGTAACACTGCAGGAGAATATAAAGTGGCATCCTGATTTTGCTCGACTCAGCCATGTCGTTCCAAGGTCTTCATCCGCTGCGAGGCCCAGAAAACTAAGCAGTAAAATCATGCTGTCTCTGCACAGTTTGGGATGATGAATGCGGTGATTGGATGTGTGGTTTTTTTTTTTAACAAACTTTTGTTCGCCGGTAGCTTTTCCCTTCAGGTGGAAACCAGTTACCAGGGGCGCCTGGGTGGCTCAGTGGGTTGAGCATCCGACTTAAGCTCCAGTCATCTCACGGTTCGTGGGTTCGAGCCCCGCGTCCCGCTCTGTGCTGACGGTCCGAGCCTGGAGCCTGCTTTGGACTCTGTGTCTCCCCCTCTCTGCCCCTCCGCCTGCCTGTTCGTTTTCCTTCCCACCCCCCCACCGCCTCTCAAAAATAAATAAACTTAAAAAAAAAACCAAACAGTTTCCAAATGTTGTTTATTTTAGGCTGCAGAAATGAACATTTTCTTGACTTCTACTGGCTGGTTTTGTATAACCTGCCAGAGTTTTTGCACACACTTTAAGGGGAAAAAAACAGGGATGATAGAACGATGAGGAAGGTAAACTTGCAAAGTTGCGTGACCGTGGGTTAGATTATTAGATCTAATAATGGAGGCTTCAGAAAACAGAACTACCAGTAACCCCTTACCTGCTTTCCCAGTGTTACGTGTGTTTATCATTCGAAAAGTCGTATCAACTGTTGCACTCTGTTCAACAGATACATTTTTGAATTCCTATCCTAAACACAGTATAGGTAGTGTGGTGTCTGATTTCTGTGCATCATATGTGGTCTTTATATAGCTCTTGATTACAGCTGGTTTGAGGGGCGCCTGGATGGCTAGTCGGTTGGGCATCTGACTTCAGCTCAGCTCATGATCTCATGGTTCGTGAGTTCGAGCCCCGCGTCGGGCTCTGGGCTGATGGCTCAGAGCCTGGAGCCTGCTTCGGATTCTGGGTCTCCCTCTCTCTCTGCCCCTCCCCTGCTCGTGCTCTTTCTCTTTCTCTCTCTCTCTCTCTCTCAAATAAAATTAAAATAATTTAATGTACTGAAAGTAAAGATACAAACTGGGGTTAAAGTTTATGATCCTATGCCCAAAGCAGGCAGGGGTGGGGCGATTTTACTTTCAGAAGATACTCCTGGCTGTGGTGTGGAGAGGGGTGTGGAGGGGGCCAGCGTGGGTGTGATGAGACCTCGGGGGGACGGGACTTGGGACTGAACTGGCTGGCAGGGGATGAGGGAAAAGGCATGTTGGGGTGGTGGGGGGGACTCTTAGCTTGCACACCTGGGGAGAGGGGAGCCTTTTGCTGGGAGCCCACGAAGAGGACGAGGCTTGGGGTCAGATCATGGTGCTCCGAGGCGTGGAGGTACAATTTGTTTACGAGCATTTATTTGCCTTTCACAAACTGGCATTGCCTGGCAGTTTGGGGAGGTCTCGCCGTGGTCGCGTGTGCGCCGTTGGCCTTCACACGCTCAGCGTGTACCCCCACGTGCCACACACGCAAAGCCTTGACTTTAGAATTTAAGATGGGGTACAAAGTTGGAAGGACTGTTGTACTTCTGAGGTAATTACTCGGATTTGATGAGCCCACCGGACGTGTTACCAAGTCTGTAGTGGTTTTGAGGCATTTGATAACTGAGGACAGGTTGATGAAATTAGCCTCATGTTGAAGAATGTCGGGTGCCTTTTGAAAGCTTTTCCTGGAAAGAATTACATCTGTATCATTTGCCCTTGCATTAAAACAACAACAACGTGGGAATGCAAGCTGGTGCAGCCGCTCTGGAAAACAGTATGGAGGTTCCTCGAGAAACTAAAAATAGAACTACCCTACGACCCAGCAATCGCACTGTTAGGTATTTATCCAAGGGATACAGGTGTGCTGTTTCGAAGGGACACGTGCACCCCCGTGTTTATAGCAGCACTATCGACAATAGCCGAAGGGTGGAAAGAGCCCAAATGTCCATCGAGGGATGAATGGGTAAAGAAGATATGGTATATATATTCAATGGAGTATTACTAGGCAATCAAGAAGAATGAACTCTTGCCATTTGCAACTACGTGGATGGAACTGGGGGGTATTATGCTAAGTGAAATTAGCCAGAGAAAGACATCATATGACTTCACTCATGAGGAATTTAAGAGACAAAACATGAACACAATGGAAGGGAAACAAAAATAATATAAAAACAGGGAGGGGGACAAAGCATAAGAAACTCTTAAATAAGGAGAACAAACTGAGGGTTACTGGAGGGGTTGAGGGAGGGGGGATGGGCTAAATGGGGAAGGAATCTACTCCTGAAATCATTGTTGCACTAGATGCTAACTAATTTGGATGTAAAATAAAATTAACAACAACAAGAAAATACTTCCTTTCTTTTATGGAAAACTGATCGATTTTAAGGACCCTGGAGAGGCCTTAGGATTTAAAAAAAAAAAAAAAATACGTTGATGGGCAACTTGAAAACTTTTGGAAAGAAGTTATGCAAAGTGGATTTACTGCTGGGTAGATCAAACCCTGGTCTGGCGAGGTCTGAAGAAACTCCCAGAAGTTGGCTGCTGCCCACTGTGGGATGCAGGTGGTGCGGTCCAGACGGAGCTAAGAGGCTCCGGAACCATCTTTCAGTCCCAGCTGCTGTGTGATGGCTCAGTGGTCTGTGCCGGAGAATCTTCTCCAAGTGTCTCTGGCAGAGGTTTCTTGGGGTGTTTCCCAGTCTGGGTCTGAACTGTTGATCACTCGCTGACCGTGATGTTTACCGCCTTCTTGGCATGTCACGAAATCGCACGCATCGAACCAGCAAGCAGACCCTTCCGGCCTCAGGACCTTAAGCAAGTCACTTAGCCCCCTGAGCCCACATTTCCTCGCTCATAAAATGGCAGAAGTAGTACTATCCTGTAGGAGTGTTGAGAAACGCCTAGTTCAGGGCAACAGTTGCTCCCATAGTGTCGTCTAGAAACGTGGGCTGTAACCCAACACATTTCTTACCTCCTTCCTGAACTGGGGGAAGGAGGCATTATGGGAAAAGCATCGCACCCATTGTCGCAAGGGACGTCAAGATGACAGGATGACCAAGACGTGATTTCTGTTCTCATGGAGCTTACGGTGTAGAACATTAGCTCATTAAAAAAGAAAGAAAGAAAGAAAGGAAAGGAAAGAAAGGAAGGAAAGGAAAGGAAAGAAAGAAAGAAAGAAAGAAAGAGAAAGAAAGAAAGAAAACGTAAGTAAGAAAAGTGCTATTAGGTGCCAGTTGCCGAGATCACAGAGTTGAATGAGACGTCGTGTATTCAGTTCAGGGAGGAAACAGACAAATTGAGAATTAATTGCAGTGATGCGGAGTGTTGAGAGCCATAATGGGCACATAAATAAGGTAACGTGGGGACAGGGCAAGAGCATCCTAAATCAGATTGCCGGGCTTGGAGGGCCTCCCGGAGGACATGCTACTTGGACCGAGCCTTCAAGAAGGAAGGTTATCCGGATCCGGGAAAGGAGACGGGGAGGCATCCCAGGTAGAAAGAAACAAGGATGTGGGAAGGCCCCCGGCACAGAAGAGCACTGCATATTTGGGAAACGTGGGTTTCACATGGCTCGAGCAGGGTACCTTTGGCAATTCGAGGCAAGCAAGGTGTTGTTCTAAATCCAAGAGGCCTGATGTATGAAGCTAACAAGTTCGGATTTTACGGAAATGGACCCCGGGGACCTTCGAAGTGTTTGAAGTAGATGACTAATTTCTCAGAATGACGTTCTGGGGGGCTCATTTTAGTAGCCGTGTGGGTATCAATCCCTCCTGGTTGGAAGAGGGAGACCAACGAGAAGCTTGTGGTAATCCGATCAAGAAGGCTTGAGAGCCTGGACGAGGTGGTGGCAGTAGGAACCGAGCTGGGGGGTTGGGACACAAGATGCTGCCACACAACCTGGAGGGCATGATTGAAGAATTAGCTGCGGAAGTCGGTGGGAGGGGGGGTTCCGCTCGGTCCCAGGGTGTTGCTGTTCTCCAGGGTTCTCTTCCGGGCTCTTTGCTCTCTTCTCCTTCCTGGGCATCTCCGTCCGCTCCCACAGCTTCAATGATCACCTGACGCCAGACCCTATCGGAGCTTCACCGCTAGCCCAGGTGCCTGGGGTTCTAGGCCCATGTGTCCAGTTGTGTCTCCTGGGTACCTCCACACAGACGTCACACTGACACCTCAAACTCAACTCACAGAATGGCGGCTGGGATCCAACAGGGAGTATCCCGAGAGAGCGAGGCGGTAGTGCACGATGGTGTTTTGGTGATCCGTCTTCGGAAGCCACGTGGCCTCACTTCTGCCTTACAGCATCGGTTGAGTCCGCTCCAAAGGCTCACTCAGATTGAAGGGAGGTGGACATCTCTCTATCCCGTCCTGTGGTGGGAGGGATGTTTGGGTCACCCTGCAAGAACAGGTGGGATAGGAGGTGGCCGCGGCCATCTCTGGAAAATACGATCGGCCACAGGCAATATCCCATTCCTTCTCTGTTTGACTCGGTTGGGGAGAGCTGTCATCTAGAGAGCACGTGCATTTAGTAAAAGCATCTTGGTTTCGCCCCTTGCTAAAAGTTCGAGGTGCAGAGGAAAGAGGGAAAGAGCAGGAAGGAATTCTGGGCCTGGAGCTACCAACAGGGACAGGTGTGGGGAGCAGGTCGCATCGCGTAAGGGAGTTTCACCCCATTGCGATTAGTCTTCCCACGGATCAGTGTGGGTCTGAGGCCACTACGTGTGCAGGAAATGGAAACGGGGAGAGGGGGTGTTGCCTTGCACACGGCAAGCAGCACACGCGCTCCCCGTCTGCAGTCATTGTGGACGGAACCCTGGCCGATGGAGCTCCTTTGCCCTTGGACGTCTGCCACGAACGCCTGAATGGGGGGCCAGCAGCTTGAGAAGGCAGCAGAAGGCCAACAGAGAAGCTTTGGTTTGGAGGCAATATCATCTTTTGATGTCAAAGTATTAAATATAATCAGCCAACACTTTAGTTGCCGTAGGTATGAATCCGTGCCTTTGCAAAGCCATAGTGCTCTAATAGGTAGAATTTCTTGAACTCAAGATATACAAGAGATAAACCAAGCACAGGTGGGTAGGCATTTAAAACTAAAACAGAAGACCAAAAACCGGTTCATCAGTAAGAGTTCTGTTATGGTTAAGAGAAAACATGTCGGGGCGCCTGGGTGGCTCAGTCGGTCGAGCGTCTGACTCTTGGTTTCTGCTCAGGTCATGATCCCAGGGTCGTGGGATTGAGCCCCACGTCAGGCTCTGCCCTGATCATGGAGACTGCTTGGGATTCTCTCTCTTTCTCTCTCTCTCTCTCTCTCTCTCTCTCTCTCTCTCTCTCCTCTGCCCCTCTCTTGCTCTCTCTCTAAAATTAAAAAAAAAAATTTTTTTTTAAGAACCACATGTCCACCTCCTTGAAAAAGAGTGTCATTCGGGCACTCTGGACAGGAACTTAAACTGAAGGGGTCATTCCTCCGTTGATTCACTCAAGAAATACGTGTTAAGCACGCAATTTGTGCCCAGTGCCGTTCCAGGCCACGAAGAGGTGAATGAGATTGGCTGCCTTCAAGGAAGGTACGCTCCCATGAGGGCAAACGGGACACAGCATTGGATACCGTGATGCGTAGGAAGAGAAGAAAGAGGGCCATGGGCTGGCGTGACCATGAGGGAGGCCTGCCATAGATCGGGGTAAGAGGCAAGGCCTCTGAGGAGGCCACACCTGAGCCGAATCCAAAGGGTGGAAACGAGTGAGCTGTGCAACGCGCCGGGTAGAGAGCGTTGCGGTCACTGGGCAGGACGGCAGACGCACAGGCCCCGAAACGGGAACGAGTTTGTGGTGCAGAGTGAGGCGGTGTGGCTGACGCCCCGGGAGCCCTAAACGTGACCTGCTTTATCGGCCGTGTTTCAACATGGCGAGTCTTTTGCTGAGTGCAGACGCTTGAATAGTCGTTAGGTGGGCATTTTGAAAATGGCTTGAAAATGATCACATCCGTTTTCTGTGCACGTCGTAAGAATCTTTGGTGTAGGGATGAAGGAGGTAATCAAAATAGCTCCCTGGTTTTTCCAGGGCCATTCACGGAGTCAAACGTCTTTTCCCCACGGAGTTGATAACACGTGCTGAAATCCCACACGAACTTGTAGCTCTCGGGGAGCCTCTCTTCGGTTTCATTGGTCTGCCCGTCTGGCCCTGATTTCATCTCTGGTCCTCAGTCTTAGCCGCACCTTACTGAAAAATAGTATAGGGGCGCCTGGCCGGCTCAGTCGGTTGAGCGTCCATCCGACTCCAGCTCGGGTCGTGATCTCGCCGTCCGTGGGTTCGAGCCCCGTGTCGGGCTCTGTGCTGACAGCTCGGAGCCCGGAGCCTGTTTCGGATTCTGTGTCTCCCTCTCTCTCTGCCCCTCCCCTGCTCGTGCTCACTCACTCGCTCTCAAAAATAAATAAACATTAAAAAAAAGAAAAGAAAAATACCATAGACAGCTATATAGCGGTGCCTAGCGTTCTTCTTGTGTGGCTGTTATGATACATCTCAGAAAAGATTTTTTTTGATGTTTCGTCCACGCAGTCCCATGGAATGCATGTGTTCCCTCGATTCCAGTTTGAGAAATACTGAACTTGTACTATCTTGCGTCAGAAAGGACTAGAAGGCCTGGAGCTGACTCTGGAAGAGGCCAGATTCACGTGACATTTGCGACGCGTCGGGCGTCGTAGAGCGCGTCGCATCCCCTTTAACCCTTGCCTTTGCCTACCCTTTGGAGGGATCTCTGTTTCCCTGGGAAGGGTCAGCGCGGTTGAGGGACGATATTACGGTGAGTGTCTGAGGGACGATATTACGGCCGAGCAGGATGCCGCGTGTTCTGGATGGGGAGCATCCTTTGGCCCCCATCCGACCTGCAGTCAGATCAGGCCGCCCCAAACACCCAAAATAGCGGCTCATATGTGGGGAGCACTTCTACGGGCGAGAATCGGGCCCAGGCCTTCACACGCATCATCACAGTGCACCTTGGTACCCTCCCACCCCCCCACACCCCCACCGGATGTTTCTCTCCTGTGGGAACCCTAGCTTGTTCACAAGCGGTGTGGAAGAAAGTGCAGGAAGCTTGAAGGCAGACGGGATCGCTTCCCATCCTACAGGAGAGGAAACGAGGGCGGGGAGGGTCAGGTCACTCGCTGGCAAAGTCACATTGCTACCAAGGTGGCGAGGCCGGGATTTGGACCCTGGAGGACAGGCTCGGAGCGCACGGACAGCCCCGTGGACCGTGCCCCCCCCCCCCCGCCCCGAGTCTTGAGTTTTCCCACTTGGAGGCCTTTGAGTATATGCCATTCCCGCCGCCTCTGTTTATCCTTCGAGGCCGATCTGGAACACCAGCCCTCGTGCAGCCTCACCCGCCGCTCAGCTGGATGCAATTGCTTTCGTTCGTCTCCCCTGACCGGCCGCGCTTGGCAGGCGGGCTTGCCTGGCTACCAGATTGCAACTTGCCCGAGGTTCCGGGGCCACGTCTGGCTCATCCCTGACTGCACGTGGCACCGGGCCCTGCGGACAGACGGATGTTTTGAGCTGACTCTCTCAAGGGGCCAAACCCGAGACCTTCTCTAGGGATGAGAGCTGGGCCAGAGTTGGAGCCCATCATCCTGGACAGACGAGTCCTCTCTTGCGATGCCCTCGGAGAGTGGTACGGAGAAGAGGACGAGGCCCAAAGGCGGGCAGAACTGGCTTGAAAATCAGTCCCGCCACATATTGGCGACGTGCTCTCTGGAGCTCGGGTTCCTCACTTAGCAACTGTGAGTTTTATATAATGTGCTAGGGCAATAAATGCAAAAGGTCCTGGGGGACCTGCCACTCTCCGTCCCCAACTCCCGCCATTTGCTCAGCAAATATTTATGAACCTACCTGTTGTATTTACCAGTTGTTTCTACGGAAGAGCATTTCACGGTTCAGGCTGGAACGGATCGATCATCGGAAACTCGTGGAGCTGAGAAAGATGTCTGTGTCGTCATGAGAATTCTCCCCGCACCTGTGCTGTGGATCATGTCCCCAACACCGTGCTCGTCCACTGGCTGTGGACGCCTCATTCTCCAGTTCCCAAGGGGATGCCTTCACGCGCAGTGATTTGATCAAGGTCCCACGTGAGCTGGCGTTTGGATAACTGAGCTCGGCTTCCGGGTTTCCCCGTGGTTGTTACAGAACCCAGAGCTGGTGCCGCCACCCCTGGGATGATTCCGAACAGGGCGGTCGGTCTGGGGGTGTGGGGATAGGAGGGAGGCCTGTCCCCACAAGTGCTTTTAGGGTAATGCTATGGGTTCCTTATCCCTCGGGAGTTACTTCTGCAATCAGAAGGGCTCTCTGTCTCGGTGTCTCATGCGCCTAATCCCACTGTCCCGTGCACGAGTGTGGTCAGATTCAGGAAGTGCAGTTTGTCTCCCAAATCAGGGCCAGAGTGAGTTCAGTGGGGAAGGCTATCGTTTCCTCCAGGATTAAAATAAGCAAAGAGGATGGGTTCTTACATAATCAATGACGTTGGCCCCTTGGTTAAAGACACAAATATGATTTATGGCCAAATTATCCTCTAGTTCCTTGTTCTACAAAATTAGATTACAATAACAGATGTGTTGGGCCTCTTGAACACGGACAGTTATTCTCACCCAGCAGCCTCTGGAGGGACGGTCTTCCCGGTCCAGATTTTCTACGGATGGAATGTGGGGGGGTAAAAAAGCATTACCAGTCCAAACGTTGGAACCACCGATCTTACCGTCATTAAGAGCTAAGCGACGACATGGCCTGATGGGGCAAGCTCGGATTTTGGGATCAGAGATAAACCTGGGCTGAGACGCTGGCTTCTGTACTTAACCAGCTGTGCAAGTTTTGTTCACGTTAACCTTTCTGAGCTACGAAATAAAATAAAACACTTAAAAGTGGAAATAACAGGGGCATGTGGGTGGCTCAGTGGGTTGAGCGTCTGACTCTTGATTCTGGCTCAGGTCATGATCCCAGGGTTGTGGGATCCAGGCTCGAGCCGGGCTCCACACTGAATGTGGAGTCTGCTTAGGATTCTCTCTCTCTCTCTCTCTCTCTCTCTCTCTCTCTCTCTCTCTCCCTCCCTCCCTCCCTCCCTCCCTCCCTCCCTCCCTCCCTCCACCCCCACATGCTTGTTCTCACTCTTCCTCTTAAAAAAAAATGGGGCTAACAATATCTACCTTACAGAATTGCTTTTGGGTTTCAGTTTTACTGTATATGAAAGTACATTGTATTCAGCACATATTAGGCCCTCAGTGTATGGTAACTGGTGATATTACAAACGCTTAGTAGAATACAGATCAAAAGACTGTTTAAATTGGTTCCAGAACCTGAGGGCTCTCTCTTCGAGAGATCCACGAAGCCAGTGGTTCTCAACCCTGGCAGCTCAGAATCTTCTGGGGAGCTTCTTTTTTTTTTAATTTTTTTTTTAACGTTTATTTATTTTTGAGACAGAGACAGAGCATGAACAGGGGAGGGGCAGAGAGAGAGGGAGACACAGAATCCGAAGCGGGCTCCAGGCTCTGAGCCGTCAGCACAGAGCCCGACGCGGGGCTCGAACTCACGGGCCGCGAGATCATGACCTGAGCCGAAGTCGGCCGCTTAACCGACTGAGCCACCCAGGCTCCCCTCTTCTGGGGAGCTTCTAAGAAAAGTCACTGTCCCAGTCTCGCCTCCCAAGATTCTGCTTTTAACTGGTTTGCGCCGAGGCTGGGTTATGGAGCTACCGCAGTGCCCGGGCTGAGAACCCGTGCCCTGCGCGCTCGTCAGCTAGGGCTGGCCGACCGCACGTCGGGAAGCCTCGCGGAGGCGTTTATCTGGGGTCGGGCCTTCAGCCTCTCGAGTTCAGAAACCATCTTGTCAGACCTTCAAGGTCGTCGGTCTCAGACCCACGCTGTAAAGAAAATGCAGAAGCCGTTAATTTATAATTAAAAATAAACCTGCCGGGCGGACCAAGTGGAACACCTGCCTTACGGGACCGTGAGGCCTACACAGCGTGTCCTCCCCTTAAGCAAACGCCGGAGGAAGCCAAATAATGGAGAAATGAGTCAGGGCAGAAGTGGTTACACAATCGAAACGCTGCCTGGCATCTGGTCGGATGGCCCAGCCAACACTTGTGCCCTTGAGGCAGGCTGGAAGCCCTATCTTTCTTCCCGGCCCCTTCTCACCCATGAGTGGCGTTGTCGCGGCTCGTCCAAGGTTTGCCGCTGAACCCCTCGCGTGTTGCAAACGCCAGGTCATTCAGAAGCGGGCCCCGTAGTGTGAGTCAAAGCGGTAGAACGAGCTCACCTCTGCATCTAAGAAACCGACTTGCCAACACAACCAGAGAGGGGAGGGTGTGACCTCAGCTGTGGTCTGATGTCAGCGAGGGTCCTAAACGTCCGTGAGAGGGCCCCAGAGGAAAGGATTTTGGCTGTGACCTTCATCCTTCTCGTTCCAAAGGAGGGTTTGAAAACTGTAGCTAAAATGCCCGCAGGGTCGTAAATGTGTCACATCGCTTTTAGAGCCCAGGACCGACGCCACAGGGGCCCGGCCTGCGGGGACGGAGGTGAGGCGTGACAGACCAGGGCTCAGCAGAGAGAAGTTGCTGGGCTTTCGAAGCCTGGGCATCCGAGGGGGAGGGTGACACTCTCCGGGAACAGTGTGTGCGTGAGAGTTACCCTGCAGGGCAGGACCCCGGCCGTGGGGCCAGTAGGCAGGGGGTCTCCGTGAATGATGGGATGGGGAGTGTGGTCGGGACAGGATCCACAGCCAAGGCCGATCAGTGGTCTCATCAGCACATGCGTGGCAAGTGGGCAGAACAACGGGGTGGTTGAGACGCCTGGGTTTGGCATAAAAATGTTACCAAGTGAGGAAAGCAAGCGTCAAAAGCCGGGGTCACTCTGGGTTCAGAAGTCTTATCCCTGAAGGGGATAATTTATTTATTCGGGATTGAGAATCACCGTTTAGTCATTCTTCCTAGAGAGTGAGAACTATGTTTGGCTTATTAATCAATGATATAGGATAATTACATTTATCAAAGTCCAACTTTCATCATGGCTTAAACCTCAGTTCCTTTGCGTGCTGGGTATTCCCCTGGCCGGGAGGGGCAGAAGGAGATTTCTTGCCTGGGTTCCGCTTGGATCCTTGTTGCAGTTAGCTGACCTGATTTGGCTTCTCCCGTTCTCTTGGGTGGGGTCCACACTGGTTTCCATCAGAGTGGCCATGGGCTCGTGCCAGGATTCTTACACCGCAGAACAGGTTTTTTTTTCCGACCTCCTCCAAGCCGACTCGCCAGAGCAAACTCCCTGGCAGGTGCCCACGGCCCAGTGAACGTGGCGGCCCTCCAGCTCACCCAACCCCTTTGAGTTGAGTGGTGTCTATTCCTAAACCAGCTTAAGTCCACAGTACATGTTATAGTGATTAAGTAATTTAATTACCTATTCTGTCAACCAACTTAATATTACGTAAATCATGATGAAGAGTGTAAAAAAGGAAGAGTTGTCTCTTTGAGAACTAAGTTAAATGATTTGGAAAGACTCTCAATAAAAGGGCAATTATTTGGGGAGAAAATAAGAAGACTATGGAAGAATTCTATACTGGAAGTCCTTTTGAAGAGTCTTTAAGATTTCGTGCCATTTTATTTATTTTTTTAATGTTATTTTTGAGAGAGAGAGAGAGAGAGAGAGAGAGAGAGAGACAGAGTGCAGGCAGGGGAGAGACAGAGAGAGAGGCAGACACGGAATCCGAAGCAGGCTCCAGGCTCCGAGCGGTCAGCACAGAGCCTGACGCGGGGCTTGAACTCATGAACCGTGAGATCATGACCTGAGCTGAAGTCGGACGCTCGGCCGACTGAGCCACCCAGGTGCCCCTCATGCCACCTTAAAGGAGTTGAAATTGTGGATAACACAGTATAGGCATGATTTATGCAAAAAGAAGAAAGAGACAGCAAGGATCCCCAGTGAGGGCACCATGCTCAAAGGAAAGGCTTTGGCCCTATGTCAAAATATTGGCAAACAGGGGCGCCTGGCTGGCTCCGTTGGTAGAGCAGGGAATTTTTGATCTTGGGGTTGAGTTTGAGACCCACGTTGAGCATAGAGTTTACTTAAAAAAATACGTGTATATACATATTTAAAACATCGGCAAATAAATGATAGATGTGTTTTCAGTTAAAACGTTTAAAGTATTCCTATATATATATATTTTTTTCATGGATTCACCATTTAAGGTATCTTTATTGAGTGCCTACTGTGCATCAGAATTCTAGGTTCCAGGAATGCAGAAATGAATCAGGCTACCAAAGGATCATCCCTGTGCTCCGATGATCACTCTGGTGAAGGGGACACGGTGAACAGCATATAGTGTAGACCGCCGTGCACATGTATGAATGACAGGGTAAGCGCATTCGTGGTGGACGGGCAGCCATCGGACAGGCCTTGCCAGTGAGGAAACCAGAGCGGAGACGGAACTCCGTGGGCAGCGGGGAGCCGTGTGGAGACCCAGGGGACGCTTTCTGGGGCAGAAGGGCCAATGGAACTAAGACCCCGGGTTGGGCCTGAGCTGGTATTTAAGGAACAGCAAGAAAGCCGGCCTGCCTGGAGGAGGGGGTCGGAAGACGAGAGCCAAGGGTTGAGGGGAGCCCGAGGCAGGGCCGAGTCGTCCGGGCACGGGGACCCTGGGAGAGACTTTGGATCTTCACCTGAAAACGAGAGGAAGCCACTGGGGGTTCTGACCAGGACACGGGCAAGGTCTGGTTTCTATGTTTCAAAGGTCACCCTGGGGCCGTATAGAGAGTTGATGAGGGGGCAAGAGTGGAAGCTAAAGGCCACAAATGGGACAGACAGGGAAGAGCCAGAGATGTCTGAGGGGGCCCAGTGGAGAGGCGCTCCCAGAAAGCAAAGCCGGGGAAGGACCGGAGGACGCCACGGAGGCCTGGCGAGGCCCCCGGGGAGAAGCCCCCGAGGCCCAGGGGCAAAGACTCATGGGAGCACAGGAAGTAGAGCTGGGAGTCTGAGCCCTTTCGAGTGGCTGGAAGGGAAAGGGCAGGAGGCACGAGGCGTGGAGAGGAGAGGGCCTGTGCTGGGAAGAAGGGCAGGGAATAGGCCGGCAGGCAGGAGCCGGGAGGTGGCCTGGACCTCGCCCCCCTCGGGATGCGGGGCTTCCTGTGAGTTAGAAGAGAGATGACTTTGTTTATGGCCGTAAGGGAACAGGGCAGAACTTGATTTACTTCACCACGAGAAGCAGTTTTCCTGACTTGGGAGCTATTTCCTTATTGTCTTCTGCTCTGGGTTCCTTCTCCCTGCAGGGGTCTGGTGGGGCAGGGGGGCGGAGCCAGGAAGCCTGGCCCAAAGGCCTGGCCTTACCTTTTCGCCATGTTCACCTCCACCCTTAGGTGCTGGACCTTGGGAACAGACGAGGTCAAGGGGTTGAAGATCCGCAGTCTTTGAATTCTGCCCCAACGCAGCCCATCTTCCCCTTGATGTGCCCAACACAGGGAGGGAGGCGAACATAGGCTTTTTCGGACCACAACGCCTAACGTGGACCCCAGTTAAAGCCAGTGTTGGCTCTGGGGAGTCGGCCTCGTGCCTGGGCTGGAGGCCGGCCCGGGGCCCAGACCCAGACCCAGACCAGGCTGAGTGGTCATGCCCTCCGAGCCCACACCCGAGTCTTTCCAACAGGCACCCCGGGAAGGTCCTGCGCCCCGGGGGAGAAGCCACAGCCGGAGCCTTCACGACAGGACCTGTAGCCTGCAGGTTGCCTGCCGTGCCCTAGGCCCCCCCCACCCTGGGGGTTTGGGGGGACTCCTGTGCCCGAAGGTGGGAGAAAGAGCAGGTGAGTGAAAGGAGCAGAGAAAGACAAGGGCGGAACTTCTCCTTGGCCAGGACAGCTCCCAGGGGGCACTTGGCCCAGCCTTTCTTACGTTTTTGAAACACTGAGCTTGTGGTGGTAAATACCACGGACACACATAAACTTGCGTAACAAGAGTCTAAGAAAGAATTATAAAGGGAACCCCCCCCCCCCGGGGAATCACTGCTGAGTCAGGAAGTGGAGGGCAAGGTGCACCCCAGGCCCCCCCACCTGGGGAGCCCCCCACCCCCACCCCACCCAGAGGGACGACCGTCCTGGCTCTTTGCTTTCCTTTATGGTGTGATCGCTTATGTATGTATCTTACACGACACACTCTTGCTCTGACCGGTTTTAAACACTATGGGAATAGAACCATGCCACACGGCTTCTTTTACCTTGCCTCTTTCGCTCAACACGTTTCTTTGAGACTCATCTGTACTGTTAGGTCACTGCCCTGATATTCACTGAGGTGTGTGGTCCTCTCGTATGCATATGCCTCGATCGCTTATTCACTTGGCTGTAGATGGGAAACGGGCTGTGGTGCGGGGCTGTTGGCAATGGATATCGTTGACTGTGGCCATGGGGGGGGGGGGCATGTGCACAGGGACCTCGGCGGTGCGTCCCTAGACTTGGAAGTTCCGGGTGTGCATATCCGTGATTTTAAAGATAATGCCCTACCGTTTTCCAGAAAGGGGGCGTGGCTTGTTTTTATCTGTTTGTCAATTCCTGAGAGAAGTATGTCGATGTCTCTCCCTGGGTTTGTACATCTGTTTATCGTCTGCGTTCGGCTGGGGTGTTTTTGCCGTATACATTTGAAGCTAGGTTATTAGATAGAGATACAATCGTTGTATCCTCTGGGTGAGCTGATCGTAGTCAGAACAGTTTGGACTTTTATTCCGGAACACTTCTTTTTTTTTTTCAACGTTTATTTATTTTTGAGACAGAGAGAGACAGAGCATGAACAGGGGAGGGGCAGAGAGAGAGGGAGACACAGAATCTGAAACAGGCCCTAGGCTCTGAGCGGTCAGCACAGAGCCCGACGCGGGGCTCGAACTCACGGGCCGCGAGATCATGACCTGAGCCGAAGTCGGACGCTCAACCGACCGAGCCACCCAGGCGCCCCTATTCCGGAACACTTCTAAGAGCACCCACTGTGCATTGCCAACTGCACTGAACAACAATCCCCAGTGGGAAATTGTCCAAATGTTACTTTATCACGAGGAAATGACCCTCATTACCTCTGCTAATGCTTTCTGCGTCGAAGCCTATTTTGTACTTCTAACCTTGTTGCCTCCAGGATCTTGGGAGAGAGGGAGGCCCAGGCAAGGTGAAGTCGCCACGAGGAAACCAAAGAGGGCCGGAGAGAGAGGAATAAAACTGCTCCCCAGTGAACGCCTGGCCCCTCTGGGCTCAGGGAAGCTGAGGGAGCCCCCGCTCACTCCCTTGGGGGGACTAGAAGGAGGCAGGAGCTGGGAAACCCGACTGTGTGCACACGGGGCCTCCCCACGTGCTCACACCCCCGCTCCAGGCGGCTCGTGGCCCGCGTGTGCGAGGACGTTGTACTCCCTGCCAGCCCAAGACGGAGCTCCAGACCTTTGTTGATTCGTCACTCCCTTCTTCGTGTTGAGTTACCCACTCAACAAATCCTTATCAAGTGTGCAGACGCTGAGCCCAACCAGACTCCTCTCCTTGAGTCTCCTGGCCGCTGCTTCATGGGCAGCGGGCAAAACCTCCCATTCTTGAAAGGCCCGGGTGGCCCTCCATGGTCCTTCGGCGACCAGGAAGGCTTTGGCCAGTTAGCAGCCGAGAACAGCAGACTAAGGCTTCCCGTTCCTTCGGGCCCGCTCTCTCCTCGCGGGTTGGAAACTCTGATGTGGACGTTTCCTTCCTCCAGGACAGTTCTAGGCTCCTAAGACCCGAGAAGGGCCGGTGACAGGGAAATGCCCTGCCAAACTGGCTGGATATTTTCCAGCCTGAGGGTGCCGCGAAGTGAGGAGCGTGCCTGTCCCTGATCCTTTGTCCTCAACTGGACAAGCCCTTCCTTAGGCTTCACCCCAGCAGACAATTCGGGTGTAAAGCCTCTGCCAGTTGCCACGGGGGCTCCCGAAGCCTGAACGCGCGGGAGCCGTCACCCGGACTGAAGGTGACTATGCAAAGTTGTTGCCAGATTTTGGGGACACTGGGACACCTTCGAGGATGACGAGGAGCTCTGTTAGCATGCGCACCATAACAACAGCTGTAAACCACGACCGTCCTGGGAAAACTGAGGCATCTGGTCACTCTCTCTAGAATGGAGTTTCTCAGAAACGGTCTGCAGTGAAGAACTCGGGGCGCCTGGGTGGCTCAGTCAGTTAAGCGTCGGACTTCCGCTCGGGTCGTGATCTCGCGGTCCGTGAGTTCGAGCCCCGCGTCCGGCTCTGTGCCGACAGCTCAGCGCCTGGAGCCCGCTTCGGATTCTGTGTCTCCCTCTCTCTCTCTGCTCCTCCCCTGCTCGTGCTCTGTCTCTCTTTCTCTCTCTCTCAAAAATAAATACACTTTAGAAGAGGATATTTGCCAACGGGGAGGCATTTATGACAGTGGAGTGAGTCAGCCATTGCCGGCTGGGCCTCTGTTCTGGGTGACTCGGGATGGGATGGCGTTCGGGACGTGAGTGGGGCTCGGGGCGGGGGGCGGGGGGGGCCCGGCCTGTTACAGGTGGACAGGGACCTAAACCCTTCAACTGAGAGGCAGGCCCCCAGGTAGACCAGAGGCGGGGATTGGCTCCAGCATCTGGGCTTCCCTGCGGGGCTGGCACGGTGCTGACCCGACGTGTCTCAGCCCCCACCTGAGTATCAGGCAGACCACGTGTGTCCCACCTTCACACCAGGTGTCCTACCTTCTCGAGGTGCTCCAGGCGTGGGGTTGGTGGCTGCGGACGAGGAGGGGGGCGCTGCCTGACCCTCTAGGCTGAGGGCACGGTGCCGGGGAAAGATTCCACCTGCGTTTTTGGTTCGAAAAACGACAAGAGGAAAACCCGGGGAGACCAAGGCAATAGACTTGACCTTTGGTCCTTACAGCTAGAGACTCATCCTAATAGTTGTGTTGGTCCTAACGATGGCAGCAAACAGTAGCAAACGTTTACTGAACCCGCTTAAACGCAGGAGTTTTAAAAATGTGTATTTATTTACTTTTGAGAGAGCGTGAGCGGGGGAGGGGCAGAGAGAGAGGGAGACCCAGAATCCGAAGCGGGCCCCGGGCTCCCAGCCGTCAGCCCAGAGCCCGACGCGGGGCTCGAACCCACGCACCGTGAGATCCGTGACCTGAGCCGAAGTCGGACGCTTAGCCGGCTGAGCCCCGCCCCGGCGCCCCAAGTGCAGGGTTTCAGTGAGTTCTCACGGTAGCCCCCTGAGGTTGGTGTCACTGTCCCATATTTCAATGGGGAAACAGGCAGAGGGAGGGCAAGTTGCTCACCGATATCCCCCTGCTGGAAGTGTCAGTGGTGGAGAGCACAGCCTCCATGACGCGCAGGACACGAGAGTGATGACAGTGGGTCAGACAGGAGTCCCCTTGGGCTCCCGCCACCGAAGCCCACGACTTCCCCTCGGCTTCTCCCGGTCCTTCCCCCTTCTGACCGGTGACAAAGGAAGAGGGGGCTCGACCTGTGCAGGGCCTGCCTGTCTGAGGGACCATCCTCCCGGCCCTGTCTCAGCCTTTCCCTCCCGAACGGGTCCTTCCCGTCACGAGAAAATGTGTTCAAGTCCCTCGTGAAAAAGGACTGGAAGCCAAACCCACTTTCCTCCACCTCCCCTTTCTTCTCCTCCCACCACTCAACTTCTAGAAGAATTTGTCTGGGTTCTCTGCGCCCGCTTCCTCTCCTTTTACTCCGTGACCTGCCGTAAACTGCATTCTGCCCCGTCCCCCCTCCACCAGTAACCTTACACCCGACCCCACGTCGATCTCTGTCCTTGCCGCACGGCCTTCTTGCGGATTCCATCCTTGTTGGCTGCTCCTTCCTTGCTGAAGGTCTCCCTCCCTTTGGTTCCCCCGTATCACCTGTCCTTAACCTCCTCCTGTTCTTCTAGCTGTCCCTCCATCGGCTTTACGGGCTCTACCCTTTCTGCCCGTCTGTGACCGTCAATTTTGTCAACTTGACCGGGCCCCGGGATGCCCAGACATTAGGTTAAGCGTTATTCTGGGCGTTTCTGTGATGTGGTTTCAGCACGGGATGCACACGTGAATCAGTGCATCGGATAAAGCCGATTGCCCTCTCCAGTTGGGGGGGGTCTTCGTCTAATCCACCGAAGGTCTAAGGTGACAAAAAGGCTGAGAAAGGGTGAATTTGTTTGAGCTGGGTCATGGGTCTCCTGCCTTCGGACTCAGACTTGGACTTGAATTACACTGTCCCTCCCGGGTCTCCAGCTTGCTGACTGGAGGTCTTGGTTTTTTCCAGCCTCCGTAATCCCACGAGCCAATTCCTCATAACCAACCTATCTCTACCTCTCCTTGTCTACATATCTATCTACCTGTTGCTGCTATAATATATATAATCTCCTATCGGCTCGTTCTTTTCGGAGCACCCTGACCAAAGGGTTGGATTGAGCGCTCTTTACTCCTTGCCCCCATAACATTCTGTCTGTAATAACAGAATTTGTTTCCCACATGTATTATCTCTCTGACGCTACAGACAAGATTTCAAATCTCAGCTCCACGTGAGGCCTTAAATTCCCTTTCAGTGTGCGCTGTGTCTCTTTCTCTCTCCACCTGGCCCCTTCCCGTCACTCAGTCGCATTTGCAGGGGGGCGTCCTTGGAGAAGAGAATAAGAAGCCTGTGTGCCTCTTTTCTAGAGTTAGAAATTCTTTGACAGGTTAACAGTTAGCCCTAGGCCTTACTCTCTATCTTGAACTTTTAGATGAAGTATCTAAAGTCCTCAGGCTGACATAAAACAAGAACCTGTTTCGGCTTTCGTTTTGGGTGTGTCAAGACCAGTCTTCGGGCGCCTGTCCAGACAGGGCAGTGTAAATGTTGGAAGGCTTGTCCAGGCCCAAGGGCCGTGGGTGGTGACAGCAGGAGAGAGTTTTGACAGATGCTTATAAAATAGAAAAGGGCAGAAAAACAGGTTGGGAGGGTTCATGGGCCGATTACGTAGAACATTCCATCTCATTCCTTATGTGTTTTTCCCAGCGACACAGAGCTGGATTCCCCCCAACAGGTCGTGCGCTTCACCCGGGACACAAAGTGGCGTGTGACGTGACAGAGGAGACGAGTCAGTGCTGGCCTCCAACACGGTCAGCCCACGGTATAATCCTGGATCGGGCCGCAGAAGCTCCTTCTCTTAAGAGATGTAGGAACACTGTCCCCAACATCCATTGGCTTCCAAAGCATAGCGTGTGAAGATACGCTCGTGCGCACCAAAACGTTTATTACACATCATTAAGGGTGCTGCCTACAGCTGACTGTTGGTATTGAAAGTGGCTGGTGAATATTGGGGTTACTCAGACTGACCCAACTCCACGGAGCTTGTAGAAAGCTGAGCTGAAGTTCTTCTGTAATTTTGCAGGGGGCTCTAGGGACAAAAGCAAAAATGCCCACAGTCCTGTGGCACCAAAGGACCCCACCATTCTTGGGGAGGGTTTCTCCTGAATTCTTACCCTCGTGGCTGAGCATGTCCGGCCCGTCTTTGTGGGGGGATAACGCCAAGGCGGCATTGAAATCGGTCACTTGTAGGTTGGAAGTTGACGGATTCTTGGCGCGTCCGGGCCCCACACCCGACAGTCCTGAGACAGAGCCCGAGGACTTTTGTGAGTCTCAGTAACACTCAAGCTACCGCTCGATGACTCTCTTCGGGGTCAGGCCTTTTGTACGGTAGGCTGATGGCTAATCAAGCCGGATCTTTTCATGGCTAAGAAAATCTGAGCCCGGAGAATTCTGCCCCCAGTTAGCTAGCAGCAGACCTGGGTGTCAGACCCTAGTGTTACTCACCTGGGGCTTGCGATCTCCCCGATACCCCACACAGCGTATCTTCCATCACTCCTTTGATCTCGTTCATTCTGTTGCCCCTTTCGCTGCTCTCCAGCGAAGCTAGGGAAGAAGAGCCTCTCGTTCGCTCAGAGGGATACGTTCCTGGCAGTCCTGGGAAACCCAAACACCTGCCAAACGCCTTGTACTGAGAGAGCCCCATTAGGCGCCTCTGATCCCTCCCCGTCTGCTCCTGTGCCCGGGGAGCGTCGGGTGCCAGGCTGTGGGCTTCTGGTCAGCAGCGCCTGGGTCTGGTTCATCTTTGCCTTCCTGGGCTGAGTCCCGACTGGAACACGGTACTTTCTTGGTATGGACATAACCTCCCTCCTTCCTCACCTCCTGCGACCCATGTCCTGCCGACCCTTCTTCCCACGTCCCAGGGTCCTGAGCGCTCCCTCTAGCTATCTAGAGGCCTTCTCCAGAACATCTGCGGCCGCTGGAATAGATCGCCACCAACCAAGGGCCTTAAAGCAACAAAACGTGCTCTCTCACTGTCCTGGAGGTAGAGGTCTGAAATCAAGGTGTCGGTGGGGCCACGCTCCCTCTGAAGGCTCTAGAGGGGAATCTGGTTTCTGCCTCTTCCAGTCCCTGGGGACTCCAGGTGTTCCTTGGCTTAGAGTCGCCTGTCTCCAAAGTCGCTGCACCAGTCACAAGGCTTCCCCCTCGTCTCTCTGTGAACTCTCCCTCTGCCTTTCTCTTATGAGGACACACGATGACATTCAGGGTCCACCGTGAGTGATCTCATCTCAGCATCCTTAATGTAGTCACGTCTGCAAAGACCTTTCTCCAGCGAGGTCATATTTACCATTTCCAGGGATCGGGACTTGCTGTCTTTGGGCGCCAATGTTCGGTTGACCCCGGTCCTTGAAGCACGGGCAGGGAGGGGTCCAAAGGGCAAGTGAGGGCATTGAGGTGGGCGGCAGGAGGGGCCTCACCGCTGTCAGAGCAGAGGCAGGGGGCAGCTGGGACTCGGGCGCACAGAAAAGGAGTCGGGGGTGAGTGGTCGGAAAGGGCTCCCAGGAAGAGTAAGGAGAATGTGCAGTAAGTCCCGAGAGAACTAGAAAAGTGACTGGGGACCCAGAGAAGGGTTGCCACCAGCAACACAGAGGCCAGGAGCTTTGTAGGGACGCCAAATTCACGCCCCGGAGGGACACATTCTGATAGTTTAAGTAGCCTCTGTGTGTGTGTGTGTGTGTGTGTGTGTGCGCGCGCGTGAGCACGCGTGCAAGAGAGAAAGAGAGAGCGGGAGGGAGAGAACACGGCACAGAGAGCCCACCTTGTCCACAGTGGACGTTTTGCCAGGCAGGTTTGCCAGGACAGGGGGCTTGGCGGTTGGCGGTACTGGTTCACGGCTAGCCTGCCCCGGAAGGAAGGCTCCCTGGGGAGAGCACAGGTGGACGGGCAGCTGGGGCACACCCGAGCCTTATGGTGGCAGGGTTTCATTTTGCTAAGCAAGGGTGGAGGAAAGGAGTTCAGAAGTGCTTTTTTAAAGCAGCCATGGAGACGGGGATGGCAAGCTAGAAGCTCACGTACAAGTCAAGGCCAGCAAGTAAATGAAGCTTTCCTTGGTGAGATTCAGGATACAGGGGACTCTACCACGAAAGGAGAGTTCCAGAGGCGCAATAAATACGCAGGCCCGAGGGAAGCAAGAGCTGGGGGAGTTTGGGTCAGTGCACGGGAGCCCGGGCACTATGGGAAGGTCGAAGGAGATCTAGGGGGGTCTGGTGGGACCGATCTGCCTCAAGGTTGCAAACACAACTCTAGTCTCTTCAAGACAGAGCTGTGCCTGGGCCCCAGACCGTATGGGGTGTCACCGCTGGTAGCTTCTGTTCTGTATTAGTTGACTGTCCTATGTTTGCGAGACGTAGCTAAGGTGGGCATGAGCCAGCGAGAGGCAGTTCCAGAACAAAGGAAGGAGAAATGGCCTACTCATCAGCCAGGGCCTGATGTATGGTTGTGTCCCATAGGGGAGTCTTCTATTTGCAAAAGCAAAGGCCTTCGCTTAAGCTTGTGCAGTCTGGGTCGCCGATGAAAGCCTCTGCAATCGAGGTGTGGGGGACCACCCTGTATGGGGGACCACCCATACAGGACCCAAGGCTGGGGGACCGTCCTTCCAGCAGGACAGACGGGTTCTGCTCTCCTGTGGCAAACCCTCTCAGTGGAGAGATGAGACTCTAGGCCACTCTGGGGAGGGGACAGGAGCTGCAAACACGGGAAGGCTTGGAACCTCGGAGTAAGGGGTGTCCGCATTTTAGGCAGGAAGTGACTTTTGACTCGTGTAATTCAAGATCTATTTTGCCACAGAAATAAATACAAAGTAGGAAGACCATGGCTTCTTAACATGTCTTTAACAATTACTGTTTATTTTATTTTATTTTATTTTATTTTATTTTATTTTATTTTATTTTATTTTATTTTATTTTTTGGCTAAGAGCTGCTTTAAATCTTCTCAATCGTTGGCTTTTAATAGTTTGCAAAATTCTCTCTCCTAAATTAACAGGGAGTGGGGGGAAATAAGGGTACAGCTGGGGTTTCTCTACAGCATGTTTTTTCACATTTAACTTCTGCTCCAAAGCTAATGAATTTCAGGCAAATTTTTCACCACCTGCACATAGTGAATACTTGGATGACATTTTTATAGGTACCAAAAATACTTGAAGTTATGATGTTAGCCAATGATAAAATAATAGCACGCTAGTCATCAAAATCACTCACAGGCTTTGCAATGTTCAAGAACAGCTTGGCTCAGGGGATTGTGAACCCGGTTTCCCACTAAAATGGCACCCACTGTTGTGATATACTGATGTGTACAATAAAAAATATACATTTGATCTTCGTCCCTGTTCCTGGCACAGAGCTCCTCACATAGTACACTAAATTAATATTTGGTTTTCCTCCCTGGTTCTTGGCACAGAGTTTCTAGGAGCTTGGAATTTCCTGAAGGATGGGAGTGAGAAGAACTCCTTTGTTATTCGTAACAAGCCCCTTCCAACCACACTGAGTTTATGTTAATGAGGTGACTCTTGGGGGGATGGGGCTGGTTGCCGAAGGAACCACCCTGATGATTACAGGGTTGGAGCTTTCAGCCCCATCCCTCCACCTCTCCTCTTGGGGAGAGAGGCTGGAGATCCATCACCCATGGCCGACTGAGGGATCTGTGTAATGAATCCTCCACTAAGGCGGAAACTGAAAGGGTTGAAGAGGTTCCAGGTAAGTGAACACGGGGAGGTGCCGGGAGGGTGGTGCTCCTGGAGCGGGTGTGGAGGCTCCGTGCCCCCTCCCACACACCTTGCCAGATGTACCCCTTCCATCTGGCTTCTCCTGGGCTGAATCCTTTATGATAAATTAGTAATAGCAAGTAAACTGCTTACCCGGGGGCTGTGAGCTGTTCTAGCAAATTATTGAACCTGAGGGGGCCCGAGGGGGGTGGTAGTCGTGGAAACCTTTGATGTGTAGCCAAAGTGGTGGAAATCTGGAGACCCGCTCCGTGTGATCGGTGGCTGAGGTTGGGAGGCCGTCTTGTGGAACTGAGCCCTCAGCCTGTGGGGTCTGGGTAACTCTGGGCAGTTAGGGCCAGAAGTGAGTTAGACCGTAGGGCACCCAGTCAGTGTCTCTTAAGAAACGGAAATTTGCTTGATGTAGAAAAACACACACATTTGGTGTGAGAGCGTGAGGAACACAGAAACAGGTTTTTCTCGTAACCAAGGTTACCAGCCGAGACACAGCTTATTACCTCCCTGTCCTACCAACTTTGAAGTCCTGTGACTCTTGATGAAGTCTTAGCATTTGGAAACACTTGAATCACTTCGAATTTTGCAAGCAAAGTGAGCCTTTATGAATATTTTACATGGTACCCTTTCAGCTTTGCATAGTTTTCATTAGCATGACATATATTTATTCGTTCAACAGATCTTTTTGGAGTATCTTCTGTGGACCGGACTCTCTTCCGGGCGTTAGAAACTCAGCAGTAAACAAAAAAAGTCCCCACCCCCTGAGGACGTCGTGGTCAGTTTGTAACTATGTGTGGTGACGGCTGTTACCAGGACTTTTAACGGCAGATCATTTGCAACATGTACACGCATCAAGTCATTACGCTGTATACCTGAGACGAATACAATTTTATATGTCAGTTATATCTCAGTAGAAGAAATCTCCAAAAAAAAAAAAAATTAAATTATTTCTTTAAGCAGAGGAAGGGAGAAGGAAAGGTAGAGGAGGAGGTACCCTTCCAGAAAGGATGCTGCAAGGAGTTGTGCGGATACGGGGTTGGGATCTGGGATAGGCGGAGGGAACGGCAGGGAGTAGACATGTCCGTGGTGACTGTTTGGCTCACGAAGGACTGGGTCTGGCATCGACACAGAAGGGGGGTGCAACCCACTAGTTACGGAATCAGACCTGAGTTCCAAACCCAGCTCTACCCTCTCCCGCCCGTTAACTGTGTGTCTTCGGGGGAGGGAATTAATCTTTCCGAGTCTGTGTTTGCTCCCATCTGTTGTGTTGGGATAAGGGTTCACTTGGCTCATAGGGCTGCGGTACGAATAAAATGTGATAATGAGCACGATGCCTCGATCTCTGAGCCTAATACATAGGATGGACTCAACGCACGATGCACGATGGCCGTCTCTGTTATTATTATTATAATCACCAGGAATAATCAGCCCTTTGAGAGCAACATCGGTGAGGTTCCCACTGTCAAGGCAGGAGGCTCGGACAGCGTCCAGAGGCCGTCTCTCCTGGGAAGAGTTTTACTTCTGCGTCAACTTGTCTGTGGATAATCCAGCCCGTCCGCTCTCCTGACAAGTGCTGGTGGGGGCCGAGGGCAAGAGAGCCGGGTTCAGGACAACCGAACAGGGAGAACGGGCGCGAACAGGACCCACTTTTGGAGGACCCGCTCCTTGTTCGGCACCTGCAGGCCTGTCTCCAGCTGGCTCTCTGGAAGCCTGGTGATTCGCCTCCGCACACGCTGTTTGCAGAGCCCGCGGACGCTGTTTGCAGAGCCTGCTTGGGGCTCCCTCTTAGCTTCGAGGTGCCCAAAGCTTTAGCCCAGCCCAGCCTGAGGGGACCGCAGCGAGAGGTCAGCACTGGGTGGCACGCCTTCGAGTGCAAAATAGAGAATGGGCTTTGGCAAAAAGAAGCGCTGATGTTTTTCCAAATGCAAAATTGAAGGACACAGCCCTCCCTTACACCTGTCGGTGGCATGCCAGCTGTGTTATAACGCCTGTTACCTTTCCTGTGTCTCCCAGAAGAACGGGAGCTCTTGAGGGCCAGCCAACGTAGTTTTCTTGTGTCCCCAGAACCTAGTACCTAATAGATACCGAATAATGAATGGATGGATGGATGGAGGGATGGCTCAAATGTCAAGGGAAGAAAAGAATTCACAGTAACAAGTAGCCTTAATATAACCATGTATTTAAAAAAAATTTTTTTTAACATTTATTTTTGAGACAGAGAGAGGCAGAGCATGAACAGGGGAGGGTCAGAGAGAGAGGGAGACACAGAATCTGAAACAGGCTCCGGGCTCTGAGCTGTCAGCACAGAGCCCGACGCGGGGCTCGAACTCACGGACCACAAGATCATGACCTGAGCTGAAGTCGGACGCTTAACCGAG
The DNA here is from genome assembly GCF_018350195.1 of Panthera tigris. Classification (NCBI taxonomy): domain Eukaryota; kingdom Metazoa; phylum Chordata; class Mammalia; order Carnivora; family Felidae; genus Panthera; species Panthera tigris. The sequence continues at coordinate 6,637,872 of NC_056660.1, read as the reverse complement.
TGAGCCACCCAGGCGCCCCATATAACCACGTATTTTTGTGTACATGTGTGTGAATGTAACGCAATTTTATTTCTTGACCTGTGACCTATTAGTATATCATGACGCTTTCCCCTGCTATAAAAACTCTCAGAGTCTCTTGTTTTAAACGACCGCGCAAGATTCGAACGTGCGGCTGGGCCGTGTGTGCTGCGAGCCATCCTCCACTGTTGAGTGGCTCCCATCTGCCCCCACCCGGAGGCTCTCCTCCCCCCCACCCCCCGCCGCCACACCCCCATCCTTCCCAGCCGATCCTGGCGCTCTCGGGCTGTGTCACCATCCAGAAGTTTTGTGGTGACCGACGAGACCTCCCCTGTGACCTGACGAAAGGGAGGCAGGCAGTCTGGGAATTCTGGGAATTGAAAGGCAGAGTTGCTCGGATGATGAGGGAAGGTGCATGGCGGGCCCTCTTGGGGAGTCTTGCTGGGCAGGTGGTCGAGACCAGGAAGGGGATTCTCACTCAGTTCTCGCTTAGTCCCGTTTGACCTGAGGTGGAGGAATCACCCTCGCCCACCCTCACCGTCCTCACCTGTGTTTTCCCAGAGCCTGGCTAGGCCAGTTGCTGGGTCTTGTGGTGGGGGGATAGGGTCTAGGAGGTTCTCTATTGGATTCCCAGTGCTTGACATTATGCCTGGTATACAGCAGGCACTCAGTAGATGTCCGCTGTCCCTCTGTGGCTCTCCCCCCACGTGTCTGCCCCACACACTGCCTCTCGTTCTCTCATTACACCTGCTGCTACCCCTTCTCCTCTGTGCCCTGTCCCTCTCTCTGCCCCTTGCTGTGGGGACCGCCATGGGGTTTCTGCAGACCAGTTCATCTGAGCTGCCTTTGTTTTTTTGTAAGGTTTTATTTTTAACTCATCTCTACACCCAACACAGGGCCTGAACCCACAACCTCGAGATCGAGAGTCGCACACTCCCCACCCCCCCCAACCCCGGCCGAGCCAGCCAGGCGCCCCTCTGAGCCGCATCTGTTTCCTCCACCCTCAACGGGCAGACTGTTGAACTGGCCTCATTAGAATTACCACTTGAAAGCAGTTTACAAGAGGGGCTGGTTACGGAAACTGAGTCAGCAGAGGGAAGGCGTCTAATGGAAAAAGAGGTGTTCAGCCTGGCACCTTCCACTGTGACAGCAGCTGGTGTTGTCCTCTGAGACAGAAAGTGGCCGCGAGGAGTGAGTCACTGAGCGTGGCCACATCTGTGAGCCTGTCAGCCCGGTGTGTGTGTGTGTGTGTGTGTGTGTGTGTGTGTGTGTGTGTGTGTGTCGGGGGTTGGTCAACGTGGCTCTGGGCCACGAGTTCCCACATGTGCCCTCCGCACAAATGAGCCAGCATTTCCTAAGAGCTGTATTCTGTCCTGGGTGGGTGTTTTTTCATCTGGAGCCACTTAGATTCTCTCTTGACTCCCTGCCTTATCGAGTTGGTAACTTTAGGGCTGATGTTGAATGTGACTTTAGACGAATTCTTTTTTTTTTTTTTTAACGTTTATTTATTTTTGAGACAGAGAGAGACAGAGCATGAACGGGGGAGGGGCAGAGGGAGAGGGAGACACAGAATCCGAAACAGGCTCCAGGCTCTGAGCTGTCAGCACAGAGCCCGACGCGGGGCTCGAACTCACGAACCGTGAGATCGTGACCTGAGCTGAAGTCGGATGCTTAACCGACCGAGCCACCCAGGCGCCCCTAGATGAATTCTTAACATGATACAAAAGAATGTAACTCAGACACCACTAATGCAGTCTTTAATACCTTTTGTGTGTGCTGTACCGATACGAAGAACGTTTTCACGCTCGACTCCCTGGAATTATGCCCAGGTATGTTAAGAAAGGCGTGTAAGTACGTACATATCCCCCTCAAATGGGTACTAGCTGGCAGAGGAGACGCAGCCCCTCCCCGTGGTGCTTCTCCTCCTTTGCCTCCTCCTTCTCCTCTTCTCATGCTCTTTTCTGTGTTTTAAAGTTTTTTTCTTTTAATTTTTAATGTTTATTTTTGAGAGGGAGGGAAAGACAGAGCATGAGTGGGGGAGGGGCAGAGAGAGAGGGAGACACAGAATCCGGGGCAGGTTCCAGGCTCCGAGGTGTCAGCACGGAGCCCGACGCGGGGCTCGAACCCACGAACCGTGAGGTCATGACCTGAACTGAAGCTGGACGTTTAACTGACCCAGGCGCCTCTAAAGTTTTTTTTATTTTTTATTTTTAATTTTTTAAAATTTACGTCCAAATTAGTTAACATATCGTGCAATAATGATTTCAGGAGTAGATTCCTTAGTGTCCCTTATCCATTTAGCCCATCCCCCCCACCCCTCCAGTAACCCTCAGTTTGTTCTCCATATTTATGAGTCTCTTCTGTTTTGTCCCCCTCCCTGTTTTTATATTATTTTTGTTTCCCTTCCCTTATGTTCATCTGTTTTGTCTCCTAAAGTCCTCATATGAGTGAAGTCATATCATTTTTGTCTTTCTCTAATTTCACTTAGCATAAGACCCTCCAGTTCCATCCATGTAGTTGCAAATGGCAAGATTTCATTCTTTTTGATTGCTGAGTAATACTCCATTGTATAAATATACCACATCTTCTTTATCCATTCATCCATCGATGGACATTTGGGCTCTTTCCATACTTTGGCTATTGTTGATAGAGCTGCTATAAACATGGGGGTGCCTGTGTCCCTTCCAAACAGCACACCTGTATCCCATGGATAAATGCCTAGTAGTGCAATTGCTGGGCCGTAGGGTAGTTCTATTTTTAGTTTTTTGAGGAACCTCCATACTGTTTTCCAGAGCGGCTGCACCAGCTTGCATTCCCAAGGTTTTTTTTGTTTGTTTGTTTTTTTAAGTAAGCTCTATGCCCAGCGTGGGGCTTGAACTCAACAGCCCCGAGATCAAGAATCACATGCTCCATGAACTGAGCCAGCCGGCGCCCCTATTTTTTAAAGTCCTTTTAATGTCCATTTTTTCTAGGTCATGAAACCTGTATTCAGGAGTGTTGTGTTTATGAACTAAAGTACATCAAAATCAATAAATACTCTAGTGCAGAAACAGCCAACGGTGTTCCGGAGGAAGGACAGCTCTGCGGCAACAGTCGTTTTCACTTACAGTCAGTTCTGCGGGAACACTCGTGAATCCGTTCCAAAGCGGCTGGTAGATCAGGGAGCAGTTTGAACATAACGCGCACGCTGTGTTTGCCCGTGAACATCGAACGGCACCCAGCTGATCTGAACTGGGGAGGAACGCGCGAGACGTGTGCACGCGTGCACGCGTGCACACGCCTCACACGGCGACTTCAGTTCACCATGTGTGTTACCCCAAAAGGTCGTGCTCGGCTGTGTTTTTGCACGTGCGAGCTTTTCTGTATTCAAACGAACGAACAGACATGCCTCCAACGTCCCAAGCAGGTCTCAGTGAGCTGGTTCCAAACCCGGAAGGGTACGTGCGAGGAGGCGCGCATTATTCATACATGAAGATCTTAACGGAAATCGCCGAGTCCCGCGGAAGCGACGCCTCGAGTGCCCGTAATGGCTCGTTTCGTGGTCTCGGGCATTCCTCCAGCTCCCAAAGCGCTGAGCGCAGATGAGAAAAACGAGAAAGTTGAAGACAAATTTCCCGCGGGGAGACGGACTTGTGAGAGGGGCCTGTAATGTTGGAGTCGATTTGCAATTTCAGGCGTTTATCATAAACACATGCCACGGAGGACCTTGATCGCCAAGGCAGAAAAACACGCCTTGAAGGTTCCAGAAGGTTGCTTACCTTTGGTCCTTGTTGCCAAGGGAAACCAAGGACAATAAACCCCGCCCCTGGCCATGGCTCCAACAACTCTCTGTTCAATTTCAGGCAACGCTGTTTTCACCACTCAGGGTCCCCCCCCCCCCCAACCCTCCCCAGCCCCCTCCACAGGCATGAAACCCCAGTTTCAAGGGGGAAAACGCCATGTCCGCTGTAATGTTTTTGTATTTATTAACCACTTCACGTGTTCACACCGCTCCCGTTTTTATTGGGGTCCTATCTTCTTTCTTGGGACATGTCACCGATGACATTTAAAGTTGTTCCTCAACCCCATTTACTCCCGTTAGCCCTGTTTATTGAGTGATTCTGCGTAGTCGGGTGATTTTTAGGAACACGTACGTCACATGAAGGCACAATGGACTGTATTTGGAAGTGGCTTGTCAGCTGCCTTACTTAATTAGGCTTAGTAATCTTGCCACATGGCCCTTAGTGACTCATGAGGTGTGGGGGGAAGGCTGGGCTGGGGTGGGAGGGCCCGAGCCGGTGAAGGTTCGGAGCACCTCACATTTATTTACTTTTTATTATATGGGTCTCCAAACATACACAAGTGCTCCTGCTTTTTGAAATGTTGAGAAATACCCATCTGGAGCTTCTCACGTCAGAGAGTTCTGGAACTGGAAGGACACCAGAGCAAGCATCGGGAGGGGGGTGGGACCTACCCGCGAAACCAACCGAGGACCAGGAGAGAAATTGTGGTGGGTGGCGGGTGACCTGGACAGACTCTCGGTTCGTGCAGCAGGGTCAGAGATGGGAGCTCGAAGTGTGGGCTGGTGCTGGCAGAGAGGGTATCCTGGGGACACGGGGGGTGGGGAGGTCTGGAGGGGCCTAGAGGAAGAGGTCTGGAGGGGTCTAAGGGAAGAGGGGGGAGGTGGGGGCTTATAAGCAAGAGAAGCCACACATTCGAAGGCCTGGGTGCAAGAAGGAGGTGACCAAACGGCACCCCTGTACAAGACCAGTAATTCCTCTGGGCTCCTGACAACCAGTCAGGCTCTGTGGGTGACGTCCGCATTGCTTCGAGGTCTCAGACGGAACCAAAACGGGCTGCTGTTTTTGGCCTATGCAGCCAAAGGGAATGCATTAACGTTTGCTAGAAATGCCCTGGTAAAAGCCACCAAATCCATCCCTGAAGTGAGTAGGGAGACAGAGAGAGAGAGAGGGCATAACTTATCTGCGGTGACTTCCGTGGATCGCAGGAGCCTCCTTGCTTCACTGGACACCTAGTTTTAAGAATCAGGGAGAAACTGTGCCAGGCGGGAAGGGCAGAAAGAGAATGGGGCGGGACGCCGGGGACCTGCCTCACCGCCTGGGCTTCTGCCACACGAGGGACTGGAGGGGCCAGGAAGCGATCAGGTCCACACGTGGCCCATTCCATTGTTCAGCGGCAGGGGATGTCAAACCTCCCTCATGTTCCTCAGGGTCCGACCTCACCCTCTGGCATTGCTTCCTGCCCTGGTCTTGAGGCCGGCGTCCCCTTGCTTGTCTGGAAGCACTACCTCTCCTCTAGGAGGGTGTGGGTGGTGCCGCTGCCCTGACAGTCTTCCGCTAAGGGATCCTTCCCACTAACCACCTGCATCCATTCTCCCCCCTACCCCAACCGCTCTCGCAGACAGACAGTGTGTCCGGGGCCCTTCTGAGCGATGTCGACATAGACGGTCCAATATCTCTAGAATACGTGGGCACGTGTGACCAGTTATTCTCAGCTACGGGGCCTCGGCTGAAACACCTAGACGGTGAAAGATGTCTTCGGTTACAACCCTACACGCGTGGACCTGGGAAGTGATCCCTCTATTCCTTTGGTTCCTTTTGCGTCCCACGGGGTGACTACCGTGTTTTCACTGGTAAGACCTTGTTGCACGTCTGATTCTCTAGAACCGTGGCGTATCTGTGACTGGGAGATCGTCTCGGGTCAAAAAGAACAGAGAACTGCGTTCGGTTCTATTATCTGTAGTAATGTTGGCACGGTAATTTTGAAACGCACGACGTATACTGTAGGATAAAATGGGTAGATTTGTTGACGCAATGAGTCACGATTGTCAAGGTGAGAAGACACACATATTAAATATTAAATACTAATTAAATATTAATATTAAAGTTAAGAAAAAACCCTTTCATGTTAATTTTGAACTGATAAGATTGGTGTGAATTCACGATTAAAAATAAAAAGTATTTCCTAGCTCTGTCCATGGACAGGCATCGAAACTGTTGACATACAGCAGCAACGAGCACATTTGGGTCCAAATCCTGGTTTCTTAGCATTCGGTTAAAAGCGGGCAAGTGTCTGTATAATATATATAGTACAATTAAGTCTAATACTGACCCTCACTAAAGGACTCAGGAGCACCTGCGGGGCTCAGTTGGTTAAGCATCCGGCTTTGGCTCAGGTCATGATCTTGCAGTTGGTGGGTTCGAGCCCCGCGCGTCAGGCTCTGTGCCGACAGCTCAGAGCCCGAAGCCTGTTTCAGATTCTGTGTCTCCCTCTCTCTCTGCCCCTTCCCCGCTCATGCTGTCTCTCTCTCTCTCTCAAAAAATAAACAGTAAGAAAAAAAAAAAAAAAAAGGATTCAGGGCTTGTGGAGAAACGGCTGATTCCAGATCTGGGTAGAGGAAGGGCATGAGGGTGACCTTGATGTATCATGTGTCAAAAAATAAGGGAACTGCCCAAGATTAATGGAGTTGTACCCAAAACATACAGACCTGAAGGGGTCTCCTACTAGCCAAATTTGGGACTATTTGAGCATCAGGAAAAAAAAAAAAGAAGACTAAGATTGATTATAAATAAATAAATATTTTATTAGTGGTTGAATAAATAAAAACCCATGGCTCCATAGTTCTACGGACAAAGAGAGACGCAATGGTTATGTAATGGATTATGGCAGTTACACTAATTTCTTTCCCTGAATGTTTGGAATTAAAGGGAAAAAGTTAAACATTTATCCTGCCTTTTGAGGAAAAAATGCATTGCATTCCTCATTGACAAGAGGCAGTTCCTTACAGAAAAACGTCAGTTAATACATATATAATAGAAAAGCTAATTGAATTAGAAATTGACCGTTTGGTGAAACCGATTGAAATAATTGGCTTGGACAATAAATGGATTCCACAAACTGCCATCCACCAGTCATATCAAAACCATCTGTCTGATTTTGTATATCCTGTGAGTTGAAAATGTTTTTAAAAAATGTAGGTAGTTGAAAAAAATCCAGAGGAGAGCAATAGTTCACGACACATGAAATTTATATAAATTGAAATTTCAGCGTCCATAAGATATTACTGGGCCACAGCCATGCTCGTCCACCAGCATATCACCTCTGATTGCATTTGTGCTACAACGGCAGATTCGAGACAACTGAGATAGAGACCATGTGGCCCACAAAGCCTAAAGTATTTGGGACCTGGAACTTTACGAAAATACTTTGCCGACTTGCGCCACGAACGCAAGTAGAAAGGGAATTCGTAGAAAGGGAATCGAGGCAGAGGATTGTGCGCAAGGGGCCGACGTATCGCTCTATAAATCATTGCATCTATAAATTAATTGCAAAAGGAAAAATGCACTTTGTGATGGGAAGGTCTGTGGCCACCACCTTACCAAGTTATCAACACTTAGCATCCGTCAGAGAGGAACAACCTGACAGTCCGTACCTGCTGGCGTGGGGCAATATGAAGTCCATTGCATCACCTCGGAAGTACTCTTGCTAAACGTTTAACCTGACAATTTTTAAATAGCTTTACGGAGTTGACGGAGATACGGAGTTAAACTGGCGTGTTTAAAGCACACAGTTTGATACGTTTTGACACTTTATACCATCGGGTGAAACCACCACCACAGTCAAGATAACGAACGTATCTACACCGACAGACGTTTGATCGTGCCCTTTGATTTGGTTAGTTTTAAACACTTACTTATTTTGAGAGAGAGCGAGCGCTCGTGCGTGTATGTGCACCTGAGCGGCGAAGGGGCAGAGAGAGAGAGAGAGAGAGGGAGAGAGAGAATCCCAAGCAGCCTCCTTGCTGTCAGTGCAGGGCCCATTCACATGCCGATGGGCATTTGGGTTGTTTCCAGGTTGGGGCTATGACAAATAGAGCTACTGTGGACATTCATAAAGAAGTCTTTGTATGGCCATGTATGGCCATATGTATGGCCTTTCTATTTCTCTTGCGTAAAGGTCTAAGAGTGGAACTGTAGAATCGTATGATAGGTTGACGTTTCACTTTTTAGGAAACTTCCAAACTGCTTTCCAAATGTCCAGGTGTCACCTGTATCCTTGCTGCACTTGGCATGACCAGTGTGTTTAATTTTAGCCATTCTAATAGATGCCTAGTGGTATTTGTGGTTTTAATTTGCTTTTCCCACAATTAAAAACATAGTGAATATGTTTTCATGTGTTTTTTTTGCCAGCTGTACGTCTTTTTAGAAAAAAAAAGGAAGTTGTTTTCTTATTCTTGAATTTTGAGAGGTTTTGAAAAAAGTACATTCTATTTGCAACAATATGGATGGAGCGTAAGGGCATCGTGCTAAGTGAAATAATCCAGACAGAAAGGAAAATACTGCATGGTCTCACGTGTCAAATCTAAAACAAAAACCCAACCTCATAGAGAAAGATAGGATTTGTGGTTATCAGAGGTGGGGGGGTAGAGGTTGGGGTGGGAACGGGATGTGGAGGAAAGTGGTCAAAAAGTCCAAATTCCTTGGGGCGCCCGGGTGGCTCTGTCAGTTGAGTGTCCGACTTTGGCTCCGGTCATGATCTCACGGTCTGTGAGTTCAAGCCCCTTGTCGGGCTTTGTGCCGACAGCTCAGAGCCTGGAGCCCGCTTCGGATTCTCTGTCTCCCTCTCTCTCTGCCTCTCCCCACCCCTCACTCTCTCTCTCTTTCAAAAATAAATAAACATTAAAAAAAATTATTTAAGTTAAAAACAAGGTCCAAATCCCAGTTATAAGAAAAATAAGCACTTGGGTCGTAAGGTACAATATGATGACTATATTGCCATGTGGTATTATGTATTCCGGATACAAGTTCCTTATCAGATATATGAGTTTCAAATATTCTCTCCCAATCTGTGCCTTGTTTTTTTTTTCGTTCTCTTAGTAATGTTTTTCAAAAAGCAGAGGTTTCAGTTTTGACAAAATCTAACGTATTCCTTTTTCTTTTACGGATCATTTCCCCAGCGTTGCCTCTGCATCTTGGTTAAAAATCAGTTGTCCATATATACGTATGTGTGTGAGTCTGTTTCTTGACTATTCCGTTCATTGATCTGTTTGTGGGTTGCATTCACTTGTATAGCCTTATGCTGAGTCTTGAAATGGAGTAGTGTTAATTCTTAAACTTTGATCATCTTTTTTAAAAGTTTTTTTTTCTTTTAAGTATATGTATTTATTTTGAGAGAGATTACGTGAATGGCGGTGGGGGGTGTAGAGAGAGAGCAAAGAGAGAATCCCAAGCAGGCTCTGCACTGTGCTTGATCTCATGAACCGTGAGATCATGATCTGAGCTGAAGTCAAGAGTCTGACACTTAACCAAATGGGCCACCCAGGCACCCCAGTCATCCTTTTAAAAGTCATGTTGGGGGCGCCTGGGTGGCTCAGTCGGCTAAGCGTCCAACTTCGGCTCAGGTCATGATCTCACAGTTCGTGAGTTCGAGCCCCGCGTCAGGCTCTGTGCTGACAGCTCAGAGCCTGGAGCCTGCTTCGGGTTCTGTGTCTCCCTCTCTCTCTACCCCTCCCCTACTTGTGCTCTGTCTCTCTCTGTCTATCAAAAATAAATAAATGTAAAAAAAAATTTTTTTTAAGTCATTTTGTGGACCCCTGGGTGGCTCAGTCAGTTAAGTGGTCAACATTGGCTCAGGTCATGATCTCACAGTTCATGAGTTCTAGCCCCATGTCAGGCTCTGTGCTGACAGCTCAGAGCCTGGAGCCTGCTTCGAGTTCTGTCTCCCTCTCTCTCTGCCCTTTCCCGCTCATTCTCTCTCTCTCTCAAAAAAAAAAAAAAAAATCAACATTGAAAAAAATGTCATTTTGGCTCATCTGCTTTCCTTGGCTATTATTCTTTACATGTCCTTAAAAATTTTAGAATCAACTTGTCATTGTCTACCAAAAAAGCCGATTGGGATTTTAATTTTGATTGCACTGAATCTATCAGTCAGTTTGGAAAGAATTCATATCTCACGAATATTGAGTCTTCCAACTCATGAACATGGTGTATCTCTCCATTTACTTAGGTCTTCTTTAATTCCTCCTGTCCGTGTTTTGTAGCCTTCAGTGTGCACGCTGTGGTTGGTGGAGTTCAAAGATACTCCCCAAGATTCCTGCGTCCTGGGACGTGTGCCCTGTGTCATCTACTCCCCTTGCGTGTGGGTGGGACCCAGGAGTACAGTATATCGTGGGACTTCATGCTTGTAATGAGGTTACCAATCAGCCCGTTGATTTTGAGTTAATCAAAAAAAGATATAGGGGCGCCTGGGTGGTTCAGTGGGTTGGGCGTCTGACTTCGGCTCAGGCCATGATCTCAGGGTTTGTGAGTTCGAGCCCTGCGTCGGGCTCTGTGCTGATGGCTCGGAGCCTGGAGCCGGCTTCGGATTCTGTGTCTCCCTCTCTCTCTATCCCTCCCCGACTAGTGCTCTCTCTCTGAAAAATAATAAATGTAAAAAAATAAAAATAAAAAAATAAAAAAGGATATCATCTTACGTGGGCCTGACTTTATTAGGGAAGTTCTTGAAAGAGGATGAAACACTGGGGAGACCCTCCTGCTGGCCTCAAGAACAAAAGCTCCCATGAGTTCTGCAGGTGCAGTGAACTGAATTCTGCTTGCAAGCTGTTTGGAGTTTTTAAAAGGTCCCCAAGTATCGGATGAGATCACAGCTCCAGGTGATGCCTTGCTTGCAGCCTGGGTGACCCAAGCAGAGGATTCAGATAAGCTGTGCCCAGACTCCTGACTCACAAAACTGTGAGTGTATTTCTAGGCTGCTAAGGTTCTGATAGTTTGCAGCTATAGCACTAGCAAAATATACACAGGCCTTGAACATCTTTTGTCAGGCTTATCCCTATTTCATATTTTTCTAACAATTAAAATATCAATGAACTTCTCTTCTCTTCTCTTCTCTTCTCTTCTCTTCTCTTCTCTTCTCTCTCTTCTCTTCTCTTCTCTTCTCTTCTCTTCTCTTCTCTTCTCTTCTCTTCTTCTCTCCTCTCCTCTCCTCTCCTCTCCTCTCCTCTCCTCTTCTTTTCTTTTCACAAATGTTTATTTACTTATTTTGAGAGAGAAAGAGAGAGGGAGTGCGAGTAGAGGGGTGGTGCAGAGAGAGAGGGAGAGAGAGAGAAAATCCCAAGCAGGCTCACGCTCAGTGAGGAGCCCAGCTCTGGGCTTGATCTTACAACCCTGAGATCATGACCTGAGCCGACATCAAGAGTCTGAAGCTCAACTGACTGAGCCACCCGGGTGCCCCTGAACTTTTTTTCTTAATTTCATTTTCAGGTTGTTCTTAGCTAAAATATGGAAACGCGGTGGATTTTTGCATATTGATCTTGGATTCTGCAGCCCTGCTAAATTTATTCATCCTAATAGTTTTTCATAGATTTCTTAGATTTCAAAATACAAAATAATAGAAAATACAAAATATACAAAATAATAGAAAATAATAGACAAAATACAAAATAATAATACAAAATACAAAATATACAAAATAATAGAAAAAAATGTTCCTATATAGGATCCACATATAGAATAATGTGAAAAATAAAAATGTTTTCTTGTCTTTAATCAGCATGCCTTTAATTTATTTCTCTTGCCTTACTGCTCTGGCCAGACCCTTCAGTTCCATGTTGAATGGATGTGGTAAGGGGGAATGTCTTTGCCTTGTTCCTGATCTTAGGGAAAGCCTCCGGCTTTTCACTCTTAATCATGGTAGTAGTTTAGGGATTTTTGTAGGTGCCTATTAGCAGATGGAGGAAATTCTCTTCTGTTCCTGGTTGTTGTTTTTTTTTTTTCTTTTTTTCTTTTCTTTTTTTTTTTAATGAGAAATGGATGTTGGGTTTGGTAAAACAATTTTTGCAAATTGGGATGATCATGTGGTTTTTGTCCTTTATTCTACTAATATGGTGAACTACACTGATTGATTTTCTCATGTTAAACCAACTTTGCATTCCTGGGACACATCTCACTAGGCCATGATGCCTCATCCATTTGGTATATTGTTGGATTCTATGTGTTCATACTTTGTGTAAAATTCTGTATACTGGTTTGCAGCTTTATTTTCTTATAACTTTTCTGGTTTTAGTATCAGATAATGCTGAATTCCCAGAATGAGATAGGAAACGTTCTCTCTTCTTCAATTTTCTGGGCGAGTTTATATAAATGTATGTTACTTTTTCCTTAAATATTTGATAGAAATCACCAACTTTACCACCAGAATTGCCCACCTTTGGGCTTGTCGTTTTCCTTGCGGGAATATTTTAAGTTAACAATTCAATTTCTTCACTTCTGAACAGGTCTTTTTGAATTTTCTATTTGTTCTTGAGTCAGTCTTGGTAATCTGTGTCTCCCTGGGAATTTTTCCAGTGTATCATGTGTTGGTGTCATATTTTGGTTTATAATAAGAGAGCTATATTTGGTCTTCTTCCTGGCACAGAACTCTTAAAACCCTGGAGATTTTCTAAGCGAGAAGAGTGAGAAAGGTGTCTTTTGTTATGTTAATAAGGTGACATGTGGAAAGCCCCTAGAGAACCCAAAGATGGGGACTGGTTGCCAGGGAACCAACCTGTTATTCGAGGATTGGAAATTTCTGTCCCCCACCACCACCTCAGGCAAGGGGGAAAAGGGCCAGAGACCCAGTTCTACCAATGGCCAATGACTTAATCAATCATGCTTCTGTGCGAGAGGCCTCCATAAAACCTAAAAGGATGAACATATGGAGAGTGGCCTGGGAGAGTAGAGCTCGGAGGGAGCATGGAAACCCCCGCCCCTTGACCCACCCCTTCCCCTGTGGATCTCTTCCTATTCCTGTTCCTGTTCCTGCGTTATGTCGTTTCATAGTAAGTCATCTAGGAAGTAGCATGTTTCTCTGAGTTCTGTGAGCCACTCTAGCAATTTAGTCAAACCCGAGGAGGGGTCTGGGAAGCTCTGATTTATAGTCAGACATTCTAGGGGCACTTGGGTGGCTCAGTCAGTTAAGCGTCCTACTCTTGATTTCGGCTCAGGTCACCATCTCAAGGTTTGTGGGATCAAGTTCAGTGTTGGGCTCTGGACTGGCAACGCAGAGCCTACTTGGGATTCTCTCTCTCCCTCTCTCTGACCCTGCCCTGCTCGTGCTCTCTCTCTCTCTCTCTCTCAAAAAAGAAAGAAAGAAAGAAACCCACACTATAATGTCATTCTGAAGCACAGGTGGCAACCTGCATTTAGTGGTTGGTGCCTGAAGTTGGGGGGCTAAGCAGTCTGGAAGGACTGAATCCTTAACCTGTGGGACCCGATGCTATCTCCAGGTAGATAATGTCAGAATGGAGATGAATTTGTGGGATACCCAGCTGGTGATACAGAATTACTTGGTGGCATGGGGGAGAAAAACCACACTCTAGACTCGACATAAAGTTATTCATAATTTTCCCTTATCATCTTTTAATTTCTGTAGACTCTGTTCTTTTCCTTGGTTAGTCTGACAAAAGTCTGTCAAAAATTTTTTTATGTTTATTTTTGGGAGAGAGAGAGAGAGAGAGACGGAGAGACAGAGAGAGAGACAGAGCATGAGCTGTGGAGGGGCAGAGAGAGGGGGAGACACAGAATCCAAAGCAGGCTCCAGGCTCCGAGCTGTCAACACAGAGCCCGACGCGGGGCTCGAACTCACAAACCACGAGCTCATGACCTGAGCTGATGTCAGACGCTTAACTGACTGAGCCACCCAGGCGCCCCCAAAGTCTGTCAATCTTGTTGACATTTTCAAAGAACCAGCTTTGGTTGCTTGATTTTCTCGATTGTGTTTCTGTTTTTAATTTCATTGAATTGGTCTCTGATATTTATTATTTCTGTCTAATTACTTTGGGCATGATTTGTTTTCCTAGTTTCTTTAGGCAGAAACTTAGATTGTTGGTTTTCGATATATAATTTTTCTAATGTTATGTATTTAAAGCTATAATTTTTTTCTCTAAGTATGGCTTTTTCTGCATTTCATAAACTTTTTTTTTGTGTTTTCACTTCCATCCAGGTCAAGATATTTTTAAATTTCTCTTGTGATTTCTGCTTTGACCCAGGGATAACTTAGAAGTGTATTGTTTAATTTCCAAAGTGTTGGCCATTTCCCAATTTTCTTTCTGTTTCTGACATCTGATTAATTCTGTGGTGGCTAGAAAACATATATACTATTATTTAATTCTTTTTCTATTTATTGAGACTTGTTTAAGAGTCTAGTATATGGTCTATTCTGGAGAACCTAATGTGTATTTGAATATGTAACCTTGCTGTTTTGGGGAGGAGTGTTGTTCAAGTCTTTATATCCCTATTGATTTTCTGTCAAGTTCTATCAATTTCTGAGAAAGGAGTAATGAATTCTATGGGTCTAATTGTCGCATTGTCTATATTTCCTTTCAGTCCTGTCAGTTTTTACTTTATGTGTTTTGGGGTTCTGTTATCAGGTGCCATTTCACTATTGTATCTCCCTGATGGATTTTTCATCATATTTGCAAAAAATGTTGGCCATCGCTGTTTCAAACATTTTCTCTGTTCTTTCTCTTCCTCTCCTGTTTTTCGTAGACTCCCACGGCTGGTATGTTGGCATACTTGTGTTACTGTCTCTGTCCTCTGTTCATTTTTCTTGAGTCCTTTGTTTCTTCCTGTTCTTCAGATCGGGTAAGTTTTTTTTTTTTTTTTCCTTCGGGTTGGATCATTTCAATTGATCTATCTTCAGTGTCACTGATTCTTCTGCCATCTCTAATCTTCTGCGAGCCTGTCTAGTGACTATTAAATTTCAGTTATGTTTTTTAACTGTAAAATTTCCTTTTTTTTATTTTTAATTTTTTAATATATGAAATTTACTGTCAAATTGGTTTCCATACAACACCCAGTGCTCATCCCAAAAGGTGCCCTCCTCAATACCCATCACCCACCCTGCCCTCCCTCCCAGCCCCATCAACCGTAAAATTTCCATTTGAATCTTTTTAATAGTTTCTACTTCTCTACTGAGATTTTGTGAAGTCGTTGTATTAGTCTGTTTGGGCCGCCATAACACAATACCATAGACTAAGAACAACGGAAATTTATTTCCTCAGTTTGAAGTCTAGATGTTCCAGATTGAGGTCCCGCAAGATTGGTTTCTGGTGAGGACTCTCTTCGTGGCTTGCAAACAGCTGCTTTCTTGCTGTGTCCTCACAATGGTGGAGAGAAAGAGCGAATACCTCTTTCTCTTCTTTTAAGGGTGCAAGGCCGCCCCTATGATCTCATTTAACCTTTATCACCTCCTCGCCATCACTGTCTCTAAATACAGCCACGTTGGGGCTTAGGGCTTCAATATATGAATTTTGGGGGGACACAAACATTCAGTCCATAACAGTCATTGACAGAATATTTTCTGTTAATTATTTGACACGGTTTCCTTTACGTCTTTGAACGCATTCTTACTAGCCATTTTGAAATTTTTGTTTACTCAATTCAACATCTGATTCCACTCAGAGTCAGTTTCTATTGACCGTATTTTTTCCCTTGAGTACAGGCCATAATTTCCTGTTGTTGTTTTTTTTTGCATGTAATTTTTTTTTATTATTGAAAGCCAATTTTTTGAAGATAATATAAGGACTGTTGGTGTTGTTTAGTAACTGCTCCCTGTTCGTGTACTTCTGGGGATAAACCTCTTAGCTTATGGTGGTGATGTGTGCCTCAGGACAGAGACCTCATGGTACCATGTTCGGTTCTTGAGAACACCCATTTAGTGCTCTTGTGTCAGAGAGATCTTTACTGTAGTCTCCCCTGGCCTTCTAACAACTACCTTCCTTGTTATAGTTACCAAGTATTTGAAGTGTGGGAGTTCGGGGGCAGAGGGAGAGGGAAAGTTCAGGGGCGAATCAGCTTTCCTTGGTTGTTATCTGCTCACCACTCAACCCACTGGCTGCGACTATTGCTACACGTTTACTACGGTATTTCCTCATCACAGGGGCTGTATGGCAGGCAGGAAGCACCTGGGTCCCAGGTCCTATGGAGGAGAAAGGAGCACAAAGTAGCTTCTTCACCAGTAGAGGCACCATGCCCGCCTCTCCCCAGGCTACTCCCTACTAGATGAGCACCCCCTCTCTCTTCCCTCAGAGCTTGTCACTGTCTTTAGTTCTTGAAATTTACACATTTTCCTTGTAGGTCTTTGACCTCGCCAGGGTTACGCATGGTGAAGGGGCTAGCAGCCTGAACTGTTTCACCATCTTGTCAGGACCCCTACCTCTTGGTGTATGCCCATCTCTCTTGTAGACTGCTGGCTTCATGAAGGTTCGCCTTGTCCCTCACTGTCGGGGCCTAGACCGGTGCGTGTTATGTCGTAGATACTCAATAAAAATGTCCCGAATGAATTGCCTACTTCCTTCTTGAAAGTCTCTGTTGTTTACTGATTTTTTTACTCCTTCTCAGGGTCCTTCCCAGACACATTCCTCTCTAAGTGGCCTGAAATATTTTATCTAGGTCTCTGTCCTCAAACTACATCGTTACTCTTTCCCTAGGAATCTCATCCGTATAAATAAACTACACAGTGACGACTCTTGATTCTGGAATTTGGGCAGCCTAACTTCCTTTCGTGATCTAAAACTGTAGTCTAACAATGATGGGCCTGGTTAGATGTCCCCCGATGATCCAAATTTAGTGTGATCAACATCAGAACGACGGCTATTTCCCTGAACCTGGCGTCCATCCTGACGTTCCTATCCGGAGGGGGCTCCATGGACCCTTCCCCCTCTGTCACTACGTCCATGTCATGTCATTCGTGGGCTCATAAAACCCTATGGACTCAGTCTCCCTTATGTGTTTTATACTTATCTCCTGCTCCCCAACCGCATGACCATTGCTTTGGCTCACGCCTTGATCGCTTTTCACCTAAATTACTGCACGGACAATGGTCATCTTGCCTTTAGTTATAGCTGTCTCTCGTCTATCCTCCACGTGGGTCCCAGAGGGAACTGTTACAGATGCAAGGCATATTATGCCATTAATTAATTATACCATTATGTCATGAAATCCTGTATCACTTGGCTCCCTGTGACCTTTTAGATAATTTTGAATTCTTCAGTAGGTATCTCGGGGACCTCTATAGTCTATATTGTGTGTTTTTAAAAAAATTTTTTTAATGTTTATTTATTCTTGAGAGAGAGACAGAGCGTGAGCAAGGGAGGGGCAGACATAGAGAAAGGGAGACACAGAATCCGAAGCAGGCTCCAGGCTCTGAGCTGTCAGCACAGAGCCCGATGCGGGGCTTGAACTCACGGACAGCGAGATTGTGACCTGAGCTGAAGTCGGACGCTGAACCGACTGAGCCACCCAGACACCACCTCTATGATCCATATTGTCAACTGCATGAAGGGAGGGAGCATGGCTATCTCATTGTATTCACAGTGTCCAGGAAAGCACCAGGCACATAGTTGGTGAATTATTGAGTGAATGGATATTCTAGCCCCTGCATAGCACTCCAAATTCATTTCGTAACATAGCCCCCACTCCACTTTTAACTACGCTAAAAATTACTACAGAGTCACATATCATCTTTAGACAGCTGAGATGAGGTAGGTCTGGCACACAGAACAAGTGATCTCTCTCCCCACCCACCCCGACTATCTATGGCTGCTGATTGAAATGAGGGCAGAGAAGCTCCTTGTGGAAAATGCTGAAAATACATCTGAAACTGGGCTCCACACAATTCGGGAGCGTTCAGTCATGAGGCTGAGACCCGAGCGCGGAGCCTGTGCTGGCACAAGGGAGTCACAATGTGAGGAAGGGCTGTGAGGCATTTGAGAAAATTCACCAGGGGATCTGTACAAGACAAATGGGGTGGGGGGGGGGTAATGTGTTTAGGAAGAGCCTGAGGCTGGCACATGGACCCGGCCCTGGTGCGGAGGAAAAGACCATGAGTGCTGACCTGTGGAACAACCCCCTGGGTCTCAGCACTTCCCGGCCAAGCAAACCTGATGGGGGCCATTCTCATTCTCGCTTCTCAGCATCTGCCAAGACGCTGGGGTCCCATGAAGTCTGGGGTCCATCACCCGAGATCTACGGCATGGAGCAGTGGAGGCTACACGGCAGGGCGGGGGCTCCAGGGTACGGGTAGTGAGCGGCACTCTGGACCGCATATGAAGAAACAAAAGACACCACCCTGGGACTGCCAGAAATGAATGGGAGCACGGAAGGGGCCTAGTGGTGGAGGTGGTTGCTGAGAGCCATGCCTGCTTGCATCATATGTAGATATGTAGATATCTACATATCTACAGTTCCGTGACACTGTTACTTGCCTACCTGAAGCCACTCTTTCTCTTCTTTTTTGCTAAAGAACCCTGGTTTTGTTCAGTCCAACGCTGGGGGTAGTATACCCACGGAAGTTCAACCCCTTGGGGATTAGTCATGCTCGTTTGAGACATCATGGTACCCCATTTTCCCTTGGCCGTGACTAGTTCACGAGTGGGCACATGACCCCATTCTGGACGATGAAACGAAGAGAGGGACGGCCGGGGGGTGGGATGGTTAATTTTATGTGTCAACTTGCCTGGGCCATGGGGCCCCCAGATATTTGGCCAAACGTTACTCTATAATGGTGTTTTTGAAAGAGATTAACATTTAAATCCGTAGACTAAGGAAAAGAGACGGCTCTCCCTAATGCGGGCGAACCTCATTCCATCAACTGGAGGCCAGATGGAAACGAAGGGCTGACTTGAACTTGAACGTTGGCTTTTTCCTGCTTTCCGACTTGAACCGCAACATTGGCTCTTCTTGGGTTTAAGAGCCCGGCTGGCCTTCGAACCAAAACTTACACCATTGACTTTCTTGGTTGTCAGGACTTTGGACTTGAGCTGGAACGACACCATTGACTCTCTTGAGTTTCCAGCTTCTGCAGACGTTGGCACTGAGAAGGTTCTGTGATTGTCTGAGCCAATTCCTTATAATCTCTCTCTCTCTCAATCTCTCTCTCTCGCTAGATAGGTAGATTGGGGAATCTCTATCTACATATGATATATACATATTCTGGGAGAAAAATGTAATATAATAAATATAACATACTTAATAGAATATAATTAATATAATGTGATTCATATTCTGGGAGAGATTTTCTCCCCCTGGTGGAAAGAAAGCCCCGTGAGGAGAGACACCCTTTGTTGCGTCTCTGAGTCTGTTATGGGAAGATGAATGCCTAGAGCTGTAACAGCCAACTTTTGATCGTAAGAATGTAAGATGAGGACAGCATGAAAGAAAGACAGAAAAGCCTGAGCCCTTGGTGACCTCGTTGAGCCATCACACCCAGCACGGAACCACCCGGTCCAGATATCTTGCTCTGCATGATGTGATTTCCCCCTGATGTTTAATTTTTGCTACGTAAAGTGTGGCCCACAGCTCATATTGATTATATTATCAATTACATTCTGCATTTCTTTTTTCTTTTTTTTTTATTTGAGAGAGAGAAAGAGAGAGTGTGGGTGGAGGAGAGGGACAGAGGGAGAGAGAGAGAGAATCTCAAGCAGGCTCCGCACTCAGCGGGGAGCCTGACGATGGGCTTGATTCCATGACCCTGAGATCGCCACCCGAACTGAAATCAAGAGTCGGATACTCAACTGACTAAGCCACTCAGGCATCCCCTACTTTCTTTCTTTCTTTCTTTCTTTCTTTCTTTCTTTCTTTCTTGCTTTCTTGCTTTCTTGCTTTCTTGCTTTCTTGCTTTCTTGCTTTCTTTCTTCTTTTCTCTCTTTCTTTCTTTCTTCCTTCCTTCCTCTCTTTCTTTCTCTCTTTCCTTCTTCCTCCTTTTCTTTCTTTCTTCCTTCCTCCCTCCCTCCCTCTCTTTCTTTCTTTCTTTCTTTCTTTCATTTAGTTTTGAGAAACAGGGAAAGACAGAGCATGAGCAGGATAGGGGCAGAGAGACACAGAATCCGAAACAGGCTCCAGGCTCTGAGCTGTCAGCACAGAGCCCAATGTGGGGCTTGAACTCACAAACCGTGAGATCATGACCTGAGCCAAAGTTGGACGCTTAACCGACTGAGCCACCCCGGGCGCCCCATATTCTGCATTTCTAATGAACTAGCCTCCACCCCAGATCTTCTCAAGTAGTGTCTTCATTTTTTGAAAAAAAATTTTTTTGTATGTTTTATTTTTTTATCAGTATCTTCATTTTCACGAGATCCCTGGTGATTTGCATGCATACTGCAGTCTGAAAAACCCTGGCTCGAGTGACTTTTAGCTGGGTGTTATTTTTCTCACGTCTGAACACTTAAGATAGTTGCTGCGACCTCATTGGGATCTACTGACTGAGGTTTGTGACTCTTTGGCTCGTGCGGTTTTCTGGCCATGGGGTGCCCCCTTCTCTCTTGCTTGTTCTTTTGGACAATCTAGTCTGTCTCTCCCCCTCCCACTTATTCACAGGCTAACATGTCTCCTTCAAGACTCAGCAAAAGCATCACCTCCACCAGGAAGCCCACCTGACTCCCTCCGGGTTGAATCAGGAGCACTTCCTAGAGCGGTTAGAGTCACACCTTTTCTTTGCGTGTCTACTTACCTGACTCCTCAATTCAGCCTTGAGGAAAATCTCTCGCTCTCTCTTTTTTTTTTTTACTCTTTGTACCCTCCACACCTCTCCTCTGTCTGGCACAACCGCTGAAGAAGTTTCTGGAAGATGGAACGAAGCGTGCTTTGCTGGCCTGCTGCTCGCCGCCATGTCCCGCTCCCCCCGGGGCTCCGGGCCTCCAAGGCGCTGACAAGGCCTGCAGCCCAGGCGGGATGAGGGAATTAGGGGGCCTGCTGGCCCAGCAGCTGTGTCACCCTCCTGTCCCTCCCCCGCGCCCTCCAGGGAGCGCACACGTCAGAAGCAGCTGCTCTCTTTCCCCGGAACAAATGTCACCAGGCAACCAGCTGGCAGCTGAGCCAGAGGAAGACCCCCCAGAGAAGGGCTCCCGGAGCCGAACGCGCTCGGCCTGCCCGCGCCTGTGAGTGCCACCAAGCTGTTCGGGGCTCCGCTGTCATTTGGCTGTCATTCTCGAAAGCCGAGTGGAGGGGTAACAAAACCTAATGAGGACAGGGCCGGGACAGCAGTCTGCTAGTTATGCAGTGAGAGCCTCAGTGCATTTCCTGGCACTTTCCTGTGAACAACTGATGAGAAATGTGCCCCATCTCCCTTGCCAGCGTCAATGCCATCCGTTTTTTGTGAGCTGAGGTTTTTAGCAGAAGCGGCCTGGCTTGAAGCTGGGCCCAGCGTGGGGGCCCCGGCGGGGCGCGGGCTCCCAGGGGTGCGAGCGGAGCCAGAGTCCGGACTGCAGCCGGGGGACCCGACGGGCGAGGTGGGGGGACGGCGGGGCCCGTGCCTGCCCCTCATTAGCGGGAAACTCGGGCCATACGTGGTGGGCACACATGTGAGGGTACCCTTGGGAAATCAACTCCTGAGCTGAGCTGCACCCCTCCATCTGGTGCCTGCCTGGCCCGATGTGCCAGCGTGCTAATGGCTTGGCCTGGCTTCGAGAGTACAGGGGCTCAGGATGCGGCAGCACGCGTGTCTGACCGCAGAGGGGCCCGCATGGAACATTCCTTTGGGAGGCAGCGGACAAAGCCTTGATGAATTCACTTAACCTTCCAAACGTGTGCTGAGCAAGCCCTTGTGGCCAGGAGCTTAGGGGCCTGTGGTGGGTGGTCGGGATTCAGATCTGGACGACACGTTCCTGCCCCGAGAGAGTGACCCGTCCAGACAGACGGATAGACACATCCGATCAAGGGGGACAGGTGCTGAAATACGGGTGCTCACAGGGCTTGAGGGGAGCAAATAACGCAGGCCGAGGGGTCAGAGAACGTCGTGAGGAAGGGACACCGAGCTGTTTCTGGGAAAGACAAGGCAGGAGAGGAGGAAACTGACATCCATTTGGAGCCGATTACAGACCGAGAAGAGTGCTGGCCACGTCGCCCACATCTTTTTTCTTTTTAATGTTTATTAATTTTTGACAGAGAGAGAAAGAGAGAGAGAGAGAGAGAGAGAGACGGAGCATGAGTCGGGGAGGGGCAGAGAGAGAGGGAGACACAGAATCCGAAGCAGGCTCCAGGCTCTGAGCTGTCAGCACAGAGCCCGACGCGGGGCTCGAACTCCCAAACCGGGAGATCAAGACCTGAGCCAGAGTCGGATGCTCAACCGACCGAGCCACCCAGGTGCCCCAGTGTCACCCACATCTCGTCCCGTGAACCTCCACAGATGGGGAACCAAGGCTCAGGGAAGCTTCCTGGCTGACCTGAGGCCACATGGAAACCTCTGGAGCCTTATGCCGTGACATGCTGCCCATCAGTTATGCCAGCAATGAAGGGAGGAGCACTCCAGGCTGTACTAACCACACTTTCTGGTGTCTGCACCTGATGTTTTGGCGTCTAGAGCCCTGCTGACCAGAGAGGGACTACCCCTCCCAGTGTTAGCTAATTCGTAAGGAAAGCAAAAGACGGGCCCAGGAGCTCACTTTTTGCACACAAACCACCCAATCTAGAGCCCCCGCACACCTCACCACCTCTTTTAACAGTGCTCACTCTCAAGGCCCCTAGCCACCTGCTCTAATCCCCCCAGGGCCAGGGACCAGACAAGTAGGGGCAGCCCTAGGCCCCCAGAGCCTGCTGAAAGGACTCAAACCAGACGATCCCTTGCCCTGCCTCAACTGTTCCTTCTCCCAGAAACCGCAGTAAAGTCTCCTGCCCACATTTTGCCTTTGCCCTTTGCATCCGGAGTGACCCAGGGCCTCCCCGCGTGGCATGGCATGCCCCCTGCTCTTGGAAACTGTGACTAAGAGAATGTCTTTTCGGTGGTGGCCATCCCCCACCTGTCGGCCTGACAATGCCTGAATAATAATAAAACCTACATTTAAAATGCTGAGAACTAGCCTTGCACCCAGGGGTGCTGAGGGTGCCGTTGAGGTTGGGAGACAGATGGTTCTATATCACAGTCCCTTCCTCAGTAGTCACGAGAACAGGAGAGAGAGAGAGAGAGAGAGAGGGAGAGAGAGAGACAGGTGGGGACCCTGTGTAGTAATCCCAGTGTAACAGGAAGGGAGAGTTACCTAGGGCCATATTGATAGGAATGGAGTGGAGGGGACAGACCCGAGAGCCACTGAGGAGACATTCATCAAAGTTTGGGGACTGGTTTGGTGAGGATGTGGGCTGGGAGGACGTGAGTTTTGGCAGCTAAATTCATCCATGGTGGCTTCTTACCAAGATCGGAACTGCCGAGTTGACCACCTCGAACATCCATTTGATGGGAGGCATACATAGACCACTGGGCTTCTGGATCCAGGGCGCAGGGGAGAGGACGAAAGCAGAAGATGAGAGCTACATCCAAGGCTTGCCCTCTGAAACAACAACGTCAGACCCATCTATCTTTTCATCACTAGTTCTTGTTAAACATTTCTCACAAACATTGAACGGAAAACCTAACCGAAGGAGTTTTATGTATCTTCCGGTACTGGTCCCCAGAACTGCAAATATCCATGCGGCAGAGAACAAATGTTCTGTACATGTTCCAGCTAGGAAACTACCGTGTTCGAAACAGAGATCTCAAAGATGCTCTTTGTCCACCATCACTTAAAAAATCACCGCCTCCAGGGGCGCCTGGGTGGCTCAGTCGGTTAAGCGTCCGACTTCGGCTCAGGTCACGATCTCGTGGTCCATGAGTTCGAGCCCCGCGTCAGGCTCTGGGCTGATGGCTCAGAGCCTGGAGCCTGTTTCCGATTCTGTGCTTCCCTCTCTCTCTGCCCCTCCCCCGTTCATGCTCTGTCTCTCTCTGTCTCAAAAATAAATAAACGTTAAAAAAAAAATTAAAAAAAAAAAATCACCGCCTCCAGGTCAAAGGACCTGGGAAAGCTTCTGTTTCGGAGCAGAACAATTGCAACGAGGCAGAGAATTCCGATTTGTAATCTGAGGTTGATCGGGCAGGCATCCAATATTCTGGAATCACAAACACTCAAAGGTCAGACCGGCCCCAGATGACTGACGAAGAAGAGAAAACATCCGTGTGCTGGTTGGGGATGAAGGAGCAGGCCGGGTTCCTGTTCCGCACCAGCTCCCAAGAGGCTGTAGGAATCTTCCAGCCCTGACACGGGGACCAGGTGTGATGTGGGGCTCTGGGAACCGACCTCGAGGCCCTGGTGCTTTGCGGGCAGCTTCCCAACAGACTGACAGATGAAAAAGGGTGTGTACAAGGATATGGTGAGTGGGTAAAAAGGTACCAAAGAAATTTTATCATAATAGCAAATGGTGCCACAGTGGAAAAGCCTCTCCAAGATTCGGTGCTTGGGAGATCCCAGAGTAGGGGATGCGATCCTGATTCCCAAGGAACTTCCAGGCTAGTGGAGGTGCCCGCCCCTATGGGAAGGACCTTCAGGCATTTCCGGGGTGAAATAAACACGTATGGACGATCTGTTCTGTAGCTGTAAAAGCCCAAGCGATTTGAACTGGGGGCAGATCCCTGCAGATGGTCCAGAGGGGGCTACGGAAAGCGGAACATTTGACCACAGCCCACAGGTCACCTTAAGTGCAACCCAGGTTCCGACAGCCTCCCCCGGACCGTTGGCGATGCGAGATTTTTAAAGAACCTTATGTTGTTTCAGCCGCTTTTAGGTTAGGTATTCTGTTACTTGGGATGAAGTCATCCTAACTAATAAAAGATGAAATAGGTAATTTTCAGAGGAGGAAATTACCATCAGCTAATAAAGATATGAATAATGTTTTGCTTCGCTAACAGTTAAAGGAAATGCAAACCAGAATGACACTATTATTATGATTTGATTATCAGATTTGCAAACATAATGATGTGTGGTGAGATGGCTTTCTTGTCTATACCTGATGAGAGAGCTCATTGGCATGACGTGTCGGTAAAGGAGTTTAATGACGTATCTGAGGATGTAAAAGACGGAATGGGGCAATACCTCTTTGATTCGCTCTCCTGCTGCTGAAAAGAATCAGAGATGCCAACAAAGATTTATTTACCGTCTACTCGACATCTCTACATTGAATGTTTTACAGGCTGTTTTCGTTTTCTCTTGCCGCTGTGACAAATTCTCACAAATTTAGTGGCTTAAAACAACGCAGATTTATTATCTTGCAGTTCTGGAGGTCGGACGTCTAAAATCAAGTGGTTGGCAGTGCGGGATCCTTCTGGCGGCTTCAGGGGAGGATCCGTTCCCTTGTCTTCCCAGCTTCTAGAGGCTGCCTCTGTTCCTGGCTCCTGCCGCTTCCTCCTGTCGCTCTGACCTCTGCTTCTGCGGCCACAGCTCCTTGTTTATCTCTGAGTTTCTTGCCTCCCTCTTATAAGAATCTTTGGGTTACACTGTGCTCACCTGGATGATATCCCCATCTCTAGGTCTTTAACTTAAAAAAAATTGTTTTTAAAGTTTATTTATTTTTGAGAGAGAGGGAGAAGCAGAAGGAGGGAGACACAGAATCCGAAGCAGGCTCCAGGCTCTGAGCTGTCCGCACAGAGCCTGACATGGGGCTCTGACTCACGAACCGCGAGATCATGACCTGAGCTGAAGTCAGATGCTTAACCCACTGAGCCACCCAGGCGCCCCTCTAGGCCCTTAATCACATCTGCAGAGCATCTTTGCTGTGTAAGGTCACAGAGTTATAGATTCTGCAGATTAGGATGTGGACACCATGGCGGGGGGGCATTGCTCTGTCTACCACATAGGCTTTTCAAACTTAAAATATCAAAAACTTCAATTTTGTGTTCTTCTTCTCCCCAAACACTGTCCCCGTTTTGCTTCAGATCTCGGTGACAGCGTCATCTGCACAGTTGTCCGGCCCAGCAACCTGAGTGTGAACCCTGGCTCTTCCCTCTCTCATCTCCCATATCCCGTTGCCCCCTGTGAATGTCACCTGTATACCAGGCACCGTTCTGGGCACAGAAGACACAGAGATGAGGGGACATACGGGGGCTCCGCTCAGAGGGCAAACACACAAGAACATACCACAGAGCCTTCAATGCTTAAAAAAAATCAAACAGGCAATGTGATGTGTAGACGGGCCGCAGCATGGGTGGTCAGAGGAGGCCTCTCTGAGGGTGTAGGATTCAATCTGGGCTTTGATAAGAAGGAATCAGTCATGCAAAAGCCTCAAGACAGTGCAGCCCAGGTGGGGGAAACAGCTTGTGCAAAGGCCCTACGGTAGGGGCAAGCTTATACTGCTCAAGGAGCTGGAAGAACGGAGAGATCAGGGCAAGAGAGAGATGTGGCCAGAGGAGAAGGCAGGGCTAGTGGACCAGAGCACGTCCTGTGGATGTGACTGTCAGGAGGCCTAGGCCTCGTGCCGCCATCCCACTCTGCCCTTGTAACCTGACCGCCCGGCGCCTCTCACCTGACCACTGGCGTTGCCCTCCTCTTGGCCTCCCGCCTCCACCTTTGCCTCTGCCGATCCATTTTCTACACAACAGCCAGAGGATCTTTTAAAGAAGATGCAGTACTTTGGCATATTTGACACGTGTCCCGCCCTCCTCCCACCGTACGTTCCTCTCCTGCAGAGGCTGGACAGTTGAACACCCGATTTCCCAGACCCCATGCATCTTGGCTTCCAGAGGAAGTCGAGGCTCAGCTTAAGTCAAATTTGCAGGTGGACCATGTGGGTCAGCACGGAGCGAGCCAGGGAGAGACAGGCGTGGGTCTAGCAGGTGCAGTGTCGACCCTGCAGCTACAGTTGAAGCCGTGAACATGGGATTGCTGCCCCCCTGGAGTGTTCGAAGGCAGCAGCCGCAGCCCCACCTTCCTGACCCCTCAGATCCCTGACTGCAATACAGGCAGGGGCTCCCCTGGCAGGTAAGCTCTGTGGTGATGGTCTAGGAATCCCTCCTCTGGGCCCAGTCTCCAGGCTGTTCCTCCAGCCCTTCCAATAATCTGTGAGCAACTAGTTCCCTGGGTTAGATTCCTTTCTGCTTAAAACAGCCAGAGTGCTGGGGTACCTGGGTGGCTCAGTCGGTTGGGCATCCAACTTCAGCTCAGGTCATGATCTCGCGGTCTGTGAGTTCGAGCCCCGCATCAGGCTCTGTGCTGACAGCTCGGAGCCTGATGCCTGCTTCCGATTCTGTGTCTCCCTCTCTCTCTGTCCCTCCCCTGCTTATACTCTGTCTCTCTCTCTCTCGGAAATAAATGAACATTAAAAAAAAATTAAAACAAAACAAACAAAACAAAAAAACAGCCAGAGTGCTTTCCCTTATCTTCCATGGACCTTGGACTACAAAAGGACCACTCTGATCACATCACTTCCCTGCTCGTTGACCAAATAATAAACCTCAACATCCAATGCCGATAAGGCCCCTCATCTTAATTTTGGCACATTCTCCTTTCCTCTATCCTTGTCGGGTCACAGCTAAATGTCACTTCCTCCGAGAAGCCTCCCTCTAGGGCTACCCTAACAAAGTGCCACAGACCTGATGGCTTAAACAGCGGAAACCTACTGCCTCAAGTTCTGGAGGCCGGAAGTCTTCAGTCAAGGTACCGGAAGGGATGGTTCCTTCTGAAGGCCGTGAGGGAGAGTCGGCTACAGTTCCCTCTCCTTGGCTTGGAAGTGGTCATCTTCGTGTTCGTGTGGCATTCCCCCTGTGTGTCTCTGCATCCAAATGTCCCCTTTTTATAAGCACACCCATCCTATTGGATCAGGGCCCCACCCAAATGACCTCGTCTTAATTACCCCCACGATGATCTTATTTCCAAATTGGAATTCCCTTCTGTGGGACTAGGGGACGGGACGTCAGCGTACGCGTGTGTGTGTGTGTGTGGGGGCGGGGGGCACAATTCAGCTGATGGCAGTCAGGTTCCCAATTATAACCTGTCATCAAACTCTGCTTCCTCAGCAAAGTGGTCAGGACGGCAGTGCAGGCCTTTGGTCGGTTAATGCTTTGCAGCCAGGCCACGAACTCCATCAGTCAGGAGACTGCTCTGTTGATGTCGTGTCCCCAGTGCCTTGCGCAGTGACTAGTCTATGGGAAGTGAGCAAAGATGATTCCTTAAATTAGTCAATTAATGAATTGATAAATCATGATTCTCTCTAATAGCTAATGAAAGACCTAAAAGGCTAACGATAGGCACATGGCCAAATCAACCAAGATAAAGCTTATTACATAGCTATTATGGTTGTTGATTACAATGCTACTAAAGTCTCTTCCTGAAGAATTATTTTCCTCTTTTTGTCCCCACCTCCCCACTGGTAACCATCAGTTTGTTCTCTATGTTTAAGAGTCTGTTTTTTTTTCCCCTTGTCTCTTTTTTTTTTTCTTTGTTTGTTTGTTTTGTTTCTTAAATTCCACATATGAGTGAAGTCATATGGTATTTGCCTTTCTCTGACTGGCTTATTTTGCCCGGCGTTATACTCTCGAGATCCATCCAGGTTGTTGCAAATGGCAAGATCTCCTTTTTTTTAATGGCTGAGTAATTTTCCATTGTACATATGTACCCCATCTTCTTTATCCATTCATCTATGGATGGACTCGGGTTGCTTCCATAATTTGGCTATTGTAAATAATGCTGCAATAGACATAGGGGTGTGTATATCTTTGAGAGAGAGAGAGAGAGAATGGGGGAGTGGCAGAGAGAGAGGGAGACACAGAATCTGAAGCAGCTCCAGGCTCCGAGCTGTCCGCACAGAGCCCAACACAGGGCTTGAACTCATGAGCCGTGAGATCATGACCTGAGCTGAAGTTGGACGCTCAACCGACTGAGCCACCCGGGCGCCCCTGCATGTATCTTTTCAAATTAGTGTTTTCATTCTTTGGGTGAAATTACTGGATCCCATGGTGTTTCTATTTTTAACATTTTGCAAAACCTCCATACTCCCGTCCACGGCAGCTGCCCCACTAGCAACACGCGAGGGTTCCTTTTTCTCCACATCTTTGCCAACAGTCGTTGCTGGAGAATTTTTAACAATGTCGGGAAACGCTTACTATTTGCAACTGAATGACAAAGTAGAATGTAACTTTACGCAATATTATTTGAAAAAAGAAGAGGAAAACGAGCTGGGGTTCAGCCTTGACCTTCGCACTAACTGGAAACCCTGATACGAATTCTGGTCAGGTTTGTAATTTTCCACATTGGATTTATTCAACTCTTCTGCTTCATGTGCTCAGTGCCTTCCTGTCAAAGCTAAAAAAATGATTCGGATCCTGTTCACTATCCTATATTCTTTGGGGCATAAAAATGGGGATATGGGGGCCTTGATCGTACTTCTCTGGGCAAAGACAGTCTTATTTTTAGTCTCTCATTCTGCCATTCATAAAATATGTCTGATTATATGTAGAAATGATCGGTTTGAACTTATGTTGCATGTTTGTTCCTTAAAAGTAAAATAATTTTCTCTGACTTCAGAATACACACTTATTATCAACAATAAAGTAGAATTTAAGTAAAGTAGAGTAGAATTTAAGCTCTTTAAGTAAAGTAAAGTAGAATTTAAGCTCTTCTTCACTTTCTTACAATAATCTTGTGTTACATCATGGCAATATTCTTCCAGAATTTACTCTAAATATACACAGATGCATACAGTAACAACATATAAGCATTGTGCAGAAGAAACCCACACTCTATGACGGTATGCAAATTGCTTTTTCATTTTAACACATTTCTTTAGTCTTTTTTTCTTAATTAGCTAATTTATTTTGAGAGAGCGAGAGCAGGGGAGAGGCAGAGAGAGGATGCAAGAGAAAATCCCAACTGGCCCCACGCTGAGAGGGGGGCTCAACCTCGTGAACTCTGAGATCATGACCTGAGCCGAAACCAACAGTCAGACGCTTACCTGACTGAGCCACCCAGGTGCCCCTAAAACATTTTTGGGCCACTGTCTACACCATTGTCCATGCACCTCTCTGGTTCTGTTTATCTTGGAAGGTCTCAGACTTAGACCTGGTAACTTAGGATCTGAGAAAAGGAACCGAGATACAGGAAGGGACTGGTCTTCTTTCCGGGGACGGAATGGTCAGGGTCCAGGTGCCCGGACTGGTTCGTACTTTGTTGCTTATTGTTTTTCTTGGCCGTGGAGACCATGTTCACTCTCCACACGTGCTCGCGTGACTGGATGAACCATCTGTGGGTCCTGTCTGGGCGGAAGCTGGTAGGTAAGGAGGAGAACAGAACCAGGGCTGTCTCATACTGCAGCCAAAAATCCTACCACTTTGCAGAATTCTCTAGAGCTTCCAAAAATGATTCATAAACATTGTTTTTTCTGTTTGGTAAGTAAAAACTTGTAACTTTAAGTGTGTCGATATATCAATAGATCTGAAACATCAGTTTTATTTTGAAGCATCTGATGGAAAGCAGAGGTTAACTGCAGCCTGTAAATAGCTTTTTCCTCACCAATTTGGAATAACCTGAAGGTCTAGGTTTTAATCTATGTTTCAAGACTGATTTTCGGAATGAACTCTTGCCTGCTCTGTTTTCCAGCCTCCTCCTGTCTGAGGGAGGGCTGGTGCTGGGAAAACCTCGCGTCACATTCCCAGGGAATGATGAATCCTACCACACTCGGGGTAAACAAGGATGTCAGCTGCCAGCAGTGGGAAAACAAATCTCCGTGGAGAGGAAAACCTGAAATTTGAAGTGCTTTTTTTCATGATTTCATCGCTTTGTCTTAAAATAGTATATATGAGAACTTATCAATGATCTCACACTTAGGACGCTTTTTAATCCATTTAACAGAGTGCCTCTGTTCACCTTTTTTCAAGGTGTAGTACAAAGTTTACCAGCCAGCAATTAGGACAAAGAGGCTCCGGGGAGCATTATTTCTGTCCACGATGCATTCATCACCCATGTTTACTGGCTTCACCTTTGAAGCCAAGCAAGGCACCCAACATGTCCTTTGATGTCAGAATCAGGAGATGTGTTTCCCAAAGCAGCAATCGCACATTTTTTCACACGGATGAGCACTTGGGTAGAGCAAGCGACAAGGACACACAAAGAAGGACCTTGAGCCTGGCCCTTGACCTTGAAGTCTCACTGGCACATTATGGTATTTTCCTAGTCTAGCATCTGGGCAGCAGACAGGAGGAAACTGCACGCCAGCCCACGTCCTGGGATCACTCCACAGTCCACCTTACACCCAGCCCTATGGCAGGGAGTTCAGCGTTTTTCCCGTCAATTTGCACCTGCAGCGGGGTCCTGGACATGATAGGAACGTGCTTGGCAGATGTTGCTCTGTCACTTAGACTTAATTCACTGGGAATTTCTTTCTGTTTCCAGTGCAGTTTCTTTCTTTTTTTTTTAATTTTTTTTTTTTTTTTTTACATTTATTTTTGAGACAGAGAGAGACAGAGCATGAGCAGGGGAGGGGCAGAGAGAGAGGGAGACACAGAATCGGAAGCAGGCTCCAGGCTCCGAGCTGTCAGCCCAGAGCCCGATGCGGGGCTCGAACCCATGAACCGCGAGATCATGACCTGAGCCGAAGTCGGTCACCTAACCGACAGAGCCACACAGGCACAGAGGCGAATCGAGGCTGCATCTTCATTGCGTGTACTGCTGCGAATTTTTATCTTTCTTCCCCGAAGACCGGCAGTAGTGGTGGGCACAAGCCTGGGTGGTGGACATTCAGTTAATATTTCCTGATGAATACAGAAAAGTACAGAAATAACCTCCTGGGTTGTGCTGCACCTGTCCGTAGAGCACCGCTGCCTTCTGGGACTGGCAAAGCCACCTGGCGTGGTGACTCAGACCTAACAGTACCTCGAGCGCTGTGGACTCAGGGCTTTCCCGACAGTGGGATCTGGCATTATTTGTCCCCATTTTGGGCAAACAGGTATTTCTTGTTCCTTGAAAGAGATAGTTAATTCCTTCGTGTCAGAGACCGTGGCGGGTACCCTTTTCCCAGGAAGAGCCGGGAAACGAGCTGTCCAGAGCAGGGATGAAACGAGAGAGAAGAAATGGAGAAGCAGGAATAAAGAATTTATTTGGTGCTTGCTAGGTGCGCGATGCGCGCGGCTGGGAGTTTCACACGCAGCATGTACATTTCACACCAGCCTAAAAGACTCTGAGTTGGGATCCTTCTCTCAGGGAGGTGGGGCGTCTCCTCCCCAGGTCATGGAGGCTGTTGTGTGGCAAACCCGTGGTTTGAACACCGGCTTGACGACTCCCGTCTAAAGTTGTTCATACTGAGGCACGGCCCACACGTACTGAGAGCCTGGCTTAGTCCTCCCGAAGATGCGGGCGGCACACGCAAGTACCCACAGCCGTTACTTTGGAAGGGGCCAGAACTCATCCGAGGAATTTTTCCATCATTTTGTATTAATGGAAAATTTTAATATAGAATTTACTATATTTCATGCTAAGTGCTAAGTGCTTTCCACGCCTTATCTCATCTCGCAGACACACACAAACGGGATTCCGTGAGGCAGATGTAAGTATCACCCTCATTTTACAAGTGGTGAAGTTCGGACTCTCCATACTGGATAGCCAGGGGCGCCTGGGTGGCTCAGTCGGTTGAGCGTCAGACTTCGGCTCAGGTCATGATCTCACGGCTCGTGAGTTCGAGCCCTGCGTCGGGCTCTATGCTGACGGCTCGGAGCCTGGAGCGTGCTTCTGATTCTGTGTCTCCCTCTCTCTCTGCCCCTCCCCTACTTGTACTCTGTCTCTCTACAATAAATAAAAACCTTAAAAAAATACTATATAGCCGAAGCAATCTTAAAAAAGAACAAAATTGGAGGACTACAAAGCTCCAGTAATGAAAACACTATGGTACTGTCCAAAAGGTAGATATATCGACCAATACAATAGAATAGAGAGCCCAGAGACAAACGCTTGCATTTTTGGTCACATGACTTTTGACAAGGGAGCCAAGAGACACGCGGTGGGAGAAAAGACCAGCTTCTCAACAAACGCAGCCGCCTGCAGAAGAATGACGCTGGGCCCTCACCTAACACCATGTACGAAAACTGACTCAAAATGGATCAAGGACCTAAACATAAAAGCTAAAACTATAAAACCTTAAGAAGAAAACAGGATAAAAGCTTCGTGACACTGGATTTGGTTACGAGTTCCTGGACACGACCCCCAAAGCCACAGGTAGCTAAAGAAACACACAAATCGGACTTTGTGAAAATGAAAAAAAAAATGTGTGCATCGAAAGACACTCTCAACGGAGTCATAAGGCAACCCATAAAATGGGAGAAAATATTTGCAAATCATAGCTGATAAGGGACTAGTGTCCAGAACATATATGCAACCAAAATACAACAACAACACAACCCAAACAACCCAGGTCATAAACGGACAAAGGACTTGTGTGGACGCGTCTCTCCAAGGAGGGTGTTCAAAGGGCTATTGTGCACATGAAAAGATGCATAATCAAAACCACAAATCAGTAAGCAAATGCAGATCAAAACCACAATGAGATAACACTTCACACCTGTGAGGGTGGTTATTATCAAAAACAAACCCGGGCGCCTGGGTGGCTCAGTCGGTTAAGCATCCGACTTCAGCTCAGGTCACGATCTCTCGGTCTGTGAGTTCAAGCCCCGCGTCGGGCTCTGGGCTGACGGCTCAGAGCCTGGAGCCTGCTTCCGATTCTGTGTCTCCCTCTGTCTCTTCCCCTCCCCCATTCAAGCTCTGTCTCTGTCTCAAAAATAAATAAACATTAAAAAAATAAATAAAATGAATGTAAGAGACTTTCAAAAAAACAAAACCAAAAACAAACCAATGACAAGAGAAAGTAGCAAATATAGACGAAGATGTGGAGAAGTTGAAACACGGTGTGCTGTTGGTGGGCATGCACTGCAGCCACAATGGAAAATCACTTGGTAGTTCCTCACGCAATGAAATACAGACTTACCATCAGATCCAGCATTTCCACTTGTGGATATGTATCAAAAAGATCGGGCAGGATCTCGGAAGACATTTGCACACTCATGTTCACAGCAGCGTTATTCGCAATAGTTAGAAGGTGCCAGCTACCCAAGTGTCCGATAAGCCAATGTGGCGGGTCACACCCTGGAATATTATTCAGTCTTCAAGGAGAAGGAAATTCCAGCACGTGCTGCAACAGGGATAAACCTTGAAGACGTCAGGCGAAGTAAACTCAACCAGGCACGGAAGGGCCAATCGTGTAAAGATTGGGCCAATCGTGTCCCATTTAAAGAAGGGACTGAAAGTAGTCAGATTCACAGAGACAGAGAGTAGGACGGTGGGTGGTTGGAGATGGACGGTGGGGATGTCTGGGTGGTGTATAAGGCCACTGAACTGTGCCCTTAAAAAGAATTCAAGTGGTAAATTTTATGTCAGAGGTATTTTACCATAATAAAAAAAATTGAGGGGAAAAAAGGGATTGTGCACAATTGGCCCTCAGCCACACGACTCAACCAGTTAAGGATGGAGTCTGGATTTCAAGTTGGCTCTTGCAGATTCCAAGGTTCTGACTAAACACCACGCAGTGGGTCTGTCTGTGTGACTGAGCCTGATCACATCGTGCTTGATCGAATATTTTGCAGTTGAGGTGGCTGGCTTTGTGGCACGCTAGCCTGAGAACCCTGGAGAACAACCACCCGCAGAGCAGAGAGAGCGGGGGCCATCTGGGAAGTCTGTCGAGCCCTTACGGGAAGCCGTGGGGATGGCAAACGTGGGGGGGGGGGGTGGGCCGTGTTCTGGAGGTCACCATGCCCTCTATGCTCCCCTCACGTAGATGGAGCTTCACGACCCCATGGCTTGGTCTCCTGGGGCCGGTGGGGAGGAAGTGGGTGGAGCTTGAGGACACCCTCCCTCCCCCCCACCCAGCTCCCCTCTCTCTGTAGCTCAGCCGTGATGTCTTCTGCCCCTGCTGCAGAGCGTATAAGAAAGAAATTAAGACCTGGTTGGAAAAAAATGACACAAATGAGATAGAAGTCCCTCACCGGGCCTGGAAAATTCCACGGAATAAGTAGAACTATTAAGGATGCTAAGAGAACAGATACCAAGTTCATGAATGTGAGAAAATCTCTATCTCTGTTCATCACCTTTGCTTTTCAGGTACAGACACCGGGATAGGGTGCAAGCTATTATTAATAATCGCTGCTGATATTCACTGAAACTTACCGTGTGCCCGGTGCTGTGATGGCCCATTATTGGCACCCTCCTTGATCGTCCCTCACCTCCACGAATCCCCTCAATAAGCTACTTTTTTTTTTTCCCCTCAAGTCAGTTTAAATGGATTTCTGTTATGTTCAGCCAAGGATCTGCGGCCGAAGTGGTTATACCCATTTCATAGATGACGAAACTGATGCTTGGAAGCGTTTCGTGATACGTCCAAAGCTATAGCCACTGGAGACACCCGAATTGGACCCCAGGTCTGGCTTGGCACTGAGGTCAGTCTTTTCTGCACGCTCCCTGCCCAGGTGGTTGGACGTGCAGTGTGTGGTCTGGAGGGCAAATATCGTCCCTGGTCTACACGGAAGGGAGAGGAATGACACGGGCAGGGGCCTGAGGTTGGCGACTGGACGGGCCCGCAGGGAGAGAGTTGGCCAGGGAGCGGAGGTAAGTAAGGGGTGCCCAGGGAAGGGCTCGTCTTGAGGAAGAAGCTTCTGGGACAGAGGCTCCTGACATACTCAGAACATTCAGGTCAGCCTTGCCCCTTCAGCATCTAGAGGAGTCTCTCCTTCTGGGTTATTGATATTGCAAGTGTTGGCCCGGGCCTTTCTCGGACGTAGATTTCTGAAAGAAGTAGGATTCACAGCATTTCATATTGACGATCAGTGGCCTGAAGGGAGTTTTGGCTGGAAAGCTCCGAGGTGAATTTTGATTTCCCACCTTCCTGTTCCCTGCCCTGCCCCAACCCCCCACCCCCCACCCCCCGCCCCACCCCACACCCCAGGGTCGGGGGTGGGGGGCAGAGTCTCTGTCTGCTGAAGACAGAATGTCCCCGCGGAAGGACAAACAACCTCTCCAAGTGCTTTCCCCGAGCCCGCAGATTCTACTTGGGAACATGTAAGTCTCGATTTGAGTTGTTTGCTCCCTGAGTGGCAGGACTGCCCGTGGTGCCAGCCGTGGCTGAGGGAGCCCCACGTGAGGGCCACGTGGGCCAGCTCTGGCCTTGGAGAGCTTTTCCACACCTGAAGGACAGTCTGTGTGGTCAGAGGACACCCGTCCTCTGCTGGAGGACACCTGCTCTGCTCTGAGAAACCGACGATGGCTGGGGGGAGGGGCAGGGCTGAGGCACAGGTGAGCCTGCAGCCGTGGATTTACCGTGACACCAACCTTCGGAGTCTGTAGGCTTCTTCCAACACAGCTCAGCCACCTGTGAGCAGCCAAGGAGGCAGCCGGGCCTAGGGCTGGGGTTCCGGGGGGAGGGGACAGCGGGCAAGGGCATGAAGGCCACTGGTAAAGGGGGTTGATGGGATCCGCCAGGAGGGGGAGCCCCTGAGGGTAAACCGTGCCGGTGGGCCCGCGGTTCTTGTCACCCCCATCGAGGACACAGGGGCCCGAGGGAAGCATTGCCCCCCAGCGTCCCGCCCACTGTCTACCCGACTCTGGGCGAGCCACAGGGGCAGAGGTGACGGGGTCCGCATTAATCACCAGGCTCTTCCGGCCGGGTTCCCCATTTTATAAGATCAATTCTCCCTCGTGACCCAACCAGATTCACCCCCGCAGTTCACACGTGAAGACCCTATAGCAGAGGTGCAAGGGACCCATTCGGTGACCTCGACCAGTCCGATGACTCTTGGTGGCCAGAGCCCAGCCAAGTCTCAACAGCATGGCCGTGCCTGGAACCTCTGTACTGCAGCCGGATGGATTTTTTTCAAAAGTGCTACTCGGATGGTGTCGGTTCATTGCTTGAACCCTCCTGTGGTTTCCCATCACATCAAGAATACGAGGCGAGCCCCCTGTCGGGGTCTCCCTGGCCTTGGGCTCTGCCTGTGTTGGAGCTCGTCTGCCTTGCTCTCTGCCTTACAGCTGCGCTGGTAGCCACCGCTCCGTCCTCCCACCGCCGGGCCTTTGCACTTGCTGACCCCACAGCCCGAGACTTTTCCCCAGTCTTCCCAGGATCGGTCCTTTCTCGTCATTCAGAACCGGCCTACACTGTCTACTCAGAGAGGCCTCTCTATTGAGTGTCACAGCACTCGGAGCCCTCCTCCACAACCAGGCAAGGCTGATCCTGTTTCTTGGTTTATTTCTTTTTTTAAAAGATTTTTGAAAGTGTTTATTTTTGAGAGAGAGAGAGAGAGAGAGAGAGGGACAGAATGGGGGAGGGGCAGAGAGAGCGAGAAGGAGCAGAATCCGAAGCAGGTTCCAGGCTCCGAGCTGTCAGCACAGAGCCTGACGCGGGGCTCGAACTCACGGACCGCGAGATGGCGACCTGAGCTGAAGTTGGACGCTTAACTGACTGAGCCGCCCCTCTGGGTTTACCTTCTCTATGGCGTTTGCCATGGTTCAGATGACCTTGTTTCGTGATTGTTACTTTACTTCTCCTCTGTCTCCTCCGTGAGAATGTAGGATCCCCAAGAGCGAGGACCACGTCTACTTTGCTGCTTCGTCCCTAGAGCGGAACCCGCCTTGGATCACCCAGATGATACTGGGCTTTGTACGGTGTCTCGCACACAGTAGGCACTCAGCACATGTATGTGCTGCGTTACTGAACAGGATTTCCCAGAGTCCCGAAGCCGCTCCTTTGGAAGAATCACATTTTCTGTGTCTGAAGACCACCGCGGGCATCCTGTCTTACCTCCAAAGACCTCCTGGAGGTGCACCTGCCTCACTCAGGGGCGAAGGTGAGTCAGTCTCCCGGATACCTGTCCTGACAGGCGGGTGGGGCCCACTCTCCCGCCAGCGTCACGTCCCCCGGGCCTGTTGCCCTGGGAACACACCAGAGACGGGGCGATTTGCCAGGAACCTTAGCTCCAGCCTTCGGCTGTCTAATTCAATCCATCTGGAGACGGAAGGAAATATCACCGGGTCAGAAACTGTCCCCACATCCAAACCTCACAATTAGCAAAGGTGAAGCTTCCTGAGCTGAGTTGACAGGGTCTCGAAACAGCCCCCCCCCCGCCCCGACGAATCGGCATGGTGGCTGACAGGTGCAGTCACTTCGACCTGAACAAAGCTGGAAGGACCCACCAAGGGCTGCTCTGTAGTCCTTTCTCACCTGGTACATTTCCCTGGTGTTCCGATCCTTGCGGTCTTAAGTCCCAACACAGCCCGGAATGCAATCTGCGTTGCTAACTGACGCAATGTACTTGAGGGGCTTAGGTCGCTTGCTTCGTGGGCGGGCTCTGAGTATCGGTGACATTATGGAGAAGCGATGGAGTGCCATGCCCTCCTCTACACCCTTGACCGTGTGTTAAAACTAACAAATGATACCCAAGTGTACTGAGAATCCTCTAGAATCTCTAGGAGAAGCTAGATGAGTTTTAGGAATGGGGTTTGAGTCCATTGGGAAGGCCCACCTTGGTGGAGCCATTGGTCCCTGGGAACCAGCTAGCTCTAGCATCTTGGGATGCACACCCGGGCAGTGGCCACTGAGGCACATGTCGAGCACTCCTTTCCGAGGGACGCAGGCCAGCCATGGCTCTCTGTCTGGCCTGCCCACAGGATGAGGCTCTGCACCCAGGGTCTTTGCCTGCTGGCCAGGGCTCCCAGATGGCAGGGCGTGTGCTTGTTTGGAGAGGGGAGGGGACTGGGACACATGCCTGTTGGAACATGCACCTGTTTGTCCTAACTCCTCAACCCCGCGAATGGGCTAGGGGTGGGAATTTCTTCCCTCAGTGGGATGGCAAGCAGCATCCCACAGGCTTAAGGCAACACTTGGGGCTGGTACAAGTCACGAGGACAGGCCTTCAAAGTTATCTGAAGCTTTGCTGATTCCAGAGACTTTTTCCAGCCGTCTTTTGCGACCCCAAACCTCACCGAGGACCCCTGAGATTCCAGGAGGTGGCCCAGTCTCCCCAGGACTTGACTTCGACATGCTGAGCCCTATCACCACCAAAGTCACCTCTTGCAGAATCAAAAAAGGGGGCTCTCCCCCCAGGGCACCTTGGTGGCTCAGCCTGTGTAAT
Source organism: Panthera tigris (assembly GCF_018350195.1). Taxonomy (NCBI): domain Eukaryota; kingdom Metazoa; phylum Chordata; class Mammalia; order Carnivora; family Felidae; genus Panthera; species Panthera tigris. The sequence continues at coordinate 6,598,929 of NC_056660.1, read as the reverse complement.
GTCTGACTCTTGGTTTTGGCTTGGGTCATCATCTTGTGGTTTCGTGGGTTCGAGCCCCATATTGGGCTCGGTGCTGGCAGCACAGAGCCTGTTTGGGATTCTCTTTCTCTGTCTCTCTGCCCCTCTCCCACTCACGCCGTCTCTGTCTCTCTCAAAATAAATAAATAAACTTTAAAAAGGGGGGCTCTCCCCCAGAGATCCCCGGCCATGTTGTGCAGCCAGAAGGGGGACCCCCCCCCACTTTTGAAAGTTCACCTCATTCTGCCCGTGATGACACTTTAAGAGCCAACAAATCAAGGCAGGATAGAGTCAGGCACAGAGAAGCGTTCCCAGCGGGATGCCAGGTTGGAGGGGCTCCAAGCAGGGGTCTCAACTCTTGTGCCGCAGGCCTGTTTGACAGCCCGGTGATGCCCACGGGCCCCTTCCGCGATGACGAATTTGCATGCAGAAGACGCAATGCACGGGATGACAAAGCAAGCTAATTCTATTAAGCTGTAGTTGTAAAGATGTTTTTAAAACAAATCTATGACACGGCACATACGTGTGCTTCTTTATCGGCGAATTAAATGGCACACTTTGGCAGCGGGCCTACAAGCGATCCTAGTTTTGAGGGAAGATGCTGAGTGCGAATGATGTTTTGAGCCACCTGCGACATTTATAATGCGACGTGTAAATGACTGACTTCTACTGGCGACAGCAACACGGCCACGTCTGTTACTGCTGTCGTCGTGCGCCTGGCACTGGTTCCCCTCATCACTTAAGGACCCGTGAAGTTGTGGTTAGAGATGAGTCGATACAGAGGCACAGTTTTTTCCTGCACCCAAGCTCCCAGACATCCCGAATCTGTCCCCAGGCCTCTGGGCTCCACGGACCGCGGGAGAGGAGTCCCAGGTGTTGGGGCGCTGGTCCCTGTCAGCTGGCTGGGGTCCAGGGCAGGAGAGGGACCGGGGCAGACCCCCTCGCTGGAGGCGGCAGAGGTGGAGAGCCCAGCAAATTTGCTTCACGTAACTGGGTTATTGCTCGGGACTTGTTTCAACCACAGACCCTGGTTTCTTTTCTCTGTCACACGGAGGGGAATGAGCCCAGAGAAATGTTCCAATGGGACCGGCGACAAGGTTCAAGTTTGGGGAGAGCGATTGTTCCCATAAACCCCACAGTGTGAAAGACCTGGGGTGGGGGTGTTTGGTTATTTTCTTCTAGTTACATATTTCCGCTTTGTCCACTCGAGCCCCACCTACGCTATGAGAAAAGGAGGTGGCTTCCTCTTGTTCTTAACAGATAATAAAGTGGAGAGCAGGGGGGCCGTTTCCCCAGAGGGGGCTGGGACACGGGGGCGGGACGTGCCGCGCCCAAGTGACAGGCAGGCAGCCGGGTTTCCTGCTCTGCTCAGTTACTGAGCCATGGGTAGGTGGCCTAGTCCACCTGCCAGCCTCAGTTTCCTCGTCTGTGACAGGGTGCTAACACCACCCACCCTACCATCTCCCAGGCTCTCTGGGAAGATCGAGGACCTTAGTGATGGCACAAGGGGACGTACCCAGTCCCCAAAGTGACTGACAGGTGTTTGCAACAGGACAAAAAGCAGATAAATCCAATTGGAATGAAGGGAAAATGTGGGCAGGGAAGCGTGGGAGAATGTGTGGTTGCCCAAGATCCTGTAGAGAAGGTGAAGGAGGCCAAACGTGGGTGTTGGGGGTGGGGGGTAAAGTGGGGAGCGCTCAGCGAGGGTGGGGGCGCAGGAAGGAGGGGCTGACGTTGACCGGCCACTGAGGAAGGCAGGGGTAGCTGAGGCGGGGAGGAGGCCCGGGTTTCCAGCTTAGGTAGCTGGGAACGGCGGAGAAGGAGCCCCAGGCTCCCATGGCAAAGCCATGCCATCTGGGACATGGGGCCTTGGGGGTGACCCTAATATTCCCGTGGAGCTTCATAGATGGATCTGGACTTAATGATAAGTGCAGTGACAACGGCAGTGGATGGGATGGGAGGGAGGCGGGTAGAAGACAAGAGAAGAGGGTCCAGGGCGGGGCCCAACATTCAACGGGAGAACGAGTGCGTGAATGGCAGCCACACACTCCCATGCAGGGCATCACACGAGGAGTCAGCTGCCACTACAACTTGTCCTAATGCGTCTTCGCTTCCATTTCTGCCATTCTCTATTATAACTGCCCTTCCGATCTGCCTCTCTCACCCTCTGCCCTCAGTCCTTCAAAAAGAAATAAATGTGGAGGCGCCCGCGTCCGGATGTGGACCTGCGGCGTCTATTGTGTTCGGAGGACGAGTGAGCAAACGAAGGGGGTGATTTGAATCCCTGTGGGTGCCGCGGGGCGGGGGGGGGGGTCAGCGGGCAGGCCCCTCCCCCCCCCCCCCCCGGCTGCCTCCGAAATGCCCGGTAGATGTCATTCGTGTCCTTTATGAGAAAGCCAGGAACCCGCGAAGACGTTCTCATTTGCGAGCCTTTGGCGGGGGTCACGCCAAAAGGAGTCACTGGGTGTCTCTCCCGGGAGAGCACGCGGAGTGTGACTGCTTGTTGGTGTCTCTGCTGCTCTAGCAATATTCGTGAGCCTCTCGATGGGAGACAGCGTATCTAAGGCAACTGCCAACACGTATCGATGACAACAGTGTTAGGAAGCCGTTACCGAGCACTTACCACAGCAGGTGCCCTTCCAAGGGACTCGGGTCTACGACATGGGTGTTATTGTGCCGTGTCATTTTATACTTGAGGAGACTGGGGCACCGAGAGGTTAAGCGGACCATCTCGGGTCATTATTTAGTCGGTGGCGGAGCCGGGATTCAAGCCCGACACCCGGACGGGGTAAGCACTTGATGAATGATTGTCGCACGAATGAACGAATGAATGGACACCTTGCACTTTCCAAGCTTGGAGCCTGCACCTCGGTTGGTCCGCCACCCCCTTGGGGAGCTCTCGGGCTCAAATCTGGAGCTGGCCCTGTACTCGGAGGGCAGGGGGAGGTCGCGGAAAGAGGCAGGCCACTCCAGATTGTAGGTGACAGTTGTCATGAATGAAGGGAACTCACGTATGATGCTTGTCTCGAACAGCAGCAACTCCACTGCCGATGTTAAAAGTTTACCCAGAGAGACGCCCTCCCTGGGCTCAGTCATGCGTGCCGCGTCAGTGTTCTTGGCGTCACATCACTATCTCAAGGCCACGTCCTTGGGGCACCTCTGGGAGCAGGAAAGGCAGCCGGAACCACATTCCAAGGACAGGGGATGGAGTGAGGAGCCTGTGATGGCCTGGGTCCAGCTCACGGGTCAGCAGGCGGTCACCACTTCTTGACGACCTTCCCCAACAGCCTCTCCTTGAGGGACTCTCACCACTTACAGCTTGGCTCAAGGGTCCCCTCCTCTGTGAGGCCACCTCGAATTCTTCCCCCGCACCTTTTCACCCACAGAACTTTGGGTCCCAGCGAGAGCTTGGTCCGTTTACGTGGTAACTCGACGTGCCAGGCGTGCACGTCACCTGAGAGCGAGGACAGGAACCTCTGCATCACTCTTAGTGCTTTGGGCTAGTAGGTGCTAAATACATGTTCATTGACTTGAACTAAATTGAAGCTGTAACAAGGGCCAGGGTGTTTACTGGAAGAAATTAAGAGCAGCCAGAATATGGAGGTCGTTAGAAATGGAGCCAAGGCCAGTGACCTTGATGGCTGACAGGCAGCCCGGATCTAAGAAGTGACAGGGTCCCAAGAGGACAAAAGATGGCTCCTCTCCTCGGAGGTGAAGGAAAGAAGGCCTTCTCTGAGTTAGTGAAGTGGGTTCAGCTCAATATGCAATATTCAGTCTGTGCTGTGAAATGTGTATTTCCATCAGCCGTCGCTCTCTGGGAGCCACGGTTCCTGAGCTCAAAGCAGGAGTTGACAGGTTTGTATCGGTGTTACGTGAATAAGGTATGGTGTTGGTTCAAAATTCAAGTCGAGAAAGCTGAGGCACGCAGAGAGGTTGGGCGATCTGTGCAAGGTCACACAGCTTCAAGGGGCAGACCCGAGAAGGCGTCGCAGACGTTCGGGATCTGGAGTCCTGCTCTTAACTGCAACACTTTGCGAAGTCTTTCGATTCACCACACAGGAAGAGAGCCCATTCCTTGCCTCTAAGCATTCCTTGTGACTCATAATGAGATGTGAACTTGATGCTCAGAGGTCTCAGTGGCCTCGTCTTATAACTGCAAGCTGATTCAAGGAGCAGGTGGGGCACGCAGGAGAGGCCGTCTAAGAACGTGCCCACGCCATCCTCCGGGGCTGCCAGACCCTGTGGTGTCCACGGGCATCGAATGAGCCATTGTGCAAAGCCACTGGCCCCGTGGGTCCGTTTTCACGTCCCGGGCATCATCAGTTCTCAGAAAGCAGAGGGTGAGCTCTGTGTCACTGCCGGCGACCTCCCGGGGTTCGCTGAGCACCTTTGCTCAGAAGAGGTGAAGGAAGGGAAAACAAAGGTTGAGAGTAAGAAAGAGCTGAGCACAGTTATGTGAGATGGGGAGGAAAATACGAGAGAACGCCCATATTTCAAAGGGGCTTCGTTACAAATACTTCAGCCTTGAGCTGAGATCTTAGGTGACACCTAAGGTCTGACCATTGGCTTGTTATCAGAGCTTTGGTTGAAGAGTGTTCTTTTTGGTTGATTATCTCTGGGAATCCTCGAGATTGTAAGCAGTGCACAATCCGGGGATGTTTCCCCAAAACACAGAGCGGGTGGTTTCAGGGGAGGGGCTGACGCCATCGGTCACCGCTGACCCCATGCCTTATGCAACATGAGGCACTCGACAGAATCCGCTGCCATGGTCTTATAAGACAAAATCAGGGGTGCCTGGGGGGCTCAATTAGTTAAGCATCTGATTCTTGATCTCAAGTCACGTCTTGATCTCAGGGTCGTGAGTTCAAGCCCGGTGAGTTCACACCCTGCGTGGTGTGGAGCCTCCTAAAAAAAAAAAAAAGGACAGATGCAATGATTTTTTAACTGGACAGATTGAAGTTCTTCAAGCCTCAGTTTTTAACTCTGTAAATGGGGAGAATCCTAATAACGGCCTCACTGAACTGTTGTGGAACCTGAGAGAGGGTATGCACGCCGTAGTCATCACAGAGCCAGGAGCGAGGATGCGCTCGGGAAGCGGTATAGACGTCACGGGGGCCTGGGTCTAGCGCACGGGGAAAGCTTTGGGTGCCCGAACTGCACAATTCGGCAGTGAATCTTGTAATTCTGGATTCAGGGACGTATCCCCTACTTGCCAGCTGTTCTCATATATGCAGGATGACAGAAGCAATACCCATTTGTCGAGCCCAGTCCCGGGTGCAAGGGACCCACCCAATCGTGAATGTCCGTGATCCAGACACTCAGGGAAATCATGAGTGAGGAATTCGTAGCCAGAAGGCAGAAACATGCCTCTGGTGGCCTTTATACTTCATATTCTCCAGCACAGAGCACAGTCCCTAGGACATAGAGGGATCTCAAGTAAATGTTTCCTGATGATACAGTGAAGGTATTATCTTAGCAGTTTGGGACTTTCTCGCTGCAAAGATAGTGTCCCGCGATTTACTTTTCTTAGCTTTTTTTTTTTTCTTTTAAAGTTTATTTATTTTGAAAGAGAGAGAAAGTGAGCACGAGCAGGGGAGGGGCAGAGACAGAGAGGGAGAGAGAGAGAGACAGAGACAGAGACAGAGAGAAAGAGAGAGAGAATCCCAAGCAGGCTCCGTGCTGTCAGGGCAGGGCCCAGTTTGAGGCTTGAACTCACGAACCGTGAGATCCTGACCTGAGTTGAAATCCCGAGTAGGACGCTTAACAGACAGAGGCACCCAGGTGCCCCATCTTTTTTTTTTTAAGTCTCAAAAGCCCCACCTCTCAAGCGATTACTGCTATTCTAACTTAGTTGTAGCCTTCCCAGTTTCCAGTAACTGTTTGTCCCCATATCCAGTATCCAGCTGGGGATAAGAGAAGAAAAGTAGAAAGCTGAGAAAAGGAGCTGCGATTCCTACAAGGCCGTTTGCTCATTAGAATGTTGGAGTAATGACAGATTTGCCTCATTCCACAATGTGGGGGCGGGGGGGGGTCACACCTTCTCTGAATCGCTGTGCAAGTCTGGGCTTCGAGAAGTAATCGACCTGGTGGCTTTGCCTCAGAGAATAGATTGGCTTAGCCTGACATCTACTGGTCACACTTGTAGTTACAGGTTTGTTATATTTTTGTATCCTAACTTGCACAAACACACAAATCTACAGTACCCGTGATTGCTTTTAATTAAAAAAAAAATAAAGTTTCTCCCTGTTACCAGCCACTTCTCATATCTGGTCCTTTCCTTCCCCTGGATTGTGAGAACCAGAAAGACTTGCCCTCCTTTCCTTCCTTCTCTTGATTTACCATTGACCTCTTTTTTTAAAAAAAATGTTTATTTATTTCCTTTTGAGAGAAAGAGAGAGAGCACAAGTGGGGAAGGGCAGAAAGAGAGAGACACACAGAATCCGAGGCATCCTCCAGGCTCTGAGCTGCCAGCACAGGGCCCAACACAGGGCTCGAACCCACGAACCGCGAGATCATGACCTGAGCCGAAGTCGGACGCTTAGCTGCCTGAGCCACCCAGGCACCCCACCATCGACCTCTCTTTGCAGTCCGCCCAGGGAACTTCTTTTCCCGGTCTCTTTTTTTGCACTGCGTTACCTCTTGTTCGCTTTCCAACATCAAGCTGCAGCATCCCTCTCCGTTCTGGAACACGCTTCGGAACAGAGCTGAGTGTTCTGATGATGTGAGACCTAAATACAACACTTCCTCCAGACCCTACGACCAGCTTGGTTCCTCTCCAGTCGTTCAACTCCTTCAGGGAAGGCATTTCCAAAAGCCCTCCAGGAACTCATTGCAATGTCTTAGATTCCTGGAGCTGTGGCGAGACCCGTATCTGAACATGATCGTCACCACAGCCTTTGAGGGACAGGGCTCGGTGGGGAGTGGGACAGGTAGACGTCTGTGGAGGGAGGGGGGACGTATTCACACTTATTTTTTCTACAGCAACGTGGATTCATGTAACCGATATTTCCATCTACGAAATCATTTGGTCAGGACAGGTGCACACACAGGCTTGAATGGAGAAGGTGCGGGGAGAGCGGTACAAGGACCAATGCTCATTCGTTAAAAAAAAAAAAAGAGGGGCGCCTGGGTGGCGCAGTCGGTTAAGCGTCCGACTTCAGCCAGGTCACGATCTCGCGGTCCGTGAGTTCGAGCCCCGCGTCAGGCTCTGGGCTGATGGCTCGGACCCTGGAGCCTGTTTCCGATTCTGTGTCTCCCTCTCTCTCTGCCCCTCCCCCGTTCATGCTCTGTCTCTCTCTGTCCCAAAAATAAATAAAAAACGTTGAAAAAAAAAAATTAAAAAAAAAAAAAAAAAGAATCAGTCTTCCATGAAAAGAATCAATCACAGCTACACACATCAACATGGATGAATATCACGGACAGAGTTGAAAGCCAGACGCCTAGAGCCCCTCGTGTGGGATTCTATTCACACAACGTTCACCACCAGACAACACGAATCTAGACATCAGGGTACGACTTCCTTCTGGTCAGGGGGCACGGGTGGGCTTGGCTGGGCACGGGGAGGTGGCCTGGGAGCCTCTAGGGGACTGCAGGTGCCCTCTGTCTCCATCTGTGCTGGTGGTTGCACAGATGTGTACAGATGGGAAAGTTCTCCCAAGGTTTATGCACTTTACTATCTGTAAATGATACCAAAAAGAAATAAAGAAAGAAAACAACGTGTAGTCGTGATTATCACCGAGCAGGGTCCTCCGTGGCCGTTTGCTGGCATCATGGGACAAAGTGCAGCCACAGGGTCATCTGGGCTCTCCAGGAGCCTGTGCTCTGAAGGGAAGGTCAGCTGGGCAGACCCATGTGCACAAGTGCTGGGGCCTGAGCTGGGGGTGTGTCAGCCAGGACGGGGTGGGGGAAGAGGGGAGGAGCAAGGAGTTATGACGGCATCTCATTTGGGTCCTTTAATTTTTTTTAAGTTTGTTTATTTATTTTGAGAGACAGAGAGAGTGCACAAGGAGGGAAGGGGCAGCGAGAGAGGAAGAGAGAGAGACAAACCCAAGTAAGCTCCACACTGTCAGCTCAGAGCCCAGCGTGGGGCTTGAACTCGCGACCTGTGAGATCACGACCAGAGCCGAAGTCAGATGCTAAACCTCCTGAGCCACCCCGGCTCCCCCAGGGTCCTTTACTCGAAAATTACTTTTCAAAAATCTCCGCCTCGGCATCACTCTTTAAAATGGCAGCGATTCCGTATCGGCCGGGCTAATCTAGCTGTGGCTGCCTTCCCGGGGTTCTGACTGCCGTGAGTCTCTCTAGAGGGCTCTCACTTCCCAGGAAGTGCTCAGGCCCTCCTTCCCCGCGGGGGCGGGTTGAGAGGGTTCCACTCAGAACCCGAGATCGTCCGAGACACCGACAACTTAGCTTCTGATGCGGTGTTTGTGGGGCTGGGCTTTGGGAAAACCGGGTGGAGAACATCGTCGGTTCCCGAATTCCCTTTTCCAGGACTTGGAAGGCCTGGCAGCTGGCCTGGCCTCGAGGGCCAAGCAGCCCAAGTTAGGAGGACAGGATGCTGGTTAAACTGAGCAGGATCGCGGAGCAGGATGACTTTGTGGCCCGAGGACGCGTAACGTAAACTTCCCTTCGTCAGCACACTGGCCGCGAGACTACGCCAGGGACAGAAGTCCTGGGCTCTTTGTGGGTGCTTCAGGGTGACACTCTGAGTGGCTGCTGCACTTACTCATTTCTGGTTATCGGCAAGCTGGAATGCTTCAAACTGCCAGCGGACGGGCAGAGATAAACGTGGGTCAGCCTCAGACTGAGTGGCGCCCAGGACACGGTTCCCGCGTCGAGGGTTTCCTTTCCTTCCTTCTTCTTTTTTTAAATTGCACAGTGATGTCTTATTTTTTGACGTCGAGCTATTTATGCAAGGGGTAGAAAGAGAAAGAATCCCCAGAATCTAAGGGCATGAGAATCCTGCTGCTCTTTTCTTTGCTTTTTTTTCTCCCCCTCCTCTGCATTTGACGCCGGAGGTAGAAGAAAACGCAAGATGGACAGTCCAGGTGTGGGGGGCCTCGTATGGCCCAGGAGAGCAGATCGAGGAGACACGTTACACTCAGCCTTGGGCGGGAGGGGCATCTATCTGCATGTGGGTTAATTTCTGACATGAGCGTCCAACCAAAGTTACCTTTGAGATCCCCTTAAAGCTCTCAGAAAGCACACCGAAGAGGTTCTACCTGGTTCCACAATCCTGCAGGATCATTCCAATGTGCACGTAAGTCTGAGAGCCACCGAACTCCACTGGGTGGAATACGTTTCCTCAAAATCGGCAGGTACAACGTGGAAACGATGCACTCCCAGTCGCCAAAACCAGGACGAGCGGCGTCCCTCCAGCCAGGGACGGGAGCTGGCCGCCACCCGCTGGCCCCGGAGTCCCCTCGCCAGCTCCGAAGGGCTGCGATTCCCAGAAGCACAGGTAACACGGTCACGCGGCTCCCAGGTTGGCGTGAGGACAGATGGTCCAGCTACGTTTTACCTCGGCAGCTTTAGCTAAATTATGGAAGCTGAGATATGCAGGGAAACGTCTTCAGGAAACACACACGGGAGGCGCAATAAAACACCTCGGGGCTATGTGTGCTCTGTTTATGTAGCAGTTTGTAAGGTGAAAAACACATCAGAGGAAACCACATTTCCTCCAGATTTTTATCTCGCTCCATTTTATTACTGTCTCTGGGCTTTAGAGCACAGAGCTCTTTCTCCCTGGCTATCATGCAAATTAGGAGTTGGGGGGGAGGAGATCTCCCAGAAAAAGAGCTGCAGGGCGCAGGCGAGGGTCTTTGCTGAGGACGCAGCCGGTATGGCCCCTGCCTGGCAAGAGTTCTGCTGTCATAACTCAGGGCAACTCTGAGACGCTGCGTATGGCCCGCAGCAGCAGCGGGGGTGACTGGGCCCCGTCCAGGCCTGCTGCCCACAGCCCATCTGGTCACCCCTTCTGAGCTCGCCGGCTCCCCCCTTCCCGACAAGAAAGAAAAGCTGGTGGTGACTTCTAGGGAGCAGGCAGGAGGCCTGTTCTGCCTTCACTCCTCTCCCCCAGGCTCCCTGCGGTGGGGCACCGCGGAGGGGAAGCGGAGGAGAGTGGGAGCAGAGTTGGAAAGTTCTAGAAAGCTGACTTCCTCACTGGAATGTGGTTGCCAATAGGAAAAACTGGCAAGCCAAGGGAGTTTGGGCAATGGATTGTGAGCCCCACCCCAACAATGGCGTGCTCTCAGAAGTTGCCCCCTGCCAGTGAGCAGGGCTGCAGGGGACAGCCTGGGGGAGGGCCCTCACTTCCCTTCAGAGCCTGGTATCTACGCTGACTCTGTTCACCCCACGTGAGCAGATACCCCACTCGCGGCCCAGGGTCAGGATGAGTGTCGCCTCAAGTCCTGCAGAGCTCTGCTTCCTTAGTCTAAGCCAACAAGTCTAAGTCAGTCACACTCTGACTGGTGTGGTTCAGGGAGCACATGTGTCCTCTCTGTGCCAGAGAGGTGGCCAGAGACAACCCCCCCCCTGCCCCGCCCGCCACAGAGGAGCCAGTGTCACGCGTGTTCTTGGGCCATCAGTCAACCTCACTTTATGACAGCCCCAACTGTCGACGTGGACGTTGACCCGGCCTTATCGAGCAGCCTTGGAGAAGCTCCCAAAGGCTGGTGAGCCACCACGTCATGGCCTCACCGGGCCCGTCGCCCCGTTCGTGAGCAAGGGCTGTCGTCTTCCTGTTCTGGGTCTGGGGCAGCACAGCACGGGCTTAAAGCCGGGAACAGACCTCCAAATTTCACTTCACCCACTCCCTGCTCCATGGAGAGAGCCCTCGAATGATGGCGGGCGGAAGTAGGGCTTTCTTAAGACTTGCTGAAGAAGAAACATAAATGCCCCCCCCCGCCACAAAGCGGAGTCCCTCGTCACCCCCACAGTCCTCAGGACCCAAACCCAGCCCTCGCGTGGCAGCAGCAGACCCACCAACAGGGGCCTTACCTTTCCATCTCTGTTGTTAGAAAATCCAAACACGCACCAATGCGTTGAGACCAGAAACTCAAAAGAGTTTCTCACCATCACACACAAAAGAGACCAGAGTTCCTTCCTGGGCATGTGCACGGGGCCCTGTGAACCCGGTTGTGATGAGCGACTGTGGCCCTGGCTGTGAACACCCTTTCGTGTGATCCTCGAGCTGTTTTCTTCGTCCGCTACAAGCCAGAGCTTCTAACGATGCAGGCTTCTCTTGAGCCTTTCAAGGGCCCAACAGTGTCCTGAAAGCAACGGAGAAGCACGTGTCACCTGTCAGCTGACCCTCCAGAGGTAACCCCCGTTCACATCTTGGGTGCCTGTTCCCCATCTCCGGCCTTTTCTGCTTTGATGTTTGATAGGCAGCAAACAAGCAGGAGCAGGTGGCATTGGAGGCTGTTCAGAAGGACGCTTTAAACAGCCATGGCCCAGCTCACAAACTCTAGTGCTTAGAAGAATCGCCTGGAGAGCTTGTAAAACACAGATTCCCAGACCTGACCCGGGAATTCTACATTCCACGGGGGCTGAGAGAGAGGCAGCCTGCCTCTCCAAGTGCCCCGGGCCTCTTTGGCCTCCGCTTCCTGCAGAGGCCGGGACCTGACTGGCCCTCCTCACGGCCTTCATCGAGCAGGAGGGAAAGAGAGTTCTGGTAACTGCAGAGGCAGGAGCCACGGTAGCCGGGGGCTCTCTGGAAGCAGCAGGGTGGGGTGGACCCTGCATTGCCCACTTCCTGGCCCTGTGACCTCGGGCCAGTCACTTGCCCAAGCCCTGCTTCCTCCCTGACATGAGGACAGTCACTGCACCTTCCCCATGGAGGGTGGTTGGGTGAGAGTATAATGGGGTCAGTGGTCACGGGGGGCTTGGTCCCTAGTGAGCCCTCGGGCTGACCGTAAGAACCACAGCTCGGGGCACGGGGCGGGGGGCTCTAATGTGATCTAGACGTCTCCCTCCACAAGGCGTGGAACCGTGGGCACCGACCTCATGGGTCTGAGGTGCCAGTTACATAAAATAAAGCTTGTAGCATGCTGAGCACCAGTCCCCGGGCCCCCCGGCAGAAGGTGGGTGATTCCACATCCCAGGTATAGGGGGATCTCTTCCGGATCAAGCCCTCACGTCTCTGGGTCGTTCCTGCTTCCCAGGAGTCAGGACTGACTATGGGCAGGATGGCCATCGCAACCCAGTTTTGCCAGCTCTTGGCTCAAGAGATTGAGGACAAGGTTTTCCAGCTACCAAACTGTTGTCACGCCTTGTCATGGAGACCATGAGGGGTGCAGGGGCTGATTTATGGAGAGCAAGGAGACAAGGTGCCACACACGACCACACGTTCCTGGCAGACTGGAGACGGCGAGGTGGCCGATGGGGCGGGCGCCGTGGTGGCCCGGAGCCCAGGACCTGGGGCCTCAGCAGCTTGGCAGGATGTGACTGTGGGCAAAGGACTCCACCTCTCCACCCGTAAGAGGGACAGGCTGCTCCTGCCTCGCTGGTCAGATACGCTGACTCCACACTTTTATCCAAAGAGCCGAGAAGCAGAAACCTTTACCCGGTTTAGGAGTCATTTCCCCTGCCCCTCACCACCCCCACCAGCGAAATGGAAATTTCCAGATAATTCATAAACTTGTCCACTTTCTACTGTTATCCCAAGACACTTGAGTAAAAATGACGCGACCACTAAATGGCTTTCAGGACCTTACTGGTGGATAGGAAGAAAAAATACATATATATTATTCATCTAGTCGGATTTCATTGGAGAAAGAGAGAGGATGGAGGGTCAGCATGGCCCGTGGGCAGGGATGTCCTTCCAGGGGAGGGCAGGAGGCCTGTTGAGGACGATCAGCTGAGCTCACCCAAACCGAGACAGGCAGCAGGACACTACCAGGACCTACCCCCGCCCAGAGCCTCGGGACCAAAGGAGGAGTCTGAAGGTTTGTGGTGCATATCACGTACTGTCAGTAATTAACTCTCCCTTCCCCCCCTTCCCCTCCCCCCACCCCACGCCTCTGGCAGGAGGAGGAGCTTGAGAAATACCTTTAAACAGGGGCCCCCGGGTGGCTCAGTCGGTTCAGCGTCCGACTTCGGCTCAGGTCACGAGCTCACGGTTCGTGGGCTCGAGCCCCGCGTCGGGCCCTGTGCGGACGGCTCGGAGCCCGGAGCCGCCTTCGGATTCTGCGTCTCTCTCACTCTCTGCCCCTCCCCCACTTAGTCCCCTCCCTCCCCAAAAGTAAACATTAAAAAAAGAAATATACCTTTAAACAAACCTAAGAGTCTTATGTTAACCTGTATGTCTTAGTGCTTTGTATACACTCATTTAATTCTTGGGCCAACCCTATGAGATAGGGACTATTGTTATCCCATTTTACGGATGAGGAGGCTGAGGCCCCGGGAGGTTCATGGCCAGCCTGGGCTCACACATCTAGGGGCCACCCGGCTACCACGTCTGCCTGGCTTTCCCCTCTCACCCTCCTTGGCTGCTGCCTTGGGTTCTGTGGGCCTGGAACCCGTGACTTCTGATTCTCCCCACTGCAATGATGGTGAGTCAAGTAGAGGTACCAACAGCACCCCTTCTGTCCCTTCCATCTCCTGGGGCATCTCGTCTCCTGGCCCCGTCCCACGATACCTGATCCCGGCCTGACACCAGGCTCCGGAGGCCCCCCCAGAGGGAACACATCCCACATCAGCCCTCCAGGCCACTGATGAAGGCTCTGAGGCCAAACCCCAGGAAAAACCAAGGAGTGGAAATCTGGGATCGCGAACAAAGGCAAGAGAGGCAACCCTGCCGTCTGAACCTCAAAAAGGGTTTCTCGAGGTATGAGAAGACAAGGGACAGCGGGGGAACGTTGGGGAGCAGGGTGTCGGAAGGAGGCGGGGATCAGGGGACGTTTGAACAGCTGCTCCAGGCGGCCCCAACGAAAGCAAACGGCCAGTTCCTGCTGCACCCACTGAACGATCACCCAGGTGAAAACCGCTCCTCGCACCGGGTGCGAAACCGGGAGGTCTCTCCGGAGGCCCAGGGCCCTGGCCTCCCCCCATGCCAGGCGTGGCTCTGAGACCAGGTCGAAGGCGATGCCCACGTGTCGCTGCAAACTCAGGGCCCCGTGCCATCTGGAGTCCGGGCGGAGTGAGGACGCCGTGGGAAAGAAGGCTCGTCTGGGTGGGCTGGGAGGGAGAACGCTCAGTCCTTCCTGTTCTTCTGGCCTCCGGGCACACTCCTGAGGACAGTTAGCATGAGCGTCCCCTGGGCTTGGCGCCTGGGGGCCTTCCCAAGAAGCGTGGCCGGGCTGCTTGTCGTCAGTAAATAGGTGCCCTGAGTTTTAGTGCTAATGTTCGAGCAAATATTTATTATCCCCTGTTGCAAAACACAGAGCTGGCCCCACGGGGGTCTGAGACACCCCAGGAGTTCCCTGGGACGAGGCCTGACTGCAGAGTGCAGAGCGAGGGCGGGCGCCGGAAGGCGGGACTTGGAAGGGAGTTGCGCTCCTCAGTCCCTCTTCCCTTCACTCTCACTGCCCAGGGGGCGCCCACACGACCCTTGCAGGGGCTCCCGGAAGAGAGCTGGGGAGTGACACTGACCTGGCAGTGGCCAGGCTCCCCTCCAAAATGGACTTTTCCCGGGGGCCACCTCCCTGCAGTGAGTCCTCTTACCCACCAGGGCCGCGAGCGCTTTTCTGCTCCTGGACCTTTGTGAAGGCGAAGGGCAGGGCGCCGGTTTCTCCCCGCACCTGAAATTCTTCGCATTTACACCAGGTCCCCTACTGTTTGGGTGCATTGGTTACTCTAAAGACAGAGGACTTTTTTTTAATTTTTTTTTTAATTAAAAAAATAGGAAACCGCCTTTGCTGACAAATCTGGGGGTTTGGTAAACTGGGGAGGATCGCGCGCAGGCCAGACCCGTGAGCGTCTGGTGAGTGTGGAGGGCTGGGCAGGCAGCTGTGGGATCAGCACCAGCAAGAAGGGCCAGGCCTGGGTTGCCCTGAGGACAGCAGCAACACAGACCCCGGGGGTGGTCCCTCACCTACTCCCTTGGGCATTTCTACATCCGTCCAGCAGTTCCTGGAAGCGGGGCTTGGTGGCCCTGGGGTACAGAGCTACCACAGTGCATGAGGGATGCCCACGGCACCCCGCTGGGGAGGAGAGCCCGGTGGTGTTCACAGCGCCCCGCGGCCAGCGGTCAAGCCGAGCTGGGGACGAGGAGTGGGGAGCCCCGGGGAGGAGAGCTCCTCAACATCTTTACTTGACCAGGGGACAATCAAAGTGCAAATTCGGGACTCTCAGAGAGTCCTCAGATTTGGGGGAGGATTTGGAGAAGCCTGGGGGTTCAGAGAAAGAATACCGAGTTTACTTTAGTTGTTATTCCTATTTCTTTTAGAACGAGAAGGGAAAGATCTCATCCAGTTACAAATTTTAAAGGGGTGCCTGGGTGGCTCAGTCGGTTGAGCGTCCGACTTCGGCTCAGGTCACGATCTCGCGGTTTGTGAGTTCGAGCCCCGCGTCGGGCTCTGTGCTGACAGCTCGGAGCCTGGAGCCTGTTTCAGATTCTGTGTCTCCCTCTCTCTCTGCCCCTCCCCTGCTCACGCTCTGTTTCTCTCTGTCTCAAAAAGAAATTAAAAAGAAAACATTAAAAAAAAATTAAAACACAAATTACAAATTTTAAAGAGCTGGCGAATTCCAGGGAGTTTTCTCGGATATTCAGAGAGAAGGGATTATTTCGGATGTTTCTTCTCCCTTCCAACCTTGAATAATATAGTCCTTGTGCACAGTTCTTGTGCCTTGGGTGTAGGGATTGTGGTCTACCTCATTTTCACGTCCACTGCAAGTGTTTGTCGAATGAGCGGTTATCTTTTGGTGGAGGAAAACACTGGCTCTCAGAGAGGGTAAGTGATTTGTCCTAAGTCATTTAAGCTGGTGAGTAGCGGGGTCAGAGCCAGAACCCAGACCTGAAAACACGCGTTGGCATCACCCACTGCATCTGTCCACATTATCCACACTCAGTGTTTCCGTAGAACAATGTTACATCTCTTTGGTTTGGAGTCTGATGGGACGGTTGAAGGATGACACAGCCTTTGATGTGACTCACCGCTCGTGCCCGGAACTGTGCTGGTTCACGGTCCGCAGGGAAAAGAGGGCTTATGTGTATGTGCAAAACACTCGTACGTATTTTTAACCCTATGTTATGAAATTTTCACACATTCGCAAAAGCAAACAATACAACGACCCTCGTATACATCACCCAGGCATCAGCTGACGTACTGCTGGATTCTGCTCACTGCAAACCTGATGTTCACATTTTTTCCCCTGAGTCCTGTATTTCCTATAAACTAGTAGTTAGATCTAGAAGCTTTGATTTGGCTTGATTTCTTTCCTTCCTTTCTCTATCTGTCAAGAATACTCACTTTACAGGGGGCGCCTGGGTGGCTGAGTCGGTTAGGCGTCTGACTTCAACTCAGGTCACGATCTCGCGGTCCATGAGTTCAAGCCCCGCGTCGGGCTCTGGGCTGCGGGCTCAGAGCCTGGAGCCTGCTTCGGATTCTGTGTCTCCCTCTCTCTCTGCCCCTCCCCTGTTCATGCTCTGTCTCTCTCTGTCTCAAAAATAAATAAACGTTAAGAATACTCACTTTACAGGTGGTGGTGTTATTTCCACCAGGAGCACGTAATGTTGTGGACATTTTAAACTATATTTAAAAGTAGATCAGTATTATCATATACCTCTGAAAAATGGGAAAACTGACTTAGCCAATAGACACTGACTGGAACGGGAAACGGTTTTCTCTGGGTGGTGTCATAACAGAAGTTATTGGTAAATCCGATAACAAATGAAAGAATATAAGAACACTGCTCAGTGATTGGCCTCTTGAAATAAGAAGATTCCAGAACTGAGTACTGGTCTTACTTCACGATGGCTACATGCTCAACTGGGGCAGGATGTCAATATTTGATAACATCGTGAGACAGCCTTGATTAATATGGGATGGGGGTGTCGCTAGGAATCAGTACCAGGTTTCTCAAGGAACCAAACATGGCTTCTTTTCTACAAGAGGAATTTGGAAAGTGTGGGAAGAGTCTCCTGGCTCTTAGGTAGAAATGACAATTCTCGTGGCACCTGGGTGGCTCAGTCAGTGGAGCATCCGACTCTTGATTTTGGCTCAGGTCATGATTCCAAGGTCGTGAAACTGAGCCCCACGTCAGGTTCTGTGCTGAGAATGGAGCCTGCTTAAGATTCTCCCTGCTTTTACCTCGGCCCCCTCCCCAGCTCTCACACCCATGCACATGGGCTCTCTCTCAAAAAAAAAAAAAAAAAAAAAAAAAAAGGAAAGGAAAAGAAAAGAAAAAGAAAAGAAAAGAGAAGAAAAGAAAAGAAAAGAAAAAGAAGGAAAAGAAAAAGGAAAAGGAAAAGAAAAGAAAAGGAAAGGAAAAGAAAAGCAAAAGAAAAGAGAAGAAAAGAAAAAGAAAAAGGAAAGAAAAGGAAAGGAAAAGAAAAGAGAAGAAAAGAAAGGAAAAGAAAAGGAAAGGAAAAGAAAAGAAAGAAAAGTGAAGAAAAGCAAAAGAAAAAGAAAAGGAAAAGAAAAAGCAAAGAAAAAAAGAAAAGAAAAAGAAAAGAGAAGAAAAGGAAAAGAAAAGAAAGAAAAGAAAAAGAGAAGAAAAGAAAAGAAAAAGAAAAGGAAGAGAAAAAGAAAAGAAAAGAAAAGAAAAGAAAAGGATGACTAATCATTACCTCCAGTTCAGGGAGGGAAGTGAAGAAGATAAAGGAATGACAGTGTGAAAGTGTCTGCGAGTTGGGACCCTGGCAGAGAATGAGAACACATTGCGTAGCTTCATGAACGTGCAGGAGCCAGAGCTGGGATACCAGCTCGTGGCGCCATCTTGCTAATGGACAACCACACGCCTTCTTTGTGTTTTCACTTCTATCTGAAAATTGGGAGACTCCATTGGTTCCCAGCTGACACTGGGAATTTTCTAGAACACCGAGGCTCCCTACAGCCTTCACCTTACAGTGCTTATTATTATTATTCTTTCTCTATGTTGGTCCTGCCTCCCCAGTGAAAGAATTCTTTTGAAGTCTGTGCTGAGCCTCACAATAGATCCGTAGCAGGGGCTTAGCAATCCTCATTAGGTGAAATGAGGCACGAGTCCCGCATTTGAAGAAGGTTGCTGGAGAACTCCACCGCAAGATGCCAAAATACTGAAAAAAATAAGAGAGCAGAAAATCTCTCGGAAAATCCTTCCTGAGTTTCGCTCAAGCAGAGCGGCCCTCAATGTCTTAGGACATGCCAGGCAATAAAGATAAGCGCTAAAGCCTCCTCTTCTTGGAAGGGCTTATCAAGTCTCGGGTTTGGGGAAAAGCCACCTCCCAGGAAGACGCTCTCATTGGCGTCTTCGCCATGGACTTTACCGGGGGCCGAGTCCCTGGGGGTTGTGATGTCAGTTCCCCTATTCCCTTGGGGAGGTGCAGTGTTTGACCACTGAAAAGAGCACGCCCTGGATGGGGCAGGAAGCGTTTGCCCAGGAGTCAGGGCGCCAGCCGGGGCCCCTCCCCGGGTCCTCTGCACTTGAGATAGCTCAGGGAAACTTTCTCATTATCACTGTGACCTCCAGGGCCCCTCGCTGCTGGTTAATCATTCCCCGGGCAGGGCTGTATTCCTCGGGCTCTCTGACCTGTTTCTGCTGCCGGCTGGATTTATTACTGGCCAAGGGGCCTTGGCTGGTGTTTGGACTGCGGGCTGATAGGCAGTCCACTGGCTCTAGTTCATCTCTTGCTGGATACAGGAGTCGGGCCCCTCTTGGGAAACTGGGGTATCTGGGTCGTTAGCCCCCCGCCCTTCTCGGGCTGCTGAGAGGCCCCGGCACGGAGCACCCACCTGTCCTCTTGGAGAAAGCCCCGAAATGAAATTGGGACACCAGAAGTCTAGGCCTGGAGTGGGAAATCTCCGAGGCGGAAATTGCAAAGAGGCCAGGCTGAGTCATGGCCGTGTTTCTCCCCTAGGGGACTCTTTGCTCAGGGTCCAAATGGCGAGGGGGCTGACTGGGCATCCTGTTGTGAAGTCCATTCTTTCTTCGTGGTCTCTCTCTCTCTCTCTCTCTGTCCACATAGGAGCTGAGACAAGCTGGGGGGTGTTCAATGCATTGTTTTGAAAGCAAGCTGACTTTCCCCAGAAACACCTTCTAGCTTTCTGATAATCACAAGAAAGTCCTTAGTGATTAAATAAAGTTGGGGAGGGTTTCAGAGTCATCTGCCCAAATGTCTCCCCCCAGAACCACCCAGGCTTTACAGGGGGGCCACTCTCAACAAAATGTGCCGAGTGAATATGCCTCTCTGGCCATCTGTCCCATCCAACCATCTCATGCGTGCCCCTTAGCCACAGGGACACCCCTGCCCATGCCTCCCGCTCCCAACCCCCCCCCCCCCAGCCGGCTCCCCCCATGTCTGTTTTCCCGCCTCCTCCTCTAATTGGCCACTTCCTAGACCCTGCCCTCCCAGCCAGGCTCCTTCTCCAGACTGTCCTTATTCTCAACCTAAACTGTCCTTCCCCCTGTTCAAAGCGGCACCCAGTGATGTCCTTACACCCCTCATGCACCAGCCCCGCAGCGTTCAGAGCTGGGGTCTGCACGAACCCGCATTTTCTTTCCTCTGACTTAACTGGGTTGCCCTTGAGGTTAGTTCATCCAGGCTGGGGCTGGGCAAACCCCTCCCCCCTGCCCGCCAACCTCTTTTTCTACAGCTCCAGGGGGCACAGGGCTCTTTCCCCAATACAGGGAGGCCACAGTGGGTCACACTGTGCTCCAAGCAGGCCTCAGTGCCACACTTGTGTCACTGGGAAGTCAGGTTAGGATTAGGGTTAGTAATGTGTAGGGCGAGAGGACAATAGTGTTTCACAGCGACCTCTTTTCCCTCCTGGATGCACTTCAGGAGCTGCTCCCCACTCCCACCCCCTCCCACGTGCAGGAGGCAGGACTCGGAGGTGCCACCACCGGGTTCGGGAATTGGCACCTCTTTGGCCCGAAGGCTTGACGCATGAGGGCAAGAGAGGGGACCAGGGCCGATCTGGGCAAGAGTGTCCTGGGCGTACCCTCCAGCTCCCCGCCTCTCGTCCCACGCTCCACCGGCTGGCTGCTGTCATTCTTCTTGGGCCCCGCTGTGTAGACCTCTGGAGAGGCCGGACAGCCCCCGCCGGGGAGGCTCCAGGACATCTGAGGAGACGGGGCCGGATGCTGGGGCCCAGCCTCCCGGGCGGCCCCACTTGGTGCAGTGGGTGTCCTCCTGGCTGCTGTGAGCAGATAGGAGGAAGGGTGACCAGGGTTGAGCACAGAGAGGCCGGCCGCCGGACTCCGGGCCCCAGCGCCCCCGGCCGCGCCACGGCAGTGGTGACGTCGAAGAGGCACCCCGGGGCCTTGGCTGTGGCACCGAGAACCCAGCTGGAGAGACAGAAGCATCGTCCTCCAGGTGGGGGGTGTGGAAGGTCTAAGCGTGGACGAGACCAGACGACCCTTCCCTCTTCCGCCGCCGAGTTCGCTCGGAGGGGAGCCCTTCCAGCTCCTGCACAGCCAAGGGCACCCCTGAGACGTGGTTGCTGGGACCAGCGTTCTTCTAAAGCTGCCCAGTGGTCCCTTCCTCCCGGGCCTTGTTTCTGAGCTTTGCGAGACAAAGAGGATTTGTCACTGCAGATGAAGCCTGCTTCCTCCCTTTTATTACATAGTTGATAGCATTAGCCTCCTCTGTGATTTCTTTTATTACCCTCAATTTTTATTAATCCTGTGGTTGCCGGTGCTAAGGATCTCATTAAATAATAACTGAGCTCTTGCTGAGAGGCTCCACTTTGATGAGCTAGATAACGTCTCTTTCCTCCCTGGAGAAAGGGGGGTGCTGGGTACAAGCCTGCCTCGGCATCACCTCGGCTGTTTACGGGGACGGTCTGGGTCCTGCGACGGCGTGCCTGGTGCTTTACAGCAGTGTGAGTGCAGAGAAGGCCCCTCTGTGACCCATAAACTCCATAGCCCAAGGGCTCTGAAGCAGTCGCAGCTGATGGGGAAGAAACTGGGGGGAGCGTCTCCCCGAGAGACGCTGTACGGCCCGCGTTCCCACGGGGGATCTGGGCACACTCCGCCGAGGGATGGTGGAGCCCGTGTGACTAACCGATCTCTCAGGACAGCGCCAGGGGACGGGGAACCCGCACCCCACTGTGAGATCAGGCCCCAATTTTCCTCAGAACTCACCTTGCCCTGTGACTTGGCTTTTAAGGTTCCAGAACGGTCTATCCTTCAGCATCCCTCCCTTCCTCCCCGCGCTGGCCTCGCTGCCACACTGTGTGGCCTAGAGGAGGGCCACCTGCAGAGCACGGGCTGACTCAGTGATGGTCTTGTGGGAGCTGCTGGGAACAGAGAGCGCGTGGCCTCAGCTGTCCCCGTGTTTATGCCCCACTACGGCTCAGCGGACGGGTTCCAACTGGGCGCGGGGCTCACACACACGAAACGTGATAGAGTGGCCTTAGCTGCTTTGACTTCGCCAGCAGGCAGCTGTCACCGGGTGTCAGAATGCCTCCTCCGCGGACGCCCCGCAACCTGGCTGCTGTCGTTCGCGCTGAGCATTAAGGTGGCCAGACGGGGCTGTGTCTGCGATGTGCCCCCAGCATTGCCTCTTTCTCCCGCCCCTTCCTCTGACCCTCCGAGGACTCCAGATCTTCATAGGGACGCGCCCTTCCTACCGGAGACTAGCTCCTTTTTCATTTACAAAGAACGAGGAGGGCCTTTATGGGAACTTGCACGGGGCGCAAGGGTCTTAAAGGACCACGCTTTCCATCGGGATCGGCTGATCTCAGGTTCACCGGCGATGCCCAGGGCGTGCGCTGGGGGAGAAGGGCCAGCCAGCCGGAGTGTAATGGGAAATCGTTTGTCGTCTGGGAAGGGGGAGGGAGGCCAGAGAGGGAGGTGCAGACTAATGCCTGCAGCCTCCAGGACCCAGGAGGTGAGGGCTGGGGGCGTTGGTGTCATTCTCAGACCCCCTTGTGCTTCCTGCTTCGTGGGAGGGGGTCCCACGGGGGCAAGTGGCCCACTGCCAGCCCAGTGACACCAGTGCCTCTCTCCTTCCCCAGTCAGTGCTGCCCCGGGCTCCCGCACCCACACAATTTCTGCCAGCCGGCTACCTGCGTGGCTCCAGCGGGGGGGCCGTGGGACCTTACGAGCCATCAGCCTACATTTCAATAGCATGTTCTCTCTTGCCCGGATTTTATACCCACTTCCCTTAAAAGCCAGTACAAACATTCCCTTCTCATACTCATGGCCTGCCTAACTCAGAGAGAAAAAGAGCCTTATAGATTCCCCCCGCATCTAGATCGTTCCTCACGCCCCTGTGTACCCAACAGGTGTGTGGACATACGCCCTCTACGAGTCTCGACACAGACGTCTTGCCCGTAACGGCCCAAACCATCAACAACCCTTGCGCCCACTACCAGCGGAATGGGTGCGTAGGCTGTGAGACGGTCCCACCGTGGCATACCATTCAGCGCTGGGGACTGAACGAATGACAAGCACATACAACCGCACGGACGACCCGCACGCGCGTGACGTTGAACGAGAGAGGGCAGGCACAAAAGAGGACGCGCCGTGGGGATCCTCTTTACATGCAACTGAACAGCAGGCAAAGCTCGTGTGGTGTTTGGTCCCCTCGGGAGGGAATGACTGGAACAGGCACGAGGGACTTCCGGGAAGCTGGCCACGCTCTGTCCTGTAGTCTGGGTACAGGGTACACGGGCAGGTTCACGTGGTGAGAATTAATCTTGCGATTCATGCGTTTTTCAGGGTGCATGCGATATTTCACAGACGCAGTTTCCCGGAAACCCCCCTCCCCACCCTCCACCCCCCCCCCCCCCCCCGCCCCGCAAGCCAAGTCCACTCTGGACCTGGTGCCCTTTAGGAACCTGTCATTTCAACCAATTACGTGCCATCTAGGCGGCCGATTTCTTCAACTGTTCCCGAGGACTGCTCTGTGATATACACACAAGCCCCGATGGCTTCTGTACCCACGCCATTATATGTAGCAACTTCTCGCTTTTTCACGGGATTCCAAAGCCCTGGCAGCACTTACTGGCATGATTGACAGGAAAGGCATTAATTTTCTCTTTTTCCTTGATTGTTGGGAGCCAAGGGGCAGGCGGTAGACAGCAGGATGCTCATCACGACGGCCTGACGGGCTCTTTCACGCCAACGGGGCCGTTCCAGCCATCCTGTGCCTGGCTGGTCGCCCTGAGGTGAGGAACCTGTGGTCTAGGGGGATCGTGGCCCCTCCAGGGCTCTCAGAAAGGCTCTCGGCGACCCCATGTCAAGTGAGGTCTTCTCCAGGGAGACAGTTTTCCCAGATGTGATGACTAAGCACATGGTTTTCGGGGGTCTGGCTTTCACCCTGGCAGCACAACCAGCGAGGACGACCAGAAGACAAGGAACAAGGAAGAGGAGGAAAAGGAGGGGAAAGTGGACCATTGACACGAGGAAAGACGGGCAGGAATTATCCAAAGAAGCCAGGAGCATCCCCCTCCCCTAGCCTCCTACTGCCCCTGGGCTCTCTGCTGCCCCCTGCTGGTCACAGCCTCTGGGTGGGTGGTGGGCGCTCCAGGAGGAGCCCTTGGCACCTGATCTCCCTGGATTGCATCAGAGAGCCCTCTGCCCTCCCCTGTGGCTCTCATTGCCTGCACCCCAACCCCAGCACGCCGCGCTTGGCTTCCAGACATCTGCCTGGCTTTCCTTTCTTTGGCTTCTCACTCTTTGTGTATCTAAGAAAACAGACTCCGAAAGATGGATTTCCAGCCATGTGTTCCGTTTGCCCTGGTAACCGGCGTCTCCCCTTTCCCCCAGGAAGTATGTCTGGGGCTGTGCGTGGAGCTGCTGATGAGCTGATGGGGCTCAGCTCTCCGCCACCGCCCCTTAATCTTCAAGGTGCCCTTTCTTTTCTGCAGCCCGGAGCCACCTGGCTCGATCCTGATGCCCCGTCCTCCTGCAGAGTCACAGGACGTGCACTGAGCCATACCCGTGCCCGGGGACCGCTCCCAGCCACAGCTGGAGAACCAAGGCCCGAGGGAGCAGACCCTTCCGGGGCAGGCCAAGGGCCGCAGCGGCTGGCCCGGGGCTCTCTCCAAGACTTCACTTTTGGCCCCATGTGGGGGAGTGGGAAGGAAAGATCCAGGGCGAAACCAAGTTTCTGCACCTGCCTCAAGAGTGGCGCTCACAGGTTACGAATTAACCGGGGACTGGGCCCTGTGGCCAGCCCTGGGCTGCAATCTAAAACTGAATGGGCGTGTTTATAGCCAGCAGCCTACTACCTCTCCTGGCAAAAATGCGCCCTCCCCCCCCTTTCATGTCAGCCTTGTCACAGAGCTGAGGTGACAGGTGGGCAAACAGCAGGGAGACCGAGCTAGGAAAATCCCCTCGCCTCATCAGGTCCACAAAGCTCCCCTCCGCCTGACCTGAGCTGCTTTATCGCCTGGGAACAGTTTCTGCTGATAATGGGGCCCGCCAAGGGTGGGCTGTAGAGATGTGGGAGGCCCAGGAGGGGAGAGAGGAGGAGATGCAGGGGTGGGAGGCGGGAGGGAAGGAGAAATGCGCATCATCTCCACGGAGACGGGACTTTTGAGTTTTTTGCACTAGCTGTTGGGAAGCAAGGGAGGAATAGCCATCTCTGAGGGCCACGGTGGGAGTAGGGTGACAAAGGGTTTTGCGGCCGCTTGGACGTTTGTCGTGAATGCTGACCATGGGGGCAGCTGCGTCCCAGTGCAGTCAGAGCATGACTCTGAAGTGTCCCGGGCAAGTGGAATCCCCCCCTGGCCCACCACGGATCTTGGAATCCTGGGCTGTGAGATGAGGGAGGGCACATTAAGCAATAAAATAAAACCCCAGTAATCCACGGCAAGTGCGGAGACCCCAGAAGAACCCCCTTGGTTCTCGGGCCCTATAGATGCACATAAACTAGACATTGAGACACATCCACGTTCCTCCACTTCCTTCTCTCTCCTTCTTTCCCTGCCTTCCTTCTCTCCTCCTTTCCGCAAGTATTTATTAAGCACTAACTGTGTGCAGGGCCCCGAGCGAGCAGCTGGGAATAGGAAGGAAAGTAAGCACGGTCCCCGCTCTGGGCGATTCCCAGCAAGGTGAGGGGAGAAATAGACACGCAGGGCACCCGTGACCCCACGCGGAGCCCGTGGGATTGGGGGAAGGCACCCCTCTGGGCAGACACAGCCGCTGGGCACGGGGTCGGGGGAACCAATGGCATCTTTGTCCAAACTAGGGAAGGGTGCCCTTCCTCTGGGCAGGCACAGCCCTGCACCGGCCCCTGAGCTGTGCGGGGAGGCCAGGGCCACCCCTCAGGGCACAGCCTGGCGGAGGGGTGGGGCGAGGGAGGGAGCACACTGAGCTTCTTCCCCGCATGTGGGGGATGGCAGCCTGCCGTGTCTGAGGGTGCGGGCACCCAACCCTCAAACTTTTTTTAATTGTGATACGCCACACCTAACATAGCCTTTCCCAGCCTATCCGTTTTTAAGCATACAGGCCAGTAGGGTGAAGGACATCCGTACTGTTGTGCAACCCCTTTCCAGGACTCTTCGTTTGGCAAAACCCATTGAAAACCAGCTCCCCACGTCCCCGCCCACCGCCCCCCGGGGCAGCCACCACCCTCCCTTCTGTCTCTATGAATCTGACTTCCGTAGGGACCTCGCATCAGTGGAACCGCACAGTATTTGTCTTTTCGTGACGGGGTTATTTTACTTACGGCTCCTCTGTGCTGCAGCCTGTTTCAAAATGTCCTCTGTTTTTCAGGCTGAGGAATATTCCATTGTATGGCTACCCATTTGTGTACCCATTTATCTGTCAGGGGACATTTAGGTTGCTTTTACCTTTCCACTCCACAAATACCCAGTGTCCCAACTTAAAAAAATTTTTTTAATGCTAATTTATTTTTAAGAGAGAGAGAGAGAGAGAGGGAGAGTGTGAGGGGCAGAGAGAGAGGGAGGCACAGAATCCGAAGCAGGCTCCAGGCTCCGAGCTGTCAGCACAGAGCCCGATGTGGGGTTTGAACTCACGGAGCACAAGATCGTGACCTGAGCCAAAGGTGATGCTTAACCAACAGAGCCACCCAGGCACCCTACCAACATCCCAACTTTTAAGCCATTTGGTGCAACATTTGCCAGCATGGTGGACTCCCACACGGGTGTGGAAGGAAGACAGGGGGTGCCGGGATCCTTGGGTGACACACTGGGGCTGGGTAATGAGCCCCAGAGTAGGATATTTGGTTGAAGACGGGAAACCACAGGGGGTCAATGGCGGCCGGCCCTTCCGTGTCCCCAGCTCACCCACACAGAGGAACATGCCATAACCTCATGGCAGCTTTGCCCACCTTGGCCTTGGCCTGGGATTCTCAGGCTGGGGTCTTTGTTACCCTAACTGAGGCATCCCTGCGTTCTGGTTTTCCCAGGACAGCCCCGGCCTAACCCGTTGTAACAGCATCTACTTACTCTCATCACGGCCCCTGCCTCTGACCTCCCATCGTGCGGCCCTTCTCAGTGCATCTCTGTCCTATTCAAGCAGGGTCAGGGCTGGGAGCCTCGGAAACAAGATTCACACCCTGGTTCCCCATCCCTGGCTCCTAGCCCCGACCAGCCATGCTCTGGAACCCTAGACATTGCTAGGCCTCTGTTGCCCCACCTGTAAAATGGAGGGAAGTGCCCTCACTTGATGTGTTTTTTGTGATCATTAAATGGGCAACACCGTAAGAAAGAGAGTTGCAATTTTTGAGGCATCGAGGTGGGAGACGTTTAGACGAGGTGGGAGGCATTGAGGCAGACGAGGTGGGAGTGGATGAGAATCGGCAGGAGAAGCATCACATGCCAGCCTCCAGGGCAAAACCCAGCTTCACACGATGTGTTTTGTGGGCATGAAAAGCGTATGAAGATCAGAAGCTATGTATTTTGAGCACCAGGAAGCAAACGTACTGGCCAAACGATGACGATGATGGCTAACCGCGCAGGGTTTGACGCTCCGGGTCACAAGGGTAGTCAGTGTGGGAGCCAGCCAGGGAGCGTGGGCAGGTGACAGAAAACGTGCCCTTTGCCATCGTGCTTCCCTGCCTCTGGACTCGCGGAAAGTGCTGGGGCCGCCCCCTGTCCTGCGGGCCCCTGCACCCCTGTTCTGCGGGGCGGCCTCCTCCTTACCCCTCTCCCCGACACAGCCCTCCCTGAGAGGCCAGTCCCCTCCCCTCCCCGAGGTGGTGGCTCATGGCACTGGAGTTCTCGGGCCCGGAGACACCGGCAGACGGGAGGACACATCTGCTGGGGCTTCGTGAAAGACCGCTGCTCACTCGGGCAGAATTCTCCGTGAAAATCCAGCTCTGGTCCCTTGTTCCGGAAGCATCTGGGCACCCTTCAGATCTGAACCTGAACGGAACGGTAGAATGATCGGTTCGCTTCTGCCTACCTCGGTGACCGTTAGCCAGACCACAGTGGACCGGCGGTGATGACTGCCACGCTGGCTGTTTCGGACGCCGCCCGCTGCGTATCGTTGGTCCTCAGCTACAGCCGAGCCTCGTCTCTATTTCTTCCGCCGGCCCAGGTACCCTCCCCGCCAGTGACCGGAATACGGAAGCTGCCCCTGGAGCCCAGCTGCTGGCTGTTGTTCCGGAAGGCTTAAACAGGCACCGACACTGATCCTGGGGGTGAGAGGGCCTCTAGGTCTGAATCCTTGAGCACTACGCCCTGGACCGCCGTTCTCATTAGCTCCAGGTGCCCAGAGATGGGGCAGGGGCTTGACAAGGTTGGTCAAGGTGACCTCCACCCTCCCGACCACAGGAAAGTGTCATGGAATCGACGTAGAGGACTCACAGAACGCTCACACCACTCCAGGGCCCGTGTGTAAGGTTGTGTAAGAATTTACTTTACGTTAAGCCACGGAGCGAGCGTGGACAATGAGCCGAGCTTCCCAACAGGTGGCTGCTGAGGAGGTGGCCCCAAGGGGAAGTCTCTCTCTCCCAGCTCGGGGATCTATGCTTCTCTTTGAGGCGCTGTTCAGCCCGGCGCGGTTCGTCCAGGAGGCCCCCCAGAGGGCCCCCCTTCTCCTTTCTCGTCACTTCATCATGGTCCATGGGGGAGAAAAACAGAAAGACCCGGAAATTTTTTTGTTTTAAGATATTGATTTATTTGTTTTTGAGATAGGGAGAGAGAGACAGAGAGACAGAGAGAGAGAGAGAATCCCAAGCAGGCTCCCCACTGTCGGCACAGAGCCTGACACGGGGCTGGAACTCACGAACCGTGAGATCATGACCTGAGCCAAAACCAAGAGTCGGATGCTTAACCGACTGAGCTACTCAGGTGCCCCTGGACATTGTTTTTTAAATCCGATCAATTCAAATATCCTTGTGCTGTCACCTGTTTCACCTTGAATGCAAGGCACAAGGTAGACAAATGTGTCCAGTGGTATGCGGGCTTCCGCCTCTCTTGCTCTCTCTCTCTCTCTCTCTCTCTCTGCACTCAAGTGTGCTGTTTACCTCTCCTCGAAAGTCAGTCCCATGGCTCAGTCTTTCTTTCATTCACCTGTCCCTCATCCAACAAATACATTTCCCCCTCCTGTCCTATGGGTCAAACAACATTCCCGGCCCCGAAGCAAATCGTGTTCCCCTGAAGAGTTTCCTCCACGTGTAGCGTATTTCCCTCTCTTTCTCGTGGCTCTCTTTATTTCTTGATTCTTTGAAGGCCTCTGGCTTAGGCAACTCAACTCATCTGACACTTGCCCAAGAAAGTCAACGAAGAAAATTCGCGGAGAGTAGGGGAAGAGTTAGGATTCTGTCTACTTCTGCTAAACTCAGAGAGCTCAATTAATTTCCCCGGAAAATAAAACAGAGGTTAAAATAAATATTTCCAAAGTCATATTTTATGATGTGCTACTCCTTCCTCTCCTTTTTCTAAACTCAACTATAGACTATGAGTTTACTTTGTTGCATCAAATGACTCTCTATTTCTCCGTGACTGGGCTTTTATTATCCCTCTGGCCCAGGCCTTTGTCTTGCCCAAGCCCTCTGTGCCCACGCATATCAGTGCAGTGAATTTTGGGCAGGGGAAGGGAGGTGGTTTCTGAATATGGGTAAGACTCCAAACAAATTCTGCTAATCTCAGGGTTTGGTGAAACTCTTTACTCAGAAACTTTACAGCCAGTGGGAATTGATAGTTTGTGTTTGCTCTTCAAATAAAGGAACATTGGAGGTAGAGAGGGCATTTTCAGTGGAGCTGCTGACTTTTGAAATCTTGAGCCCTCTTCCTTATCAGGCCCGTTTATTACAGGTTTCATAAATGTTTTATGAGGGAATGGTGAGGCCCTGCTGACGAGGGGTGGTGGCAGCTGTCTCCAACTTTCCACATTGTTGACAAGATCAAAGGACAGATTTACCACCTCATGAGATGGGGTGGATAAGATAGGGCGGAATCCCGAGTTGACTTCTTGCCTCCATGCACACGGGCAAACAACATGGGCTTGATCTGACGCCGTTTTCTTCCCTTGCCTGGAGTCCTCCGCACCGTTTGTAGAGCCATCCGGACCTCCCAGGCCATTCCTGTCCCTGAAAGCCAACTACTAATTCTCTTGAACAATTTTAGAATTAAAAAAAAAAAATGTATATGTTATTTTGGGGGTGGGACAAAAAGACGTATGTTTTAAAGATTGAAGTTATCTGAGCGCTCCGATCTGTGCTCGTCCAAGCGACTCTGTCTCTAAAATACGTACAACAGAAAAGAAGAAAAGCTGGGTGCGCCAAAATAATTTATGGCCAAAGAAATCATCGCTAGAACATTGTTATTTTCAGGTAGAGAAATTGTCTCGACTTGATTCCCAGCCATTGTTGACATTTTGCTATAATCGCCTTGACAATCTTTAAGGATGTTCTTTTGATCTCTAGTCATTATTACTGGAAATGGGATACCTCTTTTAACACTAGAAAATTCTTTCTTTCTTTCTTTCTTTCTTTCTTTCTTTCTTTCTTTCTTTCTTTTTTTTTGGAAACAGAGGGAAGAGTTCTCTCCCGAGTCAAAAGTTTCTCTGATTTTCCAGCAATACCCATGCTACTCACCTTCCCCCTAACTTCCCCGGCCCTTCTGATCCTTGCTGCCCCATTGGTGTCGGGTCACGTGGGTGGGCCCTGAGGCCTCTGTCTGTTCTGGCAATGGTAGGCACACATCCAGGCAATTCATGACAGCTGTTGAATTCATTATGGTTGGCCCCGGCGACACACGAAGGGGGGCTACTTTGTAATCCACGTTGTTCTGGAAGGTTGTCCAGCAGATCCCAAGAACACGTGTCAAGATAGATCTGCTTACCTTCATCCCTCCTCGCCCATAAGTCTGCCTTCCTTCAGGGCAGGGTCTCATCATTCATCCGCTCTTCTAAGTGCATTTGCTCTCTAATTCCCCTGAACGTGAGAATGTCGCGCGGGTCTAATTTATTATAGCTACGCCCTTCCTCAAATTTGTAAATTCGCGGAGTGTTGAGTGGTAGTGGTGGTATTTCCACCATTAGTCAAGGATTCTGCTATGTGCCCCCAACCATGCATGTTGATCCAGACCGTTGCTCCATGAAATGCCTCAAGCCACCTCTGGCTCAGGCTTTTGCTCCCGGGTCCAGGCTGAAGAGCTCACCCCCTCCCCAGCTCCGGGCCCGGGCTCCGGCCAGATTCCATCTTCCAACTTGCATTTGGAAGGACAAAAGCACACCCAAGTTTTGCAGATGCTTCTCAAGGGGAGTGGGGGCTTGTCACAGGGACTGAACGACCTGGACTGGATGGGGTTAGGCCTGGAGAGAGAGGGGAAAAGACACAGGGAAAAGGATTTGGGGAAAGTAAAACAGGAAAGGTGGGTCTTATTTATTTCTTTATTGATATTTTTAAACTTTTATTTTTTATTGATTTTGAGAGACAGAGGAGGGGCAGAGAGAGCGGGAGAGAGAATCTGCCCTGACGGTGCAGAGCCCGATGCGGGGCTCAAACTCATGAAGCGTGAGATCATGACCTGAGCCGAAACCAAGAGTCGGACGCTTAGCCGCCTGAGCCACCCAGGCGGCCCAGGAAAGGCAGTTTTAAAAGTCACATCTGGAAGTTCAGAAGCAGCAGTGACGCCTAGGAGGTAGATTTAACTCACTGTGGTGTCTCAGTCTCTTTTCTTGTGCCACATCTAAAAAAAAAAAAGAGTCCCAGCCCCTCTGCCCCCGCATCTGTGTAGCAAAAACAGACCTTCAGAGATAGCATCAGGCATAGGCCATCTCCTTGAGAACAAGGGGGATTTGTTTAAAATGCAGATTCCTGGTCAGCAGCAAATGAAGGTGCCCTTGGAATCTACATTTGAACACAGACACCCAGATAGTTCTGATGCAGGACGCAGCTCGCGTCTTGCAAAGGCTGATCTGGTGCAAGGAACAGGTCCCGAGTTGGGAGGCGCGAAGAGGCATCTTCTGGTCCCTCAGGTGCCTCTCACCTGCAACGTGGCCTCGGACAAGTTTACCTTGCCTTGCTGGGTCCTCGCAGCCCCCACCTCACGCCCCCCGACACCAGCTTCAGGACTTGGGGAGCCTGGGCTCGTATCTAGTTATGCTGTTGGTTCAGCTTTGGGGAAAGCCGAAGCTTTGAAAAGTATTGTGTCCATGCTTTGATTATGAAGGCCACGTTGGTCGAGGAATGGCTCTCACCTCTCCCTGATGGCGTCATATGCCAGCCTGACCCTGTGTTCCTGCGACCCACAAGCCCAGCTGGCCACCCTGACCGCTTTTCTGTTTTCCCAGCTGCACGGGCCCTCCCACACAACTCCAGGCAAAGCATTGCACGGTTAAGGGCCTGGACACTAGAGCTGGACGCCTCTGCCTTTTCCATCAGCCTCTCCCAGCCTCCGTTTCTGCATCGGTACGACGGGGACAAGAATAAGGCCTCCCTCGTGGGGCTTGGGGGATTATTTAAAGGAGTTAGTTAATATATACGAAATGCTTAGCATGGTGAGTAACTGTTAGGTACAGTTGTTGCTGATGTCGTAGTTACAGTGCTCTACAGTTTACAAAGAGCTTCCATGGGTACTACACGCTCATGCGGTCTTCGTAAGGTCTCTTGGAGGGGGTCAGCTCCACCGCGCAGATCAAAAAACGGTGACTCCGACGGTCACAGTGCTGATTTCTTCGGCCTCCAAGCCCGGGCTATCTCTGATTCACAAGGATAGTATCTCATTTGTGTTGATCGAGTCCCCCTGTTTTGAAAGTATTAGGGTTCATGGTTACCAAAGTGTTTTGTGCCCACAACAGGACTGAGCGTTTGTGGGAGCCGTGGTGACAGTGGGTGCTGTTGTCTTAGGAGCCAGGACACGGGGGGGAAGGGGGGGGAGGGGGTGTCCTCCGTGGGCTGGCTGGCGGGATTGCAGTGTGCTCTGTCCCTGCCTCCCCTATCCCTCTGTCCCTGCCTCCCTGGGGCCACAATTCCCTATTCAGATCAGGAGGGAGGCAGAGAAGTAGAACCAGGAAGCAGGTGACCTTGGGTGGGGGTGAGGAGGGAAAGGCAGATCTGGAGGAAGGACTCCAACCAAGCCAGACTTTCTACACTGGGAAACTCAGTGTCTACAGTCTAGAGTCACTGGGGCTGAGTTCTGGCCTGGGCCCTGGCAATCAGAGTTGCCCATGGGGCACAGGGCTGAAATCTTTGAGAAAAGGGGTGCTTCTTCTAACGAGACAAAAGCATCACGTGGGCTCAAGGCCGCCTGCCTGGAGCTTGAGGCAGTGCAGGCTGGATCAGCCCCTGGGAGCCTCTGAGTGACGCAGGGCCCTGAGGAGGGGAGGGGGGGTTCTAGGGGCTGAGAGGTGGACACAGGCCATCTCCCCTTTCTCTCCAGAACCAGCAAGGTTCTCTGATGCGGTCCCCCTGTCCCACAGGGATCCTGTTTGAAATGAGCCCCAGGCCGCCTTGGAATGCCCGATGGTCTTAGTTCCAAGCAAGTTGGGTGTGAAAGCACCAAAGGTTTTGACGCTGTGCTCTACGGAGGGAGAACCCAAGTTGACCAGCACTCCAAGGGCATTAGGGAAGCCTGATGGGCCTCAAGCACAAGGGAGCGGATTAGAAAGAAACGGAGGTACTTCTGTGAGCGCGGTGGTTCCTTGGGGGGTGGGCGGGGTACTGGGCTCAGAAGCACAATATTGGCCGTAGATCCCTTCACGGTGGCCACACGGTTGGCCAGGGACGTTCCGGGAGGCAGTTTCTAGGGGACAATGGCCTGGGCTACACTGTCCTCCTCTTGTCTGAAAAGCACATCCTGCAAAGGCAGGAATTATTCCTCTGCAGGAAACCGGTGAGCTGAGCAGCCCAGGACGTGGGCAGTGTGGTTTCCTTTTGTAGTGTGGCCGCCAGAGGCCCCCCCAGACCTGCCTCGCTTGGCCCCAGGCCCCAGGAGCGAGCAGAGTCTGTGGATGGGCTGAGCGTGCCCCACCTCGGCCCCGTGGCCCCTGCTTTTTATGGTCAAGTCCGTGGAAGAGGCTGGGCCCGGGCTCGGGGCTGGGGTGGGGGTGTCAAATGAGGCAAAGGAGGCAACTTTTATTATCTGGGGAATTGTTTCCGAAACACTATCAACTCAGATTATTGGCCACAAATTTTCACCTGAAATCAGAGAGTAATAGGCTTTTACGGTGCAGTAAAAAGCATATTAACTAGTTCTGGGGTGTCTCACCTCCCATTTACGCTAGTGTTTTATCAATATGGCCATAACTTGACACTTCTGGATAGAGGACAATTGTAAAGTGTCCATAGATCCCGTAAACCACACTGAAGAGAGATTAGTATTACCACTAAGTTTAAACCCCAGTAAAAGATAATTAAATTGATGGATGTGGCTGTAAATCTCCCTTTTATCAAGTGCTCGCTCTCGTGCGGGCGGTCTCAAGCCTTATTATTTTACAGCATCATTAATGCCCTGGCAGAATCAGCGCCCCAAGTGGATGCTGCTATCTGCTGAGTGAGGAGACAGTACGACATCTCAAATGTATCCCCTGAATCTCTGCGGGCTGTCCCCTCCCTTCCCTTCTCGACTGCCAGTGCGCAGCTGTGACGCAAGTCCCCAACCCAGGAGCAAGTGCGAGGGAACAGGGCCTTCCCTCCAGCCCATTGTCCGATCTGGCCCGCCAGCTCTTTAGTGGGGAGCCCTGGGTGTTTTGAAACCGTTTCTGGTGCTCTTGAATGCCACGCTGTCCAAGAAGCTTCTACGGGGCCTCTGCTTTCTGCCGAGACAGTCTTACGGGACCAAAGAAGGCTGCTCCTAAGGAGGGTAAAAGTACCAGACTGAATCGGTGGAGGCAGCTGAAAGACGCATACACTCCTCATGGGTGCCTCGCTGAAAGGGTGGGTCCCCGGACGTGGCCTGTATGTGAGAGGCTCAGTCCCAGCAAAGAGTTTCCCTTCACAGAATGAGGCGGGAGAAGTCTTTTCTGCCTTTGACAAGGGTGGGGGCGGCACGAGGGCTGAGCTCGGCGGGTTGGTGCTGGGGCAGCACAGCCAGGGGGCCAACCCTCTCTGAGGATGCGCCTCTGGGGTTGTCGGGCTAAGGAATAAGTACAGGAACAGGACCCTTCCCACACGTCTGCCAGCTAATGAGTCTCAGTCAACGACAAATCCTATGAGAGCCAAGGTCTGGGCTGAGCCTGTGGGCCTGGGATCCACTCTGGGCCGGGGCGGAGCTCCCCAACGTAGGGTTCGTGAGTCTGCCAGAAGCCGGCTCGGCCTCCGTCGGGTCCCTTCCCTCTGGGGCCACTGGGATGAAGTGACATCAGCTTCTTGCCAGCAGCCCATCTCCCTTCCAAGGCAGTGCTGGCACCCGGATGTGTGACCATGGCCAAGAGGAACAGCTAGCGGCAGGGGTGGGCTCTGTGACTCTGGCCTTGCCCTGGCCTACCTCGGCTCTGGCTGCTACCTTCAGGGGTCCAGGTGCCACCCAGGGTCAGGTGGTGGTCTCTTTAGGCATTAGTCCTTCTGGACCTCCCGGAGGCCCAAGGTGCCTAAAGAAGGGACTTACTCAGATCAATGCCTTTTGAACCAGCACCCCATTATGTATGGAACAGAGACCCTGGGGGCCAATACTCCTCTGCGTACCCGCCCCTGACCTTGGCAGTGACCCTGAATCGAGGCTGCGGGTAACTGGGCCCAGGGCCCTCTGACCGCCTTGCCTGACAAGGCCAAGTTCTCGGGCCCCTGGGCGAGCCTCGATCTTTGGCTGGCCTTGACTGCAGAAACGGGAACATGAACAAGGAAATAGTCCCACAGAAGAGTCATCTGGGAAAGACTGGATTTGCCCGCAGCAGATAAACACGGTTTTTTTTTTTCCTTTTTATGGCCTAAAGCTAAGCGATATGTACCTTGGTTGGAATTAGCAGGCTGAAAGTTCAAGAGATAAGCAGCTTCTCTTGGCGTGAGCGTTCAGCAGGTCCAGCAGTGGGGTCTTGTTTTGGGAGGCCTCACCTTTTGAACTCGGGGCCTGACTCCCCTTTGCTGTTTCATAATCTCCAGTGGCTGCGAGACAGGCCAGACCCTGTCAGCGTGTGACAACACTGGTGTGATTTTGTCCCCGAGTTCAAGGGCAGGCCGGGCCACTCCAGAGGATGGCACTGAGTATTGAGGGTCCTGTTGTGTGCCGGGCCCCAAGGCTCTAGAGGCTTCCTCGGGTCCAAGGCCTTCCTGCCGGGAGCTCTGAGCCCGAAGCGGAACTTAACAGCAAGCTCATAAATCCTGCCTGTGTTGATGGTGCTTCCGGAGAAAAGTGGTCTCAGTTTGGACGAAGTCATTTTGAACACTTGGAATTCCTTGGTGTGCTTGTTAAAATGCTGTTTCCTGGGGCCCCTCCCCAGGGGCCGCCTTGCAGAGACCTGTGTCCACTCAGCTTGGGGAATTTGACCCTGGAGTATGAAAAGCAGGAACCGTATCCGCAGAAGTGAAGGCTGATGTGGGCAAGATAGCTTTATGTCTGTAAGCAAACAGGTGGTTGTACTTGACAAAGGAAGGGTGGGTCAGGGGCTAATGAACGAACCCAGAGCTGTGCTCCCCTGCTTTGGATAGTCGAGTGTTTTGCTACGACAAGCTGTGTCATATGTGTGTGCTATGAGTGTGTAGAAATAGACACTCAGCGTGAAGTACGTACTGATCGAAGCACAGAGGTCCTGGGCCAGGAGGAAGCACGGAGATCACCAGTCTGGGAACCCAGGTGAGGCCTGAAGAAAAAAGGGTCTGGTGCCATGAGCACAAAAAAGGCTGTTCTCGAAAGGTTCTAATAAAAATTATTTGGTTCAGAGTCTACTCATTTACCACCGCATTCTGTAGGATATAACTGAGCAAGACCCTGCCCTTGGCCTTTCTAGCGCTCCCAGGAGAGTGAGGAGACAGCCAGGAGAACACCAGGAGAACAAGAGCAAGGACCCTGCCCTTGGCCTTTCTAGCGCTCCCAGGAGAGTGAGGAGACAGCCAGGAGAACACCAGGAGAACAAGAGCAAGGACCCTGCCCTTGGCCTTTCTAGCGCTCCCAGGAGAGTGAGGAGACAGCCAGGAGACAGCTGAGTAGAGGGACACACAGTAGGCCAGCCTCTACTCTCCAGTCCTGCTGTGCGTGTGTGTGTGTGTGTGTGTGTATGCGGCATGGACACACGGACCCATCAGACTTGCTCCCAAACCTGAACTCCCTGCCTCTTGCCCTTGACAAATTATGACTTTTAAGAATTGAGCGTTTGACTTTTTTTTTTTTTTTTTTTTTGCCTCTCGAAGGATATTTTCCAGTTAAATGAATATGTGCGCCCTTTGGGGAGGGTGTGGAGGGAGGGGAGAAAGAAAGAACCGAGAGAACAACAACAAAAAGGGAGAACAATGACGGCCAGGAACAGACGGCCCCTCGGGTGCTGCGACCCAAGCCAAGCTCTCCCAGGTGGGGGCTGGAGTTGACTGGGAGAATGCTCTCCACGCTTAAGCTAATAAACTGACTATCTTGAAGAGTAAACACCGTGCTGTTTTGCCAACTATTAGATTTTTACTACTCACCAATAAAGTGAGCGCATTATTCATTTCAAATAATACGCCACTCATTGTTTCCTAAAGATTAGCAACTAAAAGGGATGTCAACAATTTTCACTCTTTAAATTAAGCATAATAGGCTTTTATAGCACAGTATAAAGATATCGAAGGGAAAGGCTGCAATTGCAAGCCTGATTTTCCCTTTATCTAGCGATACAGCCCCAATTTGACACTTGGGAGCCGAGGAAGCTTGTAAAGATCCCGCAGACCCCATAAAGCTGGTGACACTTGGATTAATCTTACAGCTCACTTTGGGCACAGTAAAGTGATAATTTAATTAACTAATGGGGCTGTAAGCGCGAGGGTTTATCTAATGAGCTCCCTTCTCCTTTGCCTCCTGGTAATTCCAGCGCTGGGTGTTTACATATTAGCAATAGCCTGGGCCCAGACGTACCGGGAGCATCTTGTACAGACGTCCCCGGCCCGCCCCCCACCCAGCCCCGACGGCTTCCGTTCGCGGTGTTTCTGTGGAGCGGTGACACCGTTGCTGCTCCCGGATAAAAACGCAAGCTTATCAGAGCTAGTTTTGAGTAGCTTCATAGTTTCTCCAAGGTGCATATTCATACATAATACAAATGCATATGTTAAGAATAGAGATTCCCGCTCGTGTAGCGTGTCTGTGTGGACACACGCCTGCGCGGGTGCGAGTGGATACGGGTGTGCGTTTATGCGCGTGTGTGCCTGCTGGTGGATCTGGGAGGGAACTTTGAACTCTGCCCATCAGCCGCAACTCCGACCTGGTTCATGTGGCAGGGAGACTTGCCAGGAGGTGAGAGTCCCAGCAGAGACCACTGGGAGGCTCCCGGGTAGCCCCTGTCACTCTTGAATTATGAGGCACTTCTTTCTGGTCTGTCCCCTCCCCCCACCGTTCTGCACGCCCCATCGGCTGCTCTGCGGCGAAGCTCACCTCCTGCGGAAGGATTCCTCGCACAGCCCTGCATTCCTTGGGGCCTCGCTCTGCTCTGGGGTAATTGCAATCCCAGCCGAGAAACACGTCACCCTGACCCCAGGGCTAACCTCTCTTCTTCAGGGCCCCAGGAGGCCACTAGGCTTGGAGGCGTCAGTTTATGGCTCCGGGACCTAGAGACCAAGAGGGTGAGCTCCGTGGGAGGCCTGTGTCCCCCTGGGGCATAGGACGGCTCGCACCATCCCGCAGGGACATGGAGACTCCCAGGTCCAGGCTGCCGAGCCACCCTTTAGACGGCACCTGCTGGTTTTCATCCACAGTAGGCCTTGCAGAGGGGAAGACGAGGCCTGGCGAACGGGCTCATTTCCAGATTTCAGTCCTAAGGGAAGCTTTCACCACCTGTGGTCTCAAGGCCACTATCCAAATTTTGGTGACTCCTTGTGTTTGCCCTGAGCACCTGTCAGCCTCGGACTCCTAGCTGCCTAGCAATGGGGAGGCCAGGGGAGTCAGAACCCGAGTCGCCAGCAGAGGGCGGAGAGGAGTCGTTTGGAGAAGAGTCTAGCCACTCCGAGAGGCTGTCCCTGGCTGTCCCTTCTCTGCTTCACTCTGGCAAGGACCATCCGATCTGAGGACTTTCCAAAGCATCAGAATTCCTAGGGGAGCTTTTACCCTGATGCCTGAGTTCACCCCAGAAGTGTGGATTTCTGTTGTTTTTGGTAATTTCTTTTTTTTTTTTTAAACATGTTTCTTGAAAATTTGTAAGCGTTAGCTTTTAAAACCTTGTGGTGAAATACAGACAACGTAAAATTTACATTTTAACCGTTTTTACGCGTACACTTCTATGGCATTACGTACATTCACACGGTTGGTGATCATCCCCACCGTCCATCCATCTCCTGAATTCTTCTGACCTTGCAAAGCTGGATCTCCGTCTCCATTAAGTTCCAATTCCTCGTTCTCCTGTTTCCCGGGCCTCGGGAAACCACCCTTCTACTTTCTGTCTCTGTGAACTTGACCATTCCAGGTACCTTGTAAGAGTGGAATCACACAGGGGCGCCTGGGTGGCTCCGTCGGTTAAGCGTCCGACTTTGGCTCAGGGCATGATCTCACGGTTCACGAGTTCGAGCCCCGCGCCGGGCTCTGTGCCGACAGCTCGGAGCCCGGAACCTGCTTCGGATTCTGTGTCTCCCTCTCTCTCTCTGACCCTCCCCGCTCGTGCTCTGTCTCTGTCTCTCAAAAGTAAATAAACATGAAAAAAATTTAAAAAAAGAAAGAGTGGACTCACACAGTATTTGTGCTTTTCTGCCTGGCTTATTTCACTTAGCGTCACGTCTTCAAGGTTCATCTGCATAGCACGTGTCAAAATATCCATTTTAAGGCTGAATCATACTGCCGTATGCTTATATCCCATTTGTTGATCCGTTTATCTGTTGATAGACATTTGGGTGTTTCCATCTTTTGGCTGTTATGGATAAGGTTGCAACGATGCATACTCGTAAACATTTCCCAGGGGGTTTAGTGAGCATCCAGAGTGGAGAACTACTGAGTAAATGTCCGTTATTGTTGACCACATGTTATCTGCCAGGCACCACCGTTCCGAGTCCCCACTTATCCCCCACAACAACTCAGTAAGGCGGGAGACTCTCTCTTTCCTACAGACGAGAAAATTAAGCACCTGGAGGCGAAGACCACTCAGGTAGGAGGTGGTGGGGCTGCAATTCAAGTCCCGATCTTCTGGTCCCCAGAGCTCCTGCCTTTCACCACGTTGCGGTTTAGCTCTTGGCTAAATGAGCTCATTTAGGGGTCCTTCTTCTTCAGGAAGACAAAGTGCCAAGGGACAGGCGGGTAGTTCCAGGTTGCATGGGGTCAATACCATCTAAAAACAACTATCAGAATGAAATCTGGGTTTTATCATTGCGGGGAACTTGATTTCACAAGTCCCTCCCCCCCCCCTTTTTTTAAATAAGGTGGTTTAATAAAGAAAAGCATTTAATTTTAAGTAATCATAGTTCTTTCCCTCTTAACTGATAGTTTAATAGTTAAACTCATTTAGTTTCAAGGGGTGATTGGGTGACTCAGTCAGTTAAGCGGCCGACTTCAGCTCAGGTTGTGTTCTCGAGGTTCTTGGGTTCGAGCCCCGCGTCGGGCTCTCTGCTGACAGCTCAGAGCCTGGAGCCCGCTTCGGATTCTGTGTGTCCCTCTCTGTCCCTGTCCCGTTCCCGCTCTGTCTCTCTCTCAAAAGTAAATAGACATTAAAAAAGACCCTCATTTATTCTAATAATACTCAGGCTGATGTGTTTTCAGAGGGGCCAAAAACTAGACTCCATTCCGCATGTATCTCCCGTACTTGGGGAAGAGCCTAGAGCAGGGCCTTGCGTTAGAATCAGAGTAGAACAATGCCGCCATCTTGTGGGCAATTACAATGTGGCTGTTCACACCTGCAGCAACTTCACCCTCAAGTGAGTGAGAGTAAAGAATTTCTGTGCCCAGGATTGTCTAGATCCATTTCTAGTCAAGGGGGTGGCGGTGATGTGTGGAAAAAGTCACGCTCTGTCAAAAGTAATTCATGCTGTTGAGGACCGAAGTCAGAATCATACCCTCCAGGGACAGGGGCAATGGCACAATGGCAGATTCCAGTCCTTGTTCCCTTTGCCACTCGCAGACTCTACTGCCCAGGAGGGAGGAAGGCTAACTCCCCAGGAACCAGGCTTCCACCCCACCACGCAGACGAGGAGGACAAATCTGCGGGTGGAATGCCCACCCCAGTTGTCTTTAGTTTGAGAAGGTCTAGAATGGGCAAGAACTACCCCGCCCCCCTCCCTCCCCTCCTCCTTTTCTTCATAACTACTTTATTGACATACAATTCATATACCACACAATCCACATACTTCAAGCGTACAAACCAGTGGCTTCTCGCATATTCGCAGAGTTGGGCAGCCCACCGCCATGGTTTCATCACCCCAAACAGAAACACCATACGTACCCTTTAGCCATTACTACCCCCCAGCCCCCCAACCCCTACCCGTCTCTCTGAGGCCCTGCCAACCACTAACTGGCTTTCTTTTTCTTTTTTGTACTAAAAAACCACGGTTGCCTACAAATTACATTTATCTTTTTTTTTTTTTTTAAATGAGATCTCAGTGGACGTACAACATTTTCTTAGTTGTAAGTGACGGGCGTGGAGACCCTTGCTTTTTTCCCGATCTTACAGGAAAAGCTTTCAACCTTTCACTGCTGAGTGTGGTGTGAACTGTGGGCTTGTTATATGTGGGCTTTGTGGTGTTTGCTGAGGCCTTTGTTACGAAAGGATGTTGTATTTTGCAAATGCTTTTTCTGCACCTATGGAGACGATCACGGGATTTTCAACTTCATTCTATTATGTGGTCTATCATATGTATTTCTTTCCATCTCAGGGATAAATCCC
Organism: Panthera tigris; assembly: GCF_018350195.1. Lineage (NCBI taxonomy): Eukaryota > Metazoa > Chordata > Mammalia > Carnivora > Felidae > Panthera > Panthera tigris. The sequence goes on along the minus strand of NC_056660.1, from coordinate 6,557,484 downwards.
ACCTGATCACGATGAGTGATTCTTTTAACGTGTTGTTGAATTTGGCGTGCGAATGTATTGTTGGGAATTTTTGCATTTTCATTCATCAGGGATGTTGGTCTGTATGTTTCTTTTCTTGTAGTGTTCTTATGTGGCTCTGATATCAGAGTAATGCTGGCCTTAGCAAATGAGTTTGGGAGTACTCCCTCTTCTTCAATGTTGTCAAGGAATGTGAGAAGGATTGATGTTAATTCTTCTTTAAATATTTGGTAGAATTCACCAGTGAAACCTTCTGGTCCTGCACTTTTCTAGGCTAGGAGATTTTGATCACTCATTCAACCTGCTTACTTGTTATTAGTGTCTTCAGATTTTCTATTTCTTCATGATTCAGTCTTTGTAGGTTGTATGTTTCTAGGAATGTATCCATTTCTTCTAGACTATTCAATTTATTGGCATATAATTGCTCACAGTAGTCTCTTATGATCCTATGTATTTCTGTGCTATCAGTTGTAATGTTTCTCCTTTTTTAATTTCTGATTCATTTACTTGAGTCTTCCTTTTTTTCCTGTCAGTCCAACCAAAAGTGTGTCAATTTTGTGTATCCTTTCAAAAAACAAGCTATTAGTTTCATTGATGGTCTATTGTTTTTTCCGTCCTCTATTTCTCGTATTTCTCCTTTGAATTTTGTTATTTCTTTCCTTTTGGTAACTTCGGGCTTAGCTTGTTCTCCTTTTTCTAGTTCTTTGAGGTATAAAGTTAGGTTCTTCATTTGAGACCTTACTTTGTTCTTAATTTATGCATTCATTACTATAACTTCTTTTTTAAAATTTTTTTTAACATTTATTTATTTTTGAGACAGACAGAGACAGACCATGAACGGGGGAGGGTCAGAGAGAGGGAGACACAGAATCTGAAGCAGGCTCCAGGCTCTGAGCCATCAGCCCAGAGCCCGACGCAGGGCTCGAACTCACGGACCGCGAGATCATGACCTGAGCCGAAGTTGACTGCTTAACCGACTGAGCTACCCAGGCGCCCCTAACTTCTTTTTTTTAATTAAAAATTTTTTTTTTAACTTTTGAGAGAGAGACAGAGAAAGACACAGTGCTAGCGAGGGAGATGCAGAATCGGAAGCAGGCTCCAGGCTCTGAGCTGTCAGCACAGAGCCTGACACAGGGCTTGAACTCGTGAACCATGAGATCATGACTTGAGCCGAAGTCAGATGCTCAACCAACTGAGCCACCCAGGAGCCCCAATTGCTATAAACTTCTAAGAACTGCTTTTGTAGCAACCCATCTATTTTGGTGTGTTATGTTTTCATTTTTATTTGTTTTGTGATTTAAAAATTTTTTGAATGTTTATTTATTCTTGAGGGAGAGAGAGACAGAGCGTGAGTGAGGGAGTGGCAGACACACACACACACACACACACACACACACACACAGAATCTGAACCAAGCTTCAGGCTCTGACCTGCCAGCACAGAGCCTGATGCGGGGCTCGAACTCACAAACCGCGAGGTCATGACCTGAACCAAAGTTGGATGCTTAACCGACCGAGCCACCCAGGCCCCCCTGTTTTGTGATTTTTCAATTTCTCTTTTGATTTCTTCAACTTATTGTTCAGGACTGCGTTGTTTAGTTTATACCCGTTTCTAAATTTTCCGGTTTTGCTCTCGCTGTTGATTTCTGCTTTCATTCTATTTCGTTTAGGAAAGATATTTGTATGATTTCGGTTTTCTTCAATTTGCTAAGACTTGTTTTGTGGCTGGAGGATGTTCCGTGTGTACTTGAGAAGAATGTGTATCCTCCCGCTGTTGGATGAAATGTTATATACACGTGTGTTAGGTCCCTTTGCTCTAAGGTATGGCTCCAGCCCAATGTTTCCTTGTTTATTTTCTGTCTGGATGATGTATTCATTGCTGAAATGGGGTATTGCAGTCCTCTGCCACTTTGTTGCTTCTGTTCCTCCCTTCAGATCTGTTAGCATTTGCTTAATACATTTAGGCGCCCTGACTTTGGCCTGCATATATTTACAACTGTTATATCTTCTTGATGAGTTGACCCCTTTATCATTATACGATGATCTGCGTTTTCCCTCGTTACCATTCTGGCTTACATTCTATTTAGTCCAACATAACTATGGCTATCCCTGCATTCTTGTGGTTTCTACTTGCCACAAGTAGAAATCTGTGGAATATCTTTTTCTATCCCTTCGTGTTGAGAGTGTGTTCGTCCCTAAAGCTGAAGAGAGTCTTGTAGGCAGCGAATAGGTGGGTCTTTTTTTTTTGTTTTTAATCCATCCAGACACTTTGTGCCTTTTGATCAGAGAATTCAATCCATTTACATTTAGAGTAATTATTGATAAGTAAGGACTTACTAACGTCATTTTTTTAAATGCCTTTCTGGCTCCTTTGTAGTTCCATTGTTCCTTTCTCCCCCCTTGCTGCCCACCTCTGGGAATTGGTAATTTTCCTTATGCTCCAATTCCCTTCTCTTTATCCTCTGAAACGTCGCTATAGGTGTTTGCTTTGTGGTTACCACAAGCCTCACCCAAAACATCTTATAGAGAGAACAGTCCATTTTAAGCTGATAGCAGCTCAATTTCAACCACATACAAAAACTCTACCCATTTACTCCCTCCACTTTTATGTTTTTGATGTCACAATTTACTTCTTTTTATATCTGTATGTAATGTACCTTTACTTTTACCATGGTGTTGTATATTTTCATATGTTTTTATGCGACTAATTAGTGTCTTTTCGTTTGATTTTGCAAAGCTCCTTTCACCATTTCTTGTCAGCCTAGTCTAGTGGTGCTGAACTCCCTCAGCTTTTGTCTGGGAAAGAGTTTATTTCTCCTTCATTTCTGAAGGATAATTTTGCCAGATGGAGAGTTCTTGGCTGACATATTTTTTCTTTTGGCACTTTGAATATATCATTCCGATTTCTTCTGGCCTGGAAGGTTTCTACTGAGAAATCTAATTGCCTAATGAGGCAATTTTTTTTTGGAGGTTAAAATCCTTTTTCTCCCCCCCCCCCCCACTTTCATTCTTTTTTTTCTTGTTCTCTCACCAGGTTATTTCAAAGTTCCTATCCCCTGCCTCGCTGATCGTATCTTCTATTTGGCCCGTTCTGATATTAATGATCTCTATGGCATTTTTCATTTCATTCATTCAGTTTTTCAGCTCCACAATTTCTGGTTGGCTCTTTTTTTATGATTTCTATCTCTTTGTTAAAACTTCTCCTTTTGTTCATGTACGGGTTCCCTGATGTTGTTGAATTGTCTTTCTCTGTCTCCTTGTAGTTCATCGAGCTTCCTCAGAACAACTATCTTGAATTTCTTATCGGGTGAAGCACACGTCTCCATGTCTTTGGGTCTGGCCTCTGCAGGATGATCTTTTGGTGATGTCCTGTTTCCTGGATTCCCAGGTTCTTTGGGGTTTGGCATTGTTATTTTTGCATTTCAAGTAGCAGTCCCCTCCTCCAATCTTTACTAAGGGCCTTCAGGTGGGAGATACTTTTCATTGCTCCTCCTGATGTCTGGGGCCTTTTCTGACCTCGGCTGGGTACACCTGTTCCATGCCACTCGTTCCCTCTTGTGGCTGAATTCTCCAGCTCCTGTGTCTTCTCTGCGTCTTACAACACCCCGGGCTGGCTACTGACAAACCTCTTTTTTTTTGTTTTCCAGAAGGTGGCGCTACGGCTCAAGATCGTAGTTTTCTTCTTTGCTCGTAGGTTCTGGCTTGTTTCCTGTGTGTCCTCCTGGTCCGCTCCAGCTCACTCTCCCTGCCACCCTCCCGAGTGCCCACGAACAGCTGGCTACAGAGTGGGAGGGGTGGGTGTGGGGATGCCCACGGGCCAGTTGGGGGGATCCTCGGGCGTTTTTCAGCAGCTCACGGGTGGGCTTTCCGCTGGAGTCCAAAATGCAGTCGGCAGGAACTGTGTTCCTCTAGAGCCCTCCGATCTTTGTATCTGCCTCTTTCCCAGTCTCTTCCCTACCTCTTCCCCCTCCCCCCCCCCACACACCCCGTCTTAGAGCTTCTACGTTAATACTTTGGGAAAGACATGGGTTTCTCCTGCACAGCCGAGAAGCTGGATTCTCACTCACACTCTCCCCTTTTCCCCACCAGAGAGATCCCTGCTGCCCTGTAGCTCTAGCAAATTTCCTCTTACCTATTCCAGTGGGTCCAGATGTGTTTTCCTCTTTTTTTGCACAGTGGAATGCTGGAAGGCATCTTCTGTAAAGCCTGGACTTCTACAGAGGATCTCTTGTCCATGGGTGCCTGCCCCAGGCAGCGTTCTCCAATTCCTCCCAGCCTGCGGCCAAGAGGGGCTGAAGCAGTTTACAGGCAACTGCCAGTTCCACAGCCTGTACTGTTCCGTCTGCCTGTGACCTGATTCACATGTGGGGGAGACCCTTCCTGGGACCCTTGGTATGTGGTGCCAGGTCCCCCAAAGCCCCCCAGAGGCACTTTTGTTCGTGGACGGATGCTGAATTTTAGGTGTTGAAGTGGGGACAAAAGGGAGGGACGTCCTATGCCACCATGATGCTGACTTCTCCAATTTTGTCCCTTATATTTGGCGTCTTGACCCCTTCGGGGCTATTTTTTTGTGTGTTCGGTGTGCGGTAAAGGCCCGACTTCATTCTTTTGCATGTGGATGTCTAGTTGTCCCAGCACCGTTTGTTGAAAAGACTGTTCTTTCCCACATTGAATCGTTTTGGACCCTTGATGAAAATCAACTGACTATAATTGTGAGGATTTATTTCTGGACTATCAATGCTTTTCCACTGATGTGTATATCTTTCCAATGCCAATGCCACACCAACTTAATTACTGCAGCTTTGTAGTAAGTTTGTTTGTTTGTTTATTTATTTATTTATTTAATTTATAATGTTTTTATTTATTTTTGAGACAGAGAGAGACAGAGCATGCGAGCAGGGGAGGGGCAGAGAGAGAGGGAGTCACAGAATCTGAAGCAGGATCCGGGCTCTGAGCTGTCAGCACAGAGCCCGACGCGGGGCTCGAACTCACGGACCGTGAGATCATGACCTGAGCCGAAGTCGGACGCTTAACCGACTGAGCCACCCAGGCGCCCCTTATAGTAAGTTTTGAAATAGGAAAGTGTGAGTTCTACTACCTTGTTCTTCTTTTTCAAGTTTTTTGTTTGTTTGTTTGTTTGTTTGTTTGTTTTTTTACTCTTCTGGGTTTCTTGAATTTCCATATAAATTTTAGGATCAGCGTATCAGTTTCTCCAAAGAAGCCAGCTGAGATTTTGATGGTGATTTTATTGAATCTATAGATCAGTTTAGGGAGTTAATGCCCTTTTAACAATATTAGGTCTTCTGATCCATGAATGTGGAATGTTTTCCCAGGTATCTATATCTTAATTGTTTTCCAATAATGTTTCATAGTTTTTACAATATAAGTCTTGCACTATTTTGGTTAAATTTATTGCTTATTCGCCTTGTTGGCCTTGCTGAATTCGTTTATTAGTTTTAGTAGATTTTAGCTGACTCTGTATGGTTTTCTATATAAAAGACATGTCATTTGTGCCCAGAAAGTTTTAGTTCTTCCTCTCCAATCTACATTGCCTTCATTGTCTTGCCCAAATGCCTGGCTAGAACCTTCAGCACCCTGTTGAGTAGAAATGGGACAATAATCTTTCTTGAGGCCTACCTGTGGCCCCATCCAACTCTATGTTGCCTGCTGATATGTGGCATCTTTGGGAACTGAGTGGATCGGAACAGGATCAAGGACTGGCCAACAGTCAAATGGCCAAAGCTTTTGCTTACGTGGTGTATATCAATCTTTTAAAAAAATGTTTGTTTATTTTTGAGAGACAGAGAGAAAGACAGAGCACGAGCTGGGGAGAGGCAGAGAGAGAGGAAGACACAGAATCCAAAGCAGGCTCCGGGCTCTGAGAGGTCAGCACAGAGCCCGACGTGGGGTTAGAAGTCACAAACCACGAGCTCATGACCTGAGCTGACGTTGGATGCTTAACTGACTAAGCCGCCCAGGCGCCCCTAATGAAGCTTTTAATCAACAGTCTGAGTATGACAGAAACAGTTATTAATACACCTACCTGTATCACTATCCTGAATTCCTTCATTTTGACCAAAAATATTCTCCATGAAATGTCGTCAAATAGCTTCCTGAAAACCACAAACATTATGTCTGCATTTTTCACATCTACCAGCCCAGTGACTTGATAGGGTCTCAGGAGATTCTCATACACACACACCCCACATACTCTTCCCTTCTGCCTTCTCCAGTCCCCCAAAGCTGGATCAGTTTCAGCCGAAGTTCTGTTCATTCTAGTTTCCAAATTAATCAGAATATAGAATGCACCGTATTTGGTGCGAGTGTTGAGGTTCTTCAAGATCATTAACATGTCAGGCCGCTGAAAGATGGGAACTCATCAGTCTTGTTCATTTCTGTACTCCAGACCCCAAAGAGGGTTTGCCACACCGATGGTACTCATTATATATAGTCAACCTTTGGACAACACAGAAGTTAAGGATGCGGACCCCTGGGGTGCCTGGCTGGCTCAGTCGGTGAAGTGCCTGACTCGGTTTCGGCTCAGGTCATGATTTCACAGTTTTGTCTCCTTTCTCTTTTTTCTTAAAGACCATGGCTCCCAGGGTCCTTGATTCTTGGTGCCACTGCTCTGGGCCTCCCTCCAGCGCGGTGCAGATTCTTCCGAGCCTTCCAAGCAGATGATACACCAAGACTGAAAGTCATATAGACAGTGCTGAGAATGAGGGACACCAGAGTTCAACACCCTCAAAAGACCAACGGTCCAAAAGCAAGGCTGCCCCTCCCCCCGCCTCTGTCTCGCCAAGGGGTCAAGAAGGATGGAGACCGAAGTCGGGGGGGTGGGTTGCAAATCTGGGACCTTTGCTCATGAAAGCCGTTCCCACTCTCGTGGAGCTTGGGGTGGAGTAAAGGTGGTGGCAGGTTCGGAGTGAATAGGAAACGAGGAAAGAGGGGAAATGCTTACACACAAGGCCATTTGATGAGAATGAGGGGTGCGGCCGATGGTTCAGGAACAGCGCTCACAGGGTGGATCTCGATCGGCGGGGCGGCTGTGGGGGTCTAGGGAAACCAGTGTCTGGATGGGCTGGTGCCATCGTGAAGTGCGGGGCTGAGGTGTCTTCACGGGATTCTGGGCTGCAGGGTCTGACCACACCATTGGCGGCTCCTGCCTTTAGTCCCTTGGCATCTCGTGTGCAGGTGGTCAGTGTCCAGAGGGCATTGCAGGCTACACGGAGGAGAGGGAACTACTTCCCTGCCTCTGGCGACGTGGCCTTCCTCCGCAACTCTAAGGGTCTGCTCGGTGACCCCCCCCCCCCAAATCTGCTATGGCTCAAACGTCACAGAAGTTTATTTCCGCCTCCAGAACGGTTTAGTCCAGCTGGAGGACGCGCCCTCCAGCAAGCTGTGATTCAGGGTCCCAGGAGCCTCCTGTCAGGTGGCTTCTCATTTTTTGCACCAAGGATTTGTACTCCTGTGTGTCAGCCGGCCGGTCCACAGGAAGGTTTTACGGGCCCGGCCGAGTGGGTGCCTCAGTCCCGCCCCCACGACCACGTCTAACCGGGAAGGAGCCCGGGAGATCACGTCGTCACGCGGCGACGAGAAGACATGGTTCTGATGGTCACCTGCTGGCAGTTCGTGCCGTGGGACGACAGGGAACAACGGAGCGAACGAAACCCCAGCCGGGACCGTTGTCACAGAGCGTGTTAGCGCTGGTTACAGCCTGTGCCTTGCTGCCTTAGGACGGGAAACCTGCCTGGAGACAGGACGGCGTTTGTCAGATGGCCGTCAGCTCTCAGTGCCGACCCGTTACTGGCAGAAGCAGCCGCAGAGGAAGAAAGCAGAAGCTGTCGTCTAAATCCTGAGCCGCCGCCCTCAGGCAGCTCAGGGTCCAAGGGGCACCCTGCTCAAAAGAGCAGGACCCAGCAGGGTGAGCAGGCTTAGCCACAGCAGGAGGGGGCCCAGGGACAGCTGTTTCAGATGAGACTTACGTGGTGTCAACCCGGGGCCTGCTGAAGGCTCACCTGGTGGCCCTATGTGTCATACTGAAGGTTGTGGCCATTCTCTTTGGGGAGCTGCCTTGGGGGGGGGGGCGGTTCTTCCAAAGGGGGCCTGGTGGGGCCTGGTGTGGCAGGTGCACAGGCCCAGATAAAGAACCCAGAGGGAGCCTGCTTGGTTGCTAAGTGACCCCTCCTAAAACCAGAGGCAGAAGTGGCTGTGACAGGAACCCCACCACCCCGCTGCCCCCCTGCACTGCTGACCCCCAGCCCCACATTCCTGCACGTCCACAGCCTCTTTGACTGGCTTTCTCCCAGTCCCTCTCGGCCTTTCTCTGAGCAGTGGGGAGGCCAGGGTCATGGTCCTTGTGCTCAGACAGACCGGGGAGGCCAGGGTCATGGTCCTTGTGCTCAGACAGACTGGGGCCAGGGTCATGGTCCTTGTGCTCAGACAGACCGGCACTGCCATGGGGAGTGAGCACCACCAGCAACGGGGCCTGGCCACCCTGCTCCAGGCTGGTGCTCGGGAACGGCCTCATCCTTCCAGAACTTCACCTCCAATCCGCAGTGCCCCCGGCCCGGAACCCAGAAGCTTCTCTCTACCGATAAACTTATTATACCTCTGCTCCTGTGCCCCTGACCTGATCGTCACCTTTGGGCTTCAGGGTCCATCCTGGCCCGTTTTGTAATACGAGGCACCAGGGGGGAGACATAGGCCCCCAGCACCAACAGCCAGCAGACTGCTCACTGCCTCTGGCTGCGTTCCTGCCCTGTCCCAACATCTTAGGCCGCCGTCTAAATCCTGCCGGCAGGCGACCGGCAGTTGCCTGGGCTTTGTTTTCCACGACGTCCCAACTTTATCAGGTTTCAGGCCAAAGAAGGGGATGTTTTATAATTTTTAAGGGATGATGTCATGAGCACATAATGACAACAATGGCTACCCTGTGTCGAGTGTTCCCTTTGTTTTAGATATTTATTTTTTGGTCTCTGAAATGACCCTTTAAAGTGGCTATTCGGCTTTTTCTCATTTTCTGGAATTAGCACCTGCAGCTCGAAGGCCGGCCCGCAGGGAAACAAGGCCTCGAGGCTGGTCCGAGCGTCCACCTTCCCAGCCACACAGTTCGGCTCCCCTTTGCTGGCGGATGCGCTCGGCCGACTCCTCCCTGCCCGACAGCCGCGGCTGGGGTTTCCCTCTCGAGGCGCCCCGGAGACCTGGGGTCTGGGGCTGGGGGCTCTCAGGAGGGCTGGGGATTTCGGGAGAGGAGGGTCCTGCACAACCCTCCCATCCTTCCTTCTGGTTCGTGGCGCACTACCGCCCCCTCCTGGCAGTTTTCTTTCTTCTCTCTCGGGTCGCTTAAGCAAAATATCTTCCCATTTATTATAATAGCTGTCATATCGCAATGGCAACTTGCTCAAGAAGATGTGACTAACCTCCCTCATAGTTGTTGTTTTGTTTGAATCGCCCTTGCTGGCATTCATATTGTCCACGATGTGTTATAATCATCATGATTATCAGGGCCCCTGTCTCCGACCCACCTCTTCCTCATGACCACACCGTCTCCCACCCTTCCCTCTCCCGGTCACCTGTGCACCTCCGATGGGGAGTGCCCCTGTCCCCACCAAGTCCTGCAGTCCTCCATCAAGACTTCCCTGAAGACGGGGCAGGACCCAGGGGTGATGTTCTTTCAAGACCTAGGCCCCACAGACGCATCTGGAAGAATCCCTAAGATGCCAACCATGAGGAACCTCAATCATTCTACGTCTTTTGGGTGTGTGTGAATTTCAAAGACATGGCCTTTTGGGCAGAACGACTGGATGAAGGACCCCCTTCCTCCAGGTTGGATACAGACTCTTGCTAAGGAGACTGGCATGGAATCTGGCACGGGTCCAATGTCAGCCCTCACATTTTCCCTCGACTGGGTGCCACTGTGCAGTGCACTGACTGCACAACTGTATGTGTCGACCCCGAAAGCTGCTGCTGCTCCAAGGCCCTGACATGGAAAAATATTTGACATTTGTATCCCCCAGTGGTTACTGCCCTGGCTAGAAGACCCTTAGGACTCGATATCATAACAGAGGCTCCTTTTATTAAGGTTCACCGTGTGTTAAAGTCTGATTTATGCTTGCTTTAGCTCCTTAACTCCGGGCCTCTGCAGCCAGCCATTGCCCCCACTTCCAGGGCTCATGCTTCTTGTTGTGCCTGCTTAGACTGGGCCCCTGAATTTTCTCTTTATTTCCTCTCTGAACCAGGTGGAATCTGTCTTTAAGGACAGGGAAGCTGTCCACCCGTGCCCATTGCATGGTTTGACTCTTCACTCAGACTTGTCTTGTCTTTTTCTTTTTTTCCCCGCAGCACTGGCTGCCAGGGCAGGACAATGAACCCTGTTGACGGACCTTTTACCGTGAACCTGATGCAGTAATTCATTCACGCTTCACATCGATCCTTTGAGGGAGCGATTGTCAGCCGCCTTTTGTACCTACACAAATTGAAGCAGGGGAAAGCTTCCAGCTCCCCCAGGCCCCCCAGCCAGAGCCCAGCCCCAGGAACCCTGACCCCCAGGGGCTGGTTCACCACTGCTGCACCCGGCCATGGCCTCATCATCTGCCGGCAGGGAAGTTTTCAGGACGGACCTCTCCTTTCTTTGGAGATCCTTCGAGTAAGAAGTATGAGGGTGAGGAGAAGAAGAGTCAGCTAAAAGGGGCACAGTGTGCACTCGGCCAGGGTGACCCGGACACAGGTGCCCGCTGCGCCACCCCGATCACGTGGCTTGGGGCAAGTGACCGAGCCTCTCCCTGCCTCGGCATGTTCATCTGTAAAGTGGGATTGGTGATGAATGGTACCTCGGTGATACGGCACTGGCACTGTCGTGAGGGGTGAGCAAATCCGGGTCTTGTGCTGACGACAGGGTCCGGCCCATATTGAAGGCCTGCTAAGCGGCTAATTGCCCCTCTTGTTACCATTATTATGGACGTAACCCTCCCCGCGGATGTCACCTCATGGCCTGGCAGCTCCTATGAGGGTATCTTGTGCCCTCTGGTGTCTTTGGTATGATGGCAGGCCTGCCAGTCTATGGGGATGAAGACCTTGCCCTGGGTCAATGACAAAGGTGTCGTTGCCCCCACGTGTGTAAAGAATGTAATTTCATTAGAAACCCCCGTAGGTCCCCAAATGCCCGCTGTCCACTCAGCAGTGCTGTGGCCTTTCTCCTCAACGTGGTGTTCCTCTGGATCGTTTTGCAAGACGGTGGTCCCCAAGAGGCCGGCAGGCCACCCGTGGTTCTTGAAAAAGAGCTCCCCCCCCGCACCCCCAAACCACACAGCTCACCGCCAACTCTGGAAGGTGATATCCTTGAGTATTCCTGCCGAGTTCTGTGGCTCCAGTCATGCAGATTCTTGTGCTCATCCTCAGATTAGCTTTCTAGGTGTGCAAAATGGCTTGGTGCTGATCCCGCTGCATTTCAGGGAGGAGAGAAGCAGAGAACTTTCCCGCGGCGCCGTCATCTCGGCCCCTCCCCCTTGAGTAGTCCTTCAATACATTCGGTTTCCACTCTGGGCTCAGGCGCGGAGGAGGCAGCAGTTACCACAATCCACCACTAGAGGGTGCCCCACAGCCACCTCTTAATGTCGCCCAACCCCCTCCTTCGCCGCAGGCCCCCTCTTCCACGCTGGAGACCGAGGTTTCAAGACCTTTCTCCCCGGAAAGTAAACTGCACACGAGGATGTGACCTACTGTCCTATTCTAGTTGTGCACATTTTAAAAGCCTGCAAGTCTGTGGTCTCCTTTTCATTTCACTTCTTAATTGTTCATGTCCTTGCGGTACTCTGCCCTCCAGGGAAGGCTTGGAAAAATGGGTTTGGGAAACAGTTATTAATAACCAATAATTAATAACCGCGTGCCAGGTAGTGCAATAAACACTTTTTATTCACTACCGCAGCCCCGTGAGGGGCAGATGCCGTTAGGCTCTTTTCCTTTGTGATTCCTGAACTCAATTTTTTTTTTTTTTTTTATGAAGGAAAACTTTATAACGAAACATTTTTTTTTCTTTAGGAAAAATTGTAAATATGCAGATACTTGGACTTTTCAATGTGGCATTTTCCCAAGTAAACATCCTGAGGAGGCAGTGTAAAAAGCCATGTGATAAATGACTACTCATTACCCAATAACGAATTATAGGTTTTATTTAGTGACCAACAGCGTTCTTTCCAGGCATATTGTGGAAGCATGGGAACGGCAAGGGTGATGTTAGATTTCTTAGATTACTGTTATTCTAGCCACACTTTCCAGGGCTCTTCATTCTTCCTTGCATTTCCATGCTTCCAATGGAGATTATTATTTTTTCTGTCTAAAGAATAGTCTTTAGCCTGTGTATGCCAGAAACCAATTTTCTCAGGTTTTGATGTCTGGAACTATTTTGAATTTACCTCAATTTTTTTTTAAGGTGGTTTTTTGTTGTTTAATTTTAAGTAATCTCTACACCCAACGTGGGGCTCAAACTCACACGCTTCTTTTTACGCCTTGTGGTTTACTGCTAAAACTCACCGTCTTAGCGTTTAATTCCTTGCGCATTTAATCACGATTATGTAAAGATGCGCATTTGAAGCCTTCACCATGCGCCTGGATCTCCTGTGGGTCAGTTTCTGTGGTCTGGTTGTGGAGGCCAAGGCCATGGCTGTTGTCTGTCTCAGACTGATATGTTATCCCCCCAGCCCAGAGCGCCAACAGGCCTTACTGCCTGTGCAATTTCAAGTCTCTTAGGCCCTCACTAATTTCTTCTAATATTATACTCAGATGGTTTCCGATTGGTTTATATTTCCAAAACTTGTTGTTATTTCAATTTAAAGTATCTTTGCCAGGGGCGCCTGGGTGGCTCAATCGGTTGGGCCTCCGACTTACGGCCTAGGTCATGATCTCTCTCCGGTCCCAAGTTCGAGCCCCACGTCAGGCTCTGTGCTGACAGCTCGGAGCCCGGAGCCTGTTTCAGATTCTGCGTCTCCCTCTCTCTCTCTCTGCTCCTCCCCCGCTCACACTCCGTCTCTCTCTCTCTCTCTCTCTCTCTCTCAAAAATAAATAAACGTTGAAGTATCTTTGCCAAGGGCCAAATGGAAGGACAGGGCAACTAAAGGGTTTTGCCTAATTTCACACGGCAGTCGGTGACTCCAGTGGGCATTGGTTAATTTTTCTTCAGCTCAGTATGTCAAAGCCCATCCTATGTTTGGAGAACAGGAGTCAGGGCCTGGCCTCTTCTCTCTGTACAAACACATGACCTACTCTTGGTCAGTTCCCACCAGGACTCGGCATCTAGAGTGAGTGAGGCAGAGGGTAGGGGACCGCACAGACTTCATCCCAGCGCTGGTGACGGAGGTGGTCACACTGATTCTGATCCAGCAGCAGGAGCCACGGCATCCCTGTCAGATTCGTCCCTGTGCATGATTTCGGCGGTCCTGGTAGTCACCCGACCTGGCCCTTTGGTTCCCTTTCAATTCTGTGAGTTATGTGACACCCTTTCAATCCATCCCTGTTCTGCGTAAGCTAACCAGAGCGGGTTTTTATTGTTTGCAACCGTGGGTCGTGACTAATTCGGGGGCCAAGCAGTTGAGAACCTGAGGGGGCCAGGGGGCTGCTCCTTCCTCTGCTGCAGCCTCAGCTGAGAGACGGCTGTGTTTCAGACCCAGAAACCTGGCGTGATTCGGGCTCCTGCCCAGGGAGGCTACAACGGATGCTGAACAATGCTTCAGGGTACTCACTAAATTGTGTGCAATTTTCCTGAAAAAGTAAAATAATAATTTAGGCCCTTTAACGGGCTCGCAAGGACTCATTAGGGAGAGAACAATGAGAAACAAATTAGGGAGAGAACAATGCATGGAATACGGTTGACACGGACGGAGGCTGGGCCTGTGCCCCGACCTGGCTTGGCCGGCCCGGTGGACTGAGCCTGGCCTGGGCAACCGTGGACGAAGCCGTGGAGTCCCCCTCGTCAAGGCCTCCCCTCCTGGGAAGCTTCTCTGGGTCTTTTCCAACGCCTTTGTGGAGATCAGTGTTCTTGGGGCAGCCGGGTTCTGGCAGCTCCTCCAGCCGGGGACCTGGCTCAGCTCCTGATCCTGAACCTGACCCTCCGCCGCCCTGCACCTGTCTGGCTACCCCATAAAGAGTGCTAAACTCAGTCCCCATTGCTGGGAGGATTGAGGACTGCGATGTTCATCGCCGATGTCTCTGTTCTGTCTCTCCATCCGGGCTGTGAGTTCCAGGAGCTCAGGGCCAATTCTTACGTCTCTTCAGTGGGTTTTAATCAATGTTCTTTGGCAGTGATGTGATCTGCTTCCTCCTTCTCCTCTTTGCTGACGCTTGCTTCCAAACTGCCATGCTTGGGGCGCCCGGGTGGCTCCGTCGGTCGAGCGGCCGACTTCGGCTCAGGTCACGATCCCGCGGTCCGTGGGTTCGAGCCCCGCGTCGGGCTCCGGGCTGACGGCTCGGGGCCCGGAGCCTGCTTCCGATTCCGTGTCTCCCTCTCTCTCTGCCCCTCCCCCGTTCGTGCTCTGTCCCTCTCTGTCCCCAAAACAAATAAACGTTAAAACAAACAAACAAACAAACAAATTGCAGGTGGATCCAACTGGAAGAGTGCATGTGAGGCCAGAGTGTTGCTTCCCGTCGAAGTTCCGAGGTTGGGGATGGCAGGGAGAGCAGGGCTTCGCAGGTGGATGGGTACGTCTTGTCCTTTGTCTTTCTATCTGGCCAGTTCCTGGCTTCATGCTGCTGCATGCACATCGGTTGCTATGTCCTTGATGGTATACCTTGAAGATTCTGGCATATGCCCCACATACTCCAGAAGCAAGCTGGGGGCGTTCTCCCGCCTGTGGCCCGGTATTCACACAAGCCTGGGCTTCTCGTCCAGCTTTTCCATGCCGGTACCTTTAAGGCCAGGGGAGAGTGCATGGAAGCCAACATTAGTCTTCTAACAGGTTCCCCACCTTCACTCTTTCCCAAGGTTGCTATTTAAAGCATAAACCGGATCAAATAGCCCCACTGTTGAAAGCTTTTCCAAGGCTTCCTGTCATCCTGGCTTTTTTATAAAAGCCTGTAGAGGCTGGCTTCTTTCTACCTCTCTGTTGCCATTTTGCACCTTTTATCTCCTTGCTCACGACTCTCCGGCCACGCTGGCCTCCTTTCTACTTTTTGAACTCTTCAAACCTCAGGCCCTTTGCACTTGCTGTTTTCTATGCCTGGAACACCACCCACAGGTCATCTTACATCTTGTTGCTTTGTGTTGTCATTCAGCTCTCGGTTCAAATGTCGCCTCTTCCCTGACTGTTTGTCTAATTCTGCCCTCCCTTCTTCCGGTCACTGTCTATACTTTGCTCAATTTTATTTTCTTTACAACACTTACCTTTCCCTAAGTTTATCTTATTCACTTATTTACACACCTAGAACCATGCCTGGTGCCTAGTTATTCACTGATAAAATTTTATTCGATAGACAGATCAGGGAAAAGACTAGTGGGAGATGTTTTTAATGTCCGTAGCCACATTTTAAAAATTTAACATGAAATCATCAGCCCATTTGAGAACATTTATGTTCGTTTACTCTAAAACTATACTTTAAATTACCTATGGAGTGAAAATGCTTGGTGTATGGCAAATTGAGAACATTAATTATTCAACAAATGAACAAATTCACTATTGAATGAATGAATGAATGAAAGAATGAATGAGAAGTTGATGCTCCAGAGAACTGCACCATTTTAATCTTGTGGCATCTGGCATTTCCTGGCACGATGCTGGGTACGCAGACCCAAGAAGAACACAGTCTTGGGAACTCGAAGGGAACATGATGCTCGGTTAGTTTCTCTCCTCCTTATGGAGAAAGAAGAATTTTCTGAGTCACAGAATGCTTCCCAAAGCCAACGGAAGCAAGACTTTCCAATTGTTGTCTCCTTGGGATTTCACACCTCTCTAGGAGTTCAGATAACTGAGGACTAGGTTCATGCTCATTACCATCAGCAACCCAGACCTCCCAGAGAACAGAAGGAACAAAATTTCCGCCCCTGCAAGAGCATTCACGGCAATCCCTCCCTCCCTAGGTGAGCAGATCTGAAGGAGGCCCCCTTCATGGTCTCTGCCCCAGTGCGTTTTCTAGCCAAATTTCCATCTCCTGCACTGCATCGGCTGCCTTTTGGATTATTTTCAAGAAAATAACACCTTCCAGGCTGATTGGCCCCTTGCATCCGCATCCTTTGGGCGGTCCTTCCTCCTAGGCGTATGTTCAAGAAACCTCTCCATGCAGATTATTGGCATAATGTTAAATAGAATCAGACAAGAGAAATGTTGGGGAAAAAAAATCAGTTTGTGTCCTTAATCAACTGGAAATGCCTCTTATCTTTTTAGTTAGATGCAGTCTTTCTCAATTTGCAACTTCTCATTTATAGATTTTTATAGCTTTTCGGAGACAATTTTCTATGGGTTTTTTGCATTTAAAAAATGTTTATTTATTATTTTGGGAGAGAGAGCGTGAGCACGCACAAGCAGAAGAGGGACGGGGGAAGGAGGGTAGAGAATCCCAGGAAGGCTCTGCGTTGTCAGTGCAGAGCCTGAAGTGGGGCTCTATCTCACGAATCTGTGAGATCATGACCTGAGCCAAAACCAAGGGTCAGATAGATGCTCAACCAACTGAGCCACCCAGGTGTCCTGGTCTTTTGCATTTCTGTGTGTCTTATTAGCAGAGGCAATGATGGTCTTTGTTCTGGATGAGTTTTCAAGGAAGTTTATATAGCAAACAACTTTGAAAGGTAGAAAAAGTTGGGGGAGGCACAAAGCAGATTATTTTCCTGACCAGTCTCTATCCAGGGAAGAGTTTGGGCAGGTTTGTCAGGAACCTCTTGTAGGATTGAGGGTTTCCTAACTAACAGGGCTCCTGAGCTGTGACAAAGACCCACTGTGAATTCACCACTCACTGGACTGCTCCACAGTGCCCTATGAACTTGAGGGTGTGTGCAGGGGAACATGCTATTGATGTGCCATGACTAATAAAGTCCTTTGTCTCTGACCCAGGAGTCTCATGTCTTCTACCCACATCCATAGAACCGTGACAGCTAATTTAATGGGAAAGCAAGGTAAAATCTCAGATCCTTCTTGACACGCCTCTGGTCTATATGCTGTAGCTTAACTACGAGTATATATTAGTAGTCTACATTACACATACAACCGCACTGAATTTCAAGTAAACACGTCTTGTCTCCTCAAGGGCAAGCAGGTCACACTCTCCAAATTATCTGATAAATATGGCGTATGTGGTAAGTGCCCTGTATCTCCTTGCTGTCATTTCATCTTTTGGATGGTCTGAAGTTGGGTATTTGCCTCTGCTACGTCCACAAAGACCACCACCGAATGTTGACTCTATGGTGGTGGTGGTGGTGGGTCTCCCAGTTATTGGGGGTCTCCACATTTAACCTTAGTCCATTTCTCCTCCTACCTGGTGCCATTCCCCACCACCCAGTGAGCCAGACAGCTTGCCAGGTGGATGGCAGGGGGGGACTGTGAATAAGAACAGACCCAGATGAATGGAATGGGAGCCTTAGGGCAAAAGTCAATGAGGGAAATATTGCGACAGGATGGGCTGGGAGGAAACATCAAACCCCAGCTTCAGACAAAGGGCTGATGTCCAGACGTCCAGGAGGTCACTCTGCCTGGGAGACAGAAACTCATTACCCTGGGTATCAAGAATACCAAGAATAGGAGACCTGGGATCTAGGCCAACTCTGGATCCATTCCAGGCTGTCCCTCGGCACGGGACATAGGGCTACAGTGAAACAGAAATGAACCAACACGAGGAAAACACCAAACCCATCTCTGAATCGGGATTTGGCAACTTCTCATTCCTCTTTTCATTGTGTTATACTCTATGGTGCTATAGATAGAAGAGGCAATAATCATGATTTTATACAAACAAAACAAAGCACAATAACTGCTACCAAGTGTAACTCTTGCAAACAGAGAGAGCCAAGCGGGCAGAGGGATGGGCCTTGAGTCTAGAGCCAGAGGTTACTGAGTGTGGGTCTGGGCTCTGCCACCTGTGAACAGAGGGGACTCTTTCCTCACTTCTTAAAAGGGGCATGAGACCATGACCCTGGTCATTGTGTGTGTGAGAGCTCTCAGGCAACTGGGGAGCAGAAGTGGGCATATTGCAGAAGGTTCAGATGAGGTGGAGGGAGGGGAAAGTTACCCTTCAAGGGGGCTACTGAGGACACTAATGAAGTCCCCTTCTAAAATTGCTTCCCCCAAAATGAGATCCCACACTTCCTGGCTCTCAGTCATAGCAATATTAATAGTAAAAGCCCTGATTTAATAGGTGCGTATGATAAGCCAGATGTTTCACACGTATGTGTTGTTACTTCCAATCTTGAATCATCATGACCTTTGTAATATTTACAACAACTCTGAACTATTCTCATACTTCAAATCAAGAAACTGGTTCTCGAGAAACCTGCCATGCATGGCCAAGGTCATAAATAGAGAGCTTAGAGCTGGCAGTTACACCCCGAGAATGTCTGACTATGAAGTTGGCTGGAGAGGGAGACGCCACCGTCCTGGGACAGGGAGACGCCACCGTCCTGGGACAGTTCTGCTGCTGTCCAGAGTGGCCCTCAGTAGAAGAACGCAGTTCTCTCCTTGGCAGCCATACACCTCAAATTGGTACCACGGTTCGTTAGAGTGAGAAGTCCTTTTCCATATGTTGTCTATTTAACCCTCACATCCATCCTGCTGGCTGGTTTTATTATTTGCACAGGAAGTAGTGTGGCTCCCAAAGGACTGTGGCAGCAGCAGAGTCTACAAGGAGATGCAGAGGGCACCCAAGAAGCTTTGCCGGGACAGGGGATGGGGGGGAGACCGTGACGTGGCCAGTCACATTGGTGGGGTTATGGATGCTGGGGGGTGGAGAAAGTACCCCAGGGAGGACTGGTCTTTGAGGACAGAACGACAGCATAGTTTTGCCAGCTATGTTCTGTAGGCTAGGTCTGGTCTGGCCCTGCCCCTCTCCCCCAGCTTGGACCTGGCAGAAGTGTGAAGCATGGAAGCCCGTTGCTTGGACCCCTTGACAGAGCAGGTGGAAGGTCCAGGCTCCAAGTAGACTGGAGGATAACCTGAGGGCCCAAGACATGGTTCTAGAATAGGACCCCAGCAGGACCAACCTCTGACATAATCTTGTTCATTCTTCAGGGGGCTCTAGACCTGCCCTCAGTCCACAGAAGGGCACAGAAGATACCCAAGGCCACCCTGGAGGCAGGGCAGCCTCATCCACGGGCTCTCAGAGTCTAGGAGCTATGCATTATTATTCTCACCTTGCATACCAGGAGCCTGGGTTTAGAGAGCCTATCTTGCCTCTCTCTTCCCTTGCCCACAGTGCCATCAACGCTTGGCCAGGAAGGTGAACTTATGTAAGTGGTTAACAGAGAGGAGTACGTGTTTCTGACGTGATAGGCGTTCAAGTCTGACTCTAATGGGGGATCCGTGTGGCTTGGTTAAATCAGGGCAGAAGGCAAGGCTGAGTGAGAGAGGGAAGGCATCCCTAGGCAGCAAACTGGCAGCCTGGGAGAACAGAACAGGCAGGTCATAGCAAGGAGCCAAATGGTGCAACTTTACTGACGGTAGAGGGTCTGGAAGTGTGCACAGAGTCAACGCCGGTCTTTCCTGGAGTGAGAGAGCCCAGGGGATGGATGGAGTCATGGGAAAGTGCATTCCCCAGATGTGAAGAATGCAAAGGCAGGACCATTGGCCCAACTGTGGATGGGCTGGGAGCCTATGAGAAATGGGTTCAAAGTTCCCTCAGAGCTGTGGTTTCGGCTTTGCCCACTGGAACTGTCTGAGCAGCTTTAAACATACTGGTACTTGGATCTTACCCCACAGAGATTCAGATGCGATGGGTCTGGGTTGTGAGTCACCTAATACACTTCTTTAGTATGATACGATTTGCATCCATCAGCCTTTGTCATGACACATCCTTAGTAAATGGGGGACAGTTGGATGCCAGGGCTTAAGATTGTGGGACCAGGCTTCAGCTTCGTAGGAACAGTTCTAAACTTACGTGCAAAGTAAGTTTGTTTGAAATGCAAAGTTCCCATCTCTGGGCCTAAAGACTTGAAGGCACTAATGTTTCTAGATGGAACCTGGAAAAGGCGTGTCTGACAAACCAACAAACTCCCCAGGTGATTAGGTGACAAATATGATCTGTGGCCCCACATTGAGAAATACTGATTTAGGGAGAGGGGATGAAGGCTGGTGTATTTGGTTTTCTTAAGAACACTCTCAGGCACCCTATCAGCATCCTGGGTGAAGAGAATTTACAGTTTAATGGAAGCTGGAGGGAGGAAAATCAATTCCTAGTGCACCAATCTCAATGTTTGTCTAGAGAGAGTGCCGAGGATGTCCCAAAAGATTTGTCCTCATATATCACAAAACCGCAGGCACCTCCATGCATAGCTTCAGCCCGTCAAGAAGCATTTTACACTCCACAGGCCAAGGCAGCCCCATATCTGGAATGCTGTCAGAAATGCTGAGAGCCTTCCAGAGCCTTCCACCTGAGGTTGGGGGCATGGGGCAGCTGGAATCCTGGCTCACCTTTGCTTGGGCCCCTCGTGGTCTGAGAGGGAAGCTCCAAAGATGGAGGGGTGCCTAGGGGTTCTACCTGAGGGACGTCGTATAGGTGGGATACTCCATGAATACTCCCTCGTCACAACCAGGGTTTCCAAGCTGATTAAAATAGTAGGGATGTGTTCAGGTGCCTTCCTGGACAATAGAAAAATAGGCCCACGCCAAACAAAAGCAGAGACAGATCTGCTTCAGGGAGGAGTCATCTTGTTTTGAGTTAGGAATTAGCATTTCGTTTCCTTGTTTCACTGGGCAATCATTAACCACCCTAACTATGGGGAGAGAGCACATTATCACACATGGTCCTGGGCAAAAGAATGCTGGGCGAAGGGGGAGGGACACAGAAGAACGATAAGGGGATCCAGGAGGGGGGCTAGGTAGCCAACCCCACTCAAAGTCTTGGACGTGGCACCTTACTTTCCCCTCATTAAGAGGAGTCATGCTGGCTGTCCCTGCACCATCAGAGGTTAAATAGATCATGCTGTCCACCAACCAACCATTCTGGCTGCTAAGAATGGAGATCAGAAGACCTTTGCTGATGCCACAACCCTTGTTGAAGGATCGAAAGACCATGACGAAGCAACAAAATCTCCTCATGAGCAAACCATGGCTCTCAAGAGGACTAGAGGTATGTTGCAGTGAAGCAGTGTTAAGAAGACATTCAAGAACTGAATGAAGGCTCAAGACGTTGGCCGAGGCACAGCAGGGGTCGGGCAGAGGCTGGCAGCAAGAGAACAAGGAACTTCATATATCACTGGAGGAACATCAGTAGGCTTTGGGACTTACAAGGAGCAAGTACTGAGAGCAGTACTTGTTCAGGTGTTCAGGTTGCTAATGGCTAGTCGAAAGGATGACCTTGGTATAATAAGGAAATTTAATGAGCATCATTCTAAGATATTACGAGCCCAGGCTGACCAGGTAACGGAAATAGCAGCCGTAATGAGGAAAGCCATTGAGATTGGTGAACATCAGGGTGGCAGGAAGTCAACATAAATAGGAAACCAAGGATTTAAGAGAAATCCTTCAAGGGGCGCCCAGGTGGCTCAGTCGGTTAAGCGGCCGACTTTGGTTCAGGTCATGATCTCACAGTTCGTGAGTTCCAGCCCCGCATTGGGCTCTGTGCTGACAGCTCACAGCCTGGAACCTGCTTCGGATTCTGTGTCTCCCTCTCTCTTTGTTCCTCTCCTGCTTGCGCGTGCGCTCTCTCTCAAAAATAAAGACTAAAAAAAAAATTTTTTTAAGAGAAATCCTTCAAACTCAAGATTCACGTTTTAGCCTCCTAAAAGATGATGCATAAGAAAGTAGACTCTTTGTTAAGTGTCAGTCTATGTCAATTCTTGTCTGAGCCTGAGAAGAGCTGGACGTATCTGTGATTAATGGAACGGATTGGAGTGGATTAATGGAATTAATGGATTCATGGATGGAATAATAATGACTGATAAGAAATCACCCTCTGAATCATTTATTACTTTTAGATTATGTATAATACACTGGCAAATGGCATTTTTAAAGGGTTGCATATGCATATATGTATGTATGCATATGCATAGTAAATAAACTTATTTTCATTAAAATATAATTAAAAAAATTTTTTTAATGTTTATTTAGTTTTGAGAGAGGAAGAGAGACAAAGCACAAGTGGGGAGGGGGCAGAGAGAGAGGGAGACACAGAATGAGAAGCCAGCTCCAGGCTCTGCACTGACAGCAGAGAGCCTGATGCAGGGCTCGAACTCACGAATTGAGAAATCGTGACCTGAGCCGAGGTCAGACGCTTAACCGACTGAGCCACCCAGGTGCCCCGAATTTAAAAGCAATTCAATAGGTGCATAGGTGAGAAGTTCTCATGATGATATCACAGGGCAACTGCATGTTTACTTATTGAGGGATTGCTGTTTTCCAAAGTAGCTGCACCATTTTATATTCTCATCAGCATTGTAGGAGAGTTTCAATCTCTCCACATTCATGCTATTGTCTCTTTTTTTATTATAACCATCTTATTAAGTGTGAAGAGGTACTTCATTGAGGTTTTGATTAGCATTTCCTTAATGATTAATAATATTATGCATCTTTTCATGTATATATTGACCTTCTTCATATATCTCTTTGGAGACGTGTTTGTTCATATCCTTCGCCCATTTATTAAAAAAATTTTTTTAAATGTTTGTTTATTTTGAGAGAGAGAGAGAGAGACAGAGCATGAGCAGGGGAGGGGCAAAGAGAGAAGAAGACACAAAATCTGAAACAGGTTCCAGACTCTGAGCCATCAGTACAGAGCCTGATGTGGGGCTCAAACCCACGAGTCAGATCATGACCTGAGCCAAAGTCAGACGCTCAACCGACTGAGCCACCCAGGCACCCCTCCTCTGCCCATTTTTGAAGTGGCATATGATTTTGATGAACAAATTCATCTTCTTGTTATTGAGTTGTAAGAATTCTTTACATATTCTGGATACAAGTCCATTAACAAGTGATTTGCAAGTATTGTCTCTGAATCCATGGGTTGTCTTTTTTTTCTCTCTCTCTTCTTTCTGATTGTATTTCACGTTCTCTCCAAAACAAGGCCCTAGGAACCCCCAGCTTCCAAGTATACCCCTGGGCTTGGTCCACTGCTGTCTTGAATTCATGTTTGGGTATTCATCCACCAACATTAAACCCCAGGATAGGAGATGTGACAAAGCAGGACCCCTCTCTATGGCAGGAGTCCTTTGCTGATTTCAGAGGTGCCAGTGGCAGCCAATATGGAAAACACACTGGAACTTTCCCTTGGAGCTGGGCTGTGATGGGAAGCCAATGGAAGAAGATGCTAGGGACGTCATCATCTTTTCCCTGACCCATTCCCTGCAGCTTCTGAAGACATAGCAGAAAACAATATTCTTTGAAGGTACTGTATAAGAATTCCCCAAAGCAAAAACGCATGCTTCCAACTCACTGTTTCAGAAAATCGGGGTCTAGTTCAGCTGCCGAATGAGCTGACTGATGTGTTCACTTTGAGAGCCAGGTGAGCCCATCCCCTTGAGGAAGCCCCCTCTGTTCTCCATAGCATGATGGGCCACTGAGAGATGGACAGGGTGCAAGAGGCCTGAGGTTACCTGGAAACTATTCCCTGAAAAGGCAATCTCATGACTGAGGTTTTCTAAACAAATAACACCAAAGTTTCCCAGGTGTTCCCCGATCACTGTAATCTATCAGAGAGATGCTTTTATTCTTGACCTTGGCCCATCTACGTTTCAAGATGAATTCTCAGACAGACTTCAGATTTGGAAATCCCCGGGTCACATAAGGTTCCACTATCTGTAGCGTTTTTATGGTCTGGGGGATCACTTTGACAAGACATCACTGAAAATCTTCTTCAAGGGGAAGGCTTGCAATGAGCCTCCGCACCAGTAAAATCACCCCATTAACCCTCTGGATGCAACAACAAAGGCCACAGGATGCTCATCTGGCACTTCGAAGACATGAAGCTTCACTTTTAGTAGTCATCTTCGGTGCGCCTTGTCACATTATTGCTGCCAGGAATTGTGTAGCAACAATCCCAGTCACTTAAACTTGACCTCTTTCCTTTTTCCCTTCTTCTGCTCCTCCTTTTTCAAAAGTGTCTGCTTTGCTTGAGTGGCTTTGAAGGCTTGGTAAGCCTTCCTTTTTTTTTTTCTTTTTTCAGATTTTCTAGAACCAAAGGGATCTTGCTTCTTCGCTCTTGCTCTGCCGTCTTTCCCTTTTTGTACTTTCTTGTTGGTATTGTTTGAATTATAAGTGCTTTTAGTTTTGATGAGGTCCAATGTACCTACTTCTTTTGTTTCTTGTGCTTTTAGTGTCATATTTAGGAAAACATTGCCAAACCCAGGTCATTAAGTCTTACTCTTGTGCTTTCTTGTAAGGGTTTTATAGTTCTAGCTCATACATTTAGGTCTATGATCTCTTTTTTTTTAAATTTTTTAATTTATATTTGAGAGAGAAAGAGAGACAGACAGAGAGTGTGCACAAGTAGGGGAGGAGCAGAGAGACAGAGAGAGAGAGAGAGAGAGAGAGAGAGAAGGAATCTGAAACAATCCAAGCTGTCAGCACAGAGCCCGACGCAGGGCTTGAACTCATGAGCTGTGAGATCATGGCTTGAGCCAAAGTCAGACGCTTAACTGACTGAGCCACCCAGGTGCCCCTCTAACGATCTCTTTTTGAGTTGATTCTTTGTGTATGGTGTGAGGTAAGGGTCCAAGGTCATTCCTTTGTATATGGATACCAAGTTGCTTCAGCATTATTGTGAAAAAGACTATTCTTTCCCCCAATGAATTATCTTGTCATCTTTGTCAAAAGCACATTGGCCATAAACGTAAGAGATTATTTCTGGACTCTCAGTTCTAGTCTATTAATGTGTCTATCCTTATACCAGTAGAGCATTGTCTTGATCGCAACAGCTTTGTAGTAAGTTTTGAAATCAGGAAATGTCAGTCCTCCCAACCAGCTGTTCTTTTCATGATTATTTTGGCTCTTTGGGCCCATATGACTTCTAGGATCAGTTTGTCAATTTCTTCA
Source organism: Panthera tigris (assembly GCF_018350195.1). Taxonomy (NCBI): domain Eukaryota; kingdom Metazoa; phylum Chordata; class Mammalia; order Carnivora; family Felidae; genus Panthera; species Panthera tigris. The sequence continues at coordinate 6,532,313 of NC_056660.1, read as the reverse complement.
AGAAAAGCCAGCTAGGATTTTGCATTGGTAGAGTAATTTGGGAAATATTGCCATTTTAACAGTGTTAAGTCTCAACATCTTACCTTTGACAGAATCATTGAGTACACCTGTTTATCGCTAGTGACCTATTACCTCAAGGAAGGAAGGAGACAGAGCACAAACCTAGTATCTTCCTTTCATCTACATTCAGATTATGACATTGAGAAAGCTATGGAGACGCCACCTTTGAAGCAAACAGATTGTGCTTTGATTTTTAAAAGAAACTGAGAAAGATTGATGGAAAATCTTCAGCCTTTTAAGCGTCTCCATCAGTTTTTTTTGGGGGGGAGCTGTTTTTGTTCTTTAGCTCCCATCTGTGTCTGACCGGTGCTAGTTTTTCCAGAAAGAAAGATAATGGGCAGACTCTGGTCATCCTCAGTGGTTGGTAATAAAGAACCACTGGCACCCTGGCAGGACAGTACTGAAGATGGAACTGTGAGTCTCTGTTTTATTTTTTATTTTTATTTTTTTAATGTTTATTTATTTTTGAGACAATGTGAGAGACAGAGTGCGAGCAGGGGAGGGGCAGAGAGAGAAGGAGACACAGAATCCGAAGCAGGCTCTGGGCTCCGAGCTGTCAGCACAGAGCCCAACGCGGGGCTCGAACCCACGAACTGTGAGATCGTGACCTGAGTCGAAGTCGGCCGCTCAACCGACTGAGCCACCCAGGAGCCCCCTCTGTTTTATTTTTTAATCCAGACACTGTGGTGTGTTACTCTTCTGTTACAGGTCAACGTGTGTAGCTCCCAGGAGAAAATTGCTTTTCCCTGAAAACTCGTTGGCTCTGGATACAAATAAGCAGCCTGCTGGAGTGAGGCTGAAAACTCGAGTGGAGGTTAAGAGCATGAGTCCATCTGAGCCCCCCACTTGGGTGAGCAGGGGGTAGGTATAGCTGGTACACCGCAGGGGGAGAGATAATCTGCTCTCCCTGCACCTTAACGACACAAGACTCTGAGACACAAGAGGTGCGAATTTGGTTGAGTTTGTAGAAGCCACAGTTCCTAACCCCATCTGGAGGTGTTGATGTTTTTGTCTCAGGCTTGCCAGTGTCCGTTCAATCCAGGCACAGACCTTTCCTCCTCACGTGCCCTCCTCCCCAAAGCCAACCACCTTGTAATTCTTAGAATGGGAACTTCTTACCCGGGCTCTGCACCGGGAGCCCTTTGACCTTTTCATCTCTCAGCTGGGTAGCTGATGGTGGAGATGCTTCCAGGAAGCCCCCTCTGAGACTTACTCCAGGCCCCTCAGAGGGCTTGGCGAGGAGGCAATGAGGTCGAGAACTAATGAGATGCTGGAAGCCTATCTGTAGTCTTTGGGTGCAAGTCTTTGGGTGTAGTCTTTGGGTCCCCTCGGCGACCAGAGTCAGGGCCTGTATGGTCACCATTCTTGGTTCCACTCCAAGGGTCTCAGTCTGAGCTGAGGATTTGGGATCTAGCCACACACGCTCTCTTGAGAATTTTTAAATGCCCTCATCGTCCCAATAACCAGATGTGTTGTCAACAGAGTGATTTACACACCACCAGACGATTACCTTCTTTTCCTCTTTGGAAGTGGGATCTAGGAAGAAGGGCCAGACCCATCAGGGAAGATCTGAGGGTCAGGCGGTCGGGGTCTGGCTTTCTGGAAGCCACCGCAGTGCTCCCTGGGCACCTCAACTGCACGTTCAAAGGTGGGAGCACCAGCCCATTGAGGAACACTGATCCCTGGAAGTGTGCTGCAGTCGGGTAGACCAGGTGTCTGATCAGGGTTGGGAAGCAGGGTCCTCAGCGAGAGGGAGCAACTATGAGGTTGCACTAAAGTAGAGATTTTGGGTGTGTCTTTCCAGTTGCCGACAAGTAAGGAGCCTGAGCATTGGTTGAACGGACGTTAAAAAATTTTTTTTAATCTGTACCTGTTTTCATAAAACCAAGAGTTACTTAGGGAAGATCAGACTGGCTACTCCATACACAGTGAGCCATGACCAGGCACTGGGTTCTGTTCCAATCACAGGGCAACGGTGGTGATAAAGAGAAACAGCCCCTGCTCTCACGGGCTGGTGGTTGTCGAAGGTAGAGAAACGGTAAAGAAAACAGGGGGTTCCTGTAGAATTGTCTCACTGAATCCCCGTGAGGGGAGAAGTCCCATCCCCCAAATGCACACAGGGAAGCTGAGACTTCAAGAGGCCAGGTTAACCACCTAGACCGTGTGGAAAATTATTGGTGCCATCTAATTCAATTCCGGGTCATCTGACTCCAGATCCCATGTTCTTTCCAGAACCTCCATCCAGCCCTTCATTTTACAAATGGTCTCCGAATGCTCTCCGAAACCCAGACACTTCCACGGGGCTGTGTGTGGAGAAGCTGTTTCTGTTTATCTTCCTCGCGGGAGTGGGTAACGGTGGGCCTGCCAATGCTCTTCTAAAAGGGAAGTCAGGCAGCTAGGCCTTGTTCCAAGGTCAGGGCCCCAAGGAGAAAGTCCTTCCACCCCAAGGGCGCTCCAGCACTTCTCCGGCTGTGCCTGGCTGGCTCCCTCCTGCCACCTCCCTGCCTGACTGACGATGGCTCTCAGGGTCCCAGCTGTCCCCATGACACCCTGAGGGTCGCTGCTATTTTTAAACCCTTTGAATCTGACAGGTGAAGAATTGCCGTCATTTTCACACTGAATAACATTCATTATTCCTTATCTGTGGTGAAAGACCCAACTGGCTACCCGGGTCCTTCCTTCTAAACCAAGCCAAGGAGGCCCTTTTAACACTGAGAGGGAAGAGCCCCCGGTCTTACACTTGCAGACGTGTGACAATAAAAGGAGGAGGGGCCTCTCTGTTGGGGGGGAGGGGAAGGGCTCCGCTGACTCAGGGGGAGGTCCCCGAGTCCTGCCCAAGAAAGAACCGGGCTTAGAGAATATCTACGGCTGTCGCATCAGCAGCTGGGAATTATCCTCTGTGTCTCGAACATGCTCGCGGGATGAGGAGGATGACTCCACAGAATAATAAGGGTTCTTCAGTTCAGTGTGGCTGGGACAGAGGAAAATCACGTGTCTAAGGGGTCTGCAAGCCCGCACGTGTCTCATGCCCCACATCTGAGCAGCTTCCTCTTGCCCACCGCTCATGTGGCACAAACCCAGCCACCTCCCAGTAAGTGTGTGTGAGATCGTCAGGAGCCCACCTGACCAGGTGGGAGAAGTCACCCATCGGGGACCTGCCGGTCCCCTGTGGCCGGCCTGGGCAGCCCGGATGGAGAGCCCTTGCTGCAGCCGAGTGGGGCGCCGAATTCAACTCCTGGCCCTACTTTTCCGAGAGTGGGGCTTTGGCTGGGTGTCCCTAACACCCCGGCTCTCCTGTCTCCGGCCGGAGACTCAGTTCACACAAATGGTTGACATCGGCTTTCATCTACGCCGGGGGCCCCGGGGACACTTGACTGGGTGCTTTTGTAAAGCACCACACAGCTCAGAGCGTGCTTTCACTCGTCGGCTTCCCAGGCTTGGTCTGACAGCACAGAAACAGATTTGAACTTCACACACTGTGCCTTGGGGCTCGCCGGCTGCAGAAATAGTGCAGGAGGGGAACAGCTGGCAGAAGGAGACGCGATGGTCCTTCTGAAATCTGGGGCGTCTCAGCTCTCCTCCTGCTTTTCCCTTCTCTGCCGAGGCCCCTAACAGACTTGGCTGCTCCACTCACAGCCACAGTGAGTACCATGGACAGAGACACCTGTTAGGGAACTCTGAGGGGCCACCTGCTCAGGCCGGCCACCGGTGCGGGGAGGGGAGAGAGGTGGCTGTCCCCTGCGGATGTCCTGGGACACTGGACAAGGGCTCGGGATCCTGGCACGGAGCTGGGCAGAGGGATGCAAACGCACCAGCGGAGGGGCAGGTCCCAGGCAAAGGGCTAAACCCCACGGACCCCAGTTCAGCGAGGGGGACACAGCCCGTCCATCCCTTTGGCTTCTGACGACCTAGAGGTGTGGGGTGTTCTGTCACGCGCCTGCCGTGGAAAGAGTCGGCTCACAGGCAGAGGCGGCAAAATGATTTGGAAACTGTCTTGGTGTTTCACGTGGGTTGCGCGTTTCCACAGAGTAAAAATGAGTTGTTTGCCCCCTCACCATAAAACACGAATCTAATTATCTTCATTTTTAAACTTTTTTTGTTAATGTTTATTTATTTTTGAGACAGAGAAAGACAGAGCATGAACGGGGGAGGGGCAGAGAGAGAGGGAGACACAGAATCCGAAGCAGGCTCCAGGCTCTGAGCCATCAGCACAGAGCCTGACGCGGGGCTCGAACTCACGGACCGCGAGATCATGACCTGAGCCAAAGTCGGCCGCTTAACCAACTGAGCCACCCAGGCGCCCCTAATTATCTTCATTTTTAAAAAAATGTTTATTTATTTACTTATTTTGAGAGAGAGAGGGCACAAGCAGGGGAAGAGAGAGAGAGAGAGAGACGGCGCAAGCAGGGGAGGGACAGAGAGAGAGTTAGAGGGGGAGAGAGAGAATCCCAACAGTGCAGTGCAGAGCCCGACGCGGGGCTCGAACTCACCAGCTGCAGGATCACAACCGGAGCCGAAATCAAGAGTCGGTCGCTGACCGATGAACCCACCCAGGTGCCCTAAGAATTATTCTCATTTCTGACTGTACCAGTAAAATCCAAACGTGAACAAACATGTTCATTAAATCAGTGGTCTTGTCCAGAAACATAGTCCCCAGGGTCTTGCTTGCTGGCCGCCTGCCCTTACATACCAACCTTTGCGCCTGGCAGTTGCCTGGATGTGGTCTGGGGGAGCCACGCTTCTGTATTTCCTCCTGTGGTCTCAACGCTCAGCTGTGTCTCTGGTAAGCGCTATGTCAGCGTGAGGCCCCTTGGGCTGCTGTGTCCCATGGGCATCCAGCCGCCTACAGGAAAGGACAATAGGACACTCTGAGCCCTACCTGGCTGCTTTAGGTGACTCCTGCTACCTCAAGGCCTGCCTCCCTTGCTCCATGAATGTTCCTGTTGTTCTTCTATGGCTCACATCCAGGAATATGTGAGCCCTGAGCACTTGCCCGTTTGTGGGAATAAAAGCTAATATTTACAGAGTTCTCACTGTCTGTTAGTGCCTTTATTAATGTCTTTAATTCTCAACATTATGAAATAGCTGTGGTTATCACCCCCACATCTCAGACAAGGAAACTAAAACTTAGAGCAGCCAGGTGACTTGTCCAAGGGCACACTGATAGAGAAGGGGTAGTTGGGACTTGGGCCAAGGCTGTGTGATTCCAAAGATCCCCCCCCCACACACACACACCATCCCCAGAACATCATAGCATCCTAGTTTTCTGGAGTGGGTGGAAAGGAGAGTAGAGAGCTTCCTCTCTGGTGTACAAGTGAGGTGCTCATGAGCCTGAAATCCCCACCTTGGCCATGATCTCCTTTGACAAAGTGACCACAGGTGGGTTTCTAGCCCCAATTTGTCACAGCGTGCACCATGTGTCAATCAGCACGAGTCCTGTTACCCTGACTGCAACTGATTGGGCCACCAACCTCTGTGAGAGTGGGACAGTGTCTCTTAATTGTTGGTGAACCCCCAGTACCTAGCACAGAGTAGATGCTGAATAAATACTTGTTGAGTGAATGAGTAAATGAATGGATTGATCCAAAATTGGTGCCTCAACCAGGCAGCCATGTCTGGGTTATAAAAATGTGAGATCTCTAAGGTGGACCAAAACTTTACTAACGGATGGTCCACGTTGGCTGGTGACAAACTGATGATACGAGGTCTTTGGAAAGTATGGAAGTCAGGTGCACTCTGAGGCGGGCGTGTCCTTTCCACGAAGCCCGTTGTACGTCCCAGGCTGGCGAGTGCAGGGAGCCAGAAGGACAGCGTAGGACAGGGGCCGGTGTCCTCTCTCTGCTGCTCAGGTCTCTGGTATCTTTCACTTAACCCCCAGTGTCAAAGGGGATTTGAGATGCTCACTTTCTCGGAACATTAACGAGCATCTCCAGGACTTATCCAGCCTGGTAGAGAAAATTGTGCAGTTCTAGGTGGACCAAAGCATTCCACAGAAGGGCGTGGGGGAGGGCAGGGGCCAGTCTGTCCATCTGCTTCTTTTCTCCAGTTGGTCAAGAGAATTCAGTGCCCCTGTATTCGCGCGCGCGCACGCCTCTGTGCGTGTGTGTGTGTGTGTGTGTGCGCGCGCGCGCATGCATGTGGAGAAGGGGAGGGAAATGACTGCCCATTCTTTGCTTCCCAGGGACACAGGACTGTGGCAGAACAGCGATAACATCTTGGCGAATGAAAAGATGTGGGACACTATGTCTCCAAACACCTGGCCATCCCGCTGCCCTGGGGAAATGTTTACTTGCGTAGCAAAGAGCACGTCCCTGTATTTATGTATTTATGTTACGTGGGGCCTCAGTCTTGAGCTGTGGGAACCCACAGAAGGAGGAAACATGGCTCTAAGCAGAGCAAAAATGTTAGTAAACTTGAGTTAAGCTAACACACAATTTGTGAGCTACTTCGAAGCATTATGGACTAACGATTTTCTTTTTAGCTCCCATCAGGGCTGGCAAATTCCCATCAGTACTAGTCTTGAGTAATTTGGCTTTGTATTTTAGAATAATGTGTGCTGTCCGTGATCAACACCCCCAGACTTCCCACTGTTATTGATCCCCTGGGCCTGATTTGGTCAGCAAGGGGGCAAGGGTCACAAGGTCATTTTCTGGCTTGTTCCTGAGCCTGTAGGTGATTGCTTTCTGTGGTTGCTGCTGTGACAAGGCCACAGTCCGGAACAAAACAGAAAGCCTCATCCTGCAGGCATCAGTTCTTACAATTGCCAGAGTGTTCTAGCAAGGATAAACCTTCGTGATGCTTCCCATGGGTGGCTGGCCTACAAAGCCCACGGGCAGCCTCCCTCCTGGTTTTGCCCAGAGGAGGCACAGGGGCATCATGGCGCAGCAGGCTAGACGTTCGGTGGTTTGCCCCTTCCCCGAGCACAGGGGCGCTGCGATCGAGAATGTGCTTGGGATGGTGCATCCTAATGAAAGGCTAAAGAAATGATTCTGTGTGGTGACTGTAGCACCAGCTGCCAATGCGATTAGCAAGTAGCTGCACGCTCTCACCTTGTTTTTCTTTTTTCTTTTTTTTTTTTTCTGTATCTCTCAGTAATACTCTTTATTTTATTTTTTTTTATTTTTTAATATATGAAATTTACTGTCAAATTGGTTTCCATACAACACCCAGTGCTCATCCCAAAAGGTGCCCTCTTCAATACCCATCACCCACCCTGCCCTCCCTCCCACCCTGCCCTCCCTCCCACCCCCCATCAACCCTCAGTTTGTTCTCAGTTTTTAACAGTCTCTAATGCTTTGGCTCTCTCCCACTCTAACCTCTTTTTTTTTTTTTTTTCCTTCCCCTCCCCCATGGGTTTCTGTTATGTTTCTCAGGATCCACATAAGAGTGAAACCATATGGTATCTGTCTTTCTCTGTATGGCTTATTTCACTTAGCATCACACTCTCCAGTTCCATCCATGTTGCTACAAAAGGCCATATTTCATTCTTTCTCATTGCCACGTAGTATTCCATTGTGTATATAAACCACAATTTCTTTATCCATTCATCAGTTGATGGACATTTAGGCTCTTTCCATAATTTGGCTATTGTTGAGAGTGCCGCTATAAACATTGGGGTATCTCACCTTGTTTTTCGAACGTCAAAAAACAGTGTAAAAGTGTGCCGGTGCCCATCGCTGGGAGGGAGAGGGATTTCATCTCAGGATCGGCTCTGAGGATTAATGGTGACTGCCCGGAGGGCTTGTCAGGCTGAGTCCAGGCTCCCATGGCAAGCGCTAGGGATTGATTAACCACGTCTGTCGTCGTCAGAGCAGGCGTGGGGACAGTGGGGTTGCTGGTAACATTTTGCCGACATGGTTTATAATGTGGATTTATAAGAGGGATTCTATCATGCCCCCTGGAATGGCAGTGCACCGACTCTCCTCATCCCTTTTACAAAAATATTGCGAAGATTTTCCTCACTAGATGAAACTGAGTCCGTCCTCGCTAATTGTCCCTGGAAAACAAAGGGCGGCCGGAGGAAAGACCAAGGAATCACGGCTCTATCTGGGATTGTGTGAAATTCCTCGGTGGGGGCCTGCTGGCTGTTCAAGCCGTTGCTTACAGGGAAGAATGCAAGCTTTGCATTTGAATCCTGACCTCCCACTAGCTGAGTGACCGTGAGCAGGTTACTTTACCTCTCTGAGTCTGTTTCTCCATCCCTAGCATGGAGCAAACTGATGCCTCCCGTCCTGAATGGAGGTGATCATTAGAACTTGCTTATGCAAAGGTTAGGGAATTGGGTTGAGTCCTGTAGGGAAGACAAAGCTGTGCATGGTTGAGGGATGGGGAGTTCTGGTTCATAGAGCATTCTGGTAATTGGTCTCCACACCATAACTGAATAACCACCTTTCCTCAGATCCTTGGGTGGCATAATGGGAAAAGCCATGGGATGAAAGTCAGAAGACCTGAGGACCCATCCCAGCTTAGCTACTTCCCAACTGGGGGATCCCAGAAAACTGACGTCTCGGAGCTCCAGGGTCTCATTTCAGTGAAACATAGCGAAAGCTAACATTCCCACTGTTTGGACGATTTCAACCAAACAATCGTTAGGAAAGTGCCTGCTTCATAGTAGTTACTCAAAAGCTATGTATCAAAGCTTTACTTTTTTAAGCTTGTGTTTGGTAATACACTTAATGTTTTTAGAACAGTTTCAGATTTATTTAAAAAAACTGAGGAGAGAGTACAGAGAGTCTCCATATCCCCAACCCACCATTAACATCTTACAATGGTGTGGTGCATCTGTTAGAATTAATGAATCAGTGTAGACCCGTTATTATTATTTTGACAAATTTTTTAATGTTTATTATTTATTTTTGAGAGAGAGAGAGAGAGAGAGAGAGAGACAGAGCATGAGGGGGTAGGGGCAGAGAGAGAGGGAGACACAGAGTCCAAAGCAGCCTCCAGGCTCTGAGCTGTCAGCACAGAGCCCGACACAGGGCTTGAGCCCATGAACCGTGAGATCATGAGCTGAGCCAAAGTTGGATGCTTAACCGACGGAGCCACCCAGGCGCCTCGTTCAGGTGCCCCTGGATTCGTTATTATTAACCGACGTTCATGACTCATTCAGGTTGCCTTAGCTGTCACCTAATGACCCTTTGCCGTTCCGGGATCCCAACGTTACATTCGCTTGGCATGTCTCCTCAGGCTCCTCCTGGCTGTGACAGCTTCTTAGACTTCTCCTATCTACATAAATTATTTAGAGATTTGTCTCTTCTCTCCATGTATTTATTTTGCACTCACTTATTTATGTTAATATGAACTAATGGATATTAATTTCAAACTTCAAGTCATAATCCAACACTACTTTATTTATTTTGTTACTCAAATGGCTCCAGCTTCGGCCATCGAGGGCTCTTTCTGTTGGCCTCTGTGTCCCCTGACATGCTATCATCAGTGTACGTTTTTTTTTTAAACACGTCCTTGGTTTCTGACCCTACGAGATGTCTTTTAGCTCTTTATTTTGAAATAATCATAGAATCAAAGGAAATTGCAAAGAAATGCACAGGAAATCCCATGCATCTATTCTCCAGTCTTCCCCAAAGTTAACATTTTCCCCAACAAGATAAAAACCAGGAAGTTGATATTGATACAATCTGTATTTTTTATTTCTTTATTTAAAAAAAATTTTTAATGTTTATTTATTTTTGAGAGAGACAGAGTGCAAGTTGGGGAGGGGCAGAGAGAGAGGGAGACACAGAATCGGAAGCAGGCTCCGGGCTCTGAGCCGTCAGCACAGAGCCCGACATGGGGCTCGAACTCATGAACTACAAGATCATGACCTGAGCTGAAGTTGGATGCTTAACCGACTGAGCCACCCGGGCGGCCCTGATATGGGTACAATCTATAGAGCTGATTCAGATTTCTCCAGTTATACATGCACTTTTGTGTGTGTGTGTGTGTGTGTGTGTGTGTGTGTGTGTGTGATACTATGCAATTTTGTCACATCTATAGCTAATTGTAACCACCACCACCACAATCAAGATAAGGGACTATTCAATCACCACATGACTCCCTTTATAATGATCACCCCACCCCGCCCCATCCATCCCTGATCTCTGGCAACCGGTAATCTGTTCGCTATCTCTGTCGTTTTGCTGTTTGAAGAGCATTATGTCAATAGAATCACCCAATGAACGATATTTGGGATTGGGTATTTTCACTCAGCCAGTTCCCTTGAGAGTCATGCCGGCTATTGTGTGTATCAGTCCTTCATGCCTTTTATTGCTGTGTGGTGTCCCATGCGATGGCTGTCCCACAATTAGTTTAATCATCCCCCGTTGAAGGACATCTTGGGGTAGTTACCAGCTCGGGACTATTTTGAATAAAGCTGCTGTGACCATTTGTGTACATGTTATTTATTGCATAAGTTTTCATTTCTCTGAGATAAATGCCCAAGGGCACAATGGCTAAGTCATATGGCCATCCATTTTAAGTTTTATTTTTTATTTTATTTAAATGTTTATTCGTTTTTGAGAAGTGGGGGGAGGGACAAAAGCAGGCGGGGAGAGGGGGGACAATCCATTTTAAGTTTTATTTTTTTTATTTTTTATTAAAAAATTTTTTTTAACATTTATTTATTTTTGAGACAGAGAGAGACAGAGCATGAGCTGGAGAGGGTCAGAGAGAGAGAGAGAGACACAGAATCCGAAACAGGCTCCAGGCTCTGAGCTGTCAGCCCAGAGCCCGATGTAGGGCTCGAACTCACAGACTGCGAGATCATGACCTGAGCCAAGTTGGACGCCCAACTGACTGAGCCACCCAGGCGTCCCCCATTTTAAGTTTTAAAAGAAACTCTTATCCAGAATGGCTGTGCCATTTTCCATTCCTGACAGCATCGTCTGAGTGGTCCGGTTTCTCTGCATCCTTGCCAGCATTTGGTGGTGTCACTATTTTTTATTTTATCCGTTCCGGTGAATGTGTGGGAATGCCGCACTCTGGTTTTGAACTTGCGTTTCCTTACATCTCTTCATGTGCTTCTTTGTGAATCTTCAAGTTTTTCAGTGACGAAAATAAAGTGACAACTACATATTGCCAAGTTACTAACCACGGGTACATTTTTCTTAGAGTCAGAAAGGAGCTACTCTGGGCTCTTTGGGTCGTTTTTTTTAGGAGCCGGGAACCCTCCAGAAGGCTGCGGAACATGCAGAGGATACACAGGCGGGAGCACGCAGAGATTGAGCCCAGGTTGAAGGAGCAGTGGGTGTTAGTTGAACACTGACTTTAGACCGAGTGAGACCAGGCACTTGGACTTTACTGAGCGCTCCCACAAATCCGCAGTGGGGTCGAAGAGAGTGAGTACTTTGCTATTTGCCCAAACAGATGGCAATTCGAAGAACCAGAATTTAAAACTAGGCCTGTGGACTCCTCTTATACTCTCCATTACAGCATTTTCTGATGAGAGTCTGGAACAGAAATAGGGACCCAGATTCTGGCTGATTGAACTTTCCAGTTACACCGTTGGATCCTTGATGAGGGAGTGTCTCTCCTCCTTCAGTCTCCGGACCCGGTTGGGTGAAGTGAACATAAAGTGAATTAACGTGCATCGTCCGTACACTTGCGATTTCCCCTCTTATCACTCGGCTTCCTGAGGGGCCGGAAAAGATTCTGACTCCTATTATCCAACCTTTTCTCTCTAATTCAACAAAGCCTATTAATGCCAGTTTATCATCTTTCCTTGGATTTTTACATCAGAGACACATTCCGCCACCAAAGGCAGGCCCCTTCAAGGCATTACATAGCTTTGCACAAGGGTCCCGGGGGTGGGGGGGGCCCGGGAGGAGTGGGCTTGGCGGTGAGCCAGGGAAGGCGTGCAAGACCGGGGAAGGCGTGGCACCGGGCCCCCCTCTGCAGAGCACCTGCCTCACCGGCTTCGGCTTCTCTGAGCCGCAGTGACAGACTTCTTCCTTATCTGAGCCACTGCCCTCCTGGGCGTGTGTCGCACACAGCTGAGCCTGCATCTAGCCAACGCAGGTAGTGCCCCCGTGAACGGCCCTGTACCACCCACCTCCCTTCTCTGCCCGCTGAGGACAAGACTAATCTGTCCTCGTCCCGGGGCGACCTCATGTCCTCACTGCTGCAGACCCTACCAATCATTTGGAGTTGCCCCGGGAGATGAACCCAATGCCACCCTTGTCTGGAGGTGAAGGACGCCACAACCACGTCCCGAGGACTTCTGCTCTGCAGACGAGCCCGTGTCCCTGTTGGTCTGCGGTGTAACCCGAGGCCTTGGAGGTAACCTACGCTCGTGGCATTTACAGGAGAGGATATGGCAGGAGCGAGACCCTTAATGTTGCCCGCTCGAGGACACCCAGCCATGGCTCGGCAAAAGATGTGGCATTCAGAATTTATATTCATCTGGGTCGGCTGCTGAACATTCTGCAGCAAAAGGAGGGCATCCCTTGGGGGCAAGACTATATCTCCCAAGCCACTTATCCCCAGTTGGCCCGTAGTGGTAGTTCTTGAAATGGTTTGTTTTGAAAAGAGGAAGGGAGCAAGGCGGGCACCCACCCAGAGAAGGCCCACGTCCCTGTCAGAGACGCAGGGCAGCTCTATCTGGCTTGTATTCCACGCCTAGAGGCAGGTTGGTTTTCCTGCCTCTGGGATGCTCTTGGAATACATGAACAAACACGTCCCGAGGGCCATCCAGGCCCCCAGGAGTCTGGTGCCCTGGCCAAGAGCGCCAGCTCCAGAGGTGGGGGGCCGGGCCGGAGTCCCAGTTCCTCCACTCCCCCAAGGAGAATACTTCCAGAGGGCTCTACAAGTGTCCGTTATAACACAACTCAAGAGCAGATAAAGTGACAAAGACATTTTTAGTATAAAATGGGGGAGTCCTCCTTGGAAGATTGATCTGTACGTGCTTAATCCTGAAGCCAGAGCAGACCTGCCTCCACGGGGATGGTCCTAAGCCTGCCCAGCTGTCTCCGTGGAAAGCGAAGAAATGAGCGAGTGGTGGGGGAGGGGGCAGGCCGAGTTGATGGAACGAAATTCAAAAGTGTTAAGGAGGACCATCTAAGGATGGATAGCTTGCTCAAGCAGCCCTGGGCGGAAGGTGACACAAATCACTAGCAATCCCTTCCCCACGAAAGAGGCCAGTGTGTGATGTGTTCAAGCACATGAGGCAGCAAATAAATGGGCTGCTTTTACTTGGACAGCCAAAGCGCTGACCCCAGGGTTTGAGCTCTGTCTTTGGTTTCAGAAGCCAGGGATGCCTGATCTTCTGGTTCCTTCTTGGAAGAATCATCAGTTTGAAGCCATACACATCTCAGATATTTGGATGTGAAGTTTCTGCGGGATTAGATCCAGGGATCCAGGCAGCTGTGATATTGTGATTTATAATAAGAAATGTAGGCTGGGTCTTCCCCCACTTCTGGCAAAGCTCCTAAAACCCTTAGAATTGCCTAAGAGAGCTCTCTCTGCAGGAGTCTTCTGTTTTGCTAACGAGGCCACTTTGGGAATACACCTAAGGATGGGGCTGGTTCCCAGGAAAACCGGTGGAGGGATGAGAGGGCTGGGACTTTCAGTCCCTCCCCCTGATCTCTGGGAGGGGAGGGGGGCTGGAGGTTGAATCAATTACTAACGACCAATGACTTAATCAATCGTGCCTATGTCATGAACCCTCCATAAAACCCCAAAAGAATAGGGTTTGGAGAGCTTCTGGGTTGATAAGTGCTTGGAAGTTTGGGGGCAGTGCCCTGCTCAACAAGGAATATCATGAGCAGAGCCCCCAAGTCAAGCTTCTACCCCACAAGGCATGGGCTGAACTTGTAAGTAGGCCCTCCGGTTGTGGGCCACGCAAGCATAGTCTGATGCTGTAAATGAGCATAGAACGTGTGGACAGGGGCAGTAATGTCTGGCCAGGCTGACTAGGTGGGCACTGGGGCAAAGGAGAGCACTGGGGTTTACTCTCATCCTGGTGTGAGCCCTTCATTCAAACCTCCGGGGTCCTTGGCAAGCAGCGGCCACTGTGTCCCCAGCACATTCCCTGTCTGGGTCTTAATTCTCCCACTCCCTGGGTGTGCAGACCCCCCAACCTCTGTCCCTTCTACAATCAACTTACAGATGCCTTCCCTACCACCCTCCAGGAGGATCCTAACAAGGAAAGGTCCGGCAGCCTTGGACACTGGAGGGCACAGCCCGTGGCTCAGGGACTATGGCCCCCAGCACCGTCTGTCTAGGCTTAGATGGTATGAACATTTTCCTACAATGAAAAGCTTGTTGGTGGGCAGGGTGGAGGCCAGCCTGTGAGTGACTCCCTCCTCTGCCAACCAGTGGCCCAGCCCTGGCTCAGGCTGATGCCTACCTGGCTCTCTCTCTCTCCTCTGGGCCACCCGCCTGAACTTGCATTTCTGAGTCTTGCGGTCCACAGTTCGGTGAAATCTGATGGGCTCTGCTTCCTCTTGGCCTCTGTGCATTGGAGGAATATCGACCCTCGGGTGGCAGCCGGGCTTGCAGAGCAGAGGCACTGGGGCTCCATTTACACCGCTAAACCCGTTTCCAACCTTATCGTCATCCAGGGCCCTCCCCCCAGAATTACTAGCTTTGCTGGCATCTTGTACAAATGCCCCACCCTGTCATACAGGAGGGGACAGCTTTGCTGCAGCAGCCTGCCTTTTGGGGGGGGGGACGCTGTTAAGTTAGCTGTTGTCCCTGTGGCGGGTCTCACTTACCATCAGCGTGCTGTCTAACCCCCCCCCCCACCCACTGCACCTCAGGGCTCTTTCTTGACAATGACAATGGCCCCGCACACAGGAGTCCTTCCTGATCCACGGGGGACATGTTCCAAGACCCCCCAGTGGATGCCTGAAACCATGGAGAGTACCAGACCCCATATGGACTACATTTTTTTCTGTAAGCACAAATCCGCGATAAAGTGTAATTCCTAAGCTAGAACACTACACTAACAAGAACTAATTAGAACGATTATAATATACTATAATAAAAGTTACGTGGATGTGGTCTCTCCCTCTCTCAAAATATCTTATTGTACTGCATTCACCCTTCCTCCTTTGATACAAAGGCTACGAGTGAGGTGAATGGCGGGGGCATGGTGACCTAGTGCTAGGCCGCCTTTTGACCACGAGTGAGAGGGGGGATCATCTGTTTCTGGACCGTGGTTGACCCCGGGTGACTGAAACCTCACAGAGCAAGCCCAGGATATGGTTGGGGGAGGGTCTCCTGTGCCATAGGGGGCAGCAGAGATCGACTTCAGCCTCTTGCAGAGGACAAAGGGACCCACAGGCCAATACCTAAGTGGGCTTGCCTGCCATCTTGGGTCTGGGACCTGGCAACTGGTACGTTCATTTCAACTGCTAAATAATCTGCTTTGAAGTAGTTTGCGTAATGGGAAGAGGGTGTGTGCACTCTTAAAGTATTACACTGATGTGTTGTGTATTTTCCCGTGGCTTTTCGCGTATTGAAGCAATGCGATTTAGGGGCGGTGAGGGGAGAAGGTGGATATCACCTTGAAGAAAGAAATCCTTATGCATTTTGAGTCTCCAATTAGAGAGTCTTCAATCCAAAGAAACAGTAGTCTTGAAAGCCAGACTTCGTCGATGCAGAGAAGTTCCAAATTCAAAAGCTTCCATTTATATGAGAAGAACAACCATCGGTCATTGGCCCTGTCAACGCTGAGTGTTATCGCAAGACATGGTGCATGGGGGAAGCAGGAAATGGTGTCTGAGAACAGCCTGCTACCCCAGACGGGGAAAATCCCTCCCGGCACTTGAAAATGCTTAGAGAAGTCTGAAAGAGATGAGCCTTTTTTAAAAAAATGTTTAAATGTTTATTCATTTTTGAGAGAGAGAGAGAGACAGACAGAGTGCAAGCAGGGGAGGGGCAGAGAGATGGGGGAGACACAGAATCCGAAGCAGGCTCCAGGCTCCGAGCTGTCAGCACAGAGCCTGATGTGGGGCCCGAACCCTAGAACTGTGAGATCATGACCTGAGCTGAAGTCGGACGCTCAACTGAGTGAGCCACCCAGGCGCCCCCTCCTTTTTTTTAAATGTTTATTTATTTATTTGGAGAGAGAGGGAGCTCACGAGAGCATGGGGGAGGGGCAGAGAAAGAGGGAGAGAAAGAGAATCCCAAGCAAGCTTTGCACCCTCAGCACAAAGCCCTACGAGGGACTCAATCTCACGATCCATGAGATGGTGACCTGAGCTGAAATCAAGACCGGAATGCTTAACCAACTGAGCCACCCAGGCGCCCCTGAAAGGGATGATTCTTGAATTAAGATGTTTCCTGGGCCTCTGAGAAGGTCTGGGTGAAAGGGACCAGGTAATAAAAATCTCAGTGGACACCTCAGATAGGTCAGGAGCAAGCCCAAGGGCATCTGGCTTACCCAGTAGTGCCCTCTGCAGAGGGTAGCGCTGGATAAAAGCCTGAGAAGGGACCCCACACAGCTCATGCAGGGGTGGTGTGGGGAGCCACCTGCCAGTTCCCAGTCTCCACCATGGAAAGGGATGAGAACATAGGGCTCTGAAGACGAGGCCTGGCATGGTGACCAGGAGGCCGCAGGTGCAATGGCCTCAGGTGAAGCAAGAGTGCGGGCCGGGGACCACAGCCTTGAATGCCAGCCCCCGCAGGTCCAAGTCTGCATGGGGCTGCCGGGTCCTCAGTGCACCCAGGCACCAGGCCTTCACGACCCAGAGCTGGGACTGAGGCTCCTGGAACGGAAGAGATGGTTCTGAACAGGAAGACGCGGTGTTACAGGGAGAAGTGGGTCTCTCCCGAGCCAGCCCCACTCATCAGTCGGCATATAGCCTCCAGAGCAGGATGGGCGTGCTTACTACCCTGACCTTGACAAAAGCTAGCCTCTGCCGCACGGAGAGCCGGGACCATCTGTCCAGAGCAGCACCGCTTCATCACAGAGCCTTCCCTTCCTCTGATTCTGAGCCCCCGGGGTGTCCCCTTGGAGCTCAGGCACCTTCCCCGGCCTGGCCTGCAGCAGTGGGGGAGCTGGGGGCCCGGCTGAAAGAGACACAGTCTTTGTGTCCTGGAAACAGGAGGGGGGGTTGTTGAGAAAGGACCAGCAGTGGGATGCCCGTGGACGAGCCAGAGGGGGACGAGGCTCAGGACAGCAGGCCTCCCTCCGTATCCCTTACCCTCTGCCGCCCTGGCCCAGCTGCCTTCGGGCAGTTTCGGGCTCCAGCTGGCTTATCTAAAAGCAAGGGTAGGGCCACCCACCTCGCCGTGGAGCGTTTCAGACCTGACTTGATTGCTCCCTCCTTGGATCCCCAAGCCCTGGGCGGTGGCACCTGGCACTTCGTGGTCCTACCTCGTGTCCTAAGTAACCTGACATATATATATCTTGACTCTTTTGGAGCGCTTACTGTGAGCCTGGCTGGCCTTGTTCTCAGCCCTTGACCACTGCTGTCCCTGTTTTACAGTTAGGAGACCGAGGTCAGCTAACTTGCACGTGGCTGAGCCAGGCTTGGAAAACAGGTCCTCTCTCACCCTCCTGGCCACGCACTATCTCTTCCTTCTTGTGCACAGGCCTCTCGGGTCCTCACTGGCATCGCCCTGGCTCACGCTCCATGAGGGTAGCACCACCGCGGGGCTTTCTCACTATTCATCCCAAGGCTGTGCTGTGCCAGCCAGAGGCGGACTCGATAAGTCTCTGTAGAATGAATGATGGTGGGGCGGGGGGCGGGAGGGGGGGGCAGGTGTTGAGGGACTTTATTCTCTCAGATGGTGTCTAATGTCTAAAAGTGTCGTCTGAACCATAGAGGACCTTAGAGATTCACCTCCTGTCCAGAAAACTGGTCCCCAGGGGTAAGGCAGCGTTCTTTACCCTTCCACCTGTGGTCTCAGTCTCCTCTGGTCTCTCAGTTCTCAAACCTCTTGAGCCTCAATTTCTTCCACTCTCTCCCTCATGGATCGTTATAGGTAGAAGACTATGTATGTTTCTGCCTTTCCACCAAAATGATCATTGAAATGCATTTCTAAGAAGCTCTAGTTTCCAGCTCTGACCCACTTCTGCCAGCTTAATACTTCATCTCAGGGCTCCTCGGGCAGAACAGATGTGGTCTGTCTCTCTTCCTTTCTCCTTGTCTCCTTGCCTCCATTCTTTCTCCTCTCTTTCCTCCCTCCCTCCTCCCTCCTCCTTCCCTTCCTTCCTCCCCCATCCTCCTTTCCTTCCTTCCTTCCTTCCTTCCTTCCTTCCTTCCTTCCTTCCTTCCTTCCCAAAATAACCTATGGATATACTCAACATAACTAAGCCCACAGGAGGGCATAAACACAATCAAAGGTAAATACCTCTGTCCTTACAATTCCATCTCAGGACTCATTCTTGGGAAGCTGACTGCCTTCTTCTCTCTTTGCTTATTTTCTAAAGCTCTTCTGATTGTTACTTATAACTCTCTTATCTTTCACAGCAGATTGTGCACAGATAGAGAACAGTATCTGTAAACAACCTGCTCTGAAAGATAAGGGATTGGGTCTCATAGGACATCTCATCATCTCCTCTCTTCCCCGATTTTTGGTATGATGAGGTTATTTTGATTCTTTGTAATAGTTAATCGCCTGCTAAAAACAACTTCATAAATGAGAGTGTTACTGAACGTCTAAGAAAGGAAATGGAATTTTTTTTTTTGCCACGGAAATCTTTCCTCTCAAAGAAGAATCATCCAAGCATCAGGTTAAAATGGTTTTCCTTAATCCATAGCTACCTCAGTGTTTACTGCTTATTTCCCGTATCTTTCCCTGTCTTTGGTTCATTTCCTCTTTTGCTGGTGTGCATCGGTGGATAATTTTGTTTGTCATAGTTTGCAAAAATGCACAACTTTATCTGAGCCCATGCATATGTCTATCTTTCACTTCGATTTGTTTGACGATTTATTTTTGCCTTAACTTTTTTTTGGGGGGGGGTAGTGAGGTATCATTTGGATACAGTAAGGAAAACCCATCGTAAGCATACAGCAGGATGGGTTTTTGTAGGTGACCACCCCCCATATTAAGATACAGAATATTTATTTCCATTACCTGGGAAGTTCCCTTCTGGGTCAATGCTATTGCCTCATCAATTCAGAAAACTATTGTGGTCTCCATTGCCATAAATTTGTTTTGCCTGTTCTGAAGTCATAAAAATTGATTAGTGTCTACTCCACGTTTGCCTTCTTTCATTCAACATGTTGACTCTGCGATTATCCCCTGTTGTTGTGTGTACCAGTAGGTTGTGCGTTAAAAGTTGTGTGGTATTGGGGCGCCTGGGTGGCTGAGTCAGGTGAGCGTCTGATCTTGGCTCAGGTCACGATCTCGTGGTTTGTGAGTTCGAGCCCCACATGACTTTCAGAATATTAAGGAATGTTTTTGTTGCCATCGACAAGACGGATGTCATCTTTTTAGTCTTGTTTTTATGTAAGCCAGGTGTTTTCATCCCTCTTTGCTGAAGTCCTGTAGTTTTACCAGGATGAGGGTAGATGTGGGTGTTTTTTTTTTTCTTATTAAAATGGTTTGATTTTCAGTGAGTCCCTTCGATGTGGAAACTCCTACTCTCCCTCAGGAAATCATTCTCCTCTTAGTTATTTTTGTCCTTACTCCATTTTCTTTAGTGGAAACGCCCATTGGACAGATGTTCGGGAACCCAGGCTCATCTTCTACCTGTTTTAACTTTTCTCTCATTTTCTATCCCATGTTTTATATTTCTGCCTTAAGTCCTGGGAGATTCCTTGACTTTATGTGTGGCATGATCACGAAGTCAAATGAACTTCTGCCCTCCAACAGATCCTTGGAGGATGAATCTGTGGCTCCTTCTGAGCCAAATAACTATGGTGTTAAAAAAGGCCTATCACACTCCATTTCCTCATTGTAGATGAGAAAGCAATAACAAAGCCTCGGCCAAAGGGGTTAACTACTTAGTCAAGGTCATCCAGCAGTGAGTAGCAGAATCAGGGCTCGATCACCCAATTTTACTTTTCTATTACATCAAGTGAACGGCCCCGGAGGGAAGCCCCGCTTCAGCAGGGGCCCTTCATGGCCCCACTAGGTACACCGTCCAGTTGTGACTTCATTCCTGCAGAAACCCTGTCCCAGCAGCTGGGTCCTCTGCCATCTCCCACTTCCCTTGTCACCCTGGAGCATGTACCTGTCCCATATGCTCTAACATCTACATAAACTAACAGGCATATAAGGTGTTGGCTTGTTCTTGGACAATTCTGGATGTCTTCCCAGGGAAGCACCTTGAAGGCAGGGACTCACATTCTTCTCGTTCCTTCGCGGAGCATTGGCTCCACGAAGTGGGGGCCAGATATATTTGGGACTCTGCACTCTTGCAGGCGGGAACGTATCTTACTCATCTCCAAACACCAACCGACCCAGCAGGATGCTGGGGGCATTAGCAGAGACCTCATGACAGAATTTCACATCAATCTGAACCAGAAGATCAGACACACACTGTTTTTCTTCAGACCGTCTTTTCAACTCCGGGACTCCACGTGGCATAGTCAGTTCAAAACAGGTTGGCTTTGGAGACAGGAAGATCCTTCTCTTATTACCTCTGGATCTTCAAGCAACTGACCCAACTGTCTGACTCTCGTGTGAAGCAGGTCACTTCTAGGGGACCCAGGCGAGGACAGTGGTAGGGAAGAGGCTGCTGCGGTCTGTGGTGGTTACGAGGATGAACTTAGAATGTCACTTGTAGGTCGCTAAAAAAACCCCAGTTCCCTTCTCTTTCCCTTCCTCATCCGCAAATCCATTACCACCCACCCATTTCCCCTCTCCCTCAGCCCCTTACACATGGCTTCCAAGGAAAGGCTTTGCTATAAATTAAACGGAAATATCTTTAGTGATCAATCTGCAGAGCTTTGCCGAAGGAAGGATTGTTAAAATTTAGAACCTTTTGTTTTCTTCTTAATGAGCTACCTGGGACTGGAGGGGGTGATAAATATAGCCTTTCTCCTACATTTGAATCAGCCAGCTACAGTAGGATTTTTAAAAACTCATTCTAATTAAGCATTTGCATGGGCTGTACTCAATATTCATCCAGGTCTTTCCCTTTCTAATAAGCTACAACTTTCACTGCTGCAGGGCAGAAAGCCCCAGGGACCCTACCACGCTACTTGAAAACGGAAGCCAGTCCCTGCCCCACCCGGCACCCTATGTTCACTCACTGCCCAGTTTAGGGACTGGCACTGATCTCTCATCTGGTGAGCCCAGACACCTAACCCTGCCCCCTCCTTGCTAGGGGATCCAGGAGCCTGAAAGGCAGGCCGGGGCTGCAAAACCACCCATTTATATGTCTGACAAGAGCAGGACCCAGTTCATTGCAACTTCTGACAGAGGCTGCAGGGAGGTGGGAGCGGGGTTTGGCATTTTTGATTCCCTTCCATCAAAATGCAGGTGGGAGTTTCTAAAATGACACATGCAGATTCGATCACGAAAAGTTTTCCCGAGCACCAGCAGAAATGCTGTCACCTCGCTCTCCAATTCTTCAAGGTGAACCACCCAGGCTTTCTCTTCTGTTCCTACCCTTGGGTGACATCTTCACTTCCTGGTCTGTGGAGAAGCTAGTTGGGAACTCTCAAAGCTTTTATCCCTAAGTCAGGGAAGCTGCCAGTGCTCCCAGCTGGTTCCCCTTCCTCCTCCTTCCATGGGGGCACAAAGGCTGACTGCCCCTCTTGCCTTTGGTTCCCAGTCTCTTGCACTTTCTCAGGGCCCTGGGGTCTTGGAGTGTTCCTCCTCCCTCTTCCCTTCCTCCCCCACCCGCCATAGCTTCCTCTCCACTGCCATCCCCACTGCATTTCAGGAACCCCCAGTGTTGATGTGGGATCCACTTCCACACTGGATAGAGTCTCCCCAACCCCCCTCCACTGCCAGCCTGGCCCTCAGTCTGCCCTTCTCAGGCAAACTTGTCAAAGGAAGTATCAGCTGGCCCTGGGGCTCTGCAGCCCCTGTGTTTGCTGGCCCTGCATGGGCTCCCAACTGCCCTCTGACCCAGTTCTAAAAGGGAGTCACACACATTTTGAATAACATGATCAAATTTCGTAGGTTGGCTAATTGGCTGATAGGCATTCAAAACCTAGTTAAGTGCTTTTACTACCTCAAATTACATTGTATTCATGCTATATTTCTTTCTTTTATTTTTAAAAAATGTTTATTTATTTTGTAGACAGAGACAGACAGAGCATGAACAGGGGAGGGGCGGAGAGAGAGGGAGACACAGATTCCAAAGCAGGCTCCAGGCTCCGAGCTGTCAGCACAGAGCCCAACGTGGGGCTCGAGAACCTAAGTTCCACAAGGGTGGGGATTTTGTGTGTCTTTGTCCCCAGTGTCCCCACTGCCTGGGGCAGTGTCTGGCCCCTGTGTGCTTGTCCTCAATAACCCTTTGCTTTTAATTGTGTACATCATAAATGAACACAAAGCTGCCAATACTATAAAAAAAGCACGTATATTAACAACCCAGACCACCGTAACTTGTTAAAAATTGGGGAAATTAGGTGAAGGGTATCCAGGTGTTCGTCAAACTATTTTATTCCTTTCTCCATAAGCTTGACATTGAAAAAGAAAATCAGTGGGAAGAAAAATCCCGCCCAAAACAGTGTCTTTTCATTGCAGAGCTAGTTTTCATGATTGAAATTAATATTCCAGTAGGAAGATTTGGAAAATCGCCTTCATCTTTTTATCCATACTTGAGGACTAAACTCTGCAACAAAATTAGTTTTTCACATCTCCCCCCCCCCCCCTCCACACACACAAACGCATTTTCTCTTCACAAAGTCAGGGAGCAGGCTGCCATGTTCTTAGAACTACAAACCAGGCACTGTTTTTCTGTCTGGCGCCTTTGGTGGGCAGACAGAGACCACAGAAGTTGAAACTCCCAGAGGATCCTTAGATAATTTCCATGAGAAATGGCTCTTCAGAGTCTGATATACAAGGTTTCATGTCTGTCCAGATTCCTGTAGAATCACTTTCTTCTTTGGGCTCAGACACAGCGTGTTTGATCCTGATTTCTTTTAGTTAATCTGGGGGGCTTTGCCAAGCCCATGTCAAGTCCCCTTAGCGCCAGTAGGAAAGAGCAGTGAATATGGCCAGCCTGTTTATCATTGCCTATGGCGTAAGATCAGTATCCTGGAAGACCTGGGACATGTTCTGATATAGTTTTTAGGTTTCTTGTTGCTTTTTAGGACATGGTTGTAAAAAAAAAAAAGTGGAATTAAAATGGGATCCATTGACCAATGGCAAAGTATTATCAGACGAGCACGGCTAAAGAAAATCAAAAAACAATATGAACTTAGTCATTGCTGACCCAATAATTAGGAGAGCTCTCTCACTTCCCACAATCCAATCCAGGCCCTATGAATCAGTGGAGGTTTACATAGGCATTCAAGAGAGGGTGTAGAATAAATCATAGGTCCTGATCACAGACAAGTGATCAGAGTGGAGGCAAGGGCTCAGGAGCATCAAAGAATGTAAATATCAGCTAGGACCATGGGCTTGGCAAGGTCACCCTGAGAGAATATGTAGAGTAAGAAAAGTAAAGGACCAAAGGAAAACTTGATGGACATTGATGTTTAACCGGTAAACAGAGGAAGAGGAAAACATAAAGAGCACTTTTAGAGGGGAGGCATCTCTGAAGCCACAGGAAGGAATACAGTAGGTTCAAAAGAAGGAACCTATCATCAGCGCTAAATGCAAGGCGAGCGTGTTAAATGCCCAGTAAGAAAAGGAGAGAGAGTGGATAATGGCTTTAGCAAAATAAAAGATGGAAACAATCGATAAATCTAAGAGGAGCAATTTTAGAAGAGTGGTTTGCAGTATGTTGGGAAGAAACACACTCAAGAATGAATGGTAGCTGGCAGGGTGGGGGGTGTTGGAGGGTGGCGGATTGGGGACTGAGGTTGTTTGGTTTTTCTAAAAGATGGAAGAGATAGGACTATGTGGCTTTAAGGAAAGAGTCTTCAGGGAGGATTACAGCTGCAGCCTCAGCAAACAGCATGGGAGTGGTTAACTGAACAAGATCTTGGAGGAAGTAACACCGATGGGAAGATGAACTCTGGCAGCAGAAGATCATGTCCACCTGACTGGGGGCGGGGAGAGGGAGAGGGAGTCAGAGGCGGGTGCCCACCGGGGACAGATCTGTAAGACTCCCTGGAAGGGGGCTGCTTGGAAAGTCCTTGTTTGGTGATCATTTTCTCAGTGAAATGGGAAGCAAAATTGTCTGCTAGGAGGGAAGAGAGGGAAAACTTGGGTTGGAGGGTTTGGGCACATAGATAACTTTAATGAGCAGGTCGGGGTGGGTGGAGAAGGGAGCTGACGCAGGAGGTGGGCAGGGCTTGCGCTGAGAACCATCTGTTGCAGCATGGGTGTGCCAGGGGCATGATTTTCTCAAGTGGAGCTCAGTGGCCAGGGCATAGGGCTGAAGGAGTCCAATGGCTGGGTTGCCTTAAGGTTGTGGTTTTTCAGGTCAGGTGCCGTGGGAGGCCAGGAGAGTGCTGGGGGTTGGGGAGAGGAAAGTCGCAGTGGTGGACACAGACTCTGGGTTGACAGGGAAGGAACAGAAGCTGGGGGGGGGGGCAGCTGAAGACAGAGAACACAGCTTGTCTAAGGACCCACAATGTGATGAGATGGAAGAAGAAAGGCATCAGCAGTAAAAAAGCAAAAGGACTAGAAGGAGGGTGTAAGGGGGAGGACGGGATGCTGGAGTCACAGCTCATAGATGGACAGGTCCTGGTGGGTAAGGTCCCTGGTGGAGGGAGTGCCCTCCAGTGGTTGCTGAAGTTCAGCCGAACTTTTAGGGTGTGGGTGTCCCGTGGACAAAGAATCCTTCCAAGAAGATGGAGGACTTCAGGGCAGAGACTAGAGCCAGGAGCCAAGGTTGAGTGTGGACACAGAACAGCACCTCAAAGCATCCCAGCATTTCCCTGCCCTCTTTCCGTCCCTCCAGGATACTGATTGTCTATACCACCCTATTACATTGTAAGCTCTTTTGAGGGCCATGGTGCTTTTCTTCTTACATCACTTACAGCTTCAGGAGCAGTACCACTGAAGGGAAAACACACCAGATGAGAGGTGGGAGTGCCAGGATAAGCCCACCAGCCTGTATGTACCCATGGCTTCCAAGTTTGTCCCTGTGACCCCTTGCAGTTGATAGGAGCAAAGCTACATTTCAATTCAGTTGGGCTAGGAGATTACGAACCAGACAGCTTGTTTCCTATTATTACCTTCTCACTTGTCAGATTATCTACCTGTGATGAACATGGGCACCTCCCCGCCTTCACCCCAGACCATTTCCCCCCAATTATCTCCAGTGGGCATTTCTGGCTTATTCAGACTTTGGGGTTTGTCTTTTTACTCCCCTCCATTTCCCAGGTCCAATCTCAACCTGAGCACGGTTGCCACTTTCCCCCCGGTATCCTGTAACACCGCTGTCCTTCAGAAACAAAAGAGGTGATAAATGGTACCTTCTTTTCCCAAGACAGAGTTCCTCCACCAACCCTTGCTCTCAGGAATGTGCTTTTACATCCACTATCCCAATTGTCCAAGAGGATGCTTCTGTGCAGGAGCTTGGGATTCCCATTTCATCTTTTGTTTGAGAAAAGGTTAGAGAGAGCCAGGGGCTCCTTTAATATCAGGGACCTGGAATTCTCAGGGAACTGGGATCCCATTAAAACAATCCTTTATTAAAGGCAGTCGAATGCAACAGAGTGTGTTTGGGGGAAATGAAGGCAAGAGTGGAGGGAAAGAGAAAGAAGGATTTATGATGGTTTGGGATGGGCACATTTGGGCTGGTGAGCATAGTGGTAAGGTCTCAACACATCTGAGCCTGCTTGCGGGTGTGATTTATGCGAAGCAAGAGCCTTCCTGAGCCTGAATTTTAATGTCAGAGGAGCCAGAGGAAACCATTAGTTCAAACTGCCCCATTCTTGTGGTTTTGCCTGGGTGCACCCAATATGGAGGCTTCTATTTCCACGTCTCCATGACAACAGAGGATTACAGAAATTCACTCAGTCACAATTCTGGGCTGACAAGTGCCAGGCAAACATTGCATTCCTATTTTCATAACTGGCGGTGGACGGTGAGCTGGAAAGCAATGGCAATTTCATCAGGCAAAAGTCACAGCCATCACGGGGGGGGGGGGAGCAAAGAATGGCCCTCCTGGGGAGCAGGAAGGTTGGGTAAAGATCCAGAAACTCCCATCCCTGCCGCCAGGCAAGCTGCATTTGCCAGGGGCAGCTAAAAGGGGAAAGACACTCAGATACATTAAAGGTTATTGTTTGCCCCAGCTGAACTCACTTGTGTTTCAGCAAAAGACAAATTCACCTTCCAGGACCTCGGTCTGCATCAGCCCGCTGACTCCTCGATGCTGCCCTGACAGGACCTCCTCACCCTTTCCCTTTCTGCTCCCCGCAAAATCAGGGGCCTCTCACCGCCCATCTTTCCTCTTTGATATGCAGTGGTGAATCATAGCAAATAATGTCACATCACATAACATTTCCCCTGGGAGACTAAAGCTCTGAGCCTTGATTTTATGCAAATGGAGCCACTATGAATCACCCTTCAAGATGTCTCTAAGTCCCATTTTCTCAAGAGAAAACAATAAAAGAAAAATCTATGTTTGGGAAGAATCTCATTCTTAGGGCCACTAGATGGTCCCAGGATCTGGGATACTTGTCATTTGGTCTCCTTACCTCTGGTGACATGCTCGGGAGGATAATTCCTCAGATGTCCCTCCTGTACTGAAGAATGCCACTGTCCCACCTGGTGCAGCAACTGTCAGTCCTGGACTGGAATTTGCTGGCTAGAGGTTAACCTATTCCACAGGCTTAGAGTTAGGTTGTTGGGAGAACACAAAGTAATTTATGTAAATTAGCATACACCGATATGCAGAAATATGACAATCCATTTTCCCCAAATTCCTGACAGATAATATCTTGTCAGTTTCTCAATATGTTAGTCTATCAGTTTGGCAGATATATTTAGATCATATCAACTAAAATGTATTCAATACATTTTAATCAGTCTGTGCTAGGTATTGTCCCATACCTAATTTCATTTACTTCATGAGAAGACCTGTGTTGGCCTGTAACTTTAGCAGATGATGCATCTGAGGATAAGTGGCTGATCTGAGGTCAGATGGAGGTGGGGGTGTTGGGGTCCCCATCCTCTGTTCTCGCACCTCCACATATCTCCGCATGGATGCCTCCCTGATCAGCAAAGGAACCTCCTTAGCAGAGAACTTGTTCAGGCATGAAATGGTTTCTTCATGCGATATTGTTCCCGGACCCTGTGTACTCTGCTTGAAAACCACGCCCCCCAGGATCCTTCTAGGTTATTTGTTTGGGTCTATTTGAAGGACTCTTCCAGAGTTTGAGTCCTGACTTTGGTCTTCAGTACCTCCATAGTGCAAAACTCTGTACTGAATCTGCCAACCTCCCACCTGGTTGGTGGTCACCCAGGTCGTTCTCAGAACAGCCTGCTCTGCCCTGCTGGAGGAAGGGGTGATGTCAGACTAATGGGCATGGGCTTCTGGGTCACCCCTTTGACCGTTCAAGTGCATCAGACCCTCCCGCTCACTTCTCTGTGGGACAAGTCCTCAAACGACACCTTTAACAACTATTGCTAACTTTTTAGGTATGAAAATCTTCTTGTGATTATATTAAATAAAAGAGTCTGTATCTTTTAGAGACACATATGAAAGTACCTACAGATGTGGTAATAAAATTATTACTTCAACACTATCCAGAGAGGGGGGATGGGTGAAATAACAGATGAAACCTTCATTTTGTTGAAGCTCGGTAATGGATATATATGGATTTGTTACATCATTCTTTCTACTTAAGATAGGTCCGGAATTTTCCAAAAATTGCAGATAGATAAACAGACAGACAGATAGATAAAGGTAAAAAAAAAAAAATCAGCATTAGGCCCTTGCCCCAGGAACACACTCTTTCCCTCTCTCAACTTATAGTTCCTTTCCTCTCTGCTGCTCTCTGATAGGGTTTAGTCCTTTTCCTGGAGTGGGTGAGGCCTTTGGACCTGCTTCTCTGACTTCTTGACTAGGATTTTGCCTCTACTTAAAGTTTTGCCTGAACCTCATAGTCTGGCTCTGCCCACAGCATAGAGTGCAATGCCTTTCTCCACAAAATTTTGTAGCAGAAACCGTCTCGTTCGCCCTGGGAGATTTAAACAATTGAAACATTCTTTACAAAGCTCAGAAGCTTTCATGATCTCCTATTTAAAAAATGAGAAAACAGAGGCTTAAGTAAGCTACCCAAGGCCACACCACTAGAGGACTGATAGGACTAGCCTTGTGAATGCAAACTGACTCCAGAAACTGCCTTTCTGCCACTGCAACATATAGACGCAACACATGACAACTCTAAACTATCAAGCCCAGCAAGAGGTGACCCCACTAAAAGAGTAGGGTGTCATTTTTATTTCAGTATTAAAGAAGTATTTGGAAAACAGAGAAAGTAACTCACAATCCTATCATTCTAACAAAATAGATAGTGGTTTTTTCTTTCTACATATATTTTATATAATTATGTTCAAAATAATAAAAAGTATACATTTTTATGTTTTGATTTTTAAGTATTATATCATAGACACTTCTTCGTCTTGCTTTCCTTCATAATATCGTTTCAAATATGCTCTAATTTTATTGCAAATCCTCTTATTTGGGGACTTTTTTGTTACTCCCAATTTTCTGCTGCTTGAAATAATCTAGGAACGCATATCTGGAGGCATATAGTGTGTTCTTTTTTATTTTTCTTTTTGTGTAAATTCCGGAGATAGTATAGATTATTAGAATGAAGGTTAAATCAGTTATGGTGTTTGAAACTTACTGCTAATTGAACTCCAAGTTGAGAGAACCGTTTATGTCCTATGGTATTTTCACTATATCCTTTCAAGCCTTGGGCATCAACAAATATTTTCTTTTCTATTTTATATACAAAGAATACGAGGTTGGTTTAATTTAAATTTGTCTTATTTCTAGTCCGTGGAATATCTGGGTGGGGAGCCATGATTCTTTCGGCATCCTAGGGTAGCCTGTCCCTGAGCATCATTTATACTCATACACATACATTGGAAGGAAAGCTACATCCTGCCTCATTAGTGCTGCTAACACACACAACGCATGCTCACAGCAATGGCCTCTGAGCCCTCAGCACATATTGCTCGGGGAAAGAAAAAACTGGAAGAAATGTAAGAACATCAGGTGCTGACATGTCTTCTTTACTAAGCCTAAGTTTTGCCACTTAGTAATGTAATGGCAGTTGTGCCAACAGCTCTAGCTTCTATGACTTTCTTCATAATCCTCTAAAATTGCCATCTCTCAGTCTGAGAAAAATCTCTTTCAAGTTATTAAGGCTTGATCACATCTTTTTCTCTTCACAAAACCGCAATTTTGTTCTAATTATAAGTTTAATTAAGACATGCAAATTGGAGAAAATCTGCGAAGCAGGAATGTTTTTAAAAGGGAACAAAAGTAATTTGTAATCCTGTCATCTCAAAAAGCCACTCTTTGATGTGTTCTATTCTTACTGTGTATATAAAACAAAATTGCTGTCACACTCTATCTATTCAGTTTGGTAGCCTGGTTTTCAACATTATGTTGTGAGGACGCAAACGGTCATTACATGGTTTCTAAAAATGATTATTTTAAATATTTTATTGTAACTAATCTCTACACCCAGCATAGGGCTTAAGATCAAGAGTCACATGCTATACCAACTGAACCAGCCAGGCATCCTTAAAAATGATTTTTAATATCTACATAATGTTATATAATTACAACAAGCAAAGTACAATAATTACATAATATTTAGGTAATATTACTTAAGCATATCACCATTTATTTTATGATTTTCTTAATGTTGGTTATCTAGATTGTTTTCAAATTTTCACTGTTATAAATAATAACCCAGTGGACATACTAGTCCATGTAAATAGCAGGCTAAGCAAATGCATTCTTAAGAACAAAGACTCTATAGCGGGCACCATACAGGACCGGGAATTGGGAGGCCTGGGTTCTGGTCCCACTTTGTGATTGTGTGACTCCAGCAAAGCCATGCCATATCGCTGAGCCTCAGTTTCCTCATACATAAAACAAAGGGTCTAAGTAAGTGATCTTTCCAGGTCCTTTCAAAGCTAGCATTTTATAAGTATACGCTAAAACCACAACTTTCTGTTTATGAACATTACACTTCATCATATCTCCAAAGAATTTTATAGTTTTTATTATTTTTGCTTCTGCACATGTCAAGTGAGAATATATATGGGAACATTTAGTGACGATAATGAGAGAACGACTCTTGTAGCTCGTTACATGTGGAACGTCTAAGCTGTGCTCATTAGCAAGCACAGTAGAGTTAGATTACTGTGAGCAATTAAGAGGAGAAAACAATAATTAAGCAAGTGGAAATACATGAGATGAAATACAGTCTACACCCTCTATAGAATATCTGTCCATGTATACAGAATGTATGGTGGAACAGGGGGACATTTTTTTGTGGCAAGTTTCAAATGGGAAATAAAAATTTTCCAGCTAGAAGTCTCTCTGCATTCAAGGGCGACTAAAGATAATACAGGGCAAAAGAAAATAAGAACTGGAGTAATTGAGGCTGCCAGAAATCCCCCAAGGTCTAGTGCAAAGGCTATTATTAAATCTAGTTATTGTCATGCTTTAATCCTCTCCAAAACTCTGGCACAGAACTGACCCTATTGGGTCACTGGTGGTTTATCTCACAAAGCCCAGAGAAAGGATCTAAGCCTTAGTAACATTTTCTTTTTGGTCATGAAAATATTTAAATACAAACAAAGAACAAAACTGTTCCATATGTTCCCTTTTGATAATAACGCTAACCCAGCTTCGGCTTTGCTAGACTGACAATCACCTTAAAGTTTTCCCTAGAGTCACAGGAAGCAAAGGGGTAGGAGATTTAGCATTTATAGTGTCCTAGAGCCAAAAGTAGCAAATGAGGCAGAACAGGGTGTAAGGCCATGCTGGGAAAGACCTTTCAGGTCATGGCGAGGACGCTGACCTTTTATTCCAAGTGTGGGGAAATCATCACAGCAGTTTGAGCAGAGGAGTGACCATAATACAATTTATGTTTAAAGAGGACTCCTCTGGCTGCCTTGTGGAGAATAAACTGGGGCAGGAAACAGCATAAGCAGAACAGAAGCTGGAGACCACGCAGGGCCTAGCAATAGTCTAAGTGAGAGAAGACAGTGGTTTGGAGTAAGATGGTAATGGGTCGGAGGGGGATGAAATGTATTTGAATATGTCTTAAAGGTAAAAGAAGAACTTACAGGATTAGTTGAAGGATTGGATATATAGTTTAAGAGCAAGAAAGATTCAAGAATGACAGCAAAGCTTTTGGCCTGAGCAGATGGATGAATGGTACACAATTTGCTGAGATAAGCTGCAGAGGGAGATTTGGTGAAAGCCAAGAGCCAATTTGGGGGCATGCTAAGTTTGAGAAGTCTATTGGATGGTGTGGTGGACAGAATAATGGTGCCCTATGGATGTCCACATCCTAATCTCTAGAACCTGTGAGTGTGCATTTTGATATGTCCAGGGGAAATTAAGGTTGCAGATGCAATTAAAGCTGATAATCATCTGACCTTGAAATAAAACTATCTTGCATTATCTGGTAGGGCCCACTGTAGGAGCCAAATGTGGAAGAGGGAGGGAGAATCAGTGTCCAAGTTATGTAATATGAATAAGACTGACTAGCCACTGATAGCTTTGAAGATGGAAGGGTCCATGAGCCAAAGAATGTGGGGAGCCTCTTGAAGCTAGAAAAGTCAACAAAATGGATTCTCCCCTACAGTCTCCAGAAAAGAATTCAGCCTTCTGACTCACCTTGATTTTAAGCCCATTGAGATCCACTTTGGACTTTTGACCTCTAGAACTATAAAATATAATTTTGTGTTGTTTTAAGCCACCAAGTTTGTTGCATGTTGTTATAGCAGCCATGGAAACTTAAACACAGGTGGCCAAATGATATGTTGTCCAAACTGGGACAATTTTGAATGGAAGAAGTTCTATTAATACTTAACAGAGACAATAGTTACAAATCAAAACTGTCCTGGAAAAATAGATATGAGGCCATCCTACCCTTCTGCCATGGGATTGGAGATGTCAGGAGCTGTGTCTTCTATTTAGGAGAGAGGAGGGGGATAGAGAATTAAATCTGGAAGGTGCTCTCATGTATATGGTATTTAAAGCCATGGACCTGGATGAGATCACAGGGAAGTGAATATATGGAGTGAAGAGAAAATAACCAAAGATGGAGCCTACTCTTAGAGGTTTGGAAGAACCAGAAGATCCAGTAGAGAAAACTGAGAAGGCACACGCAGTGAGGTAGAGGGAAAGCCAGGAAAAAGAACAAATAAACTCAAGTCAATAAAGGGTTTCAAGGAGGCAGAATTGACCAATTATATCAAATGATGGGTGAGAAGTCAAGGAAAAAGAGGAGTGAAAACTGATAACTGGGTTTGCAATGTGGAGATCATCGGTGAATTTTAGAATAGTGATGTTAGTAGAATGGCAAGGCAAATCCCTGGCAGGAATGGATCAAAGAGAATGGAGACAGAAAGCATAGCCACCCTTTTCAAGTTGGCTCTAAAAGAGAACAAATTGGGGCAGTCACTATAGGATAGAGGCTAGGGAGGGTTTCTAAAAGATGGGAAGTATTAGAGCACATTTGTATGCACAGGAAAGATTTAGTAGAGGGAAAATATTCAAGGCAGACAGGATGTAAGTGCTGGAGCAAAGTCCTCAAACAGATGGGAGGGAATAGCTCCTGGGGGATTTGGTCTTTAATAGTCACGTGGACAAATCTTCCGATGAGGAGGAAGAAAGGATGAAAAGACATTTATATTGGTATTTTTGTTTTTATTGGAAGAATAAGGAAGTTCTTTTCTTATTGGTTTCAACTTCTCTGTGAAACAAGAAATGAGGTCATCAGCTGAGAGTGTTAAAGGACGGAGTAGAGAAAGAGTGTTGCAAATTTGAAAAAAAAATGAGAAAAGGGAAGAATAACATCTGAGAGATTAGGAGAACTTGATGTCAATGACATGATAAAAATGACCACCACCGCCACCACCACAAAACACCCCAAAACCCAAAAAACAAAACACCCACAGAAAATAAGCCCCCCAAATTATGAAACATAAAGGACATAAATTGTAATTTGTTTTGGGCAGTGGAAAAAAACAGATATTTTAAGAAGGAGAAAATAAAAATAAAGACAAACTATTAGCACTTAAGAATAGCTGAGAATGTCACTTCAGTCTTTCTATTACTGCCTAGCTGGCATTGCCAGCCTGTGTGAATGTATTTGTTCAAGCTGAACATTGCACACACAATCCTTACTCCCTTCATGGGTTCACTAGCTCATCTGGGGTTGTAGTTTCTTTCGGTTTCTTTTGGCTATGATAGCAAAAAAGTCTTTTTTCCTGAGGAGTGGCTGTGTCACTGCCTCTCTCTCTCTCTCTTTTTTGTCTTTCTCCCATTATTCATATCCTCTCTTCTCTCCCCATAACATACCCCATAACTTGGTTTCTACCTTTCCAGGTTTGGACATACAGTAGTTTGCACGCTAGCCAGCTGGGCTATTTCAGCACCACGGACAGCAGCCCCCGTCCCTGCCCCGCCTTCCCTCCACTTCATCCCAAAAGGAGCATTTTGGTCATATTCAGCTTATATTTCTCTGTGCCAGGTACTGTAATAGCTGTTTGAATAACAGTTGGTCTTTGGCTTCAAAGAGATTTGAAGGGGAGGGGGAAACAGGCTACCAACACAAGTAAAATATAGAGAACTAGGATAGGTAGTCATAGAACATTGTGAGAGTATCTAGGAAGGAAAGCCCTAAGTGGACACAGGAAGGTATAAGGGAAAGCTTCCTGGAATAAGAGACATCTAAGTTGAAATCTGAAGGCATTAGCTGGCCAGTGGAGATACGTAAGGAAGCGTGCTTTTGGCAGAGGCAACAACGTATGCAAAAGCCTCAGGGCAAGAGGACATGGCTCACCTAGAGAAATACAATTAGTACTGTACACTTAGAATGTTGGAAGAATAAGGTGCCAGGAAGGAAGGAAGAGAGGCCCTGTGCTGTGTGATCGATATAGGCATGTGTACGGTGCTTAAAGGAACACAGCTGAGGGAGTAATTAATTATTGTGGGGTGAGAATGAGGGGGCAGAAAGCTCTAGCGAGGCAGCAACATTGAAATTTGTCCTTAATAGTACGTAGGAGCTTTCTGGATCTCCCCATGGGGATAAGGGGAGAGAAGATTCGACAATAATTTGATGAGGGCTGTCTATCCATATGGTAGCTGCTAGCCACATGTGCCTATTGAAATTTAAATTAAATTTTATTAATTAAAATTAAGTAACATTAGAAATTCAGTTCCCCAGTCACTGATCACATTTCAGGTGGTCAGCATCCACATATGGCTAGTGGCTACCATGTGGGACAATGTGGATCTAGAACGTTTCCATCATTGCACAAAGTTCTCTTGGACAGTGCTGGGCCGGAGGAAACAGCACATGCAAAGGTTCAGAAGCTTGCATGCATGTGGTACGTTCAAAAAATAATGACTAGCCGTGGGGGCTGTAGCAGAAGGCAGGTGGGTGGAAGTGGCTGGAGATGAACCAGGGAGATTAGCTGGAGCCAGGTGGCAAAAGGCATTTTAAGTCATTGTAAAGGAGGGTAGGCTTGACTTATCCATTTTGGCACCCGGGAGCCAAAGGGGACAGGAGGAGATCTAGACTCATGGAGTTAATTCAAGTAGCACTTACAAGGCATGAAAGGAAGAGTGAGCAAACAGAAGGCAGGGAGAATAAGCCAACGGGTTTTTGCCAAATAAATTTTGAGAAAACAGCACTTTTTATCATGTCACCTTATGTTCATCAGTTTCCATTGCTCCAAATTTAATTCAATTTTTGCTGCCTGGTTTTGAAAGTCTTTACCTAGTTTCTCACTACTATCCAACACATCAGCTCTACCCCAACGATGACAACCGTTGCACTCTCCTGCCATGTGAAAATTAACTCCTATCTCTGTTCCTTACAGTCCCTGAGTGGACCGAAAACTCCTTGAGTGTAGAACCATGTCTAATAGTAGGTAAGCCCATGCGAGCTCATAGTTGTGGTTCTCGTGGGTCACAGATAAGAGTCTGTGTAAAGTAAACGGGTAAAATGTTAATTTGCTCATTGGTTATGAAGGGGCTGACTAGCACCACTGCAGTTGTCCCAGTGGTCTCTGACTCACTGGCCCATTAGCCAGAGACCTAGAAGGAAAGAGAACTCTACTCAAATGTATAACCAAAAAATTAATAAAAGAACTATTTAGAGAGCTGTAGGCACAATTAAAGTTGCTAAGCATCCCAGAGATTAGCAGTACTGAGAAACGATCACTACTTCTGGTCTAGAGGGAAAATAGGAATATACAGGATGGCTAGAGCCCAGTGAAAAACAGAGACAGAAAGGTGGGGCCCCCTGGGAAGAAGCGTAGTGTGAGAAGGAACAAACTGCTGTATCGAGGCACTGAAGCAGGGAAGCTTCATGGAAGCATGGGGGTAAGCATGGAAGAAAAATATCCTTCTTTCTCTCTCAACTCTTGCCCTCCATTCTCTTGCTAGTGTCTCCCATTGGCTAGATGTAGTCAAAAGCCAGAGGGCAAGGGAGACAAGAGATGCAGTCCGATAGGATCTGGGTAGGAACAGACATAAAACAATCATCACAGAATCGTGATTGGCTGCACAGACAGGCAACCAAGATAACAATGGCTTAAACAATTGAAAAGTTTGTCTCATGTAAATTTAGAAGTTTGTCCGGGGTTAATATGTCGGCTCCCAGTGAGTGGGGGCCCAGGCTTCTTCTATCTAGCTACTCCCCTTCCTTAGCGTATTGCCTCAAGGTGCAAGGTGGCTGCTTGAGCCCCAGATATCATGTTGGCATTCCAACCAGCAAGAAGATGAAAGAAAAAGGAAGAAGCCAGGGCACACTTTCTTACTTGAAGTCACACATGACACTTCCATTTATATCTAATTGTCCGGAGCTTAGTCACATGAGCACACCTACCTCCAAAGGAGGTAGACAGGTGTGGCCTATGCCAAGAAGTTTTGTGTGCAGCTAAATATCAAGGGTCTTCTTAAGTAAAAGGCGGGGATTGGATACTGGAGGACAACCAGCTCTTTGTTACAATTTCGGGGCGGGGGGGAAGCCCATGATCTACTAGAGATACTTCAAGACGGAGCCCGATGGGGCACCTGGGTGGCTCAAGACTAAGCCTGAGCCTTGTCCATTTTGTAATAGCCAAAGGAGTGAACACATTAATGACAATGTATATCATGACACATCGCATGTGCCCTCACTACGTGGCAGTTACCTTCATACCAACTTCTAAGGGCATATCAATTTTGCTCTGCAGGGATAATGCACATCTGATGGGGAAATGCCAGTTAGAGATATTTTCCAAAGGAGGTTTAAAGACTCATTCGTGAAAAATATGTTGTCCGTAGATATTACGAAGCCAGATGGTTTGACACAGAAGCAACAGATCGTGTTTTCAGAGTTGAAGGATAAATCTGCATTTAACAAGATACTCTCTACAATATAATTCACTAATTCTTATGGAAAAGAGCCCCGGTGGCTGCTACGGTTACAGCATTCATGCCAACTGGCTGGGATCCAGGGCCCTTCCGTGGGGGCACTCACCACTCTCTCCGGCACCCACGCAGGTCCCCAGCCTGTGCGGCCTGCTTCAGCACTCACAGGGGGCCGTCCCAGATGCCTGTGAGCTGGCTCCCACCTTCCTCAGCCCAGGACAGTCCCAGGCACCCTACCACCCTGTGTTGCCCCCAAGGCATGCCGGCAGAAGATGTCTTTCTATTTCTTCCTTCTAGCAGCCCTGGGAGGCCTTGGTCAGTCTAGAGAAGGAGGAGAAGTCTTGGCTTTTCAACCATTCATTCAACCAACTTTTTGGAAGCAGAAGGCTGCACCCCTAGAGGCATGTGGGAGGCACAGAGAAGCAGCAGGAGGACTGACAATCTAGTCAGTGTGGGCCGGAGTTCCACACATGGAGGTGAATCATCCACGAGGCCATAAAACTGTAGCGTCTCATGAATAGCAGAGGCTGTCGGTCCCGTAAGTCCATGGAGGGACAGATACTGTGAACTGAATGCTCCAGGGGGACCTACCGATAAAGTCGCCATTTGGGTACAGTGTTGGCGTTATGGGGAGGAGTTGGCTTACGGGAAATGACTGGGAGGGGTGACAGAAACACAGAGGTAGCATGGGCATGAGAGCTCAGAGACAGCTAGGGCCGGGCTAGCTGGGCAGGTTGTACATAGCCAAGTGCCGGGACAGGAAGAGAGGCAGGCTTCGCGGGGAGGTCTTGCCGCTGGGCTAAGGAGTGTGGCTTTCTAAGGGGAGCCAAGGTTGCTTGCAGAGGAACCGCAGAAAGAAAGACGTGTTTGGGAAATGCTATCTGGCAATGGTGTGGAGACGGCGCGAATTACGTAGAGAGGGAGGCGGCCTCCATATTCGAGGACGTACGCAATTTTCTGAGTCAGCCCAAAGTAATCCACTTGAGTGTTCGGTTCATGACTTCCAAAAATAGCTCCCACAAGGCAAATAGCATCTCTTTATTCGGCAAATGCGTGCAGAGTGTTGCCTTTTGCCAGGTACTGGGGTTTCAAGTGACCTCAGGGACCAATACAGGCATGGCCCCTGCCCTCTGAAGGGAAGCCATCCTTCAGCCCGAGGCTGAGGGCTTGCTGAGGGTGGGGTGCAGGAAGGAGGCGCATCCTGGGAAGGGGCTTACTGCCATAAATCAAGCCCAAAATGGGGCACCACACAACTGCAGTCAGGCCCTGGGTAAAACGTGAGATTCTGTGCTTGAGGGAGCAAGATTGGACAGGGCTTCAGAGATCCGGGGCGGAGGTGATGGGGTGCTGGCGCAGAGCTGGATCGTGTCCAGGGAAGTCTATCCAAAGGAGGTGAGGGAGAGGGTGCAGCGGTACCAGCTCCTAGAAACGGGGTTGGCTTGAGACAAGTGGGAATTCAAGCTCCAGCCTAGAAGGACGGATGCTGGCAGCATCTTTCACGTCCCATCTCCTGGCAGTGATCTAGAGAGTCATCGAAACCCTTCTTGAGCTTGAATAGGTCTTTAGCCCACACAGATTTGCACTCTGACCCATTCCACATATGCTACCCACACGCTCCCTTGCCCCCCCCCCCCCCCCCCCCCCCCCCCCCCCCGTTCTCCCTTCTTGCACATGAGCGTGAACGAGCGCGCTCTGCTTCCGGAGCCCCGTGCCCGGCCTCAGCACGACTTATCCACGGGCCCACAGCCCACAGCGGTTTTGGTTTGTGTCCGGAACAGGGACGCAGCCACTCTCTCAAGCAGAGGCTAGACTGGTGTTTAAGCTCGAGACTGCAAACGGGGACAAGGAACAAAGAAGGGATAAATCCTTTTCAAACTGGCCGGTTCAGGGTCAAGGCCATTTCTGTAGTTAAAGGAGCCCATTGATTCGTGATGTAGTGAAGCAACCAGTCTGTTCAGTTTTCAAACTCTGGCTATTTGATCGAACTGGCAGACCAGCCAACGTTTTGTTTTGACGTCTGTGAGGCCATAACCTGAACATCAGCTGGGCAGCACAGCCCCCACCAAAGGGCTGTGCCATAGGGCCAGGCAACTCACGAAAACTCCCCTCACACTCGGCGGCTCCAGTAAAGTGGGCAGGACCGGGGAGGGGAGGCTGAGCCCCTGCACCTTGCAGCAGCCACGGCTCCCCCTCTGGACGGAGGCTACTTCAGTCCTATTGCTTTTCACATTTGTCCTACTTTAGGAAGTGGGGACGCCATCTGGAAGCTCCTCACATGTTGACTTTCTTCAGGGTCACGTAACCCCAATCACCTGGAAGAGGACTGGGGAATTAAGTCCCATTTATTTCCGCTCTTGAAAGCAAGATCTGTTAGCTGGTGAGAAATCCAGTTTAGAAATAGCATCGAACGGCCAAAGCAGGAGACAGGAACAGGGACGGGCCCAAACAGGGACAAGGAACGGCTCTCCCTTTGGAGAGCATTTGTGTGTTCTCGCAACATCCCTGTTCAGGGGCACTCACTGAGCCCTTAGGGATACAGAGTGCAAACGTGAGCCACAGTGCCTTCCCTCAGGGACCCTGGGATCCGAATGTGCAACAGGCAATGGTAACAGAGATGCCAGAAGGGAAACCTTGATAAGCTCCAGGTGTGTGGAGTTTCTGTCGTGTGTGCTGCTAAGGGACCGTGCCCAGTTTTCAGCCATTTCGGCCCCAGGATATGGGTTTGCACACTAGCCATCCCCACAATGCTCGGCTCAGGGAACGGTGAGGCTGGGAGTCTGGAGCCCTCAATGGAGGCAAAGGACTGCCGAGGACCAGCCAAGTCCCTTGGCCACCCCACTGGTCAGACTGGGCCACAGGAGAGCCCCGAGGCTCCTTCCTGCCCTAGGAAGTAGGACCTTGGCCTCAGGCTAGCAAAACTCTGGTCAACACGAAGTGTCCCCTCTTCCCCGTGGATAATTGAGAGATGACTGACTGTTAGTGGAAGGTCAAACTCACTTTATATGCATGAAAAGTGGGAAGAAGCAGAGACTAGAGAAGCTGAGAACCTACAAGCATCTCCTATAAAAATTCTTAGAATTCTGCATTATAGAGCTGGAAGAGCTTTTAAAAATTTTCTGATCCAACACCTTCATTTTACTGGCAAGAAAACCAAGGGCCAGAGAAACAACGGACTTGTCAGTGGTCTCACAACTGGAACATGACAGAGTCAGAATCCAAACCTAGTTCGGATGCCCAGCTTAATTGTCTTACCACTACGCTATGCTGCGTTCTCAATGGTGGGAGGGGGGGAACCACCTTGAAATTTGCTTTTTCATCTGAACAAAAGTCTGGTGGGGAGAATCATCCACAAGAGTTTATGGGGTCAAAAGTCAAGCCAGTCACTAAATATTTATTGGCAATATTCTGCGTCAGGCACCACACCCAGCTTCGCTATGTTCTCAATGCCTGGGATCTTTGTTGTCTAGTTTGTACGTTCGGATGGCTGTTGAGGGAAGCAGCTGTCAGGGTCTGGCCAGAATTCTGGACTATGTTCTCTCTAGAGCTCTCTGGTGAGTTGGGACAGGATGAGCCCTGGGAACCCTCTGCCTTCAGGTTCCTTATCTGCAAAGTGGAGCTAATCTACTTACCTTGAATGAAAAGAAGATCAGATATGGGGCTTGTCTTGATAAAAGTATAAGACCAGATAGGCAATGAGAAGATATTATTATTATTAAGGGTTCAGACTCAATAAGGAATCAAGGTAAAAGGGCACTTAAAGATTTAAAGTCAGAAGCGATTATAACTAAATCCCTTAATTTTGAGCAAAGTAGCCTATGTCCTTTTGCAAGATACCTACAGAACTTATGCTTTTTTTTACAATTAAAAATGATGCGTTTTGTTAATTAAATTCAAAACAAAACATTTTTTTAAATTTTTTTTAACGTTTATTTATTTTTGAGACAGAGAGAGACAGAGCATGAATGGGGGAGGGTCAGAGAGAGGGAGACACAGAATCTGAAACGGGCTCCAGGCTCCGAGCTGTCAGCACAGAGCCCGACGCGGGGCCTGAACTCACGGACCGTGAGATCATGACCTGAGCCGAAGTCGGCCGCTCAACCGACTGAGCCACCCAGGGGCCCCAAAACAAAACATTTTAAAAGCACCGTATTAGCTTGCTTAGGGTGACCATAACAAGTACCACAGATTGGGAGGCTTAAACACCAGAAATTCATTTTCTCACCATTCTGGAAGCAGGAAGTCTGCAATTAGGATGTCAGCACGTTTGATTTTTCCTGATGCATCATCTCTCCTTGGCTTGTGGATATCACTTCTTTTCCCAGTGTCCTCACACGGTCTTTCCTCTGGGTGCATCTATGTCTAAATTGCCTCCTCTTAAAAGGACACCAGTCAGATTGGATTAGGGTCCACCCAGATGAACTCATTTTTACTTAATTACCTCTTAAATAATCAATTTCTCTCCAAATACGGTCATATTCGGAAGCATATGCATGGGGCGGGGATACAAGTCAGCCCATAACACGGACAAAGGTGAATAGGTAAAGAGTAGAAAAGAAAAAGCAAAAAGCCACCGGACTCCAAGTGCTAGAATGCTTATGAAACACCTTCCCAGAGGAGCCTGGCCAGGGAGGGGCCTGTGACCCAGCTTCAGTACAAAGAGCTGAATTCTTGTTTATTTCTTTTCGTTAATTGTGAAATGGTTACAAATGATTAGGTGGAACTTATTCAAAGAAAGGCAATCTGACAGCTTACGAAACAAGGAACTCTTCTGTACAGCCCATGCATGTGCACACACAAACACACACGTGCACACACACACTGAAAACCCTCCTCTGCTTCTAAACTATGATCCAGACCTGTGTGTGGAGCTGTCTGGAAGCAGTGCCATGGAGATGTTCCGCTCGAACGAGAGGAGGTTGTGCCTGAGTGCCTGAGAAAACCAGGGTGGGGAGAAGGGGCAACAGGGTCCAGCGACTTGGGTCCAAGCTCTGGGGAAAGTGGCTACAGAATAACACCAAAGGAGTGGTTTCCAGGGCCGTTCTGGAGAGGCCTGTCCCCAGCAGCAAGGACGGAGGGGAGGTCTCCTGCCCAGTGAGGCTCAGGGAATGCAGACTGCCCTCTAGAGTTGGACAATCAGAATGCAGGAGTGAGGACTCCAGGGGAGTGTCCGGGGTGAGGCCTTGGGGACAGCAGAGAGCAGCCCTGGGATGAAGGATGATGAAGAATTGGTTATGCCAAGTGAGATATCCCGAGGGATGCCCTAGAAGGAGTGGTTAAAACCTTAATAGGGGCACAGGGTGGGGCCGGAGCAGTGACGGTCTTGTCATTACTCTTGGTGTGATCCCATGGATACCGCAAGCTGGTGAGGCCCCGGGGAATTCAACTCAGGGACAGTGTAGATACTAAGGTGTAGAGGATGTCCCCCTTGGGATCCCTAAGGTCCACTTCTACTTAATGTAGTATAGAATGAGCCGTTTGGTCTCTGGACCATGCAAATCTTGCATGGCCCAAGGTGACACTGAATATAACCGGGCACCTGGCATCCTTGTGAAGGTCCAGATGCCTCCGTGCAGAGAGGCAAACCCATAACTCCATACCATCATTACACTGATGCTCACAAGTGGAAAATTCCAGGCTCTCCATTCACGCTGCCAGGTGTCATCAAAGCACGGAAAGTTCTTCCAAATACAGCAGAGTGGGCAGGTGGCCTTTGGTGGCCACCTGACCGCTGAGGCCGCAGTTTGCCTGTCCAGACCTCCCCAGGACAGGCAGCGCACTGAGCCTCAGGTGCACACGGGGACTCGCTGTTCCTCCCCAGATCTGCTGCCTCCAGAAGGCCCTCCTAGACCCGCTGCTCCTATAACAAGCTCAGATTCTCCTGGAGCCCGCGATGGGGGTGTTTCTGCAATGACTGATGTTTGTATAAGGAACATGTGCCATTTTTCTAATTAAAAAAAAAATGAAATGGAAATGAAAACTGGGGCTCCTGGGTGGCTCAGTCGGTTAAGCGTCTGACTCTTGATTTCCGCTCAGGTCATGATCTCATGCTTTCGTGGGATGGAGACCCTTGTGGGGTTCCACACTGACAACGTGGAGCCTGCTTGGGATTCTCTCTCTCCTTCTCTCTCTGCCCCTCCCCTGTTAGTGCTCTCTGTCTCTGTCGTTCTGTCTCTCAAAATAAGTAAATAAACTTAAAAAAATGGAAATAAAAACAAATACTCTAAGGCAGGGACTGCATTAGGGCACTCTTAATCTCCTTTACTCTTTTTTTTTTTTTAATGTTTTTATTTATTTTTGAAAGAGAGAGAGAGTGCAGGCAGGGGAGGGACAGAGAGAGAGGGAGACACAGAATCCGAAACAGACTCCAGGATCTGAGCTGTCAGCACAGAGCCTGATGTGGGTCTCGAACCCACCAACAGTGAGATCACACACAACCTGAGTCAGATGCTTAACAACTAACCCACCCAGGTGTCCCTTCCCTGTTGTTGTTGTTGTTTTTAATGTTTACTTATTTATTTTTGAGCGGGAGAGACAGTGATCAGGGGAGAGGGAGAGGGAAAGGGAGACAGAATCAAGCAGGCTTTGTGCCATCAGAGCAGAGCCTGATGGGGGGCTGGAACTCACAAACCCTGAGCTCATGACCTGAGCTGAAACCAAGAGTCCGATGCTTAATGGACTGAGCCACCAGGGCACCCCTTCCTTGACTCTGTTCTAATCTTTCTTTCTTTCCAGGGCACCGATCACCTTCTAAAACACCCTAGGATTTACCTGCCTGTTAGTATATTGCTGATTGCAGGGTCTTCAACTCCTTGGACCATCAGCTCCGCGGGGGGCAGGAACCTCTGTCCTTCGTGCTCACGGCCACCCCCTAGAGACAGCCTTAGATCCTGGCACCCAGCGGTGTTCCACGTGTGTGTAGAATGAATGACACTGGATCTCCGCCTTCCCTGAGCCCCGCCAGTAGGAGGCCTAGACAGCACAAAGGACAGTCCGCTGGCAGGGTCTACAGCCACGAGGAACACCTGACTTGGGACGGCTGCCTGAGGTCGGGGCTGTTTACACTTGTGCTTGAGGAAGGGTGGAGGTCTGCAAGGCGAAGCGGGTAGGAGACAGAGAGCCCTTCCAGGGGCAGCAGTGGACACAAAGCAGGCCGCCATGAAGTAGGGCTCGAGAGGATGCAGTTAAGCGGCCATGCAGGGGGGCGGGGGGAGGCCCCACGCCTGGGGAAGGGCAGGGGCTGGAAGCCAGACAACACATGGGGTGATGGTATCTTGGTGCAATGACCCCAGGAGCAGCTGGTGGAAGGTGACAGGGCATGTGGCACAAAGTTGGTCCCAGCACGTCCGGAAATCACCATCAAGTGCCTGGTCTGGGAGGGGGGGTTAGCG
The DNA here is from genome assembly GCF_018350195.1 of Panthera tigris. Classification (NCBI taxonomy): domain Eukaryota; kingdom Metazoa; phylum Chordata; class Mammalia; order Carnivora; family Felidae; genus Panthera; species Panthera tigris. Next base: position 6,488,267 of record NC_056660.1, on the reverse strand, counting down.
GGGGCTACCCATTCTATGAGGAATAAGTGGAAGGAGGACTGTTTTGGGGTTCTGCCACTTCCTTGCATTGCAGCCCCTGGCACCTGATCCCAGGTGTTAAAAAGCGCGGAGGCGACATCTAAACCCCTGAGCTTGTGGGATGAGGGTGAGGTTGAGGGGGCCCCGTTGGCGTGGCTGATGTCGTCCCTGATGGAGACATTGAAACTCCCTCTAAGGAGAGCAAGTCCACGGGTGGCAATCCCCCAAAACACTGTGGTGTTTACGGACAGACTGGATGGATGGAAACCCTCTGTGGGTTGCTGGGGGCCGGACGTGCAATGGAGAAGGGGAGTTAAGAATACTGGCAAGAGATCGATGGCTGTGCCCAACCCCAGGCCGGATGGGCAAGGACATGCGGGGAAGGAGGAGTGTGTCCAGGGAGCAAAATCAGAGAGTTGGGGCCGAGGGGCCAGCGTGGGGGCTGGGATTTCCTGAGGGACTGGGGGTGGAGGAGTCAGGGTTCACGAGTGACAGATTTGAACTCAAGGTGTCGTGGTCCATTCCAGGAAAGAGAACATCCAGAGCGGCCAAAGGGTCAAGCAATATGGAGGGAATAAGTAGAAGGACACGAGAAGCCAAGTGTTGGTAGGCCCTGCCCTGAAGCCACAGGAGGTTGGCAAGGCCAGGGTGATGGCAACCGTGAGCCACACCCCACAGTGAACGAGGGCGTCTGTGGAGAGGGCAGGCCCACCAGAGGCCCCGCATCGGAGGGTCAGAGCAAGAAGAACGCCCTTCCTCGGGGGGTGCTGGGAGACGTTGGCTTGCGTGCTGGAGAGGATACGGAAGAACAGTGAGCGGACCCTGAAAAGCTGAGGATCCAATGGGAAAACACTAACCTCCACCTACCAAGGGCCTCCTGTGTGCCAGGCCCTGGGCTAGGAGCTTTAGACACAGCATCTCAGAACGACTCCTTGGGGAAAGTTTTATTAGCCCAGCTCACAGTTAAGTAAACGAAGAAACAGAGGAGTTCAGTGAAGAGGTAAGGGTGATGTTTGTGAAGATGCTTTGTAAATCCATAAAGCGGTGCGTAATCGCGAGGTATGCTTTTTCTTCCTGACTGGCTTCCGTGAAACAACCTCCAGTACAGCACATGCTTGCGTTGATCGCCCGGGAAACGATATGCGCTAACAATAGAAAGCTCCTCATTGTTTTATTAAAATCTATTCCAGTTCCATTCTTTGTGTATAAAGATGAGTTGATAATTCAGTGATTTGACCTAAATTAATAGTTAGTGGGCTTTTCCGGGGGTCTGTCCAGAGGCTGCCACAGAGTGTGGAGGCCTGTCCTCCCCACCCCTCCCATCCAGGCTTGGAGAGAGTAGTGCCAGTCACAGCCCATCGGACGTCTGGGGGCAAACAACAAGGAAACCTCTTCTAGAAAAACAAAGGATCCTCGTGGATCACTTGGTCTCTAGAGGACAGCCAGGTTTTTCGTGGGAGTAGGAGAGCCCTGCTTTCGTGGGAGTAGGAGTGTCCCAAAGAATCTCCACTCTTTTTTCCTACGTACAGTATGATTTAGATGCAGCAGTCCTGAGGGGGGGACAATTTGAGGGCAAAGGGAGCTGGGTGCTCCGGTTGGGACTACATACCCAAAGGACAGAATTAAGCAAGGAAAACACATTTACTGAGTGAGTAACATGACACACGCTACTCAGAAGCTTTACGAAGAAGGAGCACGGAACGGTCCAAATCCCCGGAATATGGTTTCTCAAGAGGGAAAGCACCTTGAGGTGCTAACCCTTGGCCCACCCACCTTCATTTTAGCCAAGGAGGCGAGAGAAGCCTTCCGAGTGTGTCTGCCTCTCACCGGGCCAGTTGTTCAGGAGGAACTATGACAACCCTCTCCAACTATGAAAGTCCCGGAGGGGTCACAGTGCAGAGGGCCGGACTGGCTTCCAGGATCCCAAGGGCAGTGATCAGTTCCTCCCACTGTCAGGAGGGCTTTACCTGGCTCAAGACTGGACTCTGGCTTAGACACAGGTAGGGGATATTCTGGGAGGAATCTCTAAAGTGCCCCTTTTGTTCCATGATTTGGGAACGATGTTAATGAAAGGTCATCAGCAGCTACCAAAAGTTTACACCCGCGTAGAAATATCGTGAAGATTTCATGGTTTAAATGAAGAATTTTAAATGTGCTTTTTTTTGGCAAGTTGGCTTTTCAGTACCCTCTGAGAGTGGGCTGTACCTTGGAGAAGACCCAGTGACAAATTAGGCTTTTACCAGCTTGCAGATTGTATCAGTAAACGAATCTGCCGCCTTCCTTCAGTGGTCAGCAAATTCTCACCAAGTGCTTGTTCCCTTCCAGGCATTATACACAGCGATAAAGTCGGCGACAAATACATAAATGCATGAATGTAACCAAATGGCCAAATCGGAATAGCTTAAACAAACCACACAGGGATTTATTTTTCCATCACAATAAAAAGTCCAGAGGTGGGCAGGTGCTGGCATTGGTTTAAGGATGTCAGGGCCAAGTCCCCCGCAATTCTCTTGACCTTTCCCTCTGGATCACTGGAGGTTGCTTCCGCGCCAGTCATCAAGTTCTTTTTCTGGGAAGAAAGAAAGAAGCTGCCCCCAAAACAGTCCTCCCTTGGAGTCCACCTTTCTTATGATAATCTTTTGCAGAAGCCCCGCCTAACGATTCTGCTGACATCTCACTGGCCAGTGTTTGTCACGTGGCCATCCTTCCCTGCACGGAAGACTGGGAAATGTAGTTCTTTAGCTGCATCCCTTCCATTGGCGGTGCAGTCAGAGTACATTGGATATTGTATAAACAACAAACAGCATCTGCTTCTCAGATACACGGAAGTATCCATTGTAGGACATATTGCTGTTCATTCTCCTTTTGGATCTTTGGCTGCAAAGCAGTGATTAAAGCGTCTGATCAATATTGACTAATTTCCTCCTGCCCTTCAAAAAAAAAAAAAAATTGCTTCAAACCATTTATACCTGAAAAGCTTTTTCCTGGATAATCTATGAGCTCTTTAAGTCAATGAGAAAAACCATTGCTCAAAAGAAACGTGGAGCTCAGTGGGTAAAGTTACCGTTCCTTGTCTCACTTAACCAATTTTGAAAACGGGGAAGGAAATATTTCCCTTTTATGGCTAAATACAGGCTGCCAGGAGAAGCTTAATTACGGAATGATAAAATTAGACCGTTAGAATTAGATAGTCAAATGGGTTATAATTAGTCTGAGGCAATGGCTATAGCACGTCAAGCCGAACGCCTGAGAATAGCATTTGGCCTGGAATAATGGAACCTCTAAAATCGTGAGATTGGATTTCAGTCTCTGTAGTTTCAATAGCCATCAATCCTTTTCAGCGTGCCGTGTAATCATAACCTCCATCACAGTGTAACAAAATGGCATTTTATCCTGCAAAGAATTACAGGGGGAATGAGGACTTGGCTGTAACCACCCACTCTACCTCTATGAAGGGACAGTATAGATTGAAAATTCCTCCACACATTGTCTACGGTGAGTAGAGGTGAAGGATGATACCAGGGAATGGAAAATGCTTCCCTTCAAGCGAAGCGTGACTCTTGGAATCCACTGCATCTAAACACATACCCCTCCAGATGTCACAGAGCTCACGTGTCTGTCCCCTACCTGTTGTCTGTCACAGCCCCTCTCTAGGATAAATCACTTGGTTTCAGTCCCATGATCACATTGAAGATATGGGAGATGAGATCATAACCAGGGGTCCCAAAGAATCTATATACGCCTGAGACCTTGCTGTGTGTGCCCCAGGCCAGGCAGTTCTAAGGGACAATCAAGAATCCCCTTGGGGGACAAACTGCACAGTTTTTGTGTGTGTGTTTTTGTTGTCTTTTGTGCTATCTTTCAGAGCTAGAGATGGGGCCGGAATTGTGACAAATAGTCGTGAGGGCCGTCTAACCCCAGGAGCAATGGGAATTTAAAGCTGGAGGAGGCTTAACCAATGAGTCCAGCCCCTTCGTTATACACACAAGACAACAAATAACCCATGTGTTCCCCCAGTGGTTGGTGTCACTGCAAGGAAGAAACCAAGCCTGGGAGCATGTGGAAGTGTCCCCTCATGGTGTTGGGGAAAGTCTGCTGCTTATATGGATCTCCTGGTTCCCCGCAGCTGGACCAGAGGGACTGTTGAGGGACAAGCAATCAAGAGGACAGGTCCCAGCTGGTAAAACAAACAACCTTCAATAACAGCAATAAAATTCTGCTGGCCTGTTTTCAAAAATCAATTACATCTGACTCCGGATGCTTCAGGAAATACAGGCGAGGTGGCATTTGAATGGAACCTCGAAGAATTAGGACTCCCTCAGTAAATAAAGGGAGGGCAGGGTTCTAAGCTAAAATCTCGGAGCACGGAATGCCCCGGAGCATTTGGAGAACTGCTCTCAAGTCTGGTGAGGTTGGAAAGGGGCGGGTGGAAGGAGAAACACACAGGGCTTAAGAGACTGCTTGGGGCCAGATCAATCCAGGCTTGTTGACTGCCTTGCAAACTTGCATTATTGGGATTCGGAGAAGATGTTTGGAAGGGATTCATCCTTTAATTTCCTCCATTTTGGTTTTTTATTTATGACTTAATGAGTTCTCTTATTCAACAAATCTTTATTGAGGGCACAGGTTGACAGAGCGATGAATAGTGCACATTTCTAGAGAACTCGCTGTAAGCCACGCATTGTGCTCAGTGTTTTCTATGCCCCGTCTGTTTACTTCGCATTAAGCTCTATGAGGCAGGTACCACCAGAATCACCGTCATACAGAGGAGGAAACTCAGCCCCAAACAGATATTTTTTGCAAGTCACACAGACAGGAAGTGGCAGAAGCAGATACTAACCCAGACAATAGGAGTCTCAGGTTCTCCTCCCCACGCTGCCTGGGGCCAGAGGTCGCGGTATTCTTTCTGACTCCTCTCCCTCTGCCTCCCACCTCTTACTTCTTTTAGGAAAAGAAAAATTTTAAACCACCAACACAATGCTGTCAAATCATGCTATAAAAGTATCACTCAGAAAAAGAGAAGGGAACAGAAGTGTCATGTGGAAAGCCCTGAGTTTTCAGAGGAAAATGTCCCCAAATGGAAGGAGTGGTAACCGTGTGAAAGGCATGTTGGGGTTACGGAAGTTCCCTGCTTTCTTTATCGTGGGTCACTCCCATTTAATCCTCTCTCCCACCGTGAGGGAGTCTTCTACCCACTGCAGCTGGGAGTGTTGAGGCCTGCAGACATGTTAAGTGATTTGTCCAAGTTAACACAAGTGAGGAGACTGAGTTAGCACCTGCACCCAGGCCCCAGAATGGCCCTGCCCGGGACCTCACCATAATTCTCTGCATTTATTACACCCCAGCTCAGAACCATCTGAGCTGGATAAGGACCAAGGACAGAGCCTCCTGTAGCAAAAACATAAGATTTAACTCCCTGTGGCTGGTGTTTAGTCTTGGAACCCAGAAAAAAAAAAAAAAATCCCAACTAACTCACTTTGCCAAACAGACTGCTTTGCACATTAAGCCTTTAAGCAAAACTGAATTCTTTATTTCACTCTTGAGTTCTGAGAAATGGGGAGGTATGAATTTTCTATATTTCTTAGCAATTAAAAAAAATTCAGGAACTTGTTCCATGATTTCCTGGTACCACAACTGCAGGAAAATGTTCAGCGTTTTATAAGAATTTTTATCAGTGCCTCCCCATAGATTCGAGCCTCCATCCTCAGCGGCTGGTGTCCTGTGAGTGAAACAGAGATTTTAATCTTGCTTTTAGAGTCTGGAAATCCTTTTCTGCTTCTTTTTCAGGCGGGGTTTGTCAACCGGCCCTTCTTTGCATTCATAATTCTCCAGCGCACAGAGAATCTGCCCCGGATCCCGTTGGTGCAACACACCATAGTCAAGGCAAGAACACTGAATCTATTTTGGGACCACATATTAGGAGGAACCGAATGAGCAAATGAATTATGGAGGCTGTTCACAGACTTGAGGGCAGCCTGCTAAAAATGGAAGACAGAGAAGGCATCTTTAACAGATTACATCACTTGGATATAGTTCTTTGCATGTCACCTCCCTTTACTCCTCTGTCTTAAAAGGTGAACATGAACAATCTTGTCTACGTGCACGACTGCCAGATGCAGACGCGGCTGCAGGAACCTGATGACAAGTGCAGGAACTCTCCTCTGTGACTTTTCTCTAAGCGGCTAAAATAAACAACAAAAGGGCAGCGGGGACTGTTTATTTCGCAGGCCTTTGCTGCTCTGTGGATGGGGCTGTCATAATTAGATGGGCAGAGCTCGGCTCCGGCCCTTCTCTGGAAGCCGTGATCCGGCCCTGACAGAGGGCTGGGTCATAAAGCCCAAGATGTTTAAGGGCGGGGGGGGGGGGGGGGGGGGAGGGTGGGGAGTAGCTGGCAATTAAAAGCAGGGCCACCCAAGACACGGTAATAAATTATCCATCGGGAGGGAATTGAGAGCCACTTGCTTAAAGGAGAAAGCAGACTAGCTGAGAAACTGGATGCGGTTCAAAGCCAGATGACATCCTGTTGCTGGAAAAGCACAGGACCATTCAAAACCGGAAAACAGCGTGCATCATCCGGAAGCCTCTCAAAACCCGGGGTAGCGGCTTACTGATGCCAAGTCCTCACGTCGGTCCTACCACGCCGAGAAAGGTGTGCTTGGACCGTCCGTTAACCATCGATTACCAGAAGGAAAACCAGTGGCCTCGTTAGCTGGGCGAAGCTGTCCAGAGGATCGTGCAAAACACCTCTCTCTGCTTTTACCGTCGAGTGACCCGCGAGGACAGTCAGAGAAAGTCCCAGACGGGCTCCTGGGGGCCCTGGGCTCCTCCTTGCCCTTTCCTCCACATATCCCCTTAGCTGCTTATCCTGGGCCCATGTTCGGGGCCTGAAGTAGATCTCCTCAGTTCCAGCAGGAGCCTATGCTCAGTCTTTCTACATTTTTCAGCACAGAGCCTAGGACGAGCAAACCTTTCTCCTAGGTTTGTGCATCTCACACTGGGGCCCACGTGCCCCAGAAACATGATACTTTGCCCAGGTCACCCAAACCCACGAGATGAACACCACATGAAAAGCATCATGTGTTTTGAGGGGCCTGGGTGGCTCAGTCGGTTAAGCCTCCGACGTTGGCTCAGGTCATGGTCTCATGGTTCACGAGTTTGAGCCCTGCATCTGGCTCTGTGCTGTCAGCTCGGAGCCTGCTTTGCATCTTCTGCCCCTCCCCGGCTCGTGCGTGCCATGTCTCTCTCTCTCTCTCTCAAAAATCAATAAACATTAAAAAAAGCATCAGATGTTTTAAGATTGGACTGGGTGGGATGGCAGGTTTTTTATGTAGGTTTATTATGCAGATGAATGCGAAGTTTGTATACATTTTAAAAACGAAAGCGAAAAAATTATAAATATACTACAGTCTTCACCTCAGATCCCCGGGAGATCCGTTCACATCAGGTGATGCCATGATGCCAGAAAACAGGTTCATTTGGAGCAAGGAGGTGCCCACGGAAGAGGGGACCCGCACCACCTGCCCCCAAAGGCAGGCAGCCTCGGGGCCTGTGGACGGCCAGTAGCTCACAGAGCCCCCAGCACTGGAGGCCAAGTGGTTAGAGCCCAGAGGGGACACGACACACAGACGCACTCTCCTGTCGGAGGTACAACCGGTCAGCCGGGGGACAGGTGCCTGAGGAGCCAGAAGGGCTTGGTGATGAGACGCCCCTGCAGGCAGAGAGTAAGAAACAGGGCTCCTTCGGCCTGGCTGCAGACAGGGCTTCCCAGGGGAGTTTGCCAAAGCCCCAGATTCCCGGACCCATCACAGGCGTGTCAGGACAGAGTGATCCTGAGGTGGCATGGCTCCAGTCCCCAGGCACCGACCTGAGGCGATAATAGGGAGGAAATCTGCCTTAGTCCCCTCGTGGAAGGCGGTGTCTCTTTAAGCAGGAATATTGAAATACTGGGCAATCTCCAAGCTGTCGGTGCTATTTTCTGGGCCGAGGGATCTTAACTGACAAACACTGCCGTTGGAATAATGTGCCAGAGCTCTGGATCTGTCCAGAGATCCCACCTTTTCGTTTTCAGAAATCTCTTAAGGGGACACAGACTGATTTCAGGACATAGCACAGGTGCAGACACAAAGTGGCTGTCTGGGCCACGATGCCTGGGGTGGAGAGGCGCAAGGTCGCTGCTAGCTCGGCAGGGGATGCTCTTGAGGGAACCAGGCAGCAGAGGGGACCGGGGGTGTTGGGAGGCTCTTTGGAACCTGCAGCTTCAGCCAGAGAACGTGGGGGGCCCTTCTCCCAACCTCCCCTCTGCCCAGACCTCTCTCAACCCTTCGTGCCCGCCCACCATCCCCTTTCACAGCTTATCACCAGCAAATCACTACTTTTAAATGAGACCAAGCCACTCTCCCCAGGGTGAGCAGCTCAAAGGAATTTTTTTTTTTTTTTTAAGAAAACAAAAAAGGAGAAAGAGCTCGTCTAATATATCTGCAACACAATCACTCTTCGGTGGGGGCCACCGGAGGGACTCCACCCTCGTGCCCGCGGTGCACGCTGTTATTAGCTCGGTGACAAATTCCCGAGAAAGACCAGGTTCTGCCGTGCCCGGTGCTCCAGCCGCGGCTTGCTCCCTCGGCAATTACTTGATGAATTGCTTTTTCTGGGACGCAAGCCAACTATGTAGAAGAATCTCAACCCAGGAAAAGCACCAACAAAAAAGTCAACAATTTTAGATGGCCGTGGACAGACGACAGAGGCAATCTCCCATCAGTATGAATTCGCTAAGCGTTTATGACAGCTAGAACATTCTCTGCACGTACAGATGAAAACATCGCTCTCTCCCTAAAAGAAAGATACCATGGTTTCAGGGGCGAATTCTTAGGCAAGCTTTCCAGCACGAGCTCCATAAAGCACTAGCCTTACGAAGGACTCCACTGAAGCAAACGCTTTGTGCTCAATTAAATTAAGCAAACACTGCACACTTTATACCTCCTCTGGAACACCCACGGTGCGCTCTAGCCTCTGAATTATCTACAAGTGTGTTGTTGCCTTTCCAGATACTAGTTTTCCTAGATATCACCTTGTTACTGATTTTCAATGTAATCTGGCTCTGCTCAGAGAATACGCTCTGTGTTCTTTCAATGCTCTTCGATGTATTGGAACTTGCGTTATGGTGAACATACTATGCGCCTTTGGAAAGAAAGGTTATTTGGCAGCCGTTAGATATGGTAGATCAGAAATGTTAGTAAGATCAAGGTGGTGAGTTGTGTTGTTCTGATACTCTGCGTCACTACTGATTCTGTTTTGGTCCAGTTGTTTTATCAGTTGTTGAGATCGTTTTGGAATTGATCGCTTCTTTTATTGTGTCCATGTTTGTTTCATGAATCTTGAGGCTGTGTTATTAGCTGCACGCTCATTTGTAATTGTTACATCTTTCTAAAGAACTTTCCCTTTTATGTCTATGGAATGTCCATCCTTATCTCTGGTAATACTCTTTGTTTTGAAGTCTATTCCACTTGATATTAAAATAGCACCTCTCGCCTTTTAATGCCGACTGTTTGCATGGTACCTCCTTTATTTTCAACCTGTTTGCGCCTTTCTATTTAAAGTGTGTGTCATGTAGGCAGAATATAGGATGGTCGTGCTTTTTAATCCTCTCTGTTAATTGTCTTTTTTCATTGGAGAGTTTAGATCATTAGTATTTAGCATAATTATTAATATGATTGGGGTTCAGTCTACTATTTTATCGCTTGTTTTCTCTTAGTCTCTTCGGTTGTTGATTCCTCTCTTCATCTTTTCCTGCCTTTGTGGGATTACTTAAGAAAATTTTTAGTCTTCCATTGTAATTTATTTGTTTGATTTTTTGGAGCTACATTTTGTTCCTAAGTGGTTTCTCTAGGTATTGAAATATACAAATCCACCTTTCAAAGTCTATTTAGAGTTAATATTGAAACTTAAATTAGAAACTTGGTAAGCTTTAATCTTCCCACACTGATCTTTGTGTTACGGTGTCTTCTGTATTACATTTGAATACATTGTAAACTACAAAGATAATCTGGTAATTTTTGCTTTGAACAGTCACACATATTTTATTTTTTTATTATCTTATTTTTTAAATTATTTTTTTAACATTTATTTATTTTTGAGAGAGAGAGAGACAGAGAGAGGACATAAAATTTAAAAAAAAATTATTTATTTTTGAGAGAGAGAGACACAGAGAGACAGAGGGGCAGAGAGAGAGAGGGAGACACAGAATCCCAAGCAGACTCCAGGCTCTAAGCTGTCAGCACAGAGCCCAATACAGGGCTCGAACTCATGGACCACGAGATCATGACCCGAGCTGAAGTCGGACGCTTAACTGACAGAGCCACCCGGGTGCCCCAGAGAATGGCCTTTTATACTATTCACATATCCGCCATTTTGAGGCTCTCCCTTCAATCCCAAGCTTCTCTCTGGTATCATTTCCAGAAGAGCTGGAAACATTTCCTCTGGCATTTCTTTTATGACAGGTCTGCTGCTGCTGAATTTCCATAGTTTTTCTTCATCTGAAAATGTCTTTTTTTTTTTTTTGCTTTAATTATTGAAGGATATTTCTGCTGGATTCAGAATTCTGAGCTGACAATTCTTTTCCTTCAAGCACCTGGAGGATGTTACTTCTTTGGTCTTCTTGGTATTTGAAGACAGATCCACAAGTTTAAATGATTGTTCTTCTGTACACACTGTGTCCTTTTTCTCTAGCTGCTTTCAAGAGTTTTTTTTGTCTTTATCATTGGTTTTTAACTATCTGATTCTGATGTGTGCAGGTATTTTTGAAAGGATTTGTTTTGTTCGGGGCTCACGGAGCTTCTCAAATCTGTAAATTTGTGTCTCGCAACAGGTTAGGGAAATTGACAGCCATAATTTTTTCAGGTAATGTTCTGCTCTAATCTTTCTCTTCTCTCGTTCTTGGACTTTGTGAAACGCATGTTGTCACGTTTGGTATTGTCCCACAGAACCCTGAGCGTTCACTTATTTTCACTCTTTTCTGTCTTCGTCTGGGATAAGATTTCACTGACTTTCCAACATCGTCTCTATTCTGCTATTCGGCCCCCCGCTGAATTTTTTCATATCGATGTTGCATTTAAAATTTCATATATTGTATTTAAAATTTCTCCACTTGTTTCTTTTTTATGGTTTCTATTTCTCTGATGAGAACCCCTGTATTTTCATTCCTTTCCGGTGTGTTTTGATTCACTTCATGGAGCATAGTTTTAATGCTGCTTGATAGTCTTGGCCTGATAATCCCTATATCTGGGATTGACATCTGCTCTTCTCTTTCCCCTTGAGAACTGGTCACATCGTCCTGGTTCTTTGCATATTGGGTAATTTTGGATTGTGCGCAGGACATTGCGAATATTATGTTGTGGACACTCCGTCCTGTCGTGACGCTAAGGAGGTTGCTGGAGTTTGTTTTAGCAGGAAACCAACTCAGTTCGATTCAGACCACGCGTTCTGTCTCACGTTCTGTGGGCCGCAGTTCACGACCCAGCTTAGTTCTCAGAAACTTCATGGTGCTGGTGTGTGTCTGTCTTGTGCGTGCGTATTGCTTGTGGGGAGTAGCGTTAGGACTTGGGAAGGTTTATATATGGACCTAGGAGAGCCCCTCTTTCTGGCTTCCTCCACTCTGCCCTCTACCTTCCACACTCCAGCCCTCAGGAGATGTCTCTGGGTCCTCCGACCAGAAAGATACAATTTCTCTGCAAGTTTCAGCTGCCTACAGGACCACGCCTGCCACATTGCTCAGTGGCTAGAGGCCATCCTCAGAGCAAAGCTGTGAGAGGGAGGGAGGAATGGAGACTCGCCTTGGTGGACCCTCCTTGAAGTTTTGACTCCTCTCCACAAACCACTGGCTTCGATTTACTTTTTGAAGTCAGGGTCCTCAGGTATTACTATTCTTATTTCCCCATTCAGGATTTCCGGGTGTGATTTGTTGGGAAAGGGGGTCATGCATAGGCCCTTGACTCCCACTTGGCTGCATCAGAACATGCCCATGCTGTGAGATAGTCAGGCTCCCACGGCCTGTGCTGGGCTTGTCCTTGTGAGGGGGAACCTTTCCCTATTGCGGACTCAGTGTGTGCTCTTTTGCCCTGCTGAGACACCTGTGTCAGTGGCCCCCAGTCACAGCCCCAGCTTTCTGTATTTCAGACCCCCCCAGAGAAGGAGTCGGGGCCCTTCCGCGGCAGACAAAGTGGGGTTCGTGCAATCACGCTGCGTGTGTCGGCTGTGTGACCGATCCATCCACCAGCCGCGGGGGACCGATGCGTCGCACGGGGCTGGATGTCAGGCACTGTCTCCTCTTGCTGGAAGCAAACATTGCCCCACGTGGGCTTGGTGTAAGCACGGTCTGTGCTCAGCGACTTTAGATCACGCACCGGTTTCCTCCCTGGATGCACTTATCTGCCTTTTAACCTTGGCCACACTCATGCGACTTTCTATTCTGGGGCACAGCCTGACCACCCAGCGAATGATCAGACATAATCAGATGGCTGTAATGGGTTTGTGTTGCTTTAGGGGAACTGGAACCCCAAGGAGCACTTTAGAACATTCAAGGCTCTGAGAAGTCTTGTGACAGTTACCTTGGCATAACGCCGTCTTTTCCAAGTTTGAAGGAGGCTTTGCCACACCGTTGTATGCACAGCGAATAAGCAATACAACGAACTCTGCCAAGGTGCACCTACATACGGTAAATGTGCAAGACGGGTGTATTAAATTGAATTTTATGAATCCATTGTTTGGGGGACCATATCTTGAAATAAATAAAAAGAGGAATATCTTAAAGAGCCAGTAGAAAGAAAGCCATTCTCTTTCCCCTTCATATTCCTGCCCTGGTCCATAACCTGGGGATGTCCTCAGTGCTCCTTGTCTCAGTGAAGGAGAATTAGTTATTTTTGTTTGGTTGGTTGTTTCCTTCTCATTCCCCCCCTCTCTCTTCCCCGTGAGAAAATAGTGAGAATCTGACATTCGTTTATCTCTGTTTCCCAAATGATTGGTGGTAATACGTTGAATGTAACTGCTCATTCTTGGCCCCTTGGCTCGGCTCTCAGAGTCTTAGTTATTCAGACATCATGAGAAAGGGGGCAGGCTGCAGTTCTCCTCGGCTGCGTGAATGTAGGCCAACCCCTCTCCCTCGACGTGCACATCTCAAGGTCTAGACTGCAGGGACAGAACAAACGGAAAGGGGACCCACCCCGGCAGCAGGTGCAGACTGCATTCTGCAATATAACCGTAACAGCAATTAAATGAATATTGGATGTGACTCTCCTCCGGGATCTGTGTCTAGTTACCAGCTGGCCTGAAATCTGGAGGCCAACAGGAGGAGTGGTTCGGCCACACAGAACCCCCGACGGCCGTCACCGTTAGTGTGAAATCTTAGAGGTTGTCCAAAGGGCAACGGAACAGAGAGGTGTGCATACTGCAATCACCATGAAGACAGCGGGATTTGTTGCCATTTGCTTGCCCCCTACCACACCAGAGGCTGCCTCTAGGCCCCAGGACAATGAGCAAGGCACCATCACCTCCCCCTTTCCGTGGAGGAAACAGGGGCCCTGGGTGATCACACGGCCAAGGAAGGTTCCAAGCTGTGATTTGAACTCGGGTCCCAGCAGTCCAAGTGTCAGGTTCTGCCTGCCGAGCTCCCCTCGGAACACCTCTATTGACAACTTCGTCTGCTCAAAGCAGCATATCAGAAATAATAGGTATACAGGGGCGCCTGGGTGGCTCAGTCGGTTAAGCGGCCGACTTCAGCTCAGGTCATGATCTCACAGTTTGTGAGTTCGAGCCCCGCGTCAGGCTCTGGGCTGGTGGCTCGGAGCCTGGAGCCTGCTTCCGATTCTGTGTCTCCCTCTCTCTCTCTGCCCCTCCCCCATTCATGCTCTGTCTCTCTCTGTCTCAAAAATAAATAAACATTAAAAAAAAAAAAAGAAATAATAGGTATACATATTAGAAAAGCAGAAGAAAAATATTTGTGGACGTTTTATTCCTCTGATAGAAAACCCAACACAATTAAGTGAAAAACGGTGCAAATTGCTACTTAAATCCTTCCTCGCCCTTCATTAAGAAGGAGCAAATGGGAAGAAGTGACAAGGGTTACAAGGGCTCTCCCGATGTGCCCAAGTCTTCTTTAGGGGGTAAAACACACGCTCGTCTCGAGCCTTACAAGTTTAGCTTAAATCCTCAGAGACTCACGCAAATCCCATCTCTTTAAGGGAAGCGCGCAGTCACACGTAGAGATAAGCATAATTAAATATGTTGATTTACTCTCTTTTTCTTTATGGGGAAGAAAGAGCGTAACCGTTCATCCCTGATTTCGACGCTCATGGTCTGGCTTCGCGGTATAATGCTCAGGGAATCTTCAAAAAATGAGGGTTGAGAGGATTAGATTGCCGGAATCATGTTGCGCTTAGCAAATTTCTGTAGGGGAAGAAAAGGAGCATTTCCGGGACCCTTCAGTTCACGGTTCAGAAACTAGCAGCCTGCGTGCCGATCCTGGCTCATGACGGCTCCAGAGAATAAAGAGACGATGCCGCTTTTTATTTGCAAGTGTTGTGTTTTCGCTTCGGTTTTTATTACCTCCTTCTGGTTTGCCTCCAGAAAGCAGGCCCGGGATGTCTGGGTCGGAAGACGATCGTAGGATCGATGGTAGGAAAGAGGTGGGAGGGATTCTTGCTGGGAAGAGAGTGGTAATGGGAGCAGATCCGTCTAGCAAACTTTTTGTTGTCGCTGTTTTTTACTTAAATCCCAGTTAGCATGCAGCGTTATATTAGTTTCAGGCGTACAAGAGGGTGATGCCCATCGTGGGACGTGCACGCCTTAACCCCCGCCCCGGTAACCGTCCGTGTGTTCTCCGTAGTTAAGAGGATGCTCTGGGTTTGTCTGTCTCGAGGTGACCCTTTCTTTGGTCTCTCCGCGGAACACTTCCTGTTACGGAATGAGACCAGTGAGCTTTTCTGATTCGTGGACTTGCCACTTCAGAGAAGAACTGTAACCATCATCGTAACAAATCACTTCACTCCCTTTGTTCCTTTTTTTTTTTTTTTTTTTTTTTGCCCCTGAAAGCATAAAATTCTAGCCTGACGCTAGGTCTGAAATCAGGGGCAGGGTATGGAGAGGGTGGCGATCTGGGTTTTTGTTCTATAACTCAAGGTTCCTTAGTTGAATTGAGGAGCAGGCTAACTTTCTGTAATGCTTTTCATTCCGTCATTTGCTCATTCATTCCAGAAATGTCTATTGATGATTGGCTGTGTGATAGGCACTCTGCCCAGCTCTAGGGACACAGAGGTGACAAGCACACTGTTTGGGGCCCGTGGCCCAGTGGGAGAGAAAGAGTCGAATGAAGAGATCAGGAAGTTGCAACGTGCTATGTGCTAAGAGGAGTGACTGGAAAGGGCCGCGGGCACGTGGCTGAGGGGCCCCTCATCTCCTGGGGGAGTCACGCCAGTTTTCACGTAAGGCCTTCAGCAGGAAGGTTCCAGGCCTAGGGCAAAGCATTAACAGCTGCTGCTGTTTTATTTATTTATTTTTCAAAGTTTGTTTTTTTTTTTTGAGAGAGAGAGAGAGAGCAAGCAGGGGAGGGGCAGACAGAGAGGGGGACAGAGGATCCAAAGCAGGCTCTGTGCTAACAGCAGGGAGCCCGATGCCAGGCTCGAACTCACAAACTGTGAGATCATGACCTGGGCCAGAGTCGGATGCTCAACCGACTGAGCCACCCAGGCGCCCCAACAGTTGCTGCTATTTTGGAGGACGGTCCAGGTGCTAGACCTTTGTTGACACAATCTCCCATCCCGTCACTTGTCCCGTACCTCCCACAAGCACTGGCCATAGGAGGCTCCTCTGTGAATTCACCCCCTTCCCTCTGTCCCCTGGCTGGTCACCTCCTCTGTCCTACTCACTTCCATGGCTCCATTGATACTTTACTGGTTATCTGTTTATGCATCTATCTCTCCCCCTACACTTTAACGGCCCGAGGCTTTTGGACCCCCAATGTCTGGTATGGTGGTGACGTATATAAAAGGCATCGAATAAATGTTTGCAGAGCTACTTACTGAAATGATAATAATATATTAATAATAGTATTAGACACTATACCAAGTTATTATTTCACTTTATATTCAATCCACATATTATCTAGTTAGTATGGTAATAATATATTAGTATAATATATTAGTATACTGCTGTGTTATGATTATTGTTATTCAGGGATCTAACTTTGCAGAACACTTAAATCTTCAGGTTGGGGCGCCTGGGTGGCTCAGTCGATTAGGCGTCCGACTTCAGCTCAGGTCATGATCTCACGGTTTGTGGGTTCAAGCCCTGCATCGGGCTCTGTGCTGACAGCTCAGAGCCTGGAGCCTGCTTCGGATTCTGTGTCTCCCTCTCTCTCTGCCCCTCCCCTGCTTGCTCTCTGTCTCTCTCTCTCTCAAAAATGAATAAACGTTTAAAGAAACCCAAATCTTCAGGCATTCACCCTATTTCTTGGCTCTCTGAGTAGAAGCGGATTCTTTTTTATATCTTCTCTTTTTTGATGGGATGGAGTCAGCCAGGGGTTGGCAAGGAATGCCACTAAATTTCTCAGGCAATTGCCACCAACAAGGGGACTTCTGGGAGGGGGTTGGTGGTGCTGTCCCACCGGAAAAACCTGCTTTCTCTTCCTGGAAGGTTCTGGAAATGATCCTTTCTGTGTTCAGGAAGCTCCTGGTAGCCCTGGGGTCCCTGGGTCTGAGGAGGAACACGTTTCATAAGGATGGTCCTTCTCAGGATGGGGTGCCCACTTGTTCCCCTTTTCACCCCAAGGGGGTGTCGCCTCTGGCCCCTCCCCACCCCTTTCCCCTTTGCCCATATGGGAAACATCCAACATCTGCCATTTGCATAACATGTGTGCTTTTGCAGCTTAACCTTCTCTATTTCTACAAATAAATGCTTTTACAATAAAACTGAAATGCCAGAAAAAGAGAGACAACCTACTTTAAGGTCACTGCTGCCTCCCAGCAAGGGTGTTTAAAAATAACCCCCAATCTGCCGTGTGCTCGCAACTCTCATTGCGCCCGCTCAATGGCAGGCCATGTGCCAGCCAGGATGGCAATGTGGAGGTTTCCAGGCTGTGTGTGTGTGTGTGTGTGTGTGTGTGCGTGCTGTGGACTCTCTGAGAGACTGCTTCCAGCACCTGTTTCCAGCTGTGATGAAATGGCTTCAGGTCCACTCAGAAGTGCTCCATAGGGAAGGAAAACTCCAAGGGGCTGAGGTTTGGCCAACACGGGTATGGATGCCAGGATGTGGCATCGGGTGGTGGGTAGACACTGGGTAGGTTCTTCAGTGAGCGTTGGGGCCATTACTTCTGGGATCTGCTTCAGCGAGGTGGATAGAGGGGAGCCTAGATTTTGCAGCTGAATCTCAGAGATGGGTTTTTCCAGTAGTTTCCAAGCTGTGCTCACAGCTCCCTGGAGGTTGTGGGGGCAGATCTTTAGTCCTTTATTTACGCAAATGGAATGTGTCTGTCACTTCCAATATGACCTTTCCCAAGGATTGTTGCATTGAACCAGAGGCCACCTTCTTAAGTAGAGGAATGGTAGTCAGCAGCGGGCTTCCTGTAAGCCAACAGGCAAGGGTGGGGGGGGGGAGTCCAAGGGCCACAGGGCCCAGTACCCGTGGAGCGTCACCTTGGACAGATGCCTCACATGCTTCTGTCCAAAACTCAGCCTGGGCATCACTGTCTGCACTGCTCTTCTGGGCACAGCTGGTGAACAACGGTAGGGATCAATCGGATCCCTAATTCATGACAGTTTCCTGAAAGACACCAGGGAATTAGGGCTGGAATCTCACCGAGCAGGCACAGCTGATACCTCCCTTCCATCTCTCTCTGAGGGGCCAATCTACAGGCGAATGATGGGACCAGTGTCTTTCCAATCAAGACTTTAACAAGGACCCCTTTCCCCTTGCCTTTTGCTGATGATAGTATAAACAGAAGGTGGGTCCCACCGCACCGGGACCACACCAAGGTGTTCACGTCGATATGCAAAAGAAGAGGAAGAATCTGGGGACCTCTAGAGTCATGGGGGCAATTAAATCCCCAGAAGGTTGAGAATCTGACATTTTCACCCACTTGTTGAGCATCTACTACGTGCCAAGGGCCATGCTTACGAATTCAGGCACGTTGTCTCACTTATTCCTACCCCTGAGAGGCCGTTAACACTATCCACGCTGTAGAGATGAGAAAACTAAGTTGCAGTCGGGTTAGGATCTTTCCCCAGATCGAGGCTTTAACCCAGGGCTTTCTGACTTCAAAGTCTGTCCTCTTAACCTCTGAGGATAAAGACCACGGCGATGGGCAAAGAGGCAGCACAGGTCACATTTGTCCCCAGTGGCCTCCCCACAGTCCTGTTTTGCTGACGTCCTTTTCCCCCTGGTGGTGACCCCTGTTCTTTATCTCCTTCAAGACACATGTGTACACATGCACGAACCCTCAGTTATCTCAATGCCCCAGTCAACAGCCAGCTAACCAACCGTTGCGTGAATAAAGTCACCCTAGGTTAACTCATCCGCCCCATCCAACTTCCCGCTAACTGAAGAGCGAAGGAACCAGCCGAGGTTGACAGAGCTTAGCCTAGATGAGCAGAACGTTCCAGCTGATTCATAAACTCTGAATGATAATAAGTATTATTCTTTTTAAAAAAAATTTTTTTTAACGTTTATTTATTTTTGAGACAGAGAGAGACAGAGCATGAACGAGGGAGGGGCAGAGAGAGAGGGAGACACAGAATCGGAAGCAGGCTCCAGGCTCTGAGCCATTGGCCCAGAGCCCGACGCGGGGCTCGAACTCACGGACCGCGAGATCGTGACCTGAGCTGAAGTTGGACGCTTAACCGACTGAGCCACCCAGGCGCCCCTATTCTTTTTTTAAGCCACTGAGTTTTGGGGTGGTTTATTATGCAGCAACAGCTAATTGGTACAGCTCCACACACAGCAAGTGTACCCTTACCCCTCAGACGTGGTACAAAGCTTATTTCCTCTCATATCAGCCCTATTGCAAAAAAAAAAAATGTATTATCTCAGCCATAGCAAGTCAGACCAGGCATAAACTGGATTTGAAACGTATCTTCTCACTGTGTAGTAAAATACTTCTTGGACTGTATTTCAGTCCAGGGCTGTCTTTCATATAACTGAGGTCTATTTAACTTGCATTTTATTTATAAAAAGGAAGAACTAAAACCAGGGGCCAGTCTAATGTGGTTGGCGATACAGATACTCAATAACAATTGATTTCACTGTCGAAGGAGTTATTTTCAAATGTCAGGGTCAAATTTTACAAAGCGTTTCTCTGAAAGTCTTGGTTGCTTTCTAGGTAAGACTTTACCCACAGTTATTTGGAGAAGGCAATGTTCTGCATCTCAACTGACTTGGACGAGTCAGGGCTCAGGAGTCACCTTCCAATAGAAGTCTCCTCATTCCCCCAAGAGGAGCCACACGGGTGGTGTCATAAAATGCGACGTCTGGTGCCTGATCATAGCTCCCAATCCCAGCTCGATTGCTGGCCCCAGGGCGTTATGTGCTGAACTGCATTGTTCAAAACGTAATGGTCTTTCACAAAAGATCCAGGGTTGCCCAGGAAGGAGTTTCGACCAGCAGTGCCAAGGTCAGAATTTTTGCATCCCTCCCCCAGATTCCTGTGTTGAAATCTTCATGTCCGGTGGGATGGTATTTGGAGACGCGGCGCGACCTCACGAAGGTGGCGTCCTCCTGAATGTGATCAGCGCTCTAATGAAAGAGGTTCCAGAGAGATCCCTTCTCCCATGTGGGTGAGAAGGCGCCAGCTATAAACCAGGAAGAGGGATCTCACCAGAGCACAAGCGTGCTGCCACCTTGATGGTGGACTTCCTAGCTTCTAGAACGTGAGCAATACATTTCTGTCGTTCGTAAGCCACCCCGTCTCTGGTGTTGTGTTAGGGCAGCCGGAACAGACTCAGACCGGTGGTTTGGTCGGGATCCAGGCTGTTTCTAAGAGTTTCTAAGGGAAAAGTCATCGTTGAAAGAAAAACATGCTATTGGCCAGAAGTGAGCATTCCCCACCCGCCCAAACATTTTGCCATATTTCCTTAGAATTATTTAATTAATAAAGCACTGCAGATAGAGGCAAAGTTCCCCATGTGCCTGTCGCTCATCTGTTTCCCCCTCCCTCCCCAGTTGTAATCATTACCCAGAATTCCTGTCACAAGCATAACAATGTTACTAAGGATTTTTGTCAAAGTCTCTGCTAAAATCCTGACATACTATGGCTAGAGCGATAATTGCCTCAAAAAAAAATTTTAAATTAGTAGAACATTGTGAGTGAACCACAATTTGTTCCTATTTGTTCATCATACTGCATTATAAATTATATGTGCTGTTTTATGAGTTATAGTACATCATATTGAATATTTACCCTGTGCAAAGGACTTTTCACATTTTCACTTAATTCTCACAATGACCTCTTTGAGATAAATGTTTCTATCTCCGGTCTACGGACAAAACACTGAGCTTCAAGAAGTTGCTCATGAGCGTGGAACCAAAAAAAATGTACAAGCACGTGGGACCATCTGACTTTGAAAACTGCATTCAATCCCAGTCAGCTCTTTAACATTTTTCTAGATTTTTATTTTTTATTTCTTTTTAATTTTTTTTAATGTTGATTTATTTTTGAGAGAGGAGGCAGAGCACAAGCAGGGGACAGGCAGAGGGAGAGAGAGGGAGACACAGAATCCGAAGCAGGCTCCAGGCTCCGAGCTGTTAGCCCAGAGCCCGATGCAGGGCCCGAACCCACAAACCTCAAGATCATGACCTGAGCTGAAGTCTGAAGCTTAACCAACTGGGCCACCCAGGTGCCCCAGTTTTTCTAGATTTTTTAAGAAAGCTCAGTATGAGTCTAACTGGTGCATAGTTTTGAAACATGTCCTCCACCCAGGTGCCCCTAATATTGGTTTTATTTTTATTTTATGTTTTAAAATCTTTTTTTTTTTAATGTTCATTTTTGAGAGAGACAGAGAGAGACAGAGTGCAAGTGTGGGAGGCTCAGAGAGAGAGAGGGAGACACAGAATCCGAAGCAGGCTCCAGGCACCGAGCCGTCAGCACAGAGCCCGAGGCGGGTCTCGAACCCATGAACCGGAACCCACGTCTCCCTTTCCTGTTTTTTAAAATTGAAATAACCATCCCTGATTTCCAAAAGTCCTGACGTCTAGCCCGCCTCCCCTTCCTCATGCTTCCAGAGGGAGTGGCTCTGAGATCCATCCAGAAGCTGTAACTGACGCCAGGGGAAAAGCCGCTCACATTTCAGGATTGTGCTTCAACGTCCCTGCACCTCCGGGGACACTCTCCGCGCCCTGGCCCCGGCTCCTCACAGCCTCGGCCAGCTCTGCTTCCACCCTGTCCCCTGTGCGCTGTGATCCCCTGAGAGCAGCCGCTGCTCTCTTCTGTGGTCACCTTCCCAGAGCTCACCACTGGATGCAAGAGTTCTGTGTTTAAGCCTGCTTGAGATCCCCTCTGTCCCTCTCTCCGCCCCTCCCCTACTCGTGCGCTTCTCTCTCTCTCTTTCTCAAAATAAATAAATAAAGTTAAAAAAAAAATCTCCAGAGTTTTGGGAAATAGGGTTCTGGTCTTGACTCCACAAATTTACCCCCAGTTTCCTCATCTGTAAAGGAATGAGATTAGAACTTTTGAAAGATTCCTTCTACTTCGAATACCCTGTGATTCCCAGGGATAGCACACTATTTTGTTTTCGAGGCTAACATGGTTCTGGAACAATTCGGAGAGGGTAGGGCTGCCATTAGAACCCTGCGTGATGGCACGTGCTGGGGAGACCGGAGGCCAGAGGCGTGACAGGAACAGGTGTCCTTGCACTGGGAAGACCCCATCCTAGGTCTGCTGTCCTGGTCGGCTGTGAACAGTACCCACATCTGACACTCAGGGTGCCCGGGTTTGGGCAGTAAGCTATATGTAGTCTAACCACCAGGGCACAGGGCGCATTAGCCCTCCATGCCCAAGTGTGTTCAGAGAGGGCTAAACAACTCTAGGTCGCAGCATATCCTGTGGGCTGGGCACCGAAGCTTCTAAAACCCTTATCAGACGCTCTTTGGGAGGGGAGTTTTGTGCATGCGCATATGAAGGGTGTCCGGGCAGAAGGGCACGTCTAGGCCAGTGAGGGATGCGGGGATGAACGGGGAGCCCTGTCCTTGAGGAGCTGCAGCCGCACACAGTGGAACGGTAACAATTCCAAACGCATAAAAGTCACCGAAAGCTAAATTAAAAAGTGCCACACGGGACATGCAGCGAACAAGCTAGGGCTCCTCCAGGAGTGATGAGGTCAGGGAATACGTACAGGTGTCTGGGCACTCTGGGCAGACTTCCTGGAGGCGGTGGCATCATGCAAGCAGTCCGGCCAAGTGTGGTACTGACTTGTGCTGCGTGTGGGACCGCAGCGCAGTCCCCCTGCAGGGACCCAGACTCGGGTCCCTCATTGTGTCTGGGGGCTACCTGTGTTCCTCGCCCCCCCTTGCAAGCAGAATGTGGGGACCCCAGGGGGCCCTTGGTTAGGGGAGACCTAACCAAGGAGCCGTGGGTGCAGGTGCCGCTCCCAGCCCTCCAGAAACAAGCACAGGAAGCACAGCGCAGCTAAAACGGGGTGAAGACAATTCCTTTCTCATGGGGGTAAAAACGTTCATCGACCCCATGTGTGGGGCACTCACCCTGTAAGTTTTATGGATGTAACTAGTTATCAGCGGCAGCCATACGCACAAAATTCAGTTTTCCCTCCATCCCAGCCTTAGCGCGGAACTCAGGGTCTCCCGATCTCCCCACCAAAATCCATCCACATATAGCAAAGCGAGTAGTAGGGACAATTTGCAACATCCCAGAGCACTCCATACAAAATTTCCCCAAAGCCAGGGGTGGTGGCAGTGGCGGAGGTCCCGGGTTCTCTCCCAGCCAGATTTTTTCCCCTGCCCCCCAAACATGTCTTAGGTATTGGCGTGCCTAGTTGCTCTGGCAGCTTCATAAACAGCTCGGCTGCCAGCAATCAGACCCCTTCGCTTTCGGAGGCAATTTCCTGGAACAGAGTTTCTTGAAGTCTCGCACCTGACAACATACCTCTTCCACGCCAATTCAGGGTGTTCTCCTGGAAAAGACCGTTGGCAACTATGATTTTCTCTGCCTTGCTATGTGGGTCAGCTTGGGCCCAGGGAGATTAAATCCTTTCCCCGCCATTTTGCCAGTCGAAATCAAAATTGGATTTGTGTTCCTCGGCCCCCATTCTCTAAGCGCTCACGGTCAGGCGTTGGAAGAACGTTCTAGCATTAAGAGACACATTCAGATAGAAAGCGAGGATGTGGGAAGGCTCCTGCCCTCTAGCCTAAGCTCTGACTCAGCCTTGGGAAAGAAAAGCCCAGGTCAGAAACTTCCACGGGAGAAATGCTATTGGCCACGTGCTTCCTGCGGTCTATTCTACATCTTTCCTCTGGGGCCTGTTGGGACCCCTGGGGTGCGTCTGCCCTCTCTCTCTCTGTCTCTCTCTCTCGAGGAGCCAGATGTTGGGCCAGACGTCCAGGTTTCACGCACCTGGGAGGCCATCCCGGACCCCAAGATGTCCTCGAGCCCATCCGCAGAAGTCCCTTCTGATTATCAATGGCAATAATATTATTATTGACCCGACCACCACACCATCGCGACTTACGTGAATGATGGCCTTTATGATTTCCCAGACCACAGGCTGATGCAAAGTCCATCCCGCCTCCGACCTCTTATCTTTGCTTGCCTGTTCACCGTCCGCAAAGCCTTGGCTCTCAACCTGTAAGTCTTGTTTTTTTAGGATCTTCACGACTCTGTGCAAGAATTCCATCACCGTAATAAACACAGGAGGAAATAACGTAAACTGAAAGGGGAAAGAAAAAGAAAAGAATGGTCTTCCCTTGGGGTTGTTTGTGAGCCGCCCGGCCCCCTGACATGGGCTCCTGGGCCTTATTCCCTCATTCACCGAATCACTTAGGCAAGCCAGGGCTGGATCCCACTCCCTGGGGCTGTTGGAAGGAACTTAGGATGAGGCCCAGCCTCCGCTCAGCTGTGAGGCTTGTTATCTGCTTACCCGTCCACTGACTTTTATTAAGTACCTGGTCAACGACCAACTCTGTGTTTCTTGACATGGGCTTGAGTGAGACCCTACAGCTGGGCCCGTCTTCTGCCCCGTTTGGACATCTGACAGAGGCGGGCATGGCCTGTCATCTCCCCTGCCCCAGGCCCTCTGTGCCCTGGTGCACCTGTCCTGAATGCCGGGGGTACCCTCACCACACTGGCAATCCTTGAGGGCAGTGGCTATGGATTATTCACCCCGAAGCCCTGGGCCTGCATAAAAGGCCCTCCCCCACTTCCTCTCTAGAGCTAGACACACACCCCATCACCCCGCTAGGGGAGAAAAACACACCCCTCGGCTCCCTCTAGGGAAGAAGCAAAACATTCTGAAGTCTGTTACTCGCCAGGATTTTTATCAACAACCTGCTTGGACGCCGAAGGCAGATGCCCTTTCCCTTGAAACTTGAGCCAAGGCTCAGCCAGGGAAGCCCCGCATTGGTTCCCCGGAGCCCCTCCTGGCCCTGCAGGGTCCCTAGGACTGTCTGAGGACACCCCCCAACCATGCAGAAGGCACCCACTCCCGCCCCCAGGGCCAGGGTCCTGAGGACCCCCCGTGGGACGCATGACGAGGCCCCTCTGGAGGGACTGTGACTGGGTGGTGGGTGACAAGGGCCAAGGCAGGATGTATCCTCGGGACCCCGTCTCACTCAGTCAATGCCTGAGCTTAACTGAAGTTGTCACGGGGGCTCCAACAGGGCGCAAAGCCTCGCCCTCGGCACCCCGGAGGGAAACCCTGTGCTCTGCCTTCTTCCCTTGCCCCAACTTCATTCTTTTGCGTTGGATTTGGAGTTGGACATCTCTACGTTGGGCATTTAAGAGTGGGCATTAGGTTTTGTTTTTGTTTCTTTTTTTTTTTTTTTTAATTTTTTTTTTTAACGTTTATTTATTTTTGAGACAGAGAGAGACAGAGCATGACGGGTGAGGGGCAGAGAGAGAGGGAGACACAGAATTGGAAGCAGGCTCCAGGCTCTGAGCCATCAGCCCAGAGCCCGACGCAGGGCTCGAACTCACAGACCGTGAGATCGTGACCTGAGCTGAAGTCGGACGCTTAACCGACTGAGCCACTCAGGTGCCCCTGTTTCTTTTGTTTTTAAGTTTGGCTTTATAAACGCAGAGAAAGAAGCCTCTGAAGGTTGTGAGGGGCAGAGGCCTTGTGACAGGACGGTAGGGTTTTCCAAGGCTGGGGGAAGGGGGGTGAAGAGGGGTCTGCGTTCTGCTGCAGGGTCGCCCCCCTGGAGGTGGTCGGACCCTCGGGGCAGTGGCTGCTGGCCCCCGAGGGGATCAGAGCCTCAGCGCTGATCCTGAGCAAGCCTTCCTTCCTGACCAGTACCCAAGGCTACTGGCAAGTGTCACAGAGGAAGGGCAGGGACTTCTTCAAAGGACAGCAGAGCCTCTTGTTCCCCTGGTGACCAGGGTCTGCTCTGTCACGGCCCCGGTGGTGGGGGCTGGGCCAGGTGTGGGATGACCAGGAATGAAGGACTCAAACATTTCTTGTAGTTCACACTTCTTGGAACAAATTTATACCCATGACATTACTTTAACCGACTGAGCCACCCAGGCATCCCACCCCACGACATTACTTTATAAACACAAGGGATCATGATTACCAGAAGGCCATTGGCCTTCTGGCCTGAGCCCCTCCCCTTCAACTGTACTGAAATATTTATCTCCCTAGTTCTTGAAGATCCAGACCTGGGCCTGGCTGTACGAGTTGGTCTTGGGGTGGGGGGTGGGGAGATAAATAAAATATAATGAAATAAAAAGGCTCGAGGGCATCTGGACTTCTCTGGGAATGTAACAAGATGCCTTGAGGGAGGAAACTCAGAATTTTGCCTGGACAGGCACAGACAGCAGGGAGACTCAGAGGTCAGGAGGCCAGGCTCAGAGGCACCAGATCCGAGGGTCCCTAGACCCCCCACAAGCTACAGCGGCCTTTGTCCCTGAGGCCCAGTGCTGGGACTGAGTCTTCAGGGGAAACTGGAAACGGGATGGATTTCTCAAAACAGAAATTGAATCGAGCAGTGGGGAATATAGATAGTAAATCAACGCCACCTCCCTGATTATTTTTATAGCAAGCTAATTTTAAATGCTCTATTTCTATAGGAATCAGTGAGACTTCCACCCATCTGCAGCTCCAACCCCCGAGTTTTTCTGTCTTCTCACAGCTTGGTTTTTTTTTACAGCACTGACTAAAATCACATGAAAGCGCATTTACACCCCTGATTCCCCAGGCAGCCACTTCTCATACCCTGAGACACAAGCCAATTTCTCTGAGGACAGGGACATTCATCGTGATTATTATTGTTTTTTAACCTAAGCTTCTGTGATGCGATCTCCCTCCTCTGAATTTCCATTTATTTGAGTACTGACACCTCTTAATAAGAATTTCACATTTGCTCCACAGAAAACCACGGGGGTGGTTTACAGAGGGAAGGAGAGGGGAGAAGGCAGACCAGCCTTGAGAGCGACAATCAGAAAGGAGGAGAGAGGGATAAAGAAGGTCAGGTTCTCGGGGACAGCCGGAGGATGCCATCACCACCTGCTCCCTCCTTCAGGTGGCTCTCGCTATGGGTCTCTCTGGGATGAACAGTCTCACATTTTCTCTTCGGTCGCCTTGCCTGATTCTTTGAATCACATCTGCCTTCCTCACTAACCACACCCCATGAAGTCGAGGGCCTCGTCTTCACCTCCGGTCCCTTTCAGCGCCTGCCACAATGGCGTTCCATGTACATTTATGTAAAGAGTGGGGTGGGTGGTCCCGCCTGCCCACGGAGTGCAAGTGGGCAAATCGCCCGCCTGGTGGTGATTTTCAGGAAAGTTTAAAAAGCATTATTAAGGTCTGTTTGATGCAAGCCACTGTGCCAGAAACGTTGAGACTATGTATTACACTCTTGTTCTTACCGGAGTGTTCTATTGGCCAACCGAGTCTCTGTAAGGCTTGAATCGAAACTGCCCAAGGGAGCATTTGATCCAATGGGTGGTGGCCTGGTGGCCTGGTGACCTGGTTAAGTCCCAGGGTCAGAACATGGGTTGCTATGCCCATGGACCCCCCCAGCAGGGGCAGGCTTGCTGATAAGAATCTAAGCAGCCAGGGGGCACCTGGGTGGCTCAGCCCGATGAGTGTCCAGCTCTTGACTTTGGCTCAGGTCATCGAGCTCCGAGTCGGACCTTGCAGAGCCTGCTTAAAATTCTCTCTCTCCCTCTCTCTCGCTGCCCCTCCCCCATGCTCTCTCTCAAAATAAAGTAATTAATTAAAAAAAAAATAAGAGAATCTAAGCATCCAGGGCCACCATGAACATTTATTGGCCCTAACAAGAGTAGAAATGAAAGCCTATTTACAGTCTTGTTGCTTTGATTAGTAATTAAATCTTTATTAAATAAAGAATTGGTTATAGACTGTTTGTAGATTTGATGTGAGGCAGGCTCACCAGAGGTCTGCTAAATTTCATTGGTTCCAGTTTTTAAAAATTTAAGCGGATTGTAGATTTTCTATTTTTTATCTTTTTTTTTTGAGCTCTATTTTTGTATTTCTTCTTTTTTTATAATGTTTGTTTAATTTTGAGAGGGAGAGAGGCAGAGAGAGAGGGAGACAGAGGACCCAAAGTAGGCTCTGAGCTGTTAGCGCAGAGCTTGATGTGGGGCTTGAACCCGTGAACCGTGAGATCATGACCTGAGCCCAAGTTAGACGCTTAACCAACTGAGCCACCCAGGTGCCCCGATTTTTGTATTTCTTTACCTACTTTACTTACTTCAATCTCCACTGCACTCATGTGCAATGATTCACTCCAAGGACTGAAAAAATATATAGAATTGTATTTAAAGTGTCTGGAATTTTAAGGGCGCCTGGGTGGTTCAGTCGGTTGGGTGTCCGACTTCAGCTCAGGTCACGATCTCATGATCCATGAGTTCAAGCCCCGCGTCGGGCTCTGTGCTGACAGCTCGGAGCCTGGAACCTGCTTTGGATTCTGTGTCTCCCTCTCTTTGCATCTCCCTCGCTCGCACTCTGCCTCTCTCTCTCTCTCTCTCAAAAAATAAACATTAAAAAAATTTTTAAAGTGTCTGGAATCTGAATGTCAGTTCATTAGAAAATGTAAATTCAAATTAGTTTGTGTCTTCAAAACACTCATTTTCCCCCTCAAGTATGCAAAGTCATCTAGGAATTTTAAAAGCAAATAGGTTACAACTCATGAATATCAAAAGCGTAAGTCAAAATGACTTAAACAAAACTGCAACTCTCATTTATATTTTCGAAACAGTGATTAAACCCTATTCAATATTAAAAATAAAGCCATTTACAATCCTAGCATTCAAGGTCCATCTCATTGCCAAGGTTGAGACTCAGTGCCATTAGATGGCGCATGTTGACTTTGCGCCTATGCGTATACACCTTTGAGAGCCCTAGGAGAATTCCAGAGTGCAAAATGTTCCCTTCTGGGAACCTGTACAGCCTCTACAGTGAACGCCGTACTAGCCAGCATGTGGCCTGGAGCCAGCAATCAGAATGCGAGGAGAAGCCAGGACATGGGCATCAGCACCCCTGGGAGATGAGATTTTGCTGTGCAGGAATCGATTGTATTTATGCGAAGAGGCCAAGTTCATTAATTAACCTTTCTCTTCTCTAGAAGCCTCCCCAACTCTGAGGAACTGTCCTTCTCTGGCATCAGCATGCGAATCTGCTCAGTATTTGCGCCCTGGGACACGAGAGCAAAGTGTCTTGCTGGGGCCTGAATGGGGGTTGGGTTTGGGGGGAGCACTGGGTCCTGAGTGACAGAGGTGTCATGTTCTTTAAGGAGTTGATTGTCCCTATGTTTGTGACACGCAGGGCCCTCTGAAGCAGGGCCACATGGCAGGGGCCCCTCTCGCCCAGGTCCGAGAGCGGCACTACCTTGGCCTGCCCCATGGAGACATGGAGAGGCATGGTTCTCACTCTCAAGAGCCAGATAGAGGGGAGCTTTCCAAGTGTGGGAAACCATCACCCGCCATACTTACAGGACTAGAAACCTGGGTGGGCTTAAAGGCACCGCAGAAGGCATCTCAGAGACCCCACTGCCCTAGAATCAGAGCTTCCCTAAGAACCAGGATAAGACCGAGCAGCGTGCTGCATTGACAGGGACAGACCTGTGAGATCTGAGGTGCGTTTTCTGGAGGCACGTAGAGATGATGTGTAAACACTTTTGACCTTAGGGCAGGTGGTGGTTAAAGAAAATTACATTTACTCTGTTTGACTGAGTGTCTGGTGGCCAGGCAGGCTCAGATAATTAAAACTATTTTTAATTGGGTGCATTGTTTATTGATTTGCTTGGCTATTTATAGCCTTTCTTGTCCTATCTCTCCAGACTCTGCCCGACTCTGGGGAGAGGGAGGAGCGGGGACATTTTCCCTGTGCCCCCAGGACCCTCCCCATGCCTGTGGAGCTCCCCCAGGGAAGCCTGGGGCTTAGTCATGCTTGAGCTCACAGCCCTCCAGACGCGGCAATGCTTTATAATAAGTGTCACCGGAACATACGACTGGAAGCATTTCTACTTTTTTTTTTTTTTTTTTGCATGAGCAAACACTTGTGGATTCTGGAAAATCTACCCTACTCAGCTCACTGACTCCTGCATTGATAATGGCAACTGCTACCATTTACTGAGAACCTACTGTGAGGTCACCTTTGGCCCTTGCTGAAAGGTTTTGAGGAAGGCTGTCTGCTGTCTTACAGACGAAGAAATGGAAGTTCGGGAAAGGTCGGTAACTGCTGTCGTCATAGCTGTTCCGTGTAGAACTGGGATGGAGTCCAGTTTCAAGGACCCCAATGCCACGTCGCCCCCCACCCTTTCCCGTTCTGTCTCATGCTGGTTAGTTTCAGATGGGAGGGGCTTCACCAGGAGCCCCAGCCCAGCAGAGACACTGCCTGTGAGCTCCCCAGGTTCTGCCGGTGTCTGCTCTCCCCACGCACCTCTGTAGATCCTGACAGCAAACTCCCACCGCCCCTCAGTTCCTGGACTTGCCCCGTCGGTTGGGGAGACCAAGCTCACTGCACCCTCTTGTTCTGCATCTGTAACATCCACCTTGCTCTAGACTCTTTGCATGTGGCCTTGGCCTCTCTTTGCATGACACAAAGGGACCTTTCGCTCCTGGCCAACGTGGGCGTCCCAACACAACCCCCTTCTCTCCCTCCCCCTCCCTTCCCCAGCTTTGCTCCCTACATTTCTTATGCAAAGTTTTTCTTCCATAGGCCCCATTTGGAGTGAAAAGCCAACAGGGGACTAGACGATCCAACATGAACGCATGTTTGGGCCCGTTCTCCTGGACACACACAGCTTCTTTAGGGTCGTAGGGTAGCAAAGCAGATGGAAACTGCTTCACTCGAGGAGTCTTAGAAAAAAAAAAAATTGAACCTAATGTCCATCATATACGTACCCCACATACCCACTGTTCTAGTCAGTTCAAGCTGCTTTAACAAGATACCACACACTGGCTGGCTCAAACAACACACATTTACTTCTCACATTTCCGAGGGCTTGGATGTCCACATCTGCAGATCCAGTGTCCGGTGAGGGCCCTCTTCCCGGTTTGCATGCGGATGGCCGCCATCTTGCCATGTCCCCCCATCGGGAAGGGAGAGATCATCTCTCTCGGGTCTTTTCTTCTAAAGGCACTGATCCCCTCGTGAGGACTCCAGTCTCATGACCTCCTTACCTCACAAAAAAACCCACTTATTAATACCATCACACTGGGGATTAGGGCTTCGACCTGTGACTTTGGGGAGACGCAAACTTGGCAGTCCAGAGCACGCACACACGAGGCATGCGTCTCCCAGCGAGGGCAGCTGTGACCCGCCCCACACAGAGGTGTCTGCGGTCTACGAAAGCAGTCCCGAAACAGAGCAGGCGTTACATCACACAAACGTGTGGCTATTCAAAGCTCGAGTCCCCAAAGGAGAGGACCGTGAGCTTGCTGAAGAGTCCAGGAGGTGGCAAATGCCAAAGTCTTTCAGCTGTGGTTCTTCTGGTGCTGCTGAGATATTAGGTTTCCATTAGATGGGATAATGCCTGGGTAGCCTCTGGCCCCTGCAACCTTAACTTGTTAGGTCTCTGAGCTAACAACCAAGGCACCCAAACACAGACAAAAGCAGACGGCGTGGTGAGCACTTAGTACGCACAGTGAGCCTTTGCATGCTGTCTGACTTTTGAATTATCCCAGCACACCAGGGTTCAGCAGACAGGAAGCTATTTATGGATTCGCAAGTGAAGAAGCATGCGTCTGTTCAAGCAGGAAGAGTCCTGACTCCAGACCGACATCTTTCATGTGACATTAATCGTCAGATTGCAAGCTGTCTCTGGGTCTGACATCTAATTGCCGTGACAATTGGACAGACGGTGGGGAAATGCACACCTGTCCCTGTTGAGATGTGCCACACCCCACGAAGAGGTGCCTCTCGGTGCAGGCAAAAGGCCCTTTTGCTCAGATCTGAGCCCATCTGGCGGTGGGCAAAAATTCACTTGCACGTTGGAAGCTGAGTTGCATCTCAGGGATGGGACAAACCTCAAAGCAGGTATTTGAAACGGAAAATAAAATTGTAAGTCAACTTTTTATTAAATTACAAATACGACACTGAGTCCAAGATAGAACTCAGTTTAAAGAAACCTTAGTCTTTTGGAGCACCTGGGCGGCTCAGTCGGTTAAGCATCCGACTTCGGCTCAGGTCATGATCTCACTGTCCGTGAGTTGGAGCCCCGTGTCGGGCTCTGTCCTGACAGACGGCCCAGAGTCTGGAACCTGCTTCGGATTCTGTGTCTCCCTCTCTCTCTGCGCCTCCCCCACTCACGCTCTGTCTCTCTCACTCTCAAAAATGAATACATGTTAAAGAAAAAAATTTTTTTTAAATCTTAATCTTCTCGATGAAAAGATGAAAGTCTTTTTAAAATCATTTCTACTGAGGGGTGCCTGGGTGGCTCAGTCGGTTAAGCGTCCGACTTCAGCTCAGGTCATGATCTTGAGGTCTGTGAGTTTGAGCCCCGTGTGGGGCTCTGTGCTGACAGCTCAGAGCCTGGGGCCTGTTTCAGGTTCTGTGTCTCCCTCTCTCTCTGCCCCTCCCCTGTTCATGCTCTGTCTCTCTCTGTCTCAGAAATAAATAAAAACGTTAAAAAAAATCATTTCTACTGAATCTGTGCTCAACTGGCTGGTTGACATCATTCCATCCCAAGGGATAGACACGTTAACAACAGCAGGTGGAATCCTTTACCTGTAAAAGCTTAGGACAGGCTATTAGGTAAGTTATTAGAACAACTGGAGATTCCTTTTCTCCCTACAATCACCCACGATCTTTCTCCGCTCTGCTTGGAGCCCACAGGTCTACGACCTCATTGACGGGGCTCCTTGTCCTTGGCTACCCGTTGGACTTGGCCAATGGAGGCACGACTGAGAGGGAGGAGGTAGAGGGAGGCCCTGGCGGGCAGTGGCTACATTCCTTTGCCAAGAGCCCCAGCTCATACGCTGCAAGCCTCTCCCCTGACTCACAGCTCTGAGTTTCCGTAACTTCCTTCTCCTCCTTTGTCCGTCAGGCCCAAGGAGGTAGTGACTTCCCGCTGTCCTTAGTCCCAGGGCAGGTGTTTTGCCCTCCCTTGTTGGATTCCCTTGACTCTGTCTATACCTTTATAAAAAAAATCCCTTGGTCACACTCTTCTAGATCACCCTGTCTTTTTGGAGCCATCGGTTTCCTGCTGGAATCTTGTGGAAAAAACCTCGGTGAGAGCTTCTAGTAAATTATTTCAGCGTTATCTGCCAGTGAGCCTTCAGCTCCTCTGCCGCGAACCTACTTATTCAGCCAACGTTTGTCGAATGCCGCCGCATGCCCTCTACTGTGTGAAGTGCCTTCACGCAACTTGGAGACGCGAGTGGTTAGCGGCTCGGTCTGGGCCCGGGCAGGTAGGCCAGGAGGACTTCCCAGAGGAAGAAGCATGTATGATCAGGAGTCGAAAAGGCAAATAGGGGGCACCGGAAAACGGGCTGAGGGGTAGGAGTGTTCTAAACGTGGGAACCAGAACGTGCAAAGGCCCGGAGAGCACCGGGTACAAAGTAAGGTGGGGGCGCTGAGCGTCTTCGAGACGGTTGTCAGCAAGGAGGCTAGCTGGCGGGATGTGAGGGAGAAGATCCAGCAAGCACGGTAAGCCACGGGAGGAAGCGTGGCTTGATGTTGAGGGCAGTGAGCAGTCGTGAGGGCTGTGGGCCCAGGAGGACCGAGCCCAGATGGACCGAGGCGGGGGAGGTGGGGAAATGAGTTAGCAGGCCTTTGGGGGATCCCAGGTGCCCAGACCTCAGACGGTGGCAGCGGGGTGGCTAGAAACAGACGGACTCAAAAAGGATTTTGGAAACAGACACACCTGCCTGTCACAGCCTCCCTGCCTTCACGGCCTCGCTCTGACCGTGGTTCCGATGCTGCTGCTGAGCTGCTCACGTGGAGGTTCCCTGTGGCTCCGCTTCTCTGCGTCCGCACCCCTCGTTGGCCAATCTCCTGCCCTGGGCCCCCATTTCCCAGCTCCGGCCCATCACCCTTGGGAAACCCCAACAGAGACGGATGCATCTGTGAATACAAACCCAGGGAACATTTTGGTAAGTGCCTGCCACCTGCTGGGACTGGGCGAGGGTCTTTAATGTACGATCTTCTCGAGTCATCGTAATTCCAGGAAGTCTTTATGTGGTCCCCATTCTGTCACCAAGAAACAGCAGGCTCGGCCTCCCCAACCAGGGGGCGCCGTGGCGGGGTGATGGCAGACCGGAGGTGGAGGTGTCTGCCTCCCAAATCCATGCTTTTCCCAACAAGACGCACTGTATTCGACTCAACTGTATTTTGGAGACTGTATTGTGTAAATTCCTACAAGCTGACGATTGTACCTTCGCGCAGCCTGGAGCAGAGGCCCCTGCCTTGAACCTCAGGCGACACATAAACTTGCAACCCGCTGGCATCTGCAGGGCCTAAGCACAGAGGCATTTCTTTAAATGTAAGATGATCTGTGGAGAGGGACCCCAAGAGCCGATTCCCATGTCTGGGCGGCCCCTGCCTGCTCGCTCTTTCCCCTATTAGCCCCCTGCTCTTTGTTCTGAAACCCACAGAAGGCTCACACATTTTGTTCTGCGATTTTAGCGCCCAGATGATGGTTTCACTGCTTTTTAGCTTTTTGTCTAGCTCGAGACGTACGTGTGGTTAGAAAAATAATGCAACTGTTTTTGAACTTGATAAGAGTGTTGCCTCTTTGAACCACAAAACTGTGAGGTTTTCGGGGGCGGAAACAGTGGACCGAGCTCCCAGCACATAGCATGCGTGTTAAATGACATTGACCTGAAGGAACACTTCAAGGCCAGCCCGCGCACCCTGGGCCTTCAGGAGGACTGTATTTGACCCTTCTTTGCCTCTTTAAAATCTTGCTATGTCCCGAAGCCAGTGCCGCGGAGAAAGAGTCCTGGGGGGCTTCTGGAAAGTTCACCTGATTCCTGAACCATCTCCCTGGCCCATGTCATCCCCTGACCCCTAGTTTGCTTTCACCACTGGACTCAAAAAGTGTCCTCTCTAGACGTGGACTTTGTTATGGGTAGAATTGTGCCCCTCCAAACTTACTATGTTGAATTCCTAGCCCCCGGCACCTCAGAACGGGACCTTACTTGGAGATAAACCCATTATAGATGTATAAGATAAGATCACACAGGAGTGGGGTGGCCCCGAATGCTGTGTAACCGGTATCTGTTTTTTTTTTTTAAATGTTTATTCATTTATTTTGAGGTAGGGAGGGGCAGAGAGAGACAGAGAGAGAGACAGAGAGAGACAGAGAATCCAAGCAGGCTCTGTGCCACCAGCTCAGAGCCCAATGCGGGGCTTGATCTCGTGAACCGTGAGATCATGGCCTGAACTGAAATCAAGAGTTAGACACTTAGCCTCCTGCGCCACCCAGGGCTCCCCCTGGTGTCCATAATAAAAGGGAAATTTGGACACAGAGCTAGGCACACAGGCCACCACATATGAAGGTTGCAGAAGCAGAAGCCAGGAGAGAGGCCTGGAGCCTTCAGAGGGAGCAGGGCCCTGCTAACACCTTGACCTTGACATCCAGCCTCCAGAGCTGTGAGACAGTAAATTTCCGTTGTTTAAGGCCTCCAGTCTCATGGTCCTTTGTCTCAGCAGCCTAGGAGATTCACAGCGCTTTGTAACCGACCCTGGGCCCTTCTTCTGTCCGGGCCACGGTGGCCCCTTGAGCAGAAGCCAGACATAGAGACCTGCGGTCCGGCAGCTGCATGAATGTTTATACACTCTTGTTGGGCTCAGAGTTTCCCCTCAGAGGTAACCTAGTGCGGGCTGAGGAGAGCAGGTTCATGATGATCTCCAGAAAGAGAACACAAAACCTCAGGAAGGGACGAAAGCAGCTTTTGAAACAGAGAAGAGCAAAACATAAATGAAATTAAAATTCACCTCGGGAGCACGTACATGTACTGAAGTCAGTCTTTGGGTACAAAAGCATACGCAGGTGGCTGAGCACTCTGGCCATCAAGCATCCGGCATGCACCCCGAGTCCTTGGACGCCAGGGGTCCCTGCCTTCAGGAAGCTTCTCATGTGGCTGAGAGGAAAGGAGTGCACAGAGAAGCTAGAGGGTCGTGGACACCAAGGGCAGGCATGAGTCCTGGATCTTCTGTTTGCATTGACGTTGGGAGGGGGCAATGGGGCAGGGAGAAGGAGACTCCACGGGAACCCAGCCTCTAGGCCCACGAGCCCTAGGAGCAGGGACAAACAGCCAGGAGAACAGCAGACTTGAATGACCCTGGGCGGATTGCTTCCCCTCACTAAGCCTCAAATTTCTTTGCCGTAAAAATCAGGATAACAGCTCCCTTGCAGGGCTCTTGGGTAATACTTTTAAGGCAGCATCATATATGAAGCGGACCTAGAACCTACGAGGCCCTCAGTCAAGAATAGCTATTCATGAGAGAAACAAACTGTTTATTTGCCAAAGGAAATACGAGCGCGGTCTAGGTCTGAACGCCCTCCCGCTGACCTCCACCACTACCCTCCCGGGCTTTCTAGAAGTATGGCTTCAAGCATTCCCAGGACGATTAGTTCACAGATCACACAGCGAGGGGTTCTAGGGGGACCGATGACCTGGATCACAGACTACAGAATAAAAGTTACCGCAGAGGGTGTGAGGGATAAATGATCGCATCTCCAGCCTGATTACTGTGTAAAGTGAAATTTGGAGAGGAAAGAGACTGTGATCAGATAAACCAGAGAAACTGACAAAGAAAATTGATTGTGTCCTGAAATGTTCAACCCAGCTGACCCAGAGCTGGTTCCCTGCAGAGTTTCATCAATCACTGGGGAGGTGGCCCAGGCTGAGCCACAGGGAACAACCTGCATTTACCCAACCAGGCTGTGGAGCTTGCTTCTGCGCATGAGGTCTGCTTTCACGGGAGGAGACGAAGGGATCTGTTCTTTGTCCTTAACAGAACCACGATAGAAAGGCCCAAATACTGCGCATATTTGATAAGAAATGCAAAACACACAACTTTTAAGTAAATGCTTGGTTCTACTTTCTAATACATATCCATTCGCTTATGAGTAGAATATCAGAGGCAAAAATTCCACAGTCTCTTTGAAAACTAGAGTTAATGACCCGTTACTTCTCCTGACCTGATATTGATGACGACGCTTTTGTTAAAAAGTGACACTTCCTAAGATGCCTGGTGTGAGAGCATAGCAGATGGTAAATACGGTTTTCTCGGTGTCCCAGCACAGGATTGTTTTCAAAGGAGCCGAGCAGTTTAATACCGAATTTAGAGCCACTATTGAAAATTTACCAAGTTCGGTCTCTGCCCTGATTAGTATTTTTTTTTTCCCTCTCAAAAATACACTTCTCTTTATGGGGTGTTTTTTTTTTAAACTTTTTTTTTAAATTTTTTTTTAATGTTTATTTATTTTTGAGACAGAGGGAGACAGAGCATGAACGGGGGAGGAGCAGAGAGAGAGGGAGACACAGAATCAGAAGCAGGCTCCAGGCTCCAAGCCATCAGCCCAGAGCCGGACTCGGGGCTTGAACTCACGGACCGCGAGATCGTGACCTGAGCCGAAGTCGGACGCTTAACCGACTGAGCCACCCAGGTGCCCCGGGGTGTTTTTTTTTTTTTTTTTTTATGCTGGCATTTGTCAAGCTTGCAAATATAGACACAAAAATAGATAGGCAGCGTTCTTAGATCAAGAAATACAATGCTGTTGAAACCCAGTTGGAGCTGACAGTTTCTAGAGACACTGGGTTACAGGGTTACAGCTGAGGCCGCAGCAACGGGCCCCCTTTGACTCGGAGAAGCACCAACTTTGAGACGATGGAGGCGTCACTAACCGCTCTCAGCTTCAGTAGTCTCACCTGTGAACGGGATTAACAACAGAAATAATTGTCCATTATACCGTGTTTTCTACCACATGCTATTTGTGGTTAGAAAAAACAAGATGTTGGGGCGCCTGGGGCCCACCCGGGCGCCCCCAAGAGTGTATTTATAATAGTCGGATAAATATCCTTGTGTGCTAATTCTAATATCTGTGTCTTTTTATTATCATTTTTTAAAATTTAAATTCAAGTTAGTTAACATACAGTGTAATAGTGATTTCAGGACTAGAATTTAGTGATTTATCACTTACATATAACACCCGGTGCTCATCCCAACAAGTGCCCTCCTTAATACCCATCACCCATTTGGTCCATCCCAACACCCCACCAGTAACCCTCAGTTTGTTCTTCGTATTTGTCTTTTATGCTTTGTCTCCCTCTCTGTTTTTATCTCATTTTTGCTTCCCTTCCCCTATGTTTATCTG
Source organism: Panthera tigris (assembly GCF_018350195.1). NCBI lineage: Eukaryota > Metazoa > Chordata > Mammalia > Carnivora > Felidae > Panthera > Panthera tigris. The sequence goes on along the minus strand of NC_056660.1, from coordinate 6,450,254 downwards.
TTTTGTTTCGTAAATTCCATCATATCTGTGTCTGGTAAAAAAACTATTTATATTATTATTTTTTCTTGTAGTTATAGCTCACATTTTCCTGCTTCTTTGCATTCCTGATAATTTTTTATTGTATACTAAAGAGTACAAATTTTATGGGTTATGTTGTTTACCTCTGTATATTGTTGGAGTTTGTTCTGGGGAGCGATTTAATTCTTTCAAGGCTGGCTTTCATCTTTTGTGGGGGCAGATCTAGGGCTAATTTGGCCCCACCACTAAGGCAATATCTTTTGAAGGCTCTACTCAATACCCACTGTACGATGAGGTCTTTCCACCCTGGCTGATGGAAACACAAATTATTCCTGGCCTTGTGGGATCTCCATTGATTTTTTTTGCCCACATTTTTCCCCCTCCTCCTCCTCCTCCTCCTCCTCCTTCTTCTTCTTCTTCTTTTTCTTCTTCTTCCTTTTTTTTAGTTTATTTATTTTGAGAGAGAGTGGGGGAGGGGGAGGGCGAAGAGGGAGAGAATCCCAAGCAGGCTCCATGCTATCAGCACAGAGCCTGACCCAGGGCTCAATCCCACAGACCGTGGTGAGATCGTGACCTGAGCTGAAGTCAGACACTTAACCTACTGAGCCACCCAGGCGCCCCACCCCCACTCTTTTCTGATGGTCCTTTTCCTGGCCTCAGGTAGTGTCCTTGCAATACATACACAGATAAGCCCTCATCCACGTACTCCACAAGCCCCCTCTTCGGATTTTTGGAGCTCTCTGTGAAGCTCCCTCCTCTCTGGTCTTTTGCCCTGAAAATTCTAGAATTTGGCCTCTCTAAACTTTGAACTCTGTCTACTCAACTCAGCCAAAACGTCAAGCTCCGTTCGGACTCGGCATCTCTGAACATCAGCCTGGAAACTCTACGGGCAATAAACGGAGGCCACGGTGAGACTCATTTATTTCCTTCCCTTCTCTCAGAGGTTACTGCTCCGTGCTACCTGTTGCCCAATGATTACAAACTCTCATGTTATATATTTTGCTGAGTTTTGCACTTGTTAAGCCTGGGGAGGTTCTGTGACTCCAGCAAGGGCAGCTTGGAAGACAGGGAAGTTTCTCTGTCCTAACTCAGACGGGGCTTTTACAGGTTGTGTATCACAGCGTAACAAGAGGCTGAGGAGAGAAAAACTAGGCAGCTACATGAGCCTATAGAGTACAAACACTGAAGTTTAAATTTTATTTAAAGTTTATTTTTGAGAGAGAGAGAGAGCAGGGGAGGGGCAGAGAGAGAGAGAGAGAGAGAGGAAGACACAGAATCCAGAGCAGGCTCCTGGCTCTGAGCTGTCAGCACAGAGCCTGACACGGGGCTGGAACCCACGAACCGTGAGATCGTGACCTGAGCCAAAGTGGGACATTTCACCGACTGAGCCACCCAGGGGGCCCCGAACGCTGAAGTGTAATGTCCTCATTCTCTTGTCAGAGATCCTCACTGTTTGTTACTGGGTGTGGGCTGCTATGGTGATAGGAGGGAGCTGAGCCGTGAGGAGACTGTGGATGGTTTGAACGGGGCACTGGGTCTGATGCTTGTTGAATTGGTAAGTATTTAGTACTATGAGCTGGGACAGAACTACCACATCATTGTTTTCCCAGATGGATCAGGAAATTCAGTGTTCGGGAGCCTGCTGGATAATTGGGTGTCTGTCTCTCGGAGGTTTTTATTGCCATCCTGGAATGTTCATCACTTTCAGTGTGGGTACACGGCAAAGTACATGGGAGGGAATCATGGGGAGGACGGTGAAAAAAGAGGTGAAGTTTGGTCACGAAAGGCCTGAATATCAAGACAGAGAATTCAGACCTCTGTCACGCAGGTATCGGGGAGCCCCCAAAGGAGGACAAGCATCGAGAGACATGTGTTCACTTTAGAAACTTGTTTTCGGAATCGATTGGTGCAGTAGGTACAGCAAAAACAGTTATCAGATCAATATCTCCTACAAAATCAATATCAAATCAATATCTCCTACAAAATCAAATAGTCAATGGGCTTATGAAGCTGAACTTCGAGGGAACTCTTTTATACAGAGGTGATCGACGGGGGTGACGGTGGAACCACTGAAGGAAGAAGAGGAGAACACAGGGCCAACGGATGACTTTAAAAACGCGAGTCCTCAACCAAAACCTGAGGGTGAGGCCGTGGATTCACAAATCAGTAAGTAGGATTCAAGCGAGCGGAAAATTAGCCAGAAAGCGCCTTCTGGCTGATCGGGGAGCAATACCCCCCAGAGCTAGATTAAAGGGAGCCCCGCCAGGCAGCCAGGCTCAATGAGGCTGCACTGAGTGTGATGAGACAAAGAAAATTTGACTTTCCAGACCCGCTCTTAACTGAAGCACGCACTCGGTATGAACTGGAGGAGTGTTTTCCCACGTCACGTTGGAGGGGGCCGAGACCTCCAAAAGCTATGACCTCTTCGGATGTTTAAGAGGCTTCCCTGTAAGAGGGGGAGACCCGTCACCTGCAGAGTTTCTGTTCTGCTCAGCAGTGTTTGCCGCTGGCTCTTGACAGGGTGATACTGCCCCCCTAGGGGCCTTTGGGAACGTGGAGAATTGTCCCACCCGCACGAGGGGCGCTGACTCCTGCCAGCGGTGACACCTGCTTCCTCATGCCTCACGCGATGCTCTCTCTCCCAAGGGAATGCTGAACAGGTACGTGAAGAATGCTGGCTGGAGGGGACGATAAGTTACCCTGCCCCCGGCGTGCTAAATTATAGCCTTGCTGACGGCATGCACGTGTCTTAGTCTTACCCCCATTACCCCCAGAAAGGGATCCCTGAAACTGCCGATACCCTAGGGAGGTGTGAGCACCCCTCGTAGCTTGGTCTTGTGGGGTTTCCACTCTCACTAGGAGCCAGGGGAGAAAAGAATGCTCCCTCCACCTGTGGATTTAGACTACTACAGCGTGTGGGTTTCCCCAAGCCCGGGGTCAAAATCAAGGTCACGGAAATTGTACACAGAGCATGGCTTCTCCCCTCACCCCACGCCATTTTTCTCCTGTCATAGGGGAGTGCCTACAGTGGCTGCCGCTGGGGCCTCAGATGCTACGCCCGTGCCAAAAGGCCAGCAAGAGCCCCCCTGCAAGGTCACCTGGTAAGGCACCTCCCATCACAGTCACAGCTCCTGCGGATGCCCCGTCCCTTGGGTCGGCACTGGGCTGCCATCGGCACCTTCACTGCGAACACAAAGCCTCTGGATCGCCAGTGCCGTTGCGTAGAATGTTCCGGAGTCTCCAGTGCATCAGATCAGACTGGGATCTTCGCCAGTTCGGGGAGCCTTCCTGTGTTGGTACCCCCGATTCACCGTGATTTGGGGGAAGGCTTTTCTTCCTGGTCTTGCCCACACCTGCTTCCCAGGCTCAGCGTGGAACAAGTTCATGGGGTCAGGCCAGAGGACAGAGGGGGGTTAGCGGCCCCGCCGTGCCCCCAACAGCCCGGCAGTTATCCTCATCCTTGCACATGGAACCCCTTCCCTTGGGTTTGCTCTGTCCCAGGAGACCCCTTGTTCTGTCACAGAAATAGGCCCCTGGCAGCCTGAGCTATAAATGGCCACACGAGCCCAGACTTGCCTGAAACTCGCGATAAACACCGGCTGCTGTCAGACCAGACACCTTGCGCCAGCCTTGGAGGGATGGCATCTAATGGCCTTCTCCCCAGACCTTGATTGCTCTCTACATTGTTCTGAGTTAGAAAAAGAGACTTTATGGCGCTAGGCGATTCCCTCCAGGCCCCAGAGGACTTTTCCGTGTGCATTGCGGTGGGAATCCGTTCATGCATCCTGGCCGGAAGTTGTCAACATCACCGACCCACAGCTTTCAGGTGCCCACGGGAAGGTCACGTGCAGGACAGGGAGCGAGGGACTCAGGATCCAGTCGAATGGAAACTGCTTCAGGCTGTGGAAGTTCATAAGCTTCTCTTCAGCGGGGAGAGGAAGCAAACGCCGTTGGTACCAAATTCTGGTGAAATACCATTAATAATTTGGACATTATGTGGTGCATCAGAAAGGAAAAGCTACTACAGAAACCCAGCAGACCAGAGCTCAAATGCTCAAATACTTGATTCAAATACTGCTGCTGGGTCTCTCCATCCACGACCCATTCTGTAGCTGTGCCTAGAAGGTCCCCCGCCTCGTCTCTCACTTCCCTAATCGAGAGAGTGAGGGGACTCATTGAAACTGTCTGCGTCATAGTCTTCAGAGAGTTTCTGTCATATCCAGACTGACTCCAGATTTAGGGCAAGTTGGGTAACCTGTGTCTGCCTCAGTTAAGAAGAAAAGAGTACCCACCTCGTATGTGGGTGGGCATTAAGGGAGATTTGACAGGTGACATGCTTACAGAGCATTGTAAATACTGTTTCCCGTTCCACCTCTGGTACCCAGTCCTCTCTAAGGCTGCAGAAATAGTTGTAACCCAGTCTGGACCCTTGATTTTGTATCTCTAGGTGCTCTCATGCCAAGATACCTGCTCCTGGAGTCTGTGCCCTAATTACTAAACCTGCATAATTGCTTGTATGCTCGCTTACCGTAAAATTTGGAAGTACTGAGTCTTTCCTAATTGAGTCTTTCCTAATTGAGTTGTTTTGTTTTTTTTTTAAATGTTTTTAATGTTCCTTTATATCTGAAGGAGAGGGAGACAGAGCATGAGTGGGGAGGGGCGGAGAGAGAGAGAGACGGAGACACAGAATCGGAAGCAGGCTCCAGGCACCGAGCTGTCAGCACAGAGCCCGACACGGGGCTCGAACTCACAAACCACGAGATCATGACCTGAGCCGAAGTCAGATGCCTAACCGACTGAGCCACCCGGGCGCCCCTTTCCTAATTGAGTTTTAAGGAAGGCTTCGTTTTGCCTGGATGCGAGCCTACAAAGGCTAGAGATGTCCAAGGTTGTGTGTCCCAGTCTCATGCAAGCGCCCTGGGTCTGCCCATGGGTCCCTTTGGCCACGACCAGCAGTTTCTACTCTGAAGGGGATAAAACTCATCCTTCCTCTGCTTGGAGCTGGAACCGAAGACAAGGTTCCCACTCTCCAGAGTCTATACACGATGAACCTTTCTGTGCAAGAGCCCTGGACGTCTGTCTCCTAGGTCTTAGTGTCTAATCATGTCAAGCCCAAGGCCCAAGGAAGTGTAGGTTACACTTCCATTTCTCACAGATGCATGGAAAAGGGAGCAGGGACCCTAGGGATAAATGCTGTGTGGGACGCCTCAAATGAACACAGCAGGTCATACAAGTCTTATAGGAGAAACCTTGCACAGCGTCACTAGAGAGGACCTGTCCCTTTTAGAGAGTACTTAGTATTATTTCTGTGGCCGTCCCTGTGGGGGGATCAGGCAGAATCTTTACCCAGAGATGAGGCCACTGAGGAAGGGTGGTTGAATATGGCGTATTCTCACTGCCTCTTCTGTGTTGCCTTCTGTCTTAGAGTGCAGGCACCAAGCCCACAGACGCCGTATCTGCTCACTCTGCCTAGAACAGGTCGCACGAGTGTCTTGCTGTGGCGAGGAGACTAACCAAGAGAGTCGCCTTGTCACAATGACGGGAACGGGAAGCCCTCCGCAGAGTGGCAAGCAACATAAGTCCCTGACAAGGGTTTTCTTCTTTGGAATCCATTGGTCCCGGGGCAACTGTCTCTCAGGTGCAACATCATCTTCCTTGAGGACCAACCCCCCCCGCTCCCCGCCCCCCAACACACACACACTCCCATTCCAAGGAACAAAGGGAGATGGGGTCGTTTGGGGCAACATCCTCCTCTCAGCCCTGGAAGAAGGGCCATCCTGGCCTCCCTCCCGGAGGAGGTGTCCCCCCCGCCCCCCACCCCGTCTCTCCATCAAGGCTTTGAACCTTCCTCTCGTCCATCTCCCTTGGCCAAACTCTACGGCTTTAAGAAGGAAGGAAGAGATCCTTCTGTGATAGGAACCATTTTCATTAGCCACACCTCTGCTCTGACAGTAAGAATGTTTTTCGATGTATTTTATTTTGAATAATTGACCTTAACAGTTTTCTTCACAGGAAGTGAATAATGACACTTAAAAACCTTCAGACCGTATCATTACCAGAGCTGCCAGCAGCCCCAGGATGTCCTCCAGACCCCGAATATCATTAGAAGAGATAAATCAGCAAGTAATTGTTCCTGACAGAGAAGAAAAAAGAGAGAGACAGTTGCCTTTGTCACTAGTGTTTTGCTTGAAATCTTATTTTAATTCTTCTACTAGGATTCGGGAGGTCTGGCCACCCTGCACCTCTCTATAAATGTCCTCTCATCCTTCTTGTAGCAAGGGGAGGGCTGGGGTCACAGGTGGGCTTGCAGGGGCTGTCCAGACCTCAGAGGTGATACAGGCTGGCCAGGTCCGAGGACCCAAAGGGGGTCCCGCAGGACCAGCCAAGAGGGTCCTTGGCTTGGTGCAGAATGGAAACCAAACGCAAGCCAGGAGGAAGTGAGAGCAGAGTTTACTGAAGAGGGAGAGAGAGCTCAGATACAGCAGAGTGTAGGGGAGACTCAGAAGGGAGCCGGAAAGAGAGCCTGGTCTTTGCCTGGAGTCTGGGGTTTTCACGGAGGATTGTGGTCTGATGCACATGTCTTCTCAGACATCCAGCACCAGAGAGAAGTGTTTAGGTGTCCTCCATAAGTCCCTGACTTCTGACTTCATCAGTTGTGCCTCTGGAATGAAGCCTCCATAAAATCCCAAAAGGACAGGGTTTGGAGAGCTTTAGGGTTAGTTGCCACATGGAGATTTGGGAGCTGCTGACCCAGGGAGGGCGTGGAAACTCTAAGCCCCTTCCCACATTCCTTGCCCTACAGATCTCTTCAGCAGGCTGTTGACGCGTATCTTTTCACATCCTTTGCAATACACCAGTAATCTAGTGAGTAAATTTGTTTCCTGAGTCTTGTGAGCCCAGGAGAAGGTGGTGGGGGTCTCTGATGTATGGCCATCAGAAGCACAGAAGTGTGCAACTGGCATTTCAGGTGGGTGACAGGCTTGGGGCCTCTGGGTGACTCAGCTGGTTAAGCGTCTGACTTCAGCTCAGATCATGATCTCACGGTTTATGAGTTCGAGCCCTGTGCCGACGGCTCGGAGCCTGGAGCCTGCTTCGGATTCTGGGTCTCCCTCTCTCTCTGCCCCTCCCCCGCTTGTGTTCTGTCTGTCTCTCGCTCAAAAATAAAATAAAACATTAAAAAAAAAGAGTCCACTATGAGTAAAACACCAAACCAGAATATTTTTTAAAAATAATGAATAAAAATAAATAAAGTGGATGACAGGTTTGTGGGACTGAGCCCTTACCCTGCGGGATCTGCCGTTGTCTCCAGGTAGATGGTGTCAGAATTGAGTTGACTTGTAGGATACCTGGCTGGTGCCAGAGAATTGCTGGTTGGGTGGGGGTGGGGTGGTGAGTCAGGGGGAGGGACCCAAACACACTGCAAGTGGGTATAGAATCCTTAGCAGAGGTATTTAGTTGCCCTCTGACCTGGAAGTGGTTGGGGGCTCTGCTCATTTCAGAGGACCAGGGGGAAAGTTCTCTAAAGTCGAAGAGCAAAACCATCTGATTAGGTGGCCTGAGAAACTACTCTTATGGATGGAAGAGCCAGCATCCAACAACCAAGATGGCTGAGTTCTCAACTGTTCCCCCGTTCGGGTTGTTTCCTTCTTCTCGGTTCATCTGTTGGATTGTTTAACTCGTTTGTTCATTATAATTCTCCATTACCTCCAAACTTGGAATGAAAGTTTGCCACACCAACTGACCACCTGTTAACGGGCCTTCGTTACAATGCAGGAGGTCCAAGCAGCTTTCGCACGTGAGGGCAAAATGACAGAGACATGGGGCAAACCAACTCAGCCGGGACATCAGAGGTACGATGACACCCAGCGTGAATGCCTCTTGCCCAGGAAAGCCGCAGAACAAGGGGGCGGGCATTGAGCGCTGTGCAGTTGAAGGGGGAGGGCGGCGAGTTATGTTGTTCGGCTATGAAAGGGAAAGGCAAACCCAGAACATCCACTGTCCAAAGACATAATCACAGTGACGTGAGAATATAGGTAACCTTTGTCAGAAAGCAAAGAAATCAGAGGCACGTGGGTGGCTCAGTCAGTTGAGCATCTGACTTTGGCTCGGATCATGATCTCGTGAGTTCGAGCCCCGCGTCGGGCTCTGTGCTGACAGCTCGGAGCCTGGAGCCGGCTTCGGATTCTGTGTCTCCCTCTCTCTCTGCCCATTCACACTCAGTCTCTCTCTCTCAAAAATAAATAAGACATCAAGAAAAAAGTTTTAAAAGAAAGCTAGAAATCAGTGCCTGAAAATTTGGTTCCAATTTATTTATGTGTCGATTTATTTTTGAGAGAGAGAAAAAGTGTGAGCAGGGGAAGGGGCAAAGAGAACGGGAGAGAATCTGAAGCGGGCTGTCAGCAGAGATCCTGATGCGAGGCTTGAACCCACAAACCGCGAGAGCGCGACCGGAGCCGAAGTCGGATGCTCAACCGACTGAGCCACCCAGGCGCCCCAATTTTGCTCCAATTTAAAAATCAAGCTTTTCAGAATTTGAAAATAAATTATATGACACACCCTGGACCTGGGAAAATAAAAGCAAACCAAAATACAGAAGGCATGAGAGGCATGGCATAAGACTCAAGACCAGCCTGGAGCACAAACTTTCTCCCTTAAGCAGAGCCGTTGGAAAGAGCTGATTTCGGAAACTGACGTGGCCTTGTCTGCCTTAGAAAGACCGGGGTTTACAGTGACTTCTGTCATGAGCTTCCAGTTAGACTAGTTTCTGAGTACTCATTGTTTAAGGAAAAAAGTTATCTAAAGCAAGGGAGAAATGTTTGGGGTGTCCACAAACATGTTGTGAGGATTATGCCCCACGCAAAGGCCTGTTTCAATCCCTCTGAATGAGGTTCAAACACGGCAGGTGTCGGCTATTGAAGGGTGTGCATCTGGAACCATCCGGCCATTTAATTGTTCTTCCACAGTGTGGCCTTATGGTTTGGTAAGGCTTTGCTGAGGAACAGTTAATTATCACGAATAGTAAAACTGAGCTGGGACAGTATTGGCATTCTCGCTCTGTCCCACTCCGTCCTGCATGCAAATGCACGCACGTGCAAACACACACACACACACACACACACACACACACACGGAGAGATTATCCTCCAGCACTAGAACCTTCGGGAGCAGAGTAGAGTGACAGAGATTCCCCAAGTCACCAGACCTCAGCTTCACTGGCATTAAGGCCTTTCCTGCTCGAGTCTCCACTTTCCTGCCCAGCCTCGTTCCCCGCCACTCACCCGCCACGCGCATCCTGGTTCTCCAACCTATCCTCCAGCTGGTTTTGTTTATTCAAAAAGAGCGACTGAGTGCCGGGTGCCCCATCTATGTGCCCGCCTCACCGTGCTCATGGCGCTTACCACGCATACTTACGTGATCTGTCCCCGTCTCCACTTTCGGTCCCTGGACCGCATGCCCCTAACACGTGCTGGGTATATCATAGACACTCAATGAATCTAAAGCGAGTGAATAAACGAAGCAGAGAACGAACGCTCCCCTTCTCGCACCCTAAGTTCACAATTCGCCCGAAAGGACATTCTACACTTTTATTTACACTCTAGTCACTAATCCTGAATAACACTCTGCTCTCAAATCTGTAGGGCTAGGCTTAGGGCTCAGAAAGATCCATATTATGAATCTTTGTGTGGGTCCTCATTAGGGCCTGCTGTAGATTTATATTATACGTCTATGGTATTTAAAGCCTCTCTTTCGACGTTGTTACACTAAAACATGCTGAAATTAAGTGCCAACAGACACAGTGGGACAGGCATGGGAACAGCCTTCTGGTCTTAATTTTGCGACAAACTAGCCATGACCATGGTCAAGGTCATGCTTGACCTTCAAGGACCCATCCTTGCACTTCATGCTCTCGTTCGATCCAAAAGGACTTTGACTGGATGATGTCATTCATCCAAGGATAGTAACAGAACCCCGACTCTGTGGTGGGTCTTGGGTGACCAGGCTGGAGCTCACGGGACGAGGGGGCTGGAGACACATACACGGAAGACTGTGGTTGTGCTTCATTGTGCTAAGCGGGGTGACACAGACAGATGGGGCTGCTTGAAGGCCTGTCTCAAGGGACGAGGCAGTGTTAGCCGGGGTCGGGGAGGGTGGTGAACTCCTTGGGGAAAGTGAAGAGCATGCCAAGCAATGGTAGAAGGAATGGACAGGTGCAAAACACATTCCAGGAAGGTTGATCCCAGTAGCAGTCACAATGCTCGGGCTTCTGTCAACCTGGCACAACTCTGGGATAGGTGGATACCGGGAGGGACCAGTAAGGGGACCTAGGTTAGGTCCAGGCCTGTCATCGAGAAAGGATGCCTAAGGAAATGGCATTTTTGCTAACATCTGAGGGTAGGCAGGAGCGTGGCATCCAAAGGGCAGGGGGAGGGGAGGGCCTGGGGAGGGCCCATCCAGGGGAGGGCCTGGGGCAGGGATGGCCCATCCAGGGGAGGGCCTGGGGCAGGGATGGCACCAAGACGCTGAGAACCTGTGAGACACCCCCTCACCCTGGCTTCCTGCGATGGGAGATTCCTTCCCTTATCTGAGCTTCACGTTTTCCCATCCCTCCGTGGTTCTCTGCAGTGTGTATGAGCATGTCCCGCCCTAGAAAGCAGAGAGGGGCTTCCAGGGCTTGAAAGCCTCGTGTCTGGCCCTGTCCTTGCACACAGAGGCCTGCGCTCAGTACCTGTCCCCCAGGGAGTGACGAGGCTCCTTACCTGAGGCCCCCACACAGCAATGCACCTGAAGTTCTGAAGAATTTCAGAAAATGCAAAGGCTCCTTTTTTTTTTTTTCCAGAGACAGAGAGAGCACCGAGCGCTGGGGAGAGGGGCAGAGGGAGAGAGAGAGAGAGAGAGAGAGAGAGAGAGAGAATCTCAAGCAGGCTCCACTGGAGCCTGATGTGGGGCTCAATCCCTGGATCCTGAGCCAAAATCGAGTCAGATGCTCAATCAACCGAGCCCCCCAGGAGCCCTCAAAGGCTCATCTCTGGTAGTGCAAACCCCATGCTTTTATGTGGATTTTCACAGGTCAATTTTTCTTAAGGGCAGGGAAGCCATAACAACGTTTTCGAGATTGGAAGAGTGAGTTTTGAATCTGTTTCTCTGGCGGATCTACCTGTTACGGTGAAAACCATTCCGTCCTCCTCAGGGATAAGATGGATAGCGTTGCTGGAAGGAATCCAGCAATTCTGAGGATCCTCTGGGGCCCGGCAGGCAGTGTGTTCGCTCACCAGGGGGCCTACCTTTTGCTCATGTGCCTGTGAACCATGCACATCTTGATTTTCAAAAGTTTTTACAAATGACACGAAATATGTTTTTATGTGAAAAAAACAAATGCATCCTGTCATCATCCCTTGACATTAAAAGGGTGAGGACACTGTTAGAAACACGATGTGGGTCTCCTGGGTGGCTCAGTCGGTTAAGCATCAACTTGGGCTCAGGTCATGATCTCGCGGTCCATGAGTTCGAGCCCCGCGTCCGGCTCTGGGCTGACAGCTCGGAGCCTGGAGCCTGCTTCGGATTCTGTGTCTCCTTCTCTCTCTGCCCCCTCCCCCACTCACACTCTGTCTCAAAAATAAACATTTAAAAAATTAAAAAAAGAAAAGAAAGAGAAGAAAGAAACTCTGTGTATTCTGTGTCCTGAAGAGCAGAAGGAGGCAGAAAAATCTGGTTACAACTAGTAAGAAATGCTATGGGAATATACGGTTACGGTAATCAAAATTGCTATGACATTTTACAGTTAACTGGTTTCTGTGTCTTCATCGTTGACTTTCTCTGTTATGTTTATTATGATTGTAGGAATAAGCATTTAGATAGTCATCAAGGTATATATGACAAAATAAAAAAAAATTGTTATAAAGGAGGTTTCTAATGAAATAAACAAAAAGGCCACTTTCTGCTGAACCAGGCAGATACACATGTAGGGAGAACTCCAGGCCAGCCCTTGACTCCAGGCTAGTCCCGAACTTCTGGCCCCAAAGACAAAGCCAGGTTCCGGGGGGCTTGCACCCAAGGTCAGTGAGCCTGTTCATCTGGGAGTCAACAAATAGCCTCTGTAAGTCCCTACCGTGTGCCAGGCATTCTTTCAGGTCCTGGGAACTTGGCAGTGGCTAAGATACAGCCATCACTCAACTGGAGGAGGAAGGGGGTACAGAAGTAAGTAACACAGTAATGCTGAAAACTGTTCTGGGGGAACCCACAGGCGCTGGGAGCTCAGAGGAGCCATGCCTCACACAGGCTTAGAGGGTTCAAGAAGGCTTACAGAAGGAAGTACGGTCCAAGCTGAGGACCCAGGGAGGAGCTGAGCACATCCAGGCAGGAACGGCAAGAAAGAGGATGTCCCAGTATGAGCAAAGGTCTGGAGAGAGGGTTCATTGAAGGAACCGGAAGTTGACAGAGGGGCCCTGACCTGTGCCTATCCAAATATTTGTAAAGTCACATTGCTCTGGATCTCTGGGTAACAAATCGGTTAAATCAACCCTACTAAAACTCTTTTAAAGAACCGTCCAGGAAGTAGTGGCAGACATTTCGGAGCAAAATGGATTGAACTGAGTTGAGGAAAGCCCCAGGTGAAATAAATATATTTTCATAGAAGCAGAGCTGGTAGCTTCCAAAGCTTCTCTGTGTTTCTACCCAGAAGCGGTTGCCACAATCCGTGACGTAATGTCAGGACAGGAGCTGAGCTGAGGGAAAAGCCGAGGGAGCAGGAAGGAGCTGAGCAGACAGGCAGTGCAGGGGAATCGAGAGTCGACTGCCCAGGGACGTGCAAACCCACCCACACTGCCCACCACAACTGCAGACCATCAAATCGAGGGCATGGAACCTTCCTAACCTTGTTATCACAAACCCTTTCAAGCCATTACGTTCAATTACATGAAAAAGGCCGGGAGGTTAATACAAGCCCATGGATTGCTGAACAGTTAATGAAATCACAATAAAAGAATTCAATGACCACGATCAATTACGAACGTAAAATCTGATTCAATAATGGCGAATAATGTCACTGTGTTCATTTCCAAGTGATGAATTGCTCTTTTCCGTTCAACATTTATTGAGTACCTACTATTTGCCGCCTGTGACATGCTGAGCACCAGGGGTATAAAGATAAATGAGACATACTCTTAGACTTCAGTGGTAAGACAGAAATCACTACAAACAGCTTGGGGAGAAAAGAGCACCTTTTAGCCATGTTTTCTGTTCTCTTCCCTGCTGAGAGCCTATTTCTTTTGTTTTCCTTTCATCGGTCATTGGGCTAGAAATCCTCATTGTCATAGAATTTTATGACCCAACAGGTCCTTAGAGATCGAATGGCCTTTTTTGTTTTCAGACCGTAGGATCCAAAGGTTTCTTGTCAGTGCCTCATGGGCCATCTGTTGATAAATGCCCGGTGGTTCTATGCTCATTCATTCCTCTGACAAGGTATAGAAGACCAACTTATTCTAGCCACAGCACAAGGCATTGAAGATGCGGCAGTGAGCAAAAAATAGAGCTCTGAATGCTCACGGAGGTCCCTGCCTATGTGGCATTCAGAGTCTGTGGGGGAAGGACATTAATGAAACCATATTCCCAAAGCACACTCATGGCTGTGACGCATGCGTAAACCAGAGGTACATCTCGCACGAGTGATGGATAAAAACAGGGTCTGACCCCGTCCAGGAGGTTCAGAAAGGCTGCCCAGGGAGGTGGGGCTAGACCAGAGGGCTGAAGGAGGAATGGGCATTAGATGGGTGGGGAAGGCATTCGTGGAGAGGGATGGTGCGTGCAAATGGCTCAAGATGGGAGAAGTTCTGGTGTTTTCTAGAGAAAGGAAGAGAATGATGGATGGAGCTCTGAGAACGAAGTAGGTTGTGGAGCAAAATGAAGCAGGTTTGCGGGGCCCTGTAAGCCCCATTATGCATTTGGGTCCTCATGCCCAGATCCATGGGAAACCATGGAAAAGGATGATAGAGCACTATTGGGCTCCCAATAGATTGGGTCTAGTGAGATGACCATATGTGAACTTGAAAAGTTCCCTCTGGCCACAGTGTGGAGAATGGGCACCGTGTGGATGTCTGGCTTGGCAAGGGAGCTCTTGGAAGCGGTTCAGGCAAACCACAATGCTGTGTGGACCCAGGAGCCGGTGGTGGAGAAGCAGGTGCGGCAGATACAAACTGCCCCATGACCCCCTAGGGGCAGGAAATACTCCATTTCTTTTTTAAAGACCCAACCATAGTTGGCTTCAAGTGACCACTCGCTTGAAGCGGGGAGTGAGTGACAACGTGGGGCCAGGTTTTATCTGACCACCATGGTTCCCCATGCTATGTCATGGCACCCCTCTCCCTCCCTGGGGTCACTCTAGTTCTCAGGCAGGAAAAACGGGGCAGGGGTGTCAGAATTTGCTCGTGGCTTGCAGTCTTTTCCCACCTAGAAAAGACTTAGCTGCGTCAATCGCTTGACTCTGAAATGAATTTGGACCTACATGACCCCAAATGCCGGCCATCTGTCCTTGTCTAAAAGTCAAAACCGTAAGAAGAGGCACTGACCTTAGGAAACATTTATGTGAACTATCTGACCACACACACACAAATAGATTGCTTGTAGCTTAGAGCTCTTCTAGGTTCTAGCTTTTCTGTTGCTATAAAAGTTTACAGCTGCTGCCAGAGGAAGGCATTCTCTGTGTGTTTAAAATAAACCCAAACAACCTACCTGCAACTCGGCATGCAGTCTCCTTTCTGCAGCACAGCCACCGGCCCAGTGCACTGTGGTCTGTGTTTTCTGTCTTGCCCTTCACACACCATTTGGAAGTGGAAAGTTCTGCTGGTGGGATCGCCTCCCCGCCACCCCTGCTTGGCCATGCAGAAGAACCTTCACCATGGCTCCCAAGATGAAGGTGCCTTGGCCTCCAGCATCCGGGTCCTGCTCCCCAGGCATTGCTAGAAGCACAGGGCAAGCCTCTGTCTCCCTTGGACCTTACAAAACCTGTCTCCTTTCCTAAACACCCTCACCTTTCTCCCCTTGACTGTGTAACCCTTATTTCAAAGAAAGAGCTGTGCCATTTGAGGCGAGGGTGATTGGGGGCGGGCCACCTACCCCACTGAGCCTGAAACAGAAAAGCTGTCGACGTCCCCTAGGGCAGGGGAGCCCACAACCCTGAAAACAAAAGCCCAGGGGAAGAGGAAAGAATATAAGAATACCTCTTTTCATTACTGGTGAATGGAAAATGCGTTCCCACTGCAGAAAAAAAAAACAAAAAAAAAAACAAACACAAAAACCCAAAACAGGGTGCTAATTAATTTATCCGAGTCGCACTGTATCCAGTACTCCCTGGGTCCATAGGGTGCTCATCCCCCCTTCCTTTGAGGAGGATACCTTGAAAGTCAGACAGTTCCCATGGTCACAGAGTCCACAGCCCAGTTGGGAGGACGGGTCCCTGCTGTGCCCACAGCTCTCTTACCCAGAGGCCAGGTATCACCACCTGACCACCCCTCAGGAGAGTCAGGCTGATGGGACCCAAGACGCCCACCCGAAGGCCACCGCGAGTGACTGTGCGGGCGTGCCTCGATCCCCAGAGGGCAATGGGCACTGAGATCCAGGCCACGCTCAGCTGCAAAAAGCCATGCACGGGCTAGAGGTGCAAGAGCCTGGGGACCGAGCCTCCTTTTTTAATTCATCTGCTCAGAGACAGTCTTCTTTGTAATCGTCTTCCCTGCAGGGGCACCTTTTTCCATTTCACAGAAAGGCACAGCGGGCGGTAGCAGGGGGCCCTGGGCACTCGACCCAGAAAGCTCTGCTCGAGGCTGACCCTGTATACACGGTGAGGGCTAAGCAGGGCAGAGGGTCCCAGAGAGTTAGAATGTTGTAACACAGGATCTTAAAAGACGCAGAGACACTGATGCAAGGACAGAGCACAGAGACGTGGCAGTGAGTCAGAGCCGTAAGGTGGAGGGGAGCTGCTCAGTGGCGACATCAACATGGCCGAGTTACGCTGGAGATGGGGCCTGGGTTGGGAGCAGTGGGTGCCTGTTCCCTGGGGCCGAGGACTGGGGTGCCCGTACGCCCAGAGCTGGCAGTGGCCGCCAGCCCCCTGCCAAGTGCTGAGTGGCTCCTGGCAACTCCAGGCCACTACAGGGCTGTTGACATTTCCTTTAACCCCTCTCGAAACCTAGCACTCAGACAACCTAAGGGTTTTCTTGGTCTTAGTGGCCCAAAGTTTCACAGAAGCCAGCGCAGCGTGTGGGAGCGAATGGACCAAAGAGAAGCCCAGAGAAACGCAGGAACTCCCACCATAAGACACAACCGAGAGGCCAGGCCACACCGGCCTCCGTGTCGAGTTGACTTCGCCGTCCGGTCTTAGGTCCCGAACTCCGATGCAGGCTTCTCAACTCTGCTTTCCGTCTCTCCTCCACTCACCGGCCCACCCTACCACCAGGGTCACGGCTCCGGGAGACGGAGCGGGTATAAGGCACCTGACATACGGAAGAGGTAGGGCTTATGGAATCGTCAAGCTTCTGTTCCTTTTGGTTTTTAATGTTTACTGACTTATTTTGAGAGGGAGGCTAAGAGCTCGAGCTGGGGAGGGGCAGAGAGAGAGAGAGGGAGACAGAGGATCCCACGCAGGCTCCCCACTGTTAGCGCACAGCTTGATCCTAGGAGCCGTGAGATCGTGACCTGAGCCGAAATCAAAGTCGGACAGTCAACCGACGGAACCACCCAGGGGCCACGTCAAGCTTCTGTTCTAACAGAATTTCCTTCTAAAAAAAAAAATCCTTCATAGCACTTGTACACAATTGCAATTATTGTGTGTTTATTTGCTTTATGCTCAGCCCCTTCACCAAATAATGAGCTTTAAGAGGACAGGGGGCCCCTTCATTGCACCCCTCAGCTCCACGGTGCTTAACATCTACTTACGCCACAATACGTGTCTAAAGGAACCTTGTTTTCTGCAAAATAACTACCTTGGTGGGCAGTTTCCCCCTAAGCATTTGGGAACAAGGCTTTTAGAATTGTCTTCGGAAAATTAGTTTAGAGGCTTCCTAAGAAAAAAAAGAGGCCTCAATGTTTTATGCAAGCAACAGTAAATGGAAACTAGACATACTAATATATACAAAATCAGCTAAAACCCAGCTGTTTAGAGAGATGCTTTTGAGGGGCTGACTCTTGCATTTTTAATTCCCAGGATTTCTACTCTCCTGGCCTCTGCTCATCTGAGTTCGTTAAAGCCAGAGAGCTGACCCCCTGTTGTCGGAGCTGGGGGTTCACGTGCCTCTGTCATAATGCAAGGAAACTATATTTCCAAATATGCTCATGCATTTTCTCTCTTTCTGATTGCTCGCCGGCCATACTTAAAGTCCATACCATGCTTTCGGTCTCGTTCTTGTTGCCAGTTTTCAGACCTCGATTCCAGAGTCGAGGTGTCCACACTTGGTGTGGACCTGCTTGGGCGACAAAGAGAATCCATCAGCCCTGGAGTCTCCAGGCCCTGTTGCCTCCCCTGGGTCACGTGTGCAAGTCTCTGACAGTGCCGTCTGTCCAGGATACTGTGAGGCCAACAAGGCAGGGCTCGGCTTGCCCGAGCAGGGCAGTTCAAGCAGGGCTGGACCCAGGGAGGCGGCGGGCGGGTGTGCGGCTTCCTACAGCTCGGCCCCGGCAGGAGCAGACCCTGCCCAGCTCTGCACCTTGGCGGTCACAGGGTCGACCCCACCGTGAGATACACCAGCGGTGCAGAGGATATTGGCCTGAAAACCAGAGGCTCTGGGGTCTCTTCCCTGGATGCCGATCTTCGGCAGTCTGGGCTGTGGACTTCTGCTGCCTTGACATTTGACATTCCTGGTTCTTCAAGCTTACTTGACCCCCGGAGCATACCCAGTGCCCTCCTTACCACAGGAGCCTCCCTGGCATCTTCTCTGCTTCCTGGCTCCTGACCCAGCCTTACTGGCGCCCATGCCCCAGCAACACTGAGCTGGGGGACCTGGCCAGGTGGTGGGAAAACAGCACAGCACACATGACGGAGACTGCAGGCTGTGCAGCCAGGGACAACGCCCCCAACGCCTCCTTGGTGACCTTCACACCCAACCCCGTCTTCAGACTCATGCCCTGCCTCCTTACAGCCCTGCTTCCTGCTCCATGACACTAGACTCTGCATAGCTGTTTTGTTTTGTTTTGTTTTAAGTTTATTTTAAGAGACAGAGCAGATGAGGGGCAGAGAGACAGGGTGGGAGAGAATCCCAGGCGGGATCTGTGCTGTCAGCATGGAGTCTGATGCAGGGCTCAAACTCATAAACCGTGAGATCACGACCTGAGCCAAAACCAAGAGTCGGACGCTTAACCCACTGAGCCACCCACATGCCCCTGTTTTTTGTTTTGAGAGAGACAGAGGGAGAATCATAAGCAGGCTCCATGCTTAGTACGGAGCCCGACACGGGGCTCGATCCCACGACCCTGGGACCATGACCTGAGCGAAAGTCAAGAGTTGGACGCTCAACCAACCAGGCATCGAGCCAGCTGCTTTACTCGGGCTGTTTTATTATTTATTCTACAAAATGGGTATGGACATTCCCACTTACCGATGAGGAACCTCTGGCTTCCAAAAGTTAAGTCACTTGTCCCCAAATCACGGGAAGTAGCAGCAAGAAACAATAGCAAACAACATGATTTTGTTGCTAAGATTTTGTGCTAAGATGTATACGTACATGTAAAACACTTCTCTGTGACTGTAAATAGTGACTAAAACGGTCAATTGGGCCAACAGCCTAGGAGGGCGAAGAAGTCTCCTCTTGGGAGACAACAGAAGCCTGGAAAAGACACGACAGACACACTGCTGGTCTCACAGAAGATCAGAGAGATCTCTGAAGCTCTCCGTGTAGACTGAGCAAAGACAAAGCAAATACTCACCGCAGGACAGCTTCCATACGCCCCAGTGTGGGCCCACAGTATCGACGCAGATTAAGATCAAGCGATGGGCTCACGGCCCAAGATAACCAGACACAAGAGAGCAAGGCACTGGGAGTCAGACAGTCAACAGGAACAAGAGGCAGCCGATTTAGCTGGCCAAGGGCCGTAGACATTGGAGTTGTCAGAGAGTACAGACGAGACGAGCTACGTACGAGTGATAAGGGGAATAAATTCAACCACAAAGCTCAATCAGCACGGGATGATCAGGAATAATAAGAGGGGATTTTAAGAATCAGAATTCGAGATGGGGACCTGGGTGGCTCAGTCGGTTGAGCGTCCGACTTCGGCTCAGGTCATGATCTTGTGGTTCGTGAGTTCGCACCCCGTGTCGGGCTTGTGCTGACAGCTCAGAGCTTGGAGCCTGTTTCAGGTTCTGTCTCCCTCTCTCTGCCCCTCCCCTACTCATGCTCTGTCTCTCTCTCTGTCTGCAAAAATAAATAAACATTTAAAAAGTTAAAAAAAAATCAGAATTCTCGAATGAAAAAAGTGCCATAACAACTGAAATAAAACCTCAGCAAAAGTGTCAAATAGCAGATTAGACAGAGCTGGAGAAAGAGTCAGACGCTAAGGTTTTTACCCAAAGAAATCACCCGGAAGTTAAGGATGTGGAAAATATGAAAGAGATAACAGATACGGATGAGACACCTAGTCAGAATTCCAGGAGGAAAGAACAGAGAGAAGGAAGAGATAATTTTCTTCTCCCAGGATGGATGGAAAACGTGGATCCACAGATCCAGGGAGCACTCCGTACCCCAACCAGGAAAGACCATGAGAGGGACAGCCTTCAGCAGGGGCAACCAGCGACCTCCGTCTCCGTCTCCTTCGGGCCCCGCCCATAGCCTGGCCAGGGGGTGGGGTGGGGTGGGAATTAAGGAAAGGAGGGGGAGCTTGGTCTGATCTTTAACTTCAGCCCCTCCCCACACCCTCTGCCTCCTCCAGGTTTGGGATGGGATGGGAGAGGGGCACAAGACAAGAGGCAAAAGGGCCTTTAAGCTTGGAGGTGCCATTCGTGCTCCCACTCGTCTGGCAAAGGGCTTCGGTTTTGAAAGACTTTCGAATCCTTGCTTTTCCCTTGTGTGAGCTGTACTGCTGGGCTAGTCTGTTGTGACCTTTCCTTTAGTTTCTGGACCTACGATGTACCCACAGCCTTGGTTAAAACGTCTCTTGGGTGGGATCCTTCAGGGTGATGTGGGCCTCATTTCCCCCTGCAGGGACATTCCTTGCCCTGCCCACTGTCTGGCCCCCGCTGGCGCCTTCTCTCCCCTCTCCTACCTGGTTCCAGTCTGCCTCTTCAGGAGTACCCCAAACTCCCAGGGACACAGGTCACACACTCTCAAGAGCTGTCTGCCCTGGAAGCGGCATGGGCTGGGCATAGGGGTTGTTTCCCCAGCTCAGTGACTGTTTGGCAGTCTATGACTCCTTGTCTGGGGGCTCCCCTGCCTGGCTTGAGGAGGTGGGGGGCAGGGGCTCAGGGGGAGGCACTGTCTCCGCTCTGCTCTGGCATGGAGAGGGGCCACCGCTCTACTCTGTGCCCATGAATTCCTTTCAAAGACCTCTCCTCAAGAAAACTCCAGCCCCCTCGTTAAGCCTGGGGTCGTGGTTATCGGACCGACCTAGCCGTATTTTAACCACATGGATGAGTCTAGAACTTTCTTTCTTTCTTTTTTTTTAAGTTAATTTATTTATTTAGAGAAAGCAAAAGAGAGGGCCAGCGGGGAAGGGATAGAGGCAGGAGGAGACAGAATCCCAAGCAGGGCTCTGTGCTCTGTCAGTTCAGAGCCCGACACGGGGCTCGAACCCACGAACCGTGACATCATGGCCTGAGTCGAGATCGAGAGTCCGATGCTTAACCGACCGCGCCACCCTCGCGCCCCTAGAACTTTCCTTCAGAATACAGAGCTCTCGTCGTTCGTGGTCCTCAGCTTTGAAACTTTCGCCCGGGTTCTGAGACAGGCAGCGCCCTGATTTGTCGTCGGAAACTGATGCAGATGGTGAAGGAACGGGGCTGAAACACAATTAGTCTGTGTGGGGGGCGCGTATTGGGCATTCCTCGCGTCTGGCTTCAGGCGCTGACCGTGTCTGCGAGCGGAGGGTACACGGCGACCGACAGGTGCACACACACTCAGCCCTTCCCTTTTTCTGCGTCGGCCTGCCTCGCATTTTTATGTCTCACCAGAACAGGCATGAGTCGCGGGTGTTCCCCTCTCTCTCCCACCTCCACGTCCACAGCGCCTGCTCTGTTCCCCATCCCCAAAGGAAAGGACTCGCCAGCCCCCGATGCACACACACGTGCACGCTCACACACAGGAGGGCGCGCACACGCGGGCGTGGGCACAGGTGCCGCGGGGCTGGAAGGACCACGGTTGGTCCCTGCGGGGCCAGCTCCGTTTCCTTGCTCTTTCCTTTCCTTCAACGCTTCTGCTCAGGGCTCGGTGCCACAGGAAAGCAACTCCCATCTGACGCCTTTTCCTCCGGAAAATAAGCAAGGCAGCGTATCTGATTATCACTAGGTTGTTTCCTTTCCCAAAGAGAGAACCAGGCAGATAACACAGCCTGCCGAGAGCAATCCAAGCGGCTCCTTTGCTAAGTCATTTTCGGTAGCTATTTTTTTTCTCTGCCCCTTGGGTGTGCTGAACAGACCCACAGTCTCTCACACACAGCCTTTAAGGCCAAATGTGTTTCAGGCATCAGAAGTCTGCAGATTTGGGGAAGGTAATATAGTGCAAATATCGTATGCAGTGCACCAGCCCCCGGGGTCTAGGACTGTACCCCATAATGAAACTCATTAACGCTTCTGTGGCAAAGACTGTGAACGGCCACCCAAAGCGTCATGAAGAGGGATCCTAATTTGCCTCGCCCCATTTCAGGTCAGGGGCCAGCAAATGAGAGAGAGAAGAAAGAATAATAACAAGTCCTCGGGCTGGGGACACTGGAATTGTAGATAAGGCCTCAGGAGTTGGTATTCCCAATGGTTTTGACTTGCCCCATAAGAATCAATCATTGCATCTTTGTTCCCCTTTTTGCTTACGTCTTCCTTTGTTCATGCGCTTGGTCTGACGTTGGAATTTTTCCCTTCTCCTTCCCCAATCTTAACCATTCTTAAGTGCCTCAGGTATAACCGCCAAACTGATTTGTACTTTAGAGTCTTATAGCTGCAACACCCTTTGTGCACAGAGAACATTCCGGCACGGAGGGAAGTGGCCTAGACTTGGACCGGAGGCTTCTCAAAACAGGTTTCTGTCTCGCGCAGCTTTGCAGACACAACCTGAGCGACCTGCAAAAAAATATATAGGGCCTCCGGTGTTTGATGAGCTAACACTAAAAAAGGATAGTTAGGTGCTCCAACTCCCTCGCCCCTCATTTATTGGTTAAATCAGTGAAGATTGTCAAACGGTTCCTAAGCAACCGATCTCACAAGACTCCACAAGAACTGCGTTCTGGTTGCAGGTGACTTTCCGAAGTAGCCCGGAGTTACAGCCGACTGTTCAGGCCAGGATCCGAAGTCTTCAAATCACAATCCCGCAGAACGTGATCGGCTGCTTCCAACAGCAAATGCTGATTTTACGCCTCTCGGGTGGCCTCGGCCGTGGATCGTGGCTCCGGGTCTCATGCAATCCACTCAAGAGTTACTAATCTTTTTGTGCAACCAAATAAGCAGCCTCACTCGCAACCGCCGAGAGGTGGAAACTGCCCCGTGTCCACTGATGTGCGCAGGGGTGCGTGCATACGAGGGAACGTTATTCAGCCTTAGAAAAAGGAAGTTCTGGGGCACCAGGGTGGCTCAGTTGGTTGAGCGTCCAACTTCGGCTCAGGTCATGACCTCGCGGTCCGTGAGTTCGAGCCCTGCGTCGGGCTCTGTGCTGACAGCTCGGAGCCTGGAGCCTGCTCGATTCTGTGTCCCCCTCTCTGTCTGCCCCTCCCCCACTCATGCTCTGTCTCTCTCTGTCTCAGAAATAAGTAAACATTAAAAAAAAAATTTTTTTTTTTTAAAAAGGAAGTTCTGACACATTCTACAACATGAATGAACCTTCAGGACACGATGCTAAGTGAAATAAACCAGTCACAAAATGACGAATACCGTAGGATGCCTCTTACTTGAGGTCTCTAAAGCACTCAAATCCCCAGAGACAGGAAGTCCGAAGGCAGGCGGCTGCCAGGGGCTGGGCGGAGGGGCGGGAGGCACGGTGGTTTCATGGGGACAGAGAGTTGCAGCTTTTCAAGGTGAGAAAGTTCTGGAGATGTGAGAATTTGCACACCAATGAGAATTTGCTTAACGCTACTGAGCTACACACTTAGAAAGGGTGAAGATGGTAAAACTTACGTTACGTGTGTCTTACCACAACTAAAAACAAAAACTAAAAAAGAGCTACTGACAAAAAAAAAAAAAAAAAAAAAAAAAAAAGGAAGAACTTGAGGACATTGCGCTAAATAAACCAGACACAGAAGGACCGATACTGCACGATTCCACTCGTCTGAGGGATTTCTGTTTGGGAAGATGAAGGGGTTCTGGAGGTGGATCGTGTATGGCTGCCCAATAAAGTGAATGTATAGGACGCACACTTAAAAATAGATAAAATGGTACAGTTTAGATTCTGTATGTCTACCACAATAAAAAAAAATCATTTCTTCTTTTCTAAGTTGATTTCCCTATTTTGAGAGAGTCAGAGGGTAGGAGAGGGAGGAAGGGGGAGAGAGGGAGAGAGAGAATCCCAAGCAGGCTCCACTAAATCAGCACAGAGCCCGACGTGAGGCTCGATCCCACGAAGCACGAGACCGCGACCTGAGCCGCAGTCAAGAGTTGAACATTTCACCAACTGAGCCACCCAGCTGCCCCAAGAATTTCTAATACTAACAAAGACAACTCCTGTTTGGCAGGAGTGCATTCTGCTTCCAGGGCGGACCTGAGCCCCGCACGACAGAACATACCTAAAATTAGAAAGCAAGAGGGAAAAAAAAAAAAAAAAAAAAGGAACCGAGTGCCTCCACGAAGAAAACCTTCAAAACGATCTTGTCCAGTTTGTTTTTGGGTGTAAACATTTTGCACTCACAGCAGCGATGACTCTGAAAAAGGAACAGCAAGTGAATCTCAGCTTTGGGAAAACTAGGACACAGTTATCATTTATAGAAACAGGTGCAACTGGTTTCCTTTGTGATTTTTTTTCTCAACTATCTTCAGGATAAATAAAAGCAGACACCGTGTCAAATGGACCAGGGAACGTGGATCACTGCTGCTGAACTGCTAAATTCCATGAAGATCAAATCTACCTCAAATGTCGGTGCACCCTGGCCTCTTGGCCCCGTGGATGCTGCTGGTTCTGGCATCTGCAGCCCCTCTGTGGCCAGACCGAAGTGATGCTTCACAAGGCGCGTGATTAACCTGGGTGGCTCAGTCGGTTAAGCATCCGACTTCCGCTTAGGTCCTGATCTCACAGTTCATTGGGTTTGAGCCCTGCATTGGGCTCCCTGCTGTCAGTGTAGAGCCTGCTTTGGATCCTCTGCGCCTCCCCAGCTCGTTTTCTCTCTCGCTCAAAAGAAATAAATAAATCTTAAAAAATTAATCCTTCATATGATGTCTGCAAGAGTAATAAAACTATATAGGTTTTCTCCTTAAAAATACATCCTCTAGGGTGACCTGGGTGGCTCAGTCAGTCAAGTGTCCGACTCTTGATTTTGGCTCAGGTCATGATCTCACTGTTGGTGAGTTCGAGCCCCGCGTGAGGCTCTGCACTGACAGAATCCTTGGGATTCTGTCTCCCTCTCTCTCTGTCCCTCCCTGCTTGCTATCTCTCTTAAAATAAATAGAAATAAACTTATATATATATGTTTATAGAATATGTATATATATGTTATATAATATAACATGTTATATTATATATATTATATATATACATATATATGTTATATAATATAACATGTTATATTATATATATTATATATATACATATATATACATATATATATATCTCCTCTGTTTTCTGTCCTCTCTTATGCTCTTTCCTTTTATAATCCCACCAATAATCCCGTGAGAAACTCATATCCCACTCCCACTTCTCAAAATGATCAGTGGAATTATAAACTAATAATTGGCTTTCAGTGAGCATATATTTTTAAGCACCTAATATTCTGGACCCTGGAGACACATTGGGAAACAAGACGACTTGCCAGACCCCTGGGAGCTCACCTTCTAGAGGAGGCATTTGGCCCGAACATTCATCCTTCCAGCTAGAAAGAGGGCCGGCTGCCCCCTCTTGGGGGGCTGTCTCACCCCGCGACGGCCTGCAGCCAGTGACTGGTCTCTGACGAGTAGAATGCAAAAGCCTGGTCTCCTTGCCTCAATTTGGAGCCATCCAGAGCCATCCAGAGCTCCCCATGGCATTGGCAGAGGCTTCTGGTACCCCTGAACCTCAGCTCCCCCTCTGCCCAGGACTGGGTTCCTTGTCCCCACCCTTGGATGTGTTGAACGTGACAAATGTCCGGCATGTAAACCCTCATCTTAGACAGTTGCCCCAAGTCTGGGATGGATACTAGGGTGTAAGTGGTGGAGACGGGCGAGGTGGAGTGGTTAAAGAGGTCCGTGGGCAGTAGAGCTATGGATCAAATGCGAGCTCCAAGGAAAAGAGGAATTCGGGGTGCCTCCTGGGGGTGGGGCCTGAGGGGGTGACGCCAATGCTATTTTCTGAGCTTCAGGTGGGGAGCAACACTGGCCACAGAAATTCTGGTGTGTTCCAAAATAAGGGCTTCCAACTCTAGTTTGTAAATTATTAAATACTCCCCTAATCATAGCTGTTCGTTTTTCATGTTCTAAGTAGTTTAGGTGCATTAGCTACCTTAACTCGTTAATTTTCACAGAAGCCCTTACCGGGTAGGTTTTATTTTCCTGTTCCTGAGAGCCCCCCTCCCCCACCTACCCCCATTCCACATCTCACCATTCTCTTCCTCCAGCTCGAAAGCTGCACTGGCTTTCTCCACTTCTTTGCCTGCACCAAACACTCTGTGACCTCAGTAACCTCAGGCCCTTGGTATGTGCTGTCCTCCACTTGGAGTGGTCTTCCCCTGGCCCCCACATTTACCTCTCTGAATGTAAATGGCTGTCACCTTCTTCAGGGATGGCCTCAAAAATCGCTTCTTCAATGTGGTTTCTCCTGTCTTCCCAGTGTTAACAGGTTGGGGTCTCCTGGTCTCAAAGAACTACCTTAAATATTTACTATCTTGATATGTCTTAAAATATTTTTATGAAGTCTTTTATTCTTTTATTGAATGACTATGATATTTAATATTTCTATGTTATTAACATTTCTATGATATTTAATATTTGTTTTATTAACATTTATATGATATTTAATATTTCTATTTATAACATTGCTTTGATGATTCTCCACAATTACAATTAAATGACTATTTGTGCAATGAATCTCCTTGTATACTTTGAGTTCCATCAATGCAGGCACTGCTTTGTTCTGTTCTCTTAGCACAATGCCTGGCACATAGTCAACTCTCGAGAAATATTTGCCAAATGAATGATGAAAATATTGAAGCTCAGTGAGATTACAGAACATCCCAAGGTTATAAGTCAATGTGTTGTAGAGCTGAGATGTGAGCCCACATACGTTTGACTCCAAAGGTCAAAACACATCATAATTTGCTGACTGAAGTTAGGTAGGCTGCCCTATCTAATTGGTCAGTAACATCTGGCTTAAGCCAGTATGCCCCAGAGCTCAAGAACAGTGCCCCAGGGGACGCCTGGCTGGCTCAGTCAACAGTGCGTTCAAGTCTTGATCTCAGGGTCATGAGTGTGAGCCCCACATTGGGTGTATGTATTACAGAAATTTGAAAACAAAATGGAAGCAATAAACAAAATGTGGTGTGCACATGTAAGAATGCTTCCCCAAAACTAGACTAAAGCATGGGCTCCTGTAACACCCAGGCTTCATTGGGACCTTTCCAGAACAGCAGCAGCAGTTCTGGAATTTTCCCTCCACCCACCCAGGCAATTCTTTTTTTCTTTTTTTAAGTGGGCTCCATGCCCAGTGTGGGGCTTGAACTCATGACACTGAGATTAAGAGTTGCGTTCTCTACCAGCTGAGCCAGCCAGGAGCCCCAGTCAAGACAATTCTAAGACAGACCCAAGTGGACATGTGTGTTCAACATGATGCTAAGAAATGGGGCTGGGAAGGGATGGGGCAGGGGGACAGGAGGCTATGAAAGTGTATATAGTCAACTGGAATCCTCAGAGACTGAGATGGGACGGTTCTAATAGATGATCATTCTTAACTGAGGAAACACTCGCTAGAAAAGCTCTTGCATGTCAACCCTCACAATAAATCTTTTAAGATGGGTTAGTCCGTTTTCCTGCAAAAGGAAATATGATTTGCTAAGCAAAATCTAATTGTTTAGTAATGACAGAATCTTGTGGGGACCCGAGGTGACCGTTCTGACGACCTAGTGCTTTAACGGTGAAGTGGAGAAAGTCAGGTACCCAGCAGGGAACACTCCGGATCAGTGAGCTTAGGACAAGTCCAGCTGGTGAGCGGGAGCAGGGCGATTGATCCGTGGGGGCCCGTTGTGCCTTCATCTGAAAAATGGTGGTAATGGACCCTATCAGTGTTTGTCACATTATTTTGACCACACCCCACAGTTGAGTTAATTGCTACTCCAAGAGTACACATATATACGTATGTTTATATAGATTTGATGCAAAAGTTTTGTATAAAAAAAAATTACTCTTTTGTATTCACTTTTTTTCCAATTTTATTTTCTAAGAAATTTTGCTTGCTGATTTCATAATCCGCTAATGGATTGCAAGGGCAGTTTGAAAACCACCGTCCCCACCCCCACCCCAGATTTGTTGATTCTCAACAAAGAACTGGCTGAGTAAGGGTAAACCTTTAACATACACGTGCAGGATTTATTTGTTTTGAAAACTAAGTGTCATGTTATCTTTGTCATTTGACTCATTCTTCAAAAAACTCAGTAAAACCTCCCACTTTCTGACTGAGAGAAAATTCTAGAATGGTGGTCATTCTGGTTCATTAAGGTTAACTTAACCCCCCTCCCCCAAGGTACCATAAGATTTACCTCAAGGGCAATGAGGGGTGGGCACTCAGTGGAACATAATCAAAGTCAAAGTCGTGGGCAGTGAAGAGAGAATACAGAGGGGATTGAGGGAATGAACCCTTTCCTCAGCTCTGGGTCACCTCTTCTGTGACTTAATGAAGTTGAAGTGTTGGCTGCCATGGTTCCTTCCACTCGCAAATTTCTATGAGGAAATTGCTGTGTCTACAACCTTTAGGTCTGAAATCCCCGAGACCTGGCACCATCAAGGGTCTGGAGCCCCATGGGTGTCAGCAGAGCAAGGTGAGAATGTTCTGTTCGTCCGGTGAGAGCTCCTGACCTCTTTACACCCACCCTGGACAATGAACCTTCCTGTCAGTGCAGCGCGACCAGAAACGTGGATGGCTCAGTGACTGGGCTGAACCACAGAAAGCCAGCAGAGACCTTGTCTTTGAGACCTTCGAGCAAGTGTATGATATGAAAATCTGCTAGCTCATTGTCCTTATCTTTTGGGGGCCTAAGCAAGCTTCAGCAGTGCTGGGGTTGAAAAGCGAGACCCACGGCCTGGTTCACACCGCGGGGTGTCAGCTGTGCCTGTCACCTCCCCCAACCTGGAAAGGCACGGCTCCTTCATGGATTGGAAAATTAAAACTCACAGAAAAGGAAGAGGCCTAGGTTACCCTGGAGTTAGGGACAAGAATCCGGGTCTCTCCGCTCCCAGTCCAATCCCTTAGTACTTACTCCTTGGGCCTGAGTGGAAGGACACTCTCAGGAATGACAACACTGAGCATTTCACGAGCACCTTTTTATTCTGGCCGGGCCCTGCTCCAAGAGTTTCACGTGCGTTAATTTAATCTCAAAATACAACCCCCATGAAGCTGGTGTCATTTTAACCCGTTTCCAAGCCGAGTAGACGAAGGGTGGCAGTTGTGGTGTTTCCATCTCCTCCTGGCCCCAGGGGTACTTTCAGAGCCCAGATTAGGGAGCACAGAGCTGTATATTATTGAACGAGCCCAAGAGGCCTTTTCCTGAACTCCTCTGAGTCACGGATAAATACGTTAGAGAAGGAAATGAATTCAATTGAGCTAATTCAAATTTCATGCCATTTAATTTTAATAGGAAGAATATCAGCCCCAAATAACACTGTTAAATTGTCGGAATATGAATACGTGCAATTCGATGTTGGACTGAAGATATTGTTTTCTCCCTCCACCTGAAACGTCTTCGGTGGCCCGTGGGTCCGCCTGGACCTCACCCTGCTCACCCAGCAATGATCACGACCAACTACGTGCACTCTGCCAGCCCTACAGCACCATTTCCAACTAAATGCAAGAACATTCCAAGGGGATTCCTGGCTTAGAAAGTTTGCGAAACTCTGGATAAAACTCAAAGAAATGTTTCTTTATGGAAGATTTCTTAGAGCCTCAATATGCTACCAAGTGTTGCGATATTCCTAGAAGGACACGCAGCATTCAGCTTTTCTGTCTCAGTTTGGGTTTCCCAGGAAGCAGACTCTGAGACAAAGATTTAGTATAAGTAATGCATTTTGGGTATATGCCCAGGAAATACTGGTAAGGGTAGAGAAGTGAGGCAGGAAAGAAAGAGAAACCAGGCAATACTCAGATTTAAATTAAAAAAAAAAGTTTAGTTTTGAGAGAGAGAGAGAGAGAGAGAGAGTGGGAGCCAGGGAGGGGCAGAAACAGAGGGGGACAGAGGATCCGAAGCGAGCTCCTTGCATTCAGCAGAGAGCCTGCCTGGCACGGGGCTCAAACTCATGAACCGTGAGATCGTGACCTGAGCCGAAGTCGGATGCTTAACCGACTGAGCCACCCAGGGGCCCCAGTAAGCAGGTTTTTAAAAGCACATTACCTTGGGGCGCCTGGGTGGCTCAGTCAGTTGAGTATCCGACTTCGGCTCGGGCCACGATCTCGTGGTTCATGAGTTCGAGGCCGAGTATCCGACTTTGGCTCAGGTCACGATCTCGTGGCTCGTGAGCTCAAGGCCCGTGTCAGGTTCTGTGCTGACATCTCGGAGCCTGGAGCTTTGCTTCAGATTCTGTGTCTCCCTCTCTCTCTGCCCCTCCCCCCCTTGTGCTCTGTCTCTGTCTCTGTCTCTCTTTCTCTCAAAAATAAATAAACATTAAAACAAATTTTTACATCACATTACCTGTCATGGACTGAATAAATTCATAATTCAAAATTCGTAATTTGAAGGCCCAGCTCCTCAGCGTGGCTGAATCTGGAGAAAGAGCCTTTGTAGTGCAGTCAAGGTTAAATGAGGTCATAAGGGTGGGGCCTTGGTCCAATAGGATTAGTGTCCTTTTAAGAAGAGACACCGAGAGCTCACGCGCTCTTTCCACTTGCACACGTGCCCCAAAGAGAGGCCGTGCGAGGACAGAGTGAGAAAGCAGCCATCTACGATCCAGAAAGAGGATTCTCACCAGAAACCAAACTTAGCCAGAACCTTACCCTTGGACTTGCAGCCTCCAGAACTGCGAGAAAATAAACTTCTGTTTCAACCATCCGGTCTGTGGCATGTCGCTGTGACAGCCCCAGCTGACGAAGGCCACCCCACCGCCAGTGACTGGAGCTTAGACCTTCCAAGAGTCAGAGAAAAACGTGCACCAGGGACATGGTTCACCCACCGAGAAACGAGCCGCACAGCTTGACTTTGAAGGCTCCAAACGAGAATAGGACCCAGGGCAAGCTGTCCAAGCTGGAGTCCCCGGCATCCCTGAAACTGAGTGGGCAACACAACCACGGCCGTTTGCCCGTCATCCCGGCTGTGGTGGCTCCTTCAGTGTGAGAAGATTATGGCGATTAGTCCAGTTCCCTGAGACCCAGGGAGGCGGGAGCCGGGGTACGGATACCCCGGTCCCCATTGGTCACGGGCACATGGCTGCTCCAAGGGCATACGCTTCCTGGCACTTCCCATCTGCAGTGCAGGTGGCACCAGAGGAAGTCCTCAGCGAAGAGATGTAGGTGCTGGTTGGTTGGGAGTTAGCTAGTGTGCCCTGAGGGGCAAGGGGACCGTCCGGGCCCCCACAGCACCTGGTATCCTTTCCAAGCATGTAATAGCATCTGTGGAATTATGTTCCTTGACACGGTGTGGAAAGCGGTGCCCCAGACCAATTTCGAGCCCTCCAGAAAAAACTGACTTCCTGTCAGAATCTGTCCCTCTGCTCAGACTCCTCTGCATGGGCCGCCATAGCAAAGTGCCACAGATTGGGTGGCTGAAGCAACGGAAACTTATTGTCTCACCTTTCTGAAGGCTGGAAGTCCGAGGTCCAGGTGGTCAGCAGGGCTGGATCCCTCCGAGACCTCTCTCCTTGGCTCGTAGATGGTTGTCTTCTCCCTGTCTTCACCTGGGCTCCCCCCTTTCTGTGTGTTCTGGGCTCTAACCTCCTCTTCGTTTAGAAGGCCAGGCAGACTGGATTCGGGCCACCCACATGACATCCTTTTGACTTAGTCATCTCGGCAAAGACCCTGTCTCCAAAGGCAGCCCCATTCTGGAAGCACTGGAGGTCAGGGCAGCAACAGATGGCTTTTGGAGGGACACAGTCCCGGCCAGAGCACCATCTGCCATTGGCATCGAGGCAGGTCACTTGAACAAGATCTGCGTGTCGGAAAGAACATCCCACTCTGACAGACAGTTTTCCTCGGTCAGCTGAGGCCCACCCAACGTTGCCGAGGGAGAGGCTCACTTGGTCATTAGTCCCTTGACGTCCCCAATACGTTGGGAAGACGTGCCCCACAGTGAGATGCAGGGTCTCAGCCCAACCTTGCAACGTCCAATCTCTCTAACTTCCCATCTCAATTCCACGACCCAGTCATCAGAAAGAAGGCCCTCCTCTGCACCAGGCCACATTCTAGGCACTGGAGCTATAACAAGGAACCAAACAGAGGGGGTAGCGTTGCAGGGAGGACACAGATAAACAACAAGGGAGAGAAATGAAACTCCGGGCGCATCAGCGGTGATCAGGGCTAAGGAGAGAAATAAAGCGGGAGGAGGGTCATTGGGTGTTGGGGGCGTGCGGTGCGGACAGGGTGGCTGAAGCCTCACTGAAACATGACATTCGAGGGAAGAGGCTAGTCACGGGCCATCGGGAGGAGCCTGGTGCTGGTGGGAAGGACAGTGGCAGGAGGGCTGGGTGGTTGGGGACAGCAGAAGGACTTGGCTTCTCTCTGGGTGAGCTGGGACCACACTGAGGGCTTTGGTGAGGACAAACACGACCTCACTGACGTGCATCAAGAACAGGCTGGATGAGAACGAGAGCACGTGTAGGAAACCAGCTGGGAAACCCTTGGGATAATCCAGGTGAGGGATGACCGTCATTTGCATCAGGGTGACAGCAGCGGAGGAGGAGGTAAGAAGTGGCATCTTTTTTCCTTTTACGATTTTTGCTTGATGAATATTTGATGCATTCTTTGCATTCATCGCTTACGATGTTTCTTTATTTGCTTTTTTTTTTAAATAGACTATCTTGTAGAGCGATCTTAGGTTAACAGCAAACTCGAACAGGAAGTACAGAAAGGTTCCGTATGCCTCCTCCCCCACACGCACAGAGCCTCTCCATTATCAACATCCCTCACCAGGCAGTGCCTTTGTTACCATCGATGAACCCGCACTGACCGGTTGTTATCACCTGAAGTCCATAATACACCTTAGAATTCGCTCTTGGTGTTGTACCTTGTATGGGTTTTGACAAGTGTATAATGGGCTATCCACCATGACAGCACCATAAAGTATAGTTTCGCTGCCCTAAAAATCCTCTGAGCTCAACCTACTCATCCCTCCCTCCCCGCGATGCCTGGCAACCACTGATCTTTCTATTTTCCCCCAAGTTTTGCCTTTTCCTGAATGTCATGTGGTTGCGTGTATAGCCTTTTCACACTGGCTTCTTTCACTTGGTGATATGCATTTAGGTCTCCTTGATGTTTTTTTGTGACTCGAGAGTGTTTTGGGCGTGGGGCTTTTTTAGAGCTGGATAATATGCCAGTGAGTGTCTGGAGGTGCCCGGCCCGGTTTATTTATCCATTCACCTCCTGGAGGACATCTTGGCTGCTTCTGAGTTTCGACACTTAGCGATTCTGGATGTATGCGGAGGGTGGAGTCCACAGGATGTCCTGACAGTTTGGATGGTCTGTGGGCGATGACTCCAAGGACGATGGCTAGGCCCTTGGCCAGTGCGACTGAGAGAATGAGAGCCACCTGGATCCCCACTCACACAGGGCACGGGGAGATGACGCACTGACAATGGCTACAGCAGTGATCACAACTATTGTGTATTGTGCCGGGCTGGGATAAGCGGACTGGGTGCTTCATCCTGCGTCACACCAGCCCTAGGAGGTGGATGCTGTTACCCTTCTCATTTTACAAATAGGTGAAGGGTTTATTTGCTCAAGGCCACACAGGTCTGCTCATACTTGGCGCCCGAGACAGTAAATATTTATCCTGTGATAGCTTTTGACAGGAAGGTATCAATCTGGTTAAGGTAAAGCTTCCCAGACCAGGGTAAATTCGCAGAGAAATTAAGGTCACTATGTAAGCCTTCAGGGGAGGCCTGGCCATTTCCCCAATGACGACATACAACATTGCGGCCCTGAGTATTTTCTAATTCCCATAAAGCATAGAGCTCATGGCACAGGGTGAGGGGTCCATAAACGCGGGCTGTGAGTCTGTAGAGGCGAAGAATATTCCTGAGTGCCTACAAGAAAACTGTGGATAGTTGGAAACTATGTACATTTTCTCTGTTGATGTGACAGAAAGTATTAAATGTCTTCTAGGATTCCTTTGAGTAGCTATAAGATCATCACGTCCATCGGTGGAGAGCCATCCTCTGACTAGTCTCGGCTGCAACAGTTTCCATCCATCTTGAACATGAGTGTTCTAGAAAAGTCAGAAAAATGCAGTGAGGTTTTCATAGAACCAGATGTATTTCATTTAAAGCACTCTCCTTTTGCTTGACATACACCCATGTGTGAGTGTGCACACACATGCGTGCTAAAAATGCCATATAAAATACTAATAAAGGTCAGGGTGCCAGGGTGGCTCAGTCGGTTGAGTGTCCGACTTCGGCTCGGGTCATGATCTCACGGCTCGTGGGTTTGAGCCCCGCATTGGGCTCTGTGCTGACAGCTCGGAGCCCGGAGCCTGTTTCAGATTCTCTCTCTCTACCCCTCCCCTGCTCACGCTCTCTCTCTCTCTGTCTCAAAAATAAATAAACATTAACAAAAATTAAAAGAATAATAAAGGTAATTTGAAGTTGGCTTGCTTAAATGAACTTATTTGACAAAATAAAACCTTGGAAACCCCATGTCCGTCTCTCCATTTTGTTGTTGCTGTTGCTGCCGCTGGCGGAATTTACCAACCCAAGAAATCCAAATTTCTGGGGGCCCCTGATCTCACATGAGCGATATAAACTCAGTTGACCGTAAAGCGATCAGAGATGTGAGCCTCCAGGGAGAACGATCAAGAGCTAGGACAGCTCAGCTTCGGGACCGAGCAGAGCGTGCATTAACTGCCCACCGCATGTTACGCATCATGCACAGAACTAGTAATTCTCCTTCCCTGTTAACCAAGACCACTGCCAAAGCTCTTCTCGTCACACAGCGTCGCACCCTGCGCACACACCCTGCGGGAGTCTGGCTGTGCATTTATCATCCCCAACCTGTTTGTGTCGCGGAGGAAAAGATACAGTGCGTTCTACACAAGCCTAGGGCAGCGCACGGGGCCGGCACCCTAGGGGGTTACTCCTTCTCGCCCCCTCTCCTTCTCTCATTTCATTCCCCAGCACTTTAGTTTTTCATTTTTTATTAAAAAAATTTTTTTTAATGTTTATTTATTTTTGAGAGAGGGAGTGGGGAGAGACAGAGAGAGAAGGAGACACAGAATTCGAGGCAGCCTCCAGGCTCCGAGCTGTCAGCACAGAGCCCGACGCGGGGCTCGACCCTCACGGGATCATGACCTGAGACGAAGTCGGACGCTTAACCGACTGAGCCACCCAGGCTCCCCTTATCCACCAGCACTTTAAACCAGCATTTCAAGAACCACAGGATGGGGGACCTGTCCAACAATCACGTTTTGGCTAAAATTTATTGATTATAATCGTCCGCCTGGGCCTCCTGACATATTAAAGAAGAATTGGAAGAAAAGTAGCACATCAGCCAAACACACTGTTTTCCTCCTTCCAGCTAGCCCCGGAGCATCCTTCCCTTTCCTCGTTTAAAGTAAAAAGGCACAACCAGGAAGCGTGTGCCACAATTCTAAAACCACATTAGCAGGGAAGGCTGTATCTTTGCTCATCGTGCACATTTCCTCCCACCCTCACAGGGATATCCATCAGGTACGATGAAATGTAGGTCACAACAAAAGAGAGAGATCGAGAACGCGTGATTCATGTTGCACCAAGTGATAGATCCCCGAGGAAGGCTTCTTTGCAAAGAGGGTATGTGTTGTCAAGCTGGCCTGCAAAGACATTGAATTCTTCATCTCAAATACAAAGCATTTAGGCTGTGTGAACGGTGCTCGCTCCTTAGTGGTTCAAAAAACCAACAGCAAGCCTGATCACCCCGCTTCTCGCCTTGCGTTTCTTGCACAAACGCAGCAGGGGGGCCACGGCCCAAGAAGCTAACTGTCCAGGCTCTCTGCCCAGGGGAGCATGGCACGCTCGAGCCAGCAGCCTGCTACAGTTCACAGCTACGATGCCCAGCTCGGGATGGGGTGGGGGTGGGGGTGGGGTCCTTGTTACAAAGCCGGGTGAGAGCGATCTCTCTTGTTTACAAGCTGAATGAAGGTCCAGGTGAACGCTTCCTCTTTATACCCAAGCGGTGGCGGCCCGGGCCTTCGCTGGCTTGACGGCGAAAAGTCAGACGTGCGCCAAGCATCCTCTAGTGATGTGGGGAGTCCCCAGAGAGGTGCCTCAAGCTCGGCTTCCTTCGCATCACCTGCCCATCTACCTCGGGAGGAAACGCCAGCCCTGCCCATCAGGGGGCGGCCCTGGGATGGACACAGTGCCCGGTTCCTGCCACTCTATGCTTCTGATGGAGTGCGGACCCGAGGTGCAGGCTCGGCCCCCCCCACCCCCACCCCGTGGCCAGTGCCCGCGCCCACGTTACTAAGGGAAAGAAGCTAGCTCAGAAAGGTTCCACACGGTATGACTCCAACCACATGACATTCTGGAAAAGGCAAACCATACAGTGGTGAACGGGGATTGGGGGTGGGGAGGGAGGGACAGGTGCAGCAAAGGCAGTTTCAGGAAGGGGGAACTGCTCTGTATGACCCTATGATGATGGAGACACGGCATTATAAATTTGCCAAAACCCGCAGAACGTACAACACCATGCGTGAACACTAACGGAAACTATGGACTTTAGTAATTGTGCGTATCAGCAAAAAAACCCCATCGATGTATTCGGGAGGCAAGAAATCACAAGTGGGTCCCTAGAACTGTATTCCTTTCAGAGGCTCCAGGGAGAATCCATTTCATTGTCCTTTCCAGCTCCCAGGCTGCCTACACCCTTTGGCTCCTGGCCCCGCTTCCTCTGTCTTCAATCCTTGGAAAAGACCTTTGGGTTATGCTTAGGGCTCCCCTGCCTGATCCAGAGAAATCTGCCCATCCGGAGATGCGTAATTACATCTGCATCACAAGATCCATTTCCCCGTATAAGGTAATACTCCCAGGTTCCAGGGATTCAGGCGAGGATATCTTTGGGGGCCGTTCATCATTCAGCTACGACCGGGACAGAGAGACAGCAGGAGGCGGTGCAGGAAAGGTATTTTTCCGTGCAGTAATGACAATAAAATACAGTAAAATCTTGGATTGCAAGTAACGTGCTCTGCGAGAGTTCCCCAAGATGAGCAAACATTTGTAATGAACTTTAACTCGATAAATGTCACATGATCACAACTGGGCCAAAGGTTCTTGAGATTCACTTTGATATACAAGTGCTTTGGATTACAAGCACGCGCCCAGAACAAACTATGCTTGCAAACCAAGGTTTTACTGTAATTCCTCAAGTTACTCTGGGGAAAAAAACAAAACAAACAAACAAACAAAATCTCCAGCAAATGCATTAAAAATATGTATCAACACGGGGCACCTGGGTGGCCCAGCAGGTGAGTGTCTGACTCCTGCTCATGTCATGATCTCACGGTTTGTGGGTTCGAGCCCCGCATCGGGCTCTGTGCCGACAGCTCAGAGCCTGGAGCCTGCTTCGGATTCTGTGTCTCCCTCTCTCTCTGCCCCTCCCCTGCTCACACTCTGTCTCTCTCTCTCTTTCTCAAAAATAAACATTAAAAAAATGTATAACAACAAAAAAAAGTTCCCAATGTCTCTCTTTCTGGAATTGAGAGTATGGGTAATTTTACTTTTTAATTTTAGTCGCAGGCAGCAAGATTTCTGTAATGAATATGTATTGTTTTAGAATCAGAAAAAGACTTTTTAAATTTTTTTTAAGTAATACATTTTTAAAAACACAAAAATTTGTACAGAAGGCAATGTTAGCACGGACAACAGAATTCTTTCTCACACAGAATCTCAGCCCGAATGTTGTCTTTGTGTGATGCGTCCTTCCTTTCTCTATCTCCTCATAGTCCCATGAAATAGGTTCCTTCTCCATTAAAATGAGAAGGGTAGAGGGCCTTAGAAAGGGAAAAGGAGGGATGTGTTATGATTTGTCAGAGGCCCTTCACTGCCTTTAAAGAGAAGTCAGGGTTGGTTTCAATGGAGGATTAAACATTAAAATGCAAATGTAAAATGATGCAGCCTTAGGAGTATACCTGATAGAAATACAAACATATGCGCATTAAATGACATGTTCTAGGATGTTCATCATGGCTTTCTTCACGATAGCCGAAACGAGACAATCACCCAACGTGCTCAGGACCCGTAGGAGAATGTATTAGAAAACAAGTGGCATATTACGCAATAGAATACTACGCAGCGATGAAAAAGAGTGCGATACTGCTCCATGAAACGAGTCAGTAAATCTCATGGAAATAATGTCGACTGAAAGGAGCCAGGCACAGCACTATTCAGAATGTAGGATTCCGTTCCTGTAAAGCTCAAAAACAGGCAGATCCAATCGACGGGGTGAGAATTGAGAAGAATGGTTTTCTTTTCCTAGTGGGGGTACTAACTGGCGCGGGGCCAGAGGACAGCCGGGGCGCTGGCAATGTTCTATTTCTCAGGATGGCTAGAGAGGACGTTGGCATATCCACTGGGCATCTCTGCATCAAACCGTGTGCTTGGGAAATACGCGCTTTCTGTATGTAGGTCACCCAGCCAAAAAAAAAAAAAAAAAAAAGGACTGTAAAATAAAGAAGAATAAAAACGAAACATTAATTTGGAGTCGCGTTTTATTCTCAGGTGTGATACGACCCTTGGCCAGGCAGCGCGAAGCGTGGCTAATAATCTGGTTCAGATCAGTGCACCAATTAATCAAACATACAGAAATTGACTCGCAGTCATTAACACGGGCAGCAAAGAAGCTGATTAGTCGCGTTGTAACGTAGGCACCGTGCCCTCCCCACAGTACTGGCTCAGTTTACGACTTGCTCCCGCCAATAATAATCCCGCTGTGGGGACGGCCCCACGGTCTACAAAGTCAATGACGAGGAAGGGCCAGGAAATGTAGGTACAGGGCTGAAGGTAGCCAAGATGCTGTGTGTGATTAACACGGGCACAGTCTTTCTCACACTAAACAGTACTTGTTCGTATAGGTTGTGAAAGTGCCAGGCTGTGCTTCAGGCTCACCGTCTCTTGCCAGAGCTATAGAGAGAGGTGACCGAAACGGTAAGCGATGAAAAGGCAAGACATGTCACGTCCGGAAGGCATCCGCTCCAGTGTCCTGTAACGAGTGGTGAATGAATTGACGAGGCAGCCTTGCAGACTGCAGCTCTACGACCCACGTCACCGAGGGCCACGCAAAACCTCCCGATCAGCCCACCGGATTCCGAGCCGCAGAGGCCATCTGGCGTCCCAGCTCACTTTTCTTGTGGGGAAATGCCCGTTCGGCAAAGTACACGTGGAAACCCCACCGCAGGACTCTATGCGTGATCCGGGCCTTGCCAACTAATTCATCCCATCCCGTCAGCCGTGGGTTGGTGCAGGGCTGGGCACACACCAGGCGGGGCCAGCGCTCTCCATGGGAAGCCCTCGCCCCAGCTCGGAAGATGGTCTCAGCACGTAAGCCGGGCGGTGGGGTTGGGGGTGGAGGGTGGGGAGGGCTGCCCGGGGCCACTTTCATGGCCGCATGAGAGATGCTTGTCTGGGGAAAGTCAGTTTGAGGCGGCCAAACACAGAGAAACAAAGACAAGGAATAAGCCAGAGACAGGGACTGACGGCGAGCCTTGGCACACAGAATTCTGTTCCCGCAGCTTCTGCTTTTCCAAGAGCCACTCCAGAATCTTTCCCAGCCATGTCAGACAACAATTTCCATTTGTAACTCAGTTACTTTGAATTGGATTTCGGCCCTTTGGCAACAAAAGTCCTAACAAATGCACAAATAAACCTAGAACTGGGAGGAAATTTTAAAGTCTTCCTGGTGTTACAAGCGATCGCTCGAGGGGCGGGGGGGAGGGGGAAGCGAGCAGAACTGGGAAGGCACAGCTAATCTTGGCAATCCGGAGGAGGTGCCCACATTGCCGTAGTCCCCGGGGAACTGCCCTTTAGCGTATCCAGCCCCGTGTACGTTCCTTCAGTTTCTTCCTTGAATTCAAGATCTCGCTGTGGGGAAACACACCCACCTCATTACCTTTTCTCTTCCCAACCCTTGCATCTCCCCCGCCCCCCACAACTCCCAAACACACTAAAGAGGGAATGAATGCCACTCCTGTCCGCTCTGTAGGGCAGGGACTGTCTCCGTGTGACCGACCAGAACAGTGTCTGGCTAGCCCTGTGCGTTAGCCTTCCCTGAACTGCGGTGTGGATGCGAGGCTCCCAAGTAGTGGCAGATAGTTTGAACCGCACCGTGCTGAAACTGTTGTGTATGCTTAAGCAGCTGGTTATCAACCCTTGATTCTAAAAGCGCTTTGATTCATCACATAGAAATTGACAGGAAGATATACATCCCTTCATTACAGCATTTGCTGCCCGACATTATTGTTCCTTTTTATGTGTCTGTCACCAGCACGAGATACATGCTTGTGAGTAGGGAGATCACATCTTAGTGAATCTGCGCCCAGCAATTAGCATGGCTCTTGGCAGGTACAGGTGTCTGATGCCTCCCACCAGGTACAAGCAGTTCCTTTTTTTTTTTTAATGTTTATTTATTTTTTTAGAGAGGGAGATTGGGGACACAAGCAGGGCAGGGGGGCAGAGAAAGGAGAGAGAAAATCCCAAGCAGGCTCCACGCTGTCAGCACAGAGCCCAATGCGGGGCTCGGTCCTACGAACCGTGAGATCGCCACCTGAGCCGAAACCAAGAGTCGGATGCTTAACCGACTGAGCCACCCAGGTGCCCCAGGAGTTCTACAAACTCCATAGAACCTTGTGTTTCCAAGGGGAGTACGTGGACCAGGAACATTGGGATCTCCGGGACAGAGGATTGCAAACGAAGAATCTGGGCCCCACCGCAGAACTGCTGATTTGTAGCTGAGAACCGGCATGTAGGGAGAGACAGGGTGATCTTGCAGAGGCCAGAGCTCATGGATGGGGGAAAGGGAGGAAAAGGGAGAAGAGGAAGTCAAGGGCAGGTGAATCTGCAGGGCTGGGGTAAGAAATGACAGTGAGCACCGGAGAGAGGCAGGATGGCCAGAGGATGATGTCCCTGTAGGGAGGAGTTGTAGGGTCCCATGCTCCGCGGACAATCTCTGTTCACACAGGACCCTTACCGTGCGGTGGAGAAAGGCAGTCAGGAAACCTTCACTGTTGAAAGGGAAAAAATAATAATAATAAATAAAAAACAAACAAAAACAGAATATCCAGCCTTGTTTTCTCCCATCTTTAAGCTGGGAGTTCACTTTTAAATTTAAGATCTACTAGGCGCTCTAGGTTTTGCAGCCAGAGGAGACACGAGCTCATAAGAGCAGACGGCTATCGGGTTCTTAATCTTAGAACCTACCGATGTGTTGAAATGAAAAAAATAAGTTAACACTGCCACTCCAGGACCCAGATGAATGGGTTTCGGCCAGCATCTGCAGGAAGCTTCTGCAGGAATTCAGTAGACGATTTCTATTTGAAAACAGCTCAAGGAGCACTTCATAAGTGCGATTTGATGAGAATGATGATTCACAGAAGAGCACCTTACATGCGGTTAAGCAAATGTGCCCCGGGGCACAGTCATAATGCACCAGGTCTAACACACACCTGAGGAAAGGAACCCTTTGGGGATCCGGATGCAGTGTGGTCAGCGGCAACTCTAAACTAGCTGGCCAATCATGTTGCTGCTTGAAGGATCAGCCTCCCTAACCTGCCCTCCGTGGATCCCAAACGCTACTCCTGAATACCACCCTAAGCCATCCTTTGGGCCATGAACGTGGCAGTTTAGGCAAAGGCGTGGAGAAGCGGGGCCCGGGAGACTGCGACTCCCCGGGGAGACCTCAGGAACGGAATAAATAGGTCACCGGGCTCCCGGGCAGTGCTCCTTTGCCCGTCACCCGGTGCAAGCCCCAGACGGCCAGCTGGGGTGGGGTGCGGGGGCAGCGGGCCGGGAAGGCGAGCGTGCAAGTCGCGGCCTCCGGGTCCTCTCCTTCCCGGAGGGGGTCGGGGCGGGGCGGGGCAGGGGGGGCGGGGTGGGGGGGCTGCAGCCGCGCGCGCTCCGCCGTCGCCTGCAGGTGCGCGCCGAGCCTTGGGGGCGCGCGCCGGGCTCCCGGGGCTCCCGCGGGCGGGCGGCGGGGCGCGCACCGGCGGGCGCGGGCGCAGGGGCGGGGGCGCGCGCGCGGGGAGCGTGTGGGCCGGGCGGGCGCGCGGCGGGGAGAGCCGGGCACGCGAGCCGAGCCCGCCGCTCACCTGCCGCCCGCAGCTCACCTGGCGCGGAGCGCGCGCCCCGCGCGCCCCCCCCCCCCCCACCCGCCCACTCCCGGGCGCGGCCACCGCCCCTCGCCGCCGCGGGCCCCGCCGCGGGCATGCGACAGGAGTAGCCCGCGCGCTTCGGAAGCACCGGAGGAGCCCCTTCGGCCTGGTCGCGCCAAGGTGACCCCCTCGATGACCCCCCGCCCCCGTGGGCCGCCTGTCCCGGCGCCCTGCCCGTCCCCGCGCGTCCTCCGCCCGTCCCCGCCGCCGGGGGAGGGGGGGAGCGGCGGCAGGTGCATGGGCGTGTGTCTGTCTGTCTGTGTCCACACTCCCATTGCACACACCTGCCTTTTGTGACCCTGGCCCGACTGCCCCGTGCGCACGGGGGGCGGCTGGGACCCCTCTTTGTTCTGGCTTGGGGAGGGGGGTGAGTGTGTGCACGCGCGCGAGGGTTTATTTTATTTTATTTTTTTGGTTTTGGTTTGATTTTTTTGGAGCGGGGAGGGGGAGTTCGATGGAAATAGGCGATTGAAATGTTCCATCGAGGATGGCGGCCCCCGGCTCGCGACCTGTGGCTGCGGCGCGGCTGCCCCGGCAGCAGCCCAGAGGTGGCACGGGGGTTCGGTTCCAGCATGCAGGACGTGGTTTTCAGCTGTGCGTTGCCCGCACTTTAGCAACCGGTCCGCCGCGGCTCCTTGTGTGCCTGCCTCGCTCACGCTCGTGTTTCCAAGTCCGATCTCGTGTCGTCCCCAGCGCCCACAGGCATCTGTGGTCGCGGGTCCTCAGCCGGCGAGACTTTGCCCTTTGTTTTGTTCCGTGA
Organism: Panthera tigris; assembly: GCF_018350195.1. Taxonomy (NCBI): domain Eukaryota; kingdom Metazoa; phylum Chordata; class Mammalia; order Carnivora; family Felidae; genus Panthera; species Panthera tigris. The sequence goes on along the minus strand of NC_056660.1, from coordinate 6,407,443 downwards.
CACTTTCGAGTTGGTGAAGCGTGTGGCATTTGATGGCGGTGTCTGAGCAGGGGCTGGCTTTCTGTGTGTGTGTGTGTGTGTGTGTGTGTGTGTGTGTGTTTTGCATGATCTTGGATTGTCCCCCTGCTGTGTCTCAACATTAAAAAGCCTGTCTTTTCGTTGAAGAGGACGGGGGTTAAAATGAATGAAGACCTGAAGGTCAATTTAAGCGGGCTGCCTCGGGATTATTTAGATGCTGGCGCTGCGGAGAACGTCTCGGCTGCCGTCTCCTCCCAGGTTCCTGTTGTCGAGCCGGAGCCAGAGCTGGTTGTCAACCCTTGGGACATTGTCTTGTGTACCTCAGGAACCCTCATCTCCTGTGAAAATGCCATTGTGGTCCTTATCATCTTCCATAACCCCAGCCTGCGAGCACCCATGTTCCTGCTCATAGGCAGCCTGGCTCTGGCAGACTTACTGGCCGGCGTCGGACTCATCATCAATTTTGTTTTTGCCTACCTGCTTCAGTCAGAAGCCACCAAGCTGGTCACAATCGGGCTCATTGTCGCCTCTTTCTCTGCCTCTGTCTGCAGCTTGCTGGCTATCACTGTTGACCGCTACCTTTCCCTGTATTACGCGCTGACGTACCACTCGGAGAGGACGGTCACGTTCACCTATGTCATGCTCGTCATGCTCTGGGGGACCTCCATCTGCCTGGGACTGCTGCCCGTCATGGGCTGGAACTGCCTCAGAGACGAGTCCACCTGCAGCGTGGTCAGACCTCTCACCAAGAACAACGCGGCCATCCTCTCCGTCTCCTTCCTCTTCATGTTCGCACTCATGCTTCAGCTCTATATCCAGATCTGCAAGATCGTGATGCGGCACGCCCATCAGATCGCCCTGCAGCATCACTTCCTGGCCACCTCCCACTACGTGACCACCCGGAAAGGCGTCTCCACCCTGGCCATCATTCTGGGGACCTTCGCTGCTTGCTGGATGCCTTTCACGCTCTACTCCTTGATAGCTGATTACACCTACCCCTCCATGTACACCTATGCCACCCTCCTGCCGGCCACCTACAATTCCATCATCAACCCTGTCATATATGCTTTCAGAAACCAAGAGATCCAGAAAGCCCTCTGTCTCATTTGCTGCGGCTGCATCCCGTCCAGTCTCTCCCAGAGAGCGCGGTCCCCCAGCGACGTGTAGCAGCCTTCCCCTCAGGGGACACACGGCGCACTAAAGTCTGCATTTACCAAGCACTTTCACTGCCCGGCCCAGTGGTTGAGATGCTGTCCTTAACTTCTTTCGACCGGATTTTTCTCTCCAGCCGCAGGAGCACCCAGCATTTCTGAAGCATTCATTTAGATGAGTTAAGTGATCGAAGTGGAAATAATGTTGCCAGTGTCTTCGCCCTTTAAAAAAAATAAAATAAAATAAATGATTATTTTGTTTTGTTGAGAGGCAGGGATTTTTGTTTTCTGTTGTATTTGGAGGATTGGTAGCGGGTGGGAAAGAAAGTGTGTGCTGTGGCCATGATGTTATCAAAAGTAAACTGGTCCTGGAGTGTTTACTTGGACTCTACAATAAAATTGAATTATTGCGATCAATGGAGGAGCAGTGACTTTTTCCAGATTTTTTTTTTTTAATGTCAAGGTAGATTTTCAACGCTGCATGTATGTAACTGAAGATGATCTCTTTCGAACCAACACAAATAGTTCACGTGATTCTGTTTGGAAGAGACCCGGTTTTATTAACGTGAACTCAGTGATCAGTGACCAACACGGAAACCGTGTACCCATTCTTGTTCATTCTTTCTTTACTTGGAGCAATTACTGTTCACAAGAATTACTTTGGTATTTCTGTGAATGTTGTGACTTTCTGCAAGGTTGCCTGTGTTAGCTAGACCACTAGTTTCAAATGTTGCCGTGTAAATCCAGAATCAAATGAGTCCGCTTTCAATATAGGTTTTCAATGTGTCTCTAAAACGAATTCTGAAAATTGTCTTGATTTGCATATGAAGTAGGATTGATTAGACCGGCCATTGTAGTTTCTTAAACCACAGTCTGATTGTTTTCAGGGAACAAAAGAAAAAATTTAGTAACATCTATTAAAAGTAGGTTACGCTTATTGGAGAATATTCTGAAAAATAAAGCAATGGGAAGCTATCGCGAAATATGAAAACATCACGTTTCCTATCTCTCTATATCTAAGAATGTATTAATAGTCCTGATTGAGACGAATAGCATTAAATCTTGTAGATCAAATATTTCTGGTTCATACTGTCTGTGTTACAAAGTGCATTTGAAACAGGTGGTCTCCTATTTTAACGATTAAGTTGGCGAGTGCATATAAACCACGCGTATCTGACGGTGATATCTGTAAGCTACCCTCTGTAAGTTCACCAGCGGAGTGACCATGTGGCTGTTCGTGAGAAGCTAACTTTGAATTCCTTTTCCTTCTTTTCACCAAAAAAACAACTTAAACGCAATAAAATCTGCATTGCCTGTTCCCAGAGAGCAAAGATTTTTGTCAAGAAATAACACAGAAGACTCGGTTTTAAACACATTGCAAAATCGTTGTCTGAGCGCCATTTCCTTTAGTCAGACAGACGTTTTAGACACACATACCTTCCCTCCATTTGCCGTGGATTCGTAGTGGTGCCTGTACAATCAACGAAAGGTTTCGGGACGGGATGTCAACTAAGCCCATTCGGATGGTGGCAAGACCAGTATTTCAGGGTCCGTGGGAGAATCACTGGTAATAAATTCACCTCATCGGTTTGTCCCAAACGTTATGCCCGTGGTGGTCTCGGGGCCGTTCTGTCAGCCTGCATACTGATGTCCCTCTTGCCTTCGTATGTAGCACAAGGGTGAATCAATCCCATACTCGAATCTGGGTCTCCTCCCCTAGGTTACTTGCGGAAGCGGGAGAGTGAAATATCTCAGAAGCGGGACTTTTAATCCATGTCACCATATGACCAATCTAATCAACCTGATGCCTTTAAAAAATTCCTTTTGAACGTTTGATGGAGTTGGTGGATGGGACGTGATGGGTCTGTTCGTTTTTTAATGACGGAAAACTAGACAGCGTCCCCTTGTGAGAAATGACTAAGGTGAGTTGGTTTTGACATGTGCGGGCAAAGACTCATAATGAGGTTTAAAGCAATAAATGCTGCCTTTCTAGAAATGGTGGTCCACTTGGATATCTCTAATAGTAGGAATTTTAGCGATAATGACCGTGCTGTTTCTCTCTGCACGTTCTGTGCCAGGCTCCCTGCTGGATGCTGTCCCTGCTTTGTTGCTGGATTCACTAAAATACACTTACAGGTAAGAAAATTAACGTGAAGAGAAGCTAACCAATTTCTCTGAGGTCACAGAGCTCCAGGGTAGAGCCAGGTTTTTCCCAAAGCCAATGCCTGACCCCTTCCCTGCACCAGGCTGCCTGTGATCCCTCACTGGACATGAGAGCTGAGCGAAATGATTGAGGACATGTTACTGTCACTAAGTTTTACTTCTACAATTAAGACAAAGCCTCCTGTTTAAAGTTGTAAGTGGTGTGGGGCGCCTGGATGGCTCTGTCGGTTGAGCGTCCGACTTCGGCTCAGGTCACGATCTCGTGGTTGATGAGTCCGAGCCTCGCGTCGGGCTCTGTGCGGACAGCTCGGAGCCTGGAGCCTGTTTCAGATTCTGTGTCTCCCTCTCTCTCTGCCCCTTCTCCACTCACGCTCCGTCTCTCTCTCTCCCTCTCTCTCTCTCCCCCTCCCCCACTCGCACTCTCTCCTCTCTCAAAATAAATGAATAAATTTTAAAAAAATAAATAAAGTAAAAAACTAAACACTTTTGGGGTGGCTGGGTGGCTCAGTTAATCATACAACTCTTGGTTTCAGCTCAGGTCATGATCTCACAGTTCGTGAGTTTGAACCCCACATCAGGCTCCACGTTGGCAGTGTGGAGCCTGCTTGGGATTCCCTCTCTCTCCCCTTCTCTCTCTCTCCCCTTGCCCCTCTCTGTCTCTCTCTCTGTCTCTCTCTCTCTCTGTCTCTCTCTCACACACACACACACACACACACACTCTCTCTCAAATAAACATTTTTAAATACATATACTTTATATATGTATATTACACACACACACACACATATACCTTAAAGGTGTTTATTCTTGTCAGAAGTTGATAGATAACTAGTCCATGTTCAATGGACATGAACTTTGAACTTTTCCTAGGATTTCTCCGTGTCTTGTAAATATCTATACATATATTTTCCATGTTAGGATTCTCACTTTTTAAAATCCCAATTACCATTATCTTAAGGTAATTCTTTCAGAATGTTATGCATCTGTGCAGTATGTTTCCAGATGCATGTAGGAGCATACCCGAAACTCTGCATGTTTACACACACAGCAGTAGCAACAAAGATTTGTTCTCACCGCCATGTTTTCCAAAAAGGACACTTTTCTCTATGACATATGTGGTTCATGTACATGCATAAATTCACCTTGAGATAAGTGAGGTGGAAACTTTGATTCTCTGTGTTCTACAATTCAGCTAAACTCATCCCACAGCAACCTTTCTCTAGCCAGAGACATTCAAAAATATCTCGTCTTCGTTTTGATATTTATCTGTAATCTTTTGTTACTTTTTAACGCCAAAAATACGATTAATGTTAACTGTTACCAACGGTCATTACCACCGTTGTCCTTCCTTTCAGCCCAAGGAGGTGCGAATATTTTTTTATCCAACGGACGAATGTCCAAGTCCATAGTTGAAGTGGATTTTAATATATAACTTCAATATGTCCACAGTATAAAATATTTACAGAAGAACTCCGGGAAATTTTTATCACTGGAATTCAAATGGTAACATCAAGCAGCCGTGAACAAACTTTCAACTGGAAATAAGCGTGGAGCAGAAAGGAAAACATTGACTGCGTCACAGATTTCCTGGCAGGTGAGGGTTTGAATAGACAATTACAGGCAGAATATTTTAAAAGGTAAAAGGACATCTTCCCAACATTCTCTGAAAGGCATGGATTTGCGTTTCTTACCAGACGGCATACTTGGAATCTATGGGATTCTTGCTTGGGTTGGGGGAAGATACCATAAGCCTTTCACATGAGGTGGATATTGACCCGTCTTTCCCAGACATCGTGGTCCCTGGGCTACAACCTGAAGGAACATTGGTTCTGACGCAACTATATATCCTTACTCCTTCCAGGATGTTTTGGAACAAATTTAGTCTCGGATACTGTAGAATCTAACCATTGGAAGACAAGGTACAGAGTACCATGTTGAATATTGACTCTGCATCATCTAAGTCCAAGTATCTTTGGAAACTAAAATTCCACCCTCTCCCTCGCTGCTTAGCAGTGTCTGAATATCCCTAATCTGTCTTTCTTATTACATGCAAATTCTGTTTATCTTGGCTCAGCCCCTGGAGATACAGTGAATGCCCCCGCCACAGTGAACGTTCATCTATTGCAAACACTGATCAAACAATAGAGTTCTCTTCTCAAATACAACTATCCCGATTACTTAAAGCATTTTTTCTCTGATTTATTTTATTTTCCATCTTTTTGACTATTTCGCTGATCTTTTCTTCCATATCTACCGTTCCTCCCCATACCTCAAGCTGGGAGACAGTAACCTGCTAAACGTAGAGCTCCCTAGAGCAGAAATGAGGGTCTGCTGTGTAGCAATGTGCCTTCCAGTGTGGGCCCAACCAGCAAAAGCAGCAGTCTCCTGGAAAGGTGTTAAAAATGCAGAGTCTCAGGCCTCACCTTAAGCCTACTGACTCAGAAACTTGGGGTGGGAGACCCTGCCATCTTTTCACAAGCCCTCCAGATCATTCTGATGCACTCTTGAGTTTGAGTAGCGCGTTGTGTAGCTAACTGAATCCTGACCAACTAGTGTAATATTTTTTTAAAAAGGTTTAAAAAAATTTTTTTTAATTTTTATTTATTTTTGAGAGGGGGGGAGGGGCATTGAGAGGGAGACACAGAATCCGAAGCAGGCTCCAGGCTCCGAGCTGTCAGCACAGAGCCCGACACGAGGCTCGAACCCACGAACCGCGAGATCATGACCTGAGCCAAAGTCGGACGCTTAACCGACGGAGCCACCCAGGCGCCCCCCCACCAAAACGATTTTTTTAAAAGTATGGTTGACACACAATGTTACATTAGTTTCAGGTGCACAAGAGACTGATCAGACATCTCTGTGCTAGGCTATACCCACCGCAAGTGTCGCTGTCCCATCTGTCACCATACAGCGCTATTACAATACCACTGATTATGTTCCCCGTGCTGTGGCTTATCTACTCCACCTGGAAGCGTGTACTTCCCACTTTCCTTCACCCATTTGGCCCATCCCCCCACCCCCTTCCCCTGGGGCAACCATCGGTTTTCTGTATTCATGGGTCTGATTCTGCTTTGCGTTCATTCATCCACTTGTTTCTAACCCAACATAATACTGGCATTAATACCTCGGCAAAACCGGGACCTCTCAGCCCTTTCTACCCGTGCCGTGCACTCCTCATGCTATCCTCTGACAGATGACTCTGGCGTGGGGGGGTAGGGTACAGTGCATGGACTGTTCTCGTACGTGGGTGCGTTTTCACCGCGAATGTGGGTGGTCTTCCAGTGAAAATCTAGTGATTTCCGAAACACCTGAATCCAGAGGTTATGACTAAAGCCATGGGGAAGACTGGTCTTGCTGACCCAGGAGCCACTGCTGAAAGCGGCAGGCTGCGCCCAGTGGCCCCCGCGCCCCCCGAGTGTCGTCCTCCCACAGCAAGTGCGCCACAGAGACAAGGGCTTCCTCTCCCACCTCGTCCCCACCCAGCACACTTAATGCAAAGAGAACACTAACTCGGTGAAAACCAGAGGCCACTGGGGGCCCCAGGGCAGCCCATTTGAGGTCACTCTTATTCAAAAGGTCATTGTTTCAGGCCTGGAACGGTTGATGAATCCTGGGAGTTCTTTCTACACAGAGTATTTCTTTCTCTCTTTCTTGTTAATTTTTTTAATGTTTATCTATTTATTAAAAAAAATTTTTTTAACATGTGTTTAGTTTTGAGAGAGAGAGAGAGAGAGACAGAGTGTGAGCAGGGGAGGGGCAGAGAGAGAGGGAGTCTGAAGCAGACTCCAGGCCCCGAGCTGTCAGCACGGAGCCTGACGGCGGGGCTCGAACTCACGAACTGTGACATCATGACCTGAGCTGAAATCTGACCCCCAGCCGACTGAGTCCCCCGGGCGCCCCTCTATGCAGTGTATTCCAAAGCTGAATTCACCCTACCCAGCCTTAGTGCGAAGATAGTTTCCACTTTTCACACCCTTCCACCTAGTTACGAGCTGGTTCTTACGGACCTATTTCAGGAGGCACCACTGGTCCGAAGAGGTTTCAGCAAGAAAACCTACAGGCCTCCGGGTACCCGCCTCGACCTGCAGACCTGACAGAGTGACATCGATTAAACAGGCCATGTTGACAATACATTTCTTTCCTACTGGAGTGAAAAATTTCAATTTAACAATTTCATTGTTTTGTTTTTTTTTAATTTTTCGAACGTTTATTTATTTTTAAGACAGAGAGAGACAGAGCATGAACGGGGGAGGGGCAGAGAGAGGGAGACACAGAATCGGAAGCAGGCTCCAGGCTCTGAGCTGTCAGCACAGAGCCCGACACAGGGCTCGAACTCACGGACCGCGAGATCCTGACCTGAGCCGAAGTCGGACGCTTAACCGACTGAGCCACCCAGGCGCCCCAACAATTTCATTGTTAATTGCAAGCAGAAAAGACGTCAACCAATAGTTGCATGGTCTTCATTAATAAAGAGATCAGGAACACGGGCTCTGGACACAGACACCTGGATTCATGTCGCCTCCCTGTCACTTCCTACTGGGGGGCGTTGGCTGTGCTCCTTCACCTCTCTGAAGCTGCCTGTCCTGACTCTCTAAGACGTGTGTGAGTCAAGACCCACTTCCTGGTGCTGGATGACAGCATGTGAAAGGTTTAATATGGGGCTTGGTACGAACCTACTTGGATGTTACTTTTCATTAGTATTTTTATTACTCCTGCTAATACAAGTTCCACCATTTAGTTAGCTAAGTACCGAGCTAAAAGCTTTACACATTGCATTAAATCACATCGTCGTGTGATCTTTTCAGCAACGCTATACATCATGTATTGATGTTCTCCATCACAAGCAAGGAAACTGATGCACAGAGAGGGTGAGTGATTTGCCTCAAGTCACACAGCCTTTGTGGGGGTCACTGTGCTAGGAACTGTGCACGCATAGAAATGGGCAGCACCTGCTAAGAAGTGCCCAGTCAGATGAGCCAAGAGTGGCCTGTGCATGAGCAGTTCAGGTGACTCCAAAGGTGGCCTGGGTTCAGTGTCAGAGGAGTGCCAAGCAGATACCTAACGTTCTGGAGTGTAGACAGGCTTCACGAGAACAGCTGGATGCCAATAGGTCCCGAAGGGCAGGCTGGACCTAGTTAAGTGTAAAGATAACACAGGGTTCTCTGAAAGGAATAACCACGATGGATTCCAAGGAGTGAAGTGGAAATAATTTGGTACAGAATTTCTTTTAATGACATTTCATTCAAGGGCCAATTCCTGAAAAATTTTCTGAAAACGGCACTGAAACGAACTTCAGCATGATCAACAAAAGCTCGCATTTAGGTGCTTTGTAAACCTTGTAAACGCCAGATTTTTAAAAATTTATGTTTATTGACATCCATAAAATGTCTGTTCAGGAAAAGAGCTGAGCAACCACAAATTTGCATTTGTAAACATATGCATTTGCATGAATAAAAAATTCTTTAGAAAGATTTATTTTTAAAACAAGGCAGCTAATTTACATGCAGACTCTTCAAACATAAACATAGCACAGGTTTTTTTTTTTTTTTTTTTTTTTACGTGGGTCCTTTGGATATCTCAGGAGGCATAGAGTTCATGTTCTCAAGCTGGAGAGGACCTCACTTCACTGACATTGAAGTGACGCAGGCTGACATCCCAAGGTCATTGCCTTGGAAGTGGCAGGCCCAGAATGAGAAGCCAGAATCGTGATTCCTCATCCAGGACTCCATTCTGGGGCAGATGTTCACGGACAAGGAAAAGCTTCATATGTGAAAAGCATTGCCTAGTGTTCCCTCCTGTGACGGAATAATTTGCTGTTACCACCGACTATTAGAAATTACAGCGATAATTTGAGGAGTGATCATTGCTATAAAGGCTAACGCTTTCTGAGCGCTATGTCCCAGGCACCATTTTAAGGGCTTTACGTGTATCGACTTACTGGCTCTTCACATCTTCAAGGTAGTATTTGAAAACATAAAATCTAGCCTTCAGGAAGGGGTTGTTCACAAATGCAAACCGGAAGCAAGTCTCAGGACCCTTCTTCTCTGTCCCCTAATCCTGTGTCCCATGTATCCTGGAGCTTAACACACTTCTGGGCCAACCTTCTCCAACAGTTGACTGGCTTAATAAGCGGTGTTGCAGTTCAGAAGCCGTTGCATTTTCAATACGGATTGTAAGCTATTTGCACATGCAAAATATCAGCACACAAGGTGACAAATACACTAATCCCTGTGACTCTTTGTCACATGAAAGCTGGCAAGTTTTATAAAGGGATATGCAGAGGTCCGAACCTGTTCCCATCCTGCCAGAAAGTGGGCAGCCAATGGCAGACGGCACAGCGTGCTTTTCCGGTCTGACAAGGGGCAAAGAAATCCCACACGTGACAAGTGGGGTGACAGGCTTCTGGAAATCCTAATGATACAACTATTATTAAAAGTGATAGCAGGGCACCTGGGTGGCTCAGTTGATTGAGCGTCCGACTCCTGATTTCGGCTCAAGTCACGATCCCAGGGCGGTGGGATTGAGTCCCATGTTGGGTTCCACATTGAGTGCGGAGCCTGCTTAAGATTCTCCCTCTCTCTCTCTCTCCCTCTGCCCCTCTCCCCCTGCTCGCACTCACCATCTCTGTCTATAAAAATAAAAAATAAATAAAAAATAAAAGTGATATGAAATAACGAAATTTATTGGGTTATTCTTGTTCCAGCCACCGCACTGGGCACTTTACGTAAATTAGCTCTTTACAAATGACTCAGCAACATGCAGGCACTTCTTTTCTTTCTATTTCATGGGGGAGGAAATTAAAGATTGAGACGCTAAGTCATGTGCCCAAGATCCTCCACCTGTGAGGCGGGCGGGTCTGTCCGACACCACAACCCCCTCTTAACCACCAGACCCCCTTCTTTTCCATCTGTCTTGAGCACCAGCCCGGGGGTCTGTCCTTGACAGGTCTGTCTACGTGATGCCAAAGGTAATTGCTAGAAGACAGGGAATTTCATAATTTCTTGGTGGCCACACCTCGAACTACAAGACCGTCTTCTGCCACACGCTGGAAGAAGGTTCCTTGTCTCTGCTTGAACACCGGGACACAACTTAAATGGAAAGCGTTAAATGTTTGCACAGAGGGTGGCCCTCCCTCCCGGCTTCCACCCTACCACTCTACTGCACGGGGGTGGGGGGGGAGGGAGGGCAGCTGGCCCTTTAAATACGAAAGTAATTCGTGAGCCTCAATAATTTTTTCAAAGGAAGCCCAGAAGACATTTGAAATGACAGAATTAGAGTCAGCCTGAAGACACTCTCAAAATAAGCCAATCAACAAAAAGGGGATTTTTTTTTTTTTTTTTTTTTTTTTTTTTTTTTTTTTTTTTAAAGCAGGCAAGTTGCTTTGTTAGTTCTACCGAGGGTGAAAAACATACATGGTCTATTTTCCAGCCTGCCAAGTTTACAAGCTTTTTAAGAAGATGGCCCATATATTATATTTCATAAAAGATTTCACTGAAAAGGATGAATTATGGCAGCCTATTTCAGCACAGCTGACTCACAGAACTTGAGATCCAAGAATAACAATCCTTACCACGAGGAACATCTAGTAAAGTGTACGTCAGTGGGGGGTGTGTGTGGGTATGTGCACACACATGCATTAGCACACACTTATAATCCATGTATTCTCGTTTAAGTTTTGTCAGTGAAAAACTGCTGAGGACATGTGAACTCAAGCTGGCTTTTTCTGCCAGAGATATGAAATAAAATAGTGGGAATAGGGCAAAACCTGCTCAAAAACACGTACTCAGTTTTTCCCAACACGGGTTGTATAGACTTTTAAAAGCATACAATTCAGGAATCAGGGTTATTTTTTAATTTCTCTTTTTAAAGTTTTTCACTGTAATTCCAGTATATAGCTAAATACAGTGTTCTCCAAATTTGGGGAGGGCAATATATTGATTCAACAGTTCTGTACATGATTCAGTGCTCATCACGACAAGTGTATCCTTAATCCCCATCACCGATTTCACCCATCCCCCCACCCACCTCCTCTCTGGTAACCCTCAGTTTATTCTCTATAGTTAAGAGTCTGTTTCTGGGTTTATCTATCTTTTTTTCCCCTTTGTTCATTTGTTTTGTTTCTTAAATTCCACACATGAGTGAGATCAGGTGGTAGTTGTCTTTTAGTGTGTTTTTTTTTTTAATATTTATTCATTTTTGAGAGTGAGGGAGACAGAAGGTGAGCAGGGAAGGGGCAAAGAGAGAAGGAGACACAGAATCCGAAGCAGGCTCCAGGTTCCAAGCTGTCAGCGCAGAGCTCGACCCGGGGCTTGAACTCACGGACTGCGAGATCATGACCTGAGCTGACATCGGATGCTTAACCAACTGAGCCACCCAGGAGCCCCTAGTGCGTTATTTTTTAATGTCAATGTTTATTTATGTTGCATATTTTAGATGACATTGTTACATATATTACATTATATAATTTAGTTGGTAAATGTTTAGTATAGAACTACCAAATTCAAATAGCTACTTATTTTAAAAGTTGTACCAGCTGTATTATTTATTTATTTTTATCCTCTAGAAAAACTCTGGAGCAGGGCTTTCTGATGGAACTTTCTCTGACTATGGAAATGTAGCCAATTCAGTAACTGCTAGTCTCCTGTGGTGATTGAGCATTTGACATGTGACTCATGATACTGAGAAACTGAATTTTTTTAATGTTTATTTATTTTTGAGAGAGAGAGACAAAGACAGAGCGCAAGCTGGGGAGGGGCAGAGAGAGAGGGAGACACAGAATCCGAAGCAGGCTCCAGGCTCCGAGCTGTCAGCACAGAGCCCGACGCGGGGCTCGAACCCACGAACCGCGAGATCATGACCTGAGCCAAAATCGGACGCTTAACCGACTGAGCCACCGGGGCGCCCAGGTGCCCAACTGTTGATCTCAGCTCGGATCAGCCTGCTTCGGATTCTGTGTCTCCCTCTCTCTCTGCCCCTCACCCCACTTACACACTGCCTCCCTCAAAAGAAATACAATAAAACATTAAAATAATTTTAATTCATTTACCCTTTAACTAATGAGCCTACTCGAGTACAAAGTTTCAGTCATACAAAATGAATAAATCCTAGAGATCTACCATACGGCAGAGAGCCTGGAGTTAACGATACTGTATTAAGTACCTAAAAACCTGCTAAGAGAGTAAATCTCGTATTAAATATTTAAGAGGAAGGGGGGTGGGAAAAAGAAGAAGGAGGGGGAAAGGGAGGAGGAGGAGAGGGAGGAGGGAAGGGGAGAGGAGAGGCAGGAGGAAGAGAATGCGGGAGGAAAACATCTGGAGGTAACGGGTAGATTTATGGCACAGATTGTGGTGGTAGTTTCACAGGTGTACGTTTATCTCCAAACACATCAAGTTACATGAATTAAGTATGCACAGGGTTTTGTATGTGGATCGTACCTCAATTAAATTGGTTTGAAGAAATGAATGAGTGAATGAACGAAATCCATTTTACCAATTCTAATAAGGTTTAAAGAATATATAAATATACAGAATATGAAACACATATATAATTCATTCATACAAATTATTTCTCCCCCCGCCCCGCCGCCCCCACCAGGTGGGCAGGGCAGGAAGGATGGGAGAGAGTGACGATGAATTTTAGTGCTGTGGACTGTGGCTTCCGAAGGAACGATGACAGCATTCATGTGACTAGGTTGGAATCAGAAATTGTGCTGTCAGTCATGAAACCCCTGTGTTCCGGGGCTGGCGAGAGAGCTGGGACCAGAAGGTTCCTGCCTGCTGGTGACCGGGCTGGGGCACTGGACACTCGGCCGGTAAAAGAGTGACCGTCATACATACATTCCAGGCTTGCTCCCCAGATCACTGGCAATAAAGAGTCCATTTTCTTGATTCTAACAGAATACTTTCATCTTTGACATTGTGCATTTCCCTCCCCCACAACCACTGATGTCTGCGTAACCGAAGGAAAATGCAAGATAATTTACAGTAGTCTTCTTCCTGTAGAATTTTTCAGATATTGCTTTCCCTAGGGAACTTAATTCACTTTAATCCCAGCAGATGATTTCAGCGGGACGAGCTGCCCCTTCAAATGAAAGCAAACAGGCTAACCTCTGAGGTGTGATTGTGCCTGAGCCCCAAGGGGACTCTTTTTCACAGTCATGCTAACTACCCACTGCTTATGTGAAGGTGTTGTAATTAACTTTCATGCTGCTGCTTTTTTTAAAAAAATATTTTTAACGTTTATTCATTTTTGAGAGAGAGAGACAGAGTGCAAGCTGGGGAGGGGCAGAGAGAGAGAGGGAGACACAGAATCCGAAGCAGGCTCCAGGCCCTGAGCTGTCAGCACAGAGCCCGACATGGGGCTCCAACTCACCAACTGCGAGATCATGACCTGAGCCGAAGTTGGACGCTCAACCGACTGATGTTAATTTTTAAATGGCACAAGTCGCTCTTTGTCAAGCATCCCTATTGCGCTATGCTGAACTGAAAATGCGCAGTTTTCTAACTCATGTCGTAATAGCTTAGTTAAAAGCAAAACCGTTGTCTATGAGGTATGAATGATACATCAGCTTGGCTTCATAAAAAGCTGCCTATTTCTTCATATTGAATAGATACATGTATTGTTTGTAATTTACCTACATGTGCCGTTCAGAAACAGGAGCTCGCCTATCTCTAGAATGGGGAGGTTGACTCTAGAAGTTTAGGGTTTCAGCAAAGCAAAACCTTGAAAAGGTGACAAAATTTCATCTCATTACATTTGTGCAGAATCCTGATCAGATTAATTTTTGCATACTACATACTTTTAGAACATAGAAGAACGTGAAATAAACAAAGGCTATCCAGATTGAGCCACAGATGAAGCGGCCAAAAAATAAAATGTACATGTGTCTCAAAAAATGAACTCTGATCCTGCCTTTGAAGATTTTTGCTTGTTTGAGCACTAAGGTAGGTGGTTGATGCCTGCAGTAGGAGAGACCTGTCCAAATCCCGGAGTTCCCACTTTCTCATTGTGTCGCCGCAGGTAAGTCATTTTATTTCTTTTTTATCTTTTGAGAGAGAGACAGAGTGTGAGCAGGGGAGGGGCAGAGAGAGAGGGAGACACAGAATCAGAAACAAGGCTCCAGGCTCCAAGCTGTCAGCACAGAGCCCGACGCGGGGCTCGAACTCACGGACCACGAGGTCATGACCTGAGCTGAAGTCGGACGCTTAACTGACTGAGCCACCCAGGGGCCCCTTATTTCTCTAAGCCTAAATGTCCTCTTGTGTAAGATGCCACCATTGAGAGCATGGATAGACCCAGCATCTCCATATGGGTTCCAGAAGTGGAGCTATTTTGATGATGATGAACGAAAATTCTCCCTAGTGTCAACACAAGCACGGATCCCCTCACCTAAAGAAGTCAGACATTATTCCACAAATGGGTAAACAAAGCTTAGAGGAGTAAAGAAAGAGACATGTCTAACATCACAGCTCAAGGAAACGGAGTAGGGTTGGGACAGCTTTGGCACAGGGCTCTTTGTGGGCGACCGTTCTCAGGTGATAGAGACGGGCCACTCAGATTTCAGCAAGACTCTTGCCACACAAAAGTGGAAATACTGGTTCATTACAGACACTTCAGAAAATTCAGAGAAGCACGGGGGAAGACACATAAATCTATAACTCTTCTACGCATTGATAACCACTTGAGGTTGTAATGCATTTTCTTCCATTATTTATGAACGCTTCTCTAAAACCTCAGATCACATTGTTACAAACGATGATAGCGAACACAGAGCCACGCAGAATGCTAAGTGCTTTACCTGCATTCTGTTTTACAGCATCGTTTTTTAAACACGCTCTTTTGTCCCTTGATATGCGGCGAACACATTTAGGTGTCATGTAATCCTTAACCACATGCTCTTCACTGACTCTATGGAATTATATATCAGATGGACACACTGCTGCTTATTTCCTTTCTGTGGACTATCCAGATCATTTGCAATTTTATTATTGGAAATATGCTTCAAGGAATATTCCCGCATACACGTTCGCCCACACCTATGATGTTTCTTTAAAAATCCTAGAAGAGGGGCGCCTGGGTGGCTTAGTCCGTTAAGTGTCTGACTCTTGATTTTGGCTCAGGTCATGATCTCACGGTCCTGGGATAGAGCCTTGTGTAGAGTCCCGTCTCAGGCTCCGCACTGGGCAGGGAGCCTGCTTAAGATTCTCTCTCTCCCTCCCCCTCTGCCCCTTCCCTGCTCTCTCTCTCTTAAAAAAAAAAAAAAAGATCCTAGAAGAATTATTGTATCATATTTCCAAACTTCCTTCCAGATAACAATTTACAATCCTACCAGCAATGCATGCAAATGTTCTTCATAGACATTTGATTCTATTCTAGATGCATTACATAGTTAAGATTTGATGATTCTGTTGAGTGAGTGGCTAGTTTTGCGGGTCATAACGCAGAGGAAGCTACTGGTGTCTCACCCTAGAACACGGGGTGGGGGGGAGAGGTGAGTGGGGAGAAAAGCTTCAAGTGAAATTGGAAGGGGGGTGGGGAACTCCTTTTTTGCTCACCTCCCCACCAGTAACATTTCTGTTCATCCATTGCACCCACCTGGGGACACCATACTCAAAAAGTGTTGCAGACAAATTGGAATAAATCCTGTTTACAAGGTGATTAAAGGGTCAGGAAATACAGCCAATGAAGAAAGATCAAAGGAATTGGGGTTATTTGTCCTGAAGCAAAGGAGGCGAGTTGATGAGCTAATTACTACGTTGAAGGTGTAAAGAATGTGAGAGTATTTTTTTTTCTCAGTATTAATGGAGTACTGAAGAAGAAGGCTAGATCATATTAAAACGGGGCTTTTCTAGGGGCGCCTGGGTGGCTCCGTCGGTTAGGTGTCCGACTTCAGCTCAGGTCATGATCTCGCAGTCCGTGAGTTCAAGCCCCAGGTTGGGCTCTGGGCTGACAGCTCGGAGCCTGGAGTCTGCTTCGGATTCTGTGTCTCCCTTTCTCTCTGCCCCTCCCCTGCTTGCGCTCTGTCTCCCTTTCTGTCCCAAAAATAAACATTAAAAAGTCAAAAAAAAAACAAACAACATTTAAACCAGGGCTTTTCTAGTTGGATATGATGCAAATACTTTAAATGCATTTTCTCATTTAACCCTGATGACAACCTTTCGATGAAGATAATCACGTCTGTAGTGTCATCTCCGTTTACAGACAGGGCTCTAAAGGAATGACAACTTGCTAAAGGCCCCACAGTCGATACGACAATTTCCATGGAATGCCCAGACACTTGGCATTGTGCCTGGAAGAGTCTGTGTCACTACATGTGTATTTATCGACTGTTGACTACAGGTAGGAGAACGAGGACTTCAACTTCAATCTGCTGGGCTCCAAAGCCCGTGCTTTTAACCCTGGGGTACGCTGTCCCGGTGTATAGTCAGTGCATGACGCATTGGAAAGCATCGGTGTCGTCTAGATATGAGCTGTTCCTTTGCAAACGTGACATAAATCTTGGTCCCGTCGTCAGCCCTCACCCCGGGCGTATCGTGATACACGTTGGTTCATCCGGCACTTGAGGGGTCAAGGGAAGAGTCCACGGGGTCAAGTGTTGTCTCTCCCCCAAATGCCCCTCTGGCATGCCTCTTCTCCAAACCTAATCTCTGCGCCCCCCCCCCCCCCCGTCCCCACAGGGGAATCTTCCCCGGGCCCCTGTTCCCTTCCCAGGGTGGCAGTCAACCGAGATGGTCCCCCCCCACACCCCTTTCAGAAGTGAACTCTTTTCAGGGCGCCTCGGTGGCTCCGTGCGTTAAGTGTCCACCTCTTGATTTCGGCCCAGGTCATGATTTCACAGTTCATGAGTTTGAGCCCCGCTTCAGGCTCTGTGCTGACGGTGCAGACCCTCCTTAGGATTCTCTCTCTCTCTCTCTCTCTCTTTCTCTCTCTCTGCCCCTCCCCCCCCACACTCTCTCTCAAAATAAATAAACTTAAAAACAAAACCAAAAGAAGTGAACTCTTTTCTTTGCTCGTCCCAACTCTGCCAACTCGTCCCTGTCATAAGCGACAACTGGAGGCGAGGTCCCGGAGCCCGGCCTCTACCCGAGTCCTGCGGATTTCATGGCAGCTCTCCCCTCCTGAAGCAGGTCTCATCCGTGGCATCCGCTCCCAATCATCTTATTTAATAACATGTATCACCTGGCGTGAAGGTATAAAACCCCTTCCTTCCGCATGAGCCCCCCCAGACCTCGTGGCAAAGCCCCCACATCCACAGCTGCCCAGAACCCCCGCGCCCCAGTCCACCCACCTGGAACCACCAGCCCCGGCACTGGTCCAGGAGGCCTCCGGAACTGCCACTGGGTGGGGCCCCCGGGCCCCCGGCCCCCAAGATGCCGAAGGGCAGTGGGTTCAGCTCAGAAGAACAGGAGGCTATTTGCCTGGACTTGGGGGAGCCACCCAAGCAAAGCTCGGGCCCCCCTCCCTGGTTAGAAATGGCCAGTGAGGTTCAGACGGTTGGCAGAAAGGCAGAATAGAGGATCCAAACTAGTTTCTTCATCAGAGATGTCAAGCAGCTGCGTCCTCAAAGCATCCCTTTTGGCTAAACCCAGCTAAAATCGTGGGGCTAGAATTAACGAACGCAGAGGCGTGCCTGTGTAACTTCGGTGGGGCCCTCCTCGAGTTGGGAAGCTGGGCTGCCGTAACACGCCACTGGCTGAGCTTGAGGCGTGCGTTCTACGTAGACTCTGTGACCGCATCACAGATGACCCAGGGCCCACGGGGTCTCACGTTGCTCTCCGTCCACACTTGTCGCTGGTTCTCGTTGCTTCGCTTTGCCAGCGAACCGAGGCCACTCGTGGTGGGTGTTGAGGGAGTGGCATTTCCTACGTAGAGAACTCCACAGAAGACCGTGTCTGGGGGTCAAAAAGAAATCGAGCACCCCCTCCGCGCCCACGGAGGCTGACACTTCCGGGTGAGACACGCCCCGGAGCCCTGTCACTCACACAGTGGCCGTCACTCCTACTGTTCCGATGTCACTCGAGAAGGCACACCGGGATGACAGCCACTCTGGAGGTAACCTTGAATGTGTTTTAATGGGCTTGAAAGAGACAATATTTCAGGCTTCAGGCCTTTCTTGTCAGTAACGATTTGCCCAAGACACATGGCTGGGATGTTGCACTGTTACTGAGAACTTCCGAAACAGAAGGTAGGACTCGCAGCTATCTGGAGGGACAGAAGTCACACTTTTTGTGAAAACAAGACCATTTCCACAGGACCGAAATTCGGCAGGCAGAGCAAAATGCTGAAGGCAGTGGCTCCATCGCTGCTGATGGAGGGGTGGGCACTCATGGGATAGACCCTGGGAGACAGGAAAGGCTCAGTGGCATTTTAAGGACAGGCGTGGGCTCCTCTTGGTGAAGATCCACCCACACGTTGTCTCAAAACCCAATCCAAGAAGAGGGAAATAAAGGCTTCGGACACACACCACCGTCTGTGAAACCCTATGCACCTATAAGTGACAACCATTTTCCATGACCTTCCACATCCGGCCCCTGCTAAAGAGCATTGAACTCTGCTCAGGAGGAGAGTGAGGCTAGGGGCCTGGCTGCCTTGCCTCCATTCAGGATCACTGGACGGTCACTGTCCCATGATTCAGCGATCATTTCTTCCAGAGAGTACAGACTTCAAGAGCCTTAAAGAGGGTGAACAGTGCCACGAAATATCAAAACTGATAAAAAATCCAAAAAGGTCACCATTTGTTGGGGTTTCTATTAAGAGGTGACTTTGGCTTTACCGGTACTTTGGTCAGCCTCTCTTGGAGAATAGATGAACTGAATTTCCTGACACCCTCTTCACCGTGGTTTTAGTATTAAAGTAAAAGTCGCTTAGGGTGCCATGACAAGGTTCTATCTCGAACGTGACTTTTCCCTTCTTCTTCCCATTCTTCTTCCCATTTTCCTCAAGCTTTAGCTAGGTACATGAGCACCCAGAAGAAAGTGACGCTTACTCACCTTCCTTGCACCTAAAGCACCCAATGAAATATAAGCAACATTGGTGTCTACAGCCACCTAGAAATGTCCTTAAGAGGAAGAAACGCACCCTCCTCCTCCTTCTTTCTTCTCACTGGCTGGGATGCATATTTGATGGCTGGAGCGACAGCAGTTATCTGAACCATGACTCAAAAGCCATGTGCTCAGAATCATGACAGAAAGATCTAGGTCTCAGGTATACCACACCTGTTTGCCCCGAGTGTACCCAATTAAACTGATTCCTCTGACTATTGACAAATTGCCCTTCAGATACCAAATTACAGTTCTACCAGTCATGGACGCGCTGCCCTTAAATGACTTGATTCTGAGTAGTCCTTAAATAAATAATGGAAGGGGTTTTGCCCTCTATTTATTTAAACTATCGTCATTTTGTTACCTATCCCTCACATATCACCTTATTTTAGTCAATATTGGCCCCATTCAATGTATGAGAGAACATCTACACTCTTCCTCCAACCTACCCTCCATGGCTCTGGAGATGCTCAGGGGAACTATCTTGTTTTAAGTCATCATTGCTCTGATTTCCTGCCTCTGCTGAACCTTTATTCTCTCTCTGTTTGATCTCTGTATCTTTTTTCTTTTCTCTAGAAAGCTGGGAGGTGGCCAGGAGGAACAAATCCAACAAACCCAGTACTCCTTGAGCAGGAACCACATGCAAAAGCAATGTTTTACAGAGTAGACAGCCATGAAGTGTTGTTAGGTTTCTAACGATGGGCAGAACAAAGCAAGTGAGAAATCAGAGGCTAACTCCCTGAGGGGCAGGCCTCCCTGCCCATCCACCCAGGCAGAGTGACCTTGAGGGGCAGGAGACATCTCAGGCACTCAGAGTCAAGCCAAACCAACCCCAGTGTTGGTTCTAGTTTGTTTGAATCAGGATTTCAGCCAAACTTGAACTTGGACTTGGATCCTTAAACATAGGTGTGGTCCCACACTACGTACAGCCCCAGACAGGGAGGTTAGAATTCAGGGCAAAGAAGAAATCGGACTCCACAATGTCACGTGAGTGGGAGAGGGGAGGGAGGGCAGATGTAGTCGATGACAGCCACAGACAAAAAAATTAATCTAGACACAGAACTCACGCCCTTCACCAAAACCAACTTAAAGTGGATCATGGACCTAAATGTAAAATGCAAAACTATAAAACTTCTATAGGCCATCACAGGAGAAAATCCAGGTGATATTGGGTTCGCTGACGACTTTTTTGAGACAACACCAAAAGCACAATCCACGAAAGGAAAAACATCGGTAATTTGGACTTCATTAAAATGAAAACCTTCTGCTCTGCAACAGATACTATTAGAGAACGAGAGACAAATCACCTGTACCTCAAATATACAAAGGACCATTAAAACTTAATAAGAACACAAACGACTCAATTTAAAAATGGGCAAAAGACATGAATAGACATCTCACCAAAGAAGTCACGCAGGTGGCAAATAAGCATATGAAAGATCGTTAACAGTCATCGGTCACCAGGGAAATGCAAATGGGGACAGCAATGAGATACCACTACATGCCTATTAGGAAACCCAATATCCAGAACACTGACAACGCCAACTGCTAGTGAGGGTGTAGCGGGACAGGAGCTCTCGTTCATGGCTGGTGGGAATGCAAGATGGCCCAGCCACTTTGGAAGACAGTAGAGCAATTTGGTACAAAGCTAAACACAGGCTGACCACGTGATCTGACAATCACGCTCCAAGGTATTTACTCAGTGGAGCTGAAAACTTACGTTTACACAGAAAACCAGCACATGAATATTTATGGCAACTGTATTACTGATTACCCACAACTGAACGGTACTCGTGCACCTAGCCAAACTATAGAAATGATCCCTGAAGGTATAGTCTTAAGATGTCTCTTAATAGGACAAACTGAGAGGCATCCATACAATGGAATGTGTAGAATGTGATGCTACACGTCTTCATTTCCCCCTAACCTTCCCTTTGGCAAATCTAAGAAGTAAATCGCGGTCAACCACAGCAACAAGTGACACTGTTTCCACCAAACCTGTTCAAATCCAGACTCTATGACCTCTCTGCAGCCCTTAATCTGATTTCATAAAGAAGATTCCCAAACTCTCCTCATGTTGCTAGATATTAATATTTTTGTTGCTAAAAAAAAAGCTAATCCATTTCTAATAACATCCTTCTATTCCATAAACATATATTCTGTTTGTAAGAATGTATACTTTTTCCATGAATAAAACTTCAGTATTTTAATTTTGGACCACATTTGCCTGTATGAAAGAGGACTTCGATTACCTACCAATTTTGACCTTTGTTTCTACCTTCTAATGGATTAAGTTCTTCTTTCCATCTTATCTCCTGACTCAGGCAAAAGACACAGATGGCAAAGAGTCCCCTATGGGAACGGAAACTATTCCTTCAAGTAATAAGGAGTGCCCCGAGCCAGCAGACTCCACCCGTGACTGACCCCAAGACACTGAGGACTTGGCCTTCTCTGCCCACCTGCACATACTCATTGACCTTCGTCCCATATTTTCCTAATATAAACCTGGAAGTACTGTCAGCACTTTGAAGGCAGTCTCTGAGACACTTGTCCTCTGTCTTCTCCCAGTTGGCCTCATTGAAATAAATTCCTTTCTTGTGTCATTACCACTCATCTCTCTGTGTCTGGATTTTCTCAGCGGTGACTGGCTCAGCCTGGTCTGTTGGGGACCCCTAGAGCCCGATGTTCTTGTACCCTTGGGTCCTAGCTATGTGTAGACATCATTTTCCTGAATTGGTCATTGTGGAAAAATTTTAAGATAGATAGATAGATAGATAGATAAATAAACTTCCAACTGTTCTAGAGCCACTGGCCCCAGGGAAAACGTATTGCTTTTAAGACAACATGTAAGAAAATTTAGTTCATAGTCTTGCACCAAATAGTCCACGTATAGGAATTTATCCCGAACGATGATCAGTCAAGTGCAAAGTGATATAAATCCAAAGACAATAATTGTAAGCATTGTTCAATAAAATGGGGTGAAGGAACCTTAAATATATGTCAAGAGGACATCGGTGGAATGCCATGTAATATATATATATCTATTTACATGAAGAAGATTATAGAAAATTATTATGTGATAAGGTACATTATCATATGAGTTGAAATATTTAATAAACATAAAATTGTGTGTGTGCCTGTGCAAACATACAAAAGAGATACCTATGTGGCTATTTGTCAAAATATTAACAGACAAGGGTGCCTGAGTGGTTCAGTCAGTTGCATGTTCAACTCTTGATTTCAGCTCAGGTCATGATCCTAGGGTCACAAGATCTAGCCCCGTGTCAGGCTGTGTGCTGAATGTGGAGCCTGCTTGAGATTCTCTCTCACTCTCCCTCTGTCCCTCTTCCCCGCTCCCACGCACCCTCTCTATAAAATAAAAATTAAAAAATATTAACAGACAAATATCGTATATCCCACTTATATGAGGTACCTAGAATAGGTGAATTCATAGAGACAGAAAGTATAATAGAAGTTGCCAGAGTCGGGCGTATGGGGACAATGAGGATTTTGTGTTTAATGGGTATGAGGTTTTTATTTGGGATGATAAAAAAGTTCTGGACGTGAATAGTGGCTACGGCTGTACAACACTGCGAATGCAGCTAATGCCATTAAATAGCACACTTTAAAAGAATAAATTTTATGTTATGCATATTTTATCCCAATAAAAAAATCAATTGAAAGAATTTAATTGGACTCTCTCACTGTTCCCAATTTCATTTAATTTTTCTTTTTTGCTATTAAAAACTCTTAACCATTGCCGAACATGTAAAAAATTGTTGACAGTGGCTGCCTTTGGGTGGTATGTAAGAGACATTTTTATTTTTATTCTGTAATCTCTTCTGTATTGCTGGTAGCGTGTTTATAATCAGAAAAAAAGTAAAACAATTTCATTCAAATGAAAAAAAAACGAGTGTAGGTTCTGTGTGTTCTATCCTGTTTAATGTTGTGTCTACATGACAGACACTCAATGAATGAGTGTAGCATGAACGAGAGTATGATTATTAGGATTATACGGGATAGAACCTATCTGTAGGCTAAGTCACGGACACACACACCCATGCAAACTGAGTGGGTGACAGCTTTGGTTCAACCTACGGGAGACAGTTTGTAAGTGGCTGCAAAAGTACATCTGGCCTCAGCAAACTAGGAATAAAGGTGAGCTTCCACATCTTGGTAAAGGACATCAACAAAACCCGACACTAACATCATACTTCATGGCAAAAACCTCATGATCTTATGCCAAGATCAGGAACAAGGCAAAAATATCTCCACTCGCCACTGCTTCCAACATTGTACGGGAAGTCCTAAATAATGCGGTAAGACAAGAAACGGGGGGCAGGGCATACAGATTGGGAAAGAGGACATAAAATTGTCCTTATTCATAGATGACATGACGATCCATGTAGAAACTCTGAAAGAATTGTCAAAAAGAAAAAAGAAAAACCTACTGGAACTAATTAACAATTAGAGCAAGGTTGCAGGATACAAGGTTAATACACAAAAGTTCATCACTTTCCTATATACCAACAATGAACAAGTGAAATTTGAAATTAAAAACATAATACCACTTACATTAATATCCCCCAGAATGAAATACTTAGGTATAAATATAACAAAATATGTACAAGATCTGTATGAGGAAGACTATAAAAGGAAAGGCAAGTGGGTTACCACTGAGACTTGAGCAGGGTTCTCAACAGTGGCTGAACCTTGGAATGACCTGGGGACTTAAAAATAATACAGATTCCTGGATCCAACCCCCCCCCCTCCCCCCAGAATTCTGATGGAATTGCATTATCTGGGCATTTGAGATTTCCAAAATCCCCTCAAGTGATTCTCATGTTCAGCCAACATTGGGAACCATGGCCTCAGGGCACCCAGGACACTCTTTTTCCCAGTACCCAAGGCCTCATGAACAACCACAGATGGCTGTAAGTGATCATGATATCAAGTTTGCATTATGCCAAGAAAATTCTGCTTCCTTGCTATTTTGCCTATCCTAATCATCATAAAAACTGTACTGCATGGCATAATTTGGAATCTTAATGAGAACTGCTTTCTTAGGCTTAATAGGATTCCAAGTTACGTTAATCCTTTATAAAAACCATTCAATATATTATGCTTACTATGCCAAAAATATTTTGTTAGCACTGCATTTTAAACTCAAGAGAGTGTGGGGGGGGGGGGAAGAACAGAGCAGATAGCTCATTTTAAAATACTCTAAAAGGCAAAAGCAGTTCTTTACACACGCCAGCATTGCAGACATGCATGGATGTTGGCCAAGCTCGCTTTGTAGAAACAAGACTTCCGCCTTGCAGGAAACAGAAAACACAAGCCCAGGAGGAGGCAGCGTGACTCAGGATGGAACCTTATCTACAGCCACTCCCCTACCTAACCCCAAGGAGGGTCACCTAACCCCTTGGAGCCTTCTGTTTCTCCAGGCTGGGGGGAGAGCTAGCTCGCTCTCACTACCTAATATGTCCTATATTTGCTGTCCCGTAGTCCTCCTGGCTACTTCATGAGATAAATATTATAAGACTTCCTAATTGAGTTTGGGGAAAACTAAGGCCCAGGGCATATTAAGTAAGTCGTCCCAAATCACATCACCAAAGGAGGCAGAGCTAGGACTCGAAACTGGGACCCTCTGAGTCCAAAGTTTTCTGTCGGACCCCATCCTGGTATAATAATTCTGACTGAGATCACAGACCGGTTTAGAATTGAAGACATCGTGCCAAGTGAAAGAAACCAGGCACAAAGAAGACAAATATTGTATGAGTCCACTTATACGAGGGACCTGAAGGAGTCAAATTCACAGATACAGCAAGGAGAAATGTAGCCGCCAGGGGCTGAGGGGAGGGGGAATGGGGAGTTCGTTTTCAATGGATACAGAGCCTCCGTTTGGGAAGATGAAAAATTCCAGAGATGAAGAGTCACGGTTGCACAACAATGGGAATGTACTTAATGCTACCGAACGGAATGCTTCAAAATGAGGACGATTGCAAATGTCGTGTGATTTTGCCACAGTAAAAATAAAAACAGATTTAAATTTTTTAGGGGTGCCTGGGTGGCTCAGTCGGTTGAGCGTCTGACTCTTGACTTTGGCTCCAGTCACGATCTCACGGGTTTGTGAAGCCTGAACCCCGCCATCAGGCTCCGCCCTGCTTGGGATTCTGTCTCCCTCTCTCTCTCTGCCCCTCCCCTGCTTTCTCTCTATCGTTCTTTCAATAAATAAATAAATAAATAAATGTCAACCTAAAAAAATTTTAAGAAGTCCAGAGAGATGAGCAAATAAAGGGCTCGTGACCCACCTGACAGCATGAAAAGCAACGGAATTCCTAAGCCTGTGACTGTCAACCCTTCAGCTCTCTCCTCCCACCAAAGGCTGAGATCAGGGGTTTGTGCCCCAAGGCAGTGGGGGTGGGGGGTGGGGGGGTGGAGGAGGGAAAACCCAGAGCTCCTAATGTCGTGCACCGGGTGATCTGTGACCACTCCTCAAGCACTTTTCCAAACCCCACCAGAAATCCAGTTGCATTAATTGCCATGAGATGCATTAAAATGGGGGCTCTGTTTCGGGCTTGCGCCCCTCACCTCAGAGGGAGGGACTCACCTCTTGGCGGGGTGAGGACCAATACAGTGACTGGGGGCAGAAATGCTTCCTTGCAGAAAGCGGTGGCTCATCCAGGGTGGGCCCCACCAGCTGCATCAGTGACACCCGAAAACTTGTTGGTTATGACCCCACCCCAGGCCAACTGAGTGAGAAATGCAGGGAGTGGGCCCCAGAAATCTGTGTTTTAACATGCCCGCCAGGTAATTCTGATGCGTGCTGAAGTTCGGGGACCATCCGCTTGTGTCACTCCCCATAAAGAAAATACAATCGCCTTTGTACTCACAGAACGTTTTGCCCCAAGGGGGTTGGGGATGGGGCGAGGAAAGAGGCAGAGCTCTCAACCCCCTGTTGCATCTTAGAATCACCAGCAGAGCTTTTAGAAGTTCTGCCCCCTGATTCTTGACTCAATGGGTGTGGCGTGGGTGCTCGAATGGGAATAAGGGATTCCCAGGCCACTTGCTCACTTGTCTCTGTCCTTTCATTTTGGGCTGGCCTCCACCCCGGCTGCAACTCTTCTTCTGACCCTTTGAAGGACCACAAGCCCGGGTGCAGTTGTTACCAGCCTTGAGCAGCAAGCCAGGAACTCCTGTAGACAGCGCTGTGTCCACAGCCGGGTGGGTCTCTGGTGAGCCACCCTCAGTGAGCTGACTCTGGTGTTGTGTAGATTCTTCTACTGTGGCCTTACCCTACGCCCCTGCTCTACCGACTTCGTAAGAAAAGAGCACTTACGCTGTCTTTGTACAGAATGTTAAACTCGAAAGGCAGGATTTATGCTGGTGGGAGTTGGGTATTTAGGAGTTGTGGGGTGTCGTTCTATGGTGAAGGCATGCTAAAGCATCTAGGGTTGCTCCTCTGCTCGCATTTTTAAAGGATAGGGTTACACCGTATCAGGCGTTCCAGGAGCCTGGCAGAGAGGCATGTGAGATAAATAAGAATAGATCACGTGATCCAGAAAATCCGTCTTCCTCTTACTGTTTCCTTTTTCTTTCTTTCTTTCTTTTTTTTTCAATAAAGACTTCAGGATTTCATTGCTCACGTAGGGGAACATTTTTTTTTTTTAATTTACATCCAAGTGAGTTAGCGTCTAGTGCAATACGGATTTCAGGATTTCAGTGATTCATTTCCTACATCTAACACCCGGTGCTCATCCCCACAAGTGTCCTCCTTAATGCCCCTCACCCATTTAGCCCATGCCCCACCCACCTCCCCTCCAGCAGCCCTTAGTTTGTTGTCCATATTTAAGAGTCTCTTCTGTTTTGTCCCTTTCCCTGGTTTTCTATTATTTTTGTTTCCCTTCCCTTATGTTCATCTGTTTTGTCTCTTAAGTTCCACGCATGAGTGAAGTCATGTGATAATTTGTCTTTCCCTAATTTCCCTTAGCATAATGCACTCTAGTTCCATCCACGTTGTTGCAAATGGCAAGATGTCATTCTTTTTGATTGCCGAGGAATACTCCATTGTATATATATATATACCACATCTTCTTTATCCATTCATCCAGCGATGGACGTTGGGGCTCTTTCCATACTTTGGGTATTGTCGATAGCACTGCTATAAACTTTGGGGTGCGTGTGCCCCTTTGAAACAGCACACCTATATCTTTTGGATAAATACCTAGTAGTGCAATTGTTGGGTCGTAGTGTACTTTTGTTTTTAATTTTTTGAGGAACCTCCATACTGTTTTCCAGAGTGGCTGTACCAGTTTGCATTCCCACCAGTAGTGCAAAAGAGACCCTTTTTCTCCGCATCCTCACCAACGTCTGTTGTTGCCTGAGTTATTAATTGTAGCCATTCTGACTTGTATGAAGGGGTATCTCATTGTGGTTTTGATTTGTATTTCCTCGATAATGAGTGATGGTGAGCATTTTTCATGTGTTTGTTAACGATCTGGATGTCTTCTTTGGAAAAGTGTCTCTTCGTGTCTTTTGCCCATTTCTTCACTGGATTATTTGTTTTTTGGGTGTTGAGCTTGAGTTCTTTATAGATTTGGGATACCAACCCTTTATCTGATATGTCATTTGCAAATATCTTCTCCCATTCTGTCAGTTGCTTTTTAGTTTTGCTGATTGTTTCCTTCACTGTGCACGAGTTTTTATCTTGATGAGGTCTCAAAACTCATTCTATGAAGCCAGGATTACATTGATCCCAAAACCAGACAGAGACCCCACTAAAAAGGAGAACTATAGACCAATTTCCCTGATGAACATGGATGCAAAAATTCTCAACAAGATACTAGCCACCGTGATCCAACAATGCATTAAAAGAATTATTCACCGTGACCAAGTGGGATTTATTCCCGGGATGCAGGACTGGTTCCATATCCGCAAATCAATCAATGTGACACATGACATCGATAAAAGAAAGGACAACAACCACACGATCCTCTCAATAGATGCAGAGAAAGCTTTTGACAAAATACATCATCCTTTTTTGATAGAAACCCTCAAGAAAGTAGGGCTAGAAAGATCGTACCTCGAGATCATAAAAGCCATATATAAAAGACCCACAGCTAATATTCTCAATGGGGAAAAACTGAGAGCTTTCCCCCTAAGGTCAGGAACACGACAGAGATGTCCACTCTCACCACTGTTATTCAACATAGTATTGGAAGTCCTGGCCTCAGCAATCGGAGAACACAAAGAAATAAAAGGTATCCAAATTGGCAAGGAGGAAGTCAAACTTCTGCTCTTTGCAGATGACATGATACTCAATATGGAAAACCCAAAGAGCCCACCAAAAAACTGCTAGAACTGATCCATGAATTCAGTAAAGTCTCAGGATATAAAATCAATGCACAGAAATCATTTGCATTTCTATACACCAATAACGAGGCAGCAGAAAGAGAAGCCATGGAATTGATCCCATTTACAATTATATCAAAAACTGTAAAATACCTAGGGATAAACCTAACCAAAGAGGTGAAAAATCCACACACTGAAAACTATAGAAAGCTTATGAAAGAAATTGAAGAAGACACACACACAAAAAGGAAAAAGATCCCATGCTCACGGATTGAAAGAACAAATACTGTTAAAATGTGGATACGACCCAAAGCAATCTACATATTCAATGCAATCCCTATCAAAATAACACCAGCATTCTTCACAGAGCCAGAACAAACTATCCGAAAATTTGTATGGAACCAGAAAAGACCGCGAATAGCCAAAGCAATCCTGAACAAGAAAACCAAAGCTGGAGGCGTCACAATTCTGGCCTTCAAGACATATTACAGAGCTGTAATCACCAAGACAACACAGTACTGCCATAAAAACAGACACTTAGATCAATGGAACAAAATATAGAACCCATAATCGGACCCACAAATGTATGGCCAACTAATCTTTGACAAAGCAGGAAAGAATATCCAGTGGAAAAAAGACAGTCTCTTTAACAAATGGTGCTGGGAGAACTGGACAGCAACATGCAGAAGAATAAAACTAGACCACTTTCTTACACCGTTCACAAAAAGAAACTCAAAATGGATGAACGACCTAAATGGGAGACAGGAAACCATCAAAATCCTAGAGGAGAAAGAAGGCAAAAGCTCTTTGACCTCGGCTGGACAGCAACTTCCTACTCGACGTGTCTCGAGAGGCAAGGGAAACAAAAGCAACAATGAACTATTGGGATCTCTGTTTACTTTTTCTCTGAGTTAGCAAAGGAGAACTTTAAAACAGCTATTACAAGTAAAGAAAAAGAGGTACACAATGAGTGAACAGATAAGAAGTCGGTAGGAAAAATGGAACCTTTTTTTTTAGAAATCAAATGAAAATTCTAGAACTGAAAAATGTAATATTTGAAGTACACAGATGTGTCAAGAATATATGTGGCATCCCTAGGTTCCAGGGCCAGGAGCAAAAGCAAACAAACAAAACAAAGAGGCGTAGCAGGACACCCAACAGAGGATATACAATGGAATACCTGAAAATACTTGACTAATTCAAAGGCAGGGAAAGAAAAAAGCAAGACAGATGGGATAAATAAAAACCAACAGCAAGACAGCAGACATAAATCCAACTTATAGCAACGAGTACGTTAAAAGAAGATTGAATAACAATTTAATGAAGCATTAAGTATAAGTAGACTCAATGCTCCAATTAGAAGGCAGGAAATATTAGATTGAACCCAACTGTGTTTTCTAGAAGAAATGTACTGTAAGTACAAACATACAGGCTAAAAGTAAAAGGATGGGAAAAGATATTGACGTAAAGTCTAGTCATAAGGGAACTAGAGCGATTATCTTCATCATAGACGAAGTAGGCTTCAGAACAAGAAAAATCAAAGAAAACACTACTTGAAAACAAGCGTTTTAAGAACACTTCAACAAGAAGACATAATGTTCCTGGATGTGTATACATCTACCGAAGAACTCCACAACGCATGAAGCAAAAGTTGGAAGTGAGAAAGGGAAAGATAAACGAATACAACATTAAAGACGTTGACGGTCTTTTTCGAATAACAGATGTAATATTTTGGTTATGTATTATTGCCCAACACACCAATGACTAGAATGGAGGTCTCCTGACAGTTAATGCAGAGTTCTTACCATCACATACTTTCTCTCTGAACGAAAAGAAAAAAATTAGATCTCTCAGGTTTGGGAAGGTCTTTGTAAGTTTTACAGAGGCAAAAACGATAGAGGAAAATTTGGGCAGAGTATACATTTTAAAACATTTGCACCTCCAAAATCACCCTTTAGAAAATGGAAAAGCAAGGAAAATAAAAATAAACTATTGGGACTACACCACAAACAAAAAGCTTTTACACGGTGAAAGAGACCATAAACAAAATGAAAAGGCAACCTACTGAATGGGACAAGATATTCACAAATGCTATATCCAATGAGGGGTTAATCATCAAAATACACCAAGAACTTAGAGAATTCAATACCAAATAAACCCCACAAAAAACTAATCCAATTCAAAATGGGCAGAGGAATGGGGCGCCTCGGTGGCTCAGTCGGTTAAGCGTCTGACTTCCGCTCAGGTCATGATCTTGCGGTTTGTGGGTTCGAGCCCCACGTCAGGCTCTGTGCTGACAGCTGGGAGCCTGGAGCCTGCTTTGGATTCTGTGTCCCCCTCTCTCTGTGCCCCTCCCCCACTCACACTCTGTCTGTCTCTCTCAAAAATAAAAAAAAAAAAATTCTTTTTAAATAAATAAAATGGGCAGAGGACCTGAATAGACATTTTCCCAAAAAAGACATACAAACGGCAGACACATTACCAGATTGGCCAACATCACTCATTATCAGGGAGATGCAAAGCAAAGCCGCAGTGAGATATCGCCTCACACCCGTCGGAATGGCTAGAACCAAAAACACAGGAAACAAGTGTTGGTGAGGATGTGGGGAAAAGGGAACCCTCGCGCACTATTGGTGGGAACGTAAATCGGTGCAAACACTATGGAGACAGTATGGGGGTCCTTCAAAAAATTACAAATAGGACTACCACGCGATCCCATAATTCCACTACCGGCTATTTACCCACAGAGAACGAAACACTAATTCAAAAAGATATTTGCGCCCTTATGTTTATTACAGCATTAGGTACAGTAGCCAAGACAGGGAAGCAATCCAGGTGTCCCTCCGTAGACGAATGGATAAGGAAAATGTGGTATCTTGGACGCCACTAAACATCACTCAGCCCAAACCGAATGAGACCTTGTGCAACAACACGGAAGGCGTCCGAGATGTCATGCTGCGTGAAATGAGTCAGAGAAAGACACATAACACACGATTTCACGTACATGCGGACTCTAAAAAAAACCATAACAGATAAAGCAAAACTCATAGATGCAGAGGACAGATTAGAGGTTGCCACATAGGAGGGGAGTGGGGGGTATGCGACAGGGGTGGAGGGGATCGGGAGGGATAAGCTTCCAGTTACGAAATAAACAAATTATGGGGATTGACGCCCGCCATTTCTCCAAAGCTACGTTAGTTCTGTTTCTCTGGAGGACAAGGGACACGAAGAGGCCAGCAGTGATTCTGCATCGGGGCCCGGCTCCTGTTGTGCTACACACCTGTTTCTCTGGGGAGTGAGAGGAAGGCCACTCGTGTCATGCACAGCAGCCACCAGAGTCTTGGGACTTGGGAGATCTGGCCCTGCCTTCAAAGGGCTGCTGCTCTCACCCTACAAATGTTCACCTGGCTGGCTGGCAGGTGGCCCCCTGCTTCAGTTCAGTTCATGCTGCAGGGCACGGGGGGCGCAGATCTACCCACAGTGAAGCTCCTCCAAGACCTGGGCACCCCCCCTGCCTCCACCGACCCTGCTTTCCCCGCCCCGGGCAAGGTCAGGTCCCACGAGGGTCCACCACCCGGAACGGACCCCAGGCGGCCCTGCTCCCCTTGGCTCGTGCCCTCATCTGCCCGCGCCGTTTCGCTGACCCCAGACGGAAGGCATAACCCTTCTCACAACCGCAGAAGCTGAGGAGTGCGCTTCCCTCCGGCTGGAAGACTTTCCTGCTCAGAATGCAGGCGCCCAGGCTGCGGCGGGCAGAGGGCACACGGCAGGAGTGCGCTCAGCCAGGGGCAAGGCCGAGCAAGTGGAGGGAGGGTTCGCGTGCGGCGTAGACGAAATCACATTCAGGGGCGAGTCGGCGCGTCCTTAGAAGCAGGCCCTGCGAAATCGGCGGCACTCGCGGACCTCCGCAAGGGGATTTTCGCTGCGACACAGCGCTAGAACTTGCCAGAAAAGAAGGGAACCCGGGCCCGCCTTGCTTTTGACGGAGCTATGTGGTTACTGAACCAGCTCACCCGAGATGGGCACACCCGCCGTGTTTACGATCAAACCCACTGATTCAGGGGGAAAAAAAAAAATCCTCCCAGGCCAACAGAGTTACCCCGCCCGCTGCGTTAATTTACAGAAACACAGCTTACCTCCAATATCAGCGGCCTGTTAGCATTTGCCTGCTTGACTCCACCTCTGGGAGAAAAGTCGGCCCCCTTGAGGCGCAAAACTAGAGAAGCCTGATGAAACTGCGGACGGGACGGAGGAGGGCACTGGGTAAAGCGGGGCTTCGTCGACCCAGACAGCCGGGGCCCAGGAAGGCAGGCGACTTCCCACCTTCACCTGCCACCCCCAGTCTGCGGCCACGGCAGCCCCCACCGCTGCTCTGCTTCCTCTGGCCTCAGTTTCTTCGGTCTCCACCATAAGCCAGCAGCTCCAACACTGGCCTGCCTCGCGATGCGTTTTTGTGGTTTCTTCGGAGTCCGCAGCAGCCACGCCCCAGCCTCGGGGCCCCGAGAGGATGCGGTGAGAAAGCCTGCAGGGGTGGACCGCCAACGCGTGACGTTGGCCGTCGGGGCGGCCTTGCACGCCGTCGGGTCTCGGGAAGCGCCCTTCGGGCCTCGCCCTCGGCCTGCAGAGAGCCCCACCCCAGAGGCAGGCACTGCGAGAGGCAGGAGCCACGGGAGGCGCCCAGCGACGCGGCTCCCTCCTTCCAGGAGTCACCTGATCCCACGGTGTAGACTCCTAAGGCCGCCGTGCTCAGCGGGAACGCCAGCGCGGGAGACACCGAGCCTTGCGACGCCCTCTACGGTCCCGCTCAACACGAACCGGTGATCACGCCCGTCTCGCGGCGTCTAGGGCAGGGGGTTTTACGTTCCTTGTCCAAGTTGACCCAGCTGGTGAGTGGCAGAGTGGGGCTCAACCCCAGGCAGTCCTGCCTCCAGGGGCACCTGACTCTTGAGGGGGGAGATGACCCTGCAAACCCATGGCAAGGCCGCAGGAGGGAGGGAAAGCAGAGTGCTTAAGGAGGGGGAGAGAGAGGAGTAGCTCCATCCAGGGGACGCTATGGGGGAGGAGAAAACGGTAGAAGCCACGGCCGCATCGGCAGTGGCAGTGAACGTCTCTTCTGCACTTGATACAGGGCAGACATCGTGCCAGGTGCATTGCACAACCCTCAAGGGCGCCCGCCCTGAGGAGCAGGTGGGACGGTCGCTCCCGTCTCAGTTACGAGGAGCCTGGGGCCTCTCGGGCTCCAGCCGGCACCTTGCGCTCCTGTCTCCACCCTGCCCTGGGTAATCCCGCGTTGACGGCGCGAGGTGGCTGCCTTCAGACTCGTTAGACCACAGAAATGGGCAACGGCTACAAACCAGGGCTCCGGCAGTCCCCCGTTTTTGCTTAAGACTCGGTCATCAAGCAGGTGCCAGCCGGCCCCGTCACCCAGGGAGCCCACCCAGCGTGCTTCTGACCCCAGCGTGGGCTCTTTAACTGCAAGAAGGCTCGGCCAATGGGGGCTGGGACCCCCTCGGCAGGTGGCAGGCTCTGTGAGGAGCGTGAGCCCTGGGGTGGAGGCCACCTGCCGGGGCCAGGGCTGCCTGCCAGGTAACTTGAGGGCAGGGAGGTGTCAAGGCGGGTGGGAGGACCCACAGGGGTGCTGAGGGACCCTGGGCCCCGGGGATACCTCGTCCTGTCTTTTCAAACCCGGTCAGACAGAAAAGCTTCCCAGGCGCTCTAAGGCACCACTGACACCGTGTGGAAAGCCCGTGAACTTCTCTGTAAATGAGCTTCTCAGAAAGGCCTGCCTTTCTAGCATTTCTAGCCACCCCCCCTCTTGGTTCCCCCCGAAGTCAGGTTCCCTGATGCTTACAACCACACTGTGGGGTAGGTACCATTCTCAACACCTTATGGGTGAGGAAAGAGAGCCCCAGTGACTGGCCCGGGGTCCTGCAGTCAGCAAAGGGCAGATGAGGGACAGGCACTCCCAGCAGCCACAGTGGAAGACAACTTTTCAGGTATTTGATTAAGACGTTGCAAATATGACTCCCCGCTGTCTTCCAAGTCCTTCATCAGGTATACATTTTGCAAATATTTCCTCCCGGTCTGTGTCTTGTCTTTTCATTCTCTGAACGCTGGATTTCGCAGAGCAAAAGTTCTTGACCGACTTGCCAAATTTTCTTGCCACGGATCATGCTCTTGGTGTTGGAACTGAAACGTCATCACCAAACCCAAGGTCACCTTGGTTTCTTCGGTGCTATTTTCTAGGAGTTTTATAGTTTTGCCATTTCCCATTGAGGTCTGCGATCCATTTTGCACCAATTTTTGTGAAAGGTGTAAGGCCTGGGTTTAGATTCTTTTGTTTTTTTTTCTTGCACATGATCGTCCAGTTGTCCTAGCACCATTTGTTGAAGACTGTCTTTGTTCCAATGTATTACCTTTGTTCCTTTGTCAAAGATCAACTGACTATATTTGTGCCATTGACTGAATGTTTGTGTCCCCCCCCCCCCCCAAATTAAGTGAAACCTGCTCTTCAAGATGGTAAGTTCGGGGGCGTGGCTGTTGAGGTGTGTGTGATTGGATCATGAGGGTAGGGCCCTCTTGCATGGAATTATTGCCCTTATAAAAGAGACCCCAGAGAACTCTCTCGCCTCTTCTGTTGTGTGAGGACACGATGAGAAGACCACCCACCATCCATCTATGAACCAAGAAGGAGGATCTCACCAGACGATGCATATGGACACGTAGCTTGACCTTAGACTTCCCAGCTTCCAGAACTCTGAGAACTTGACTGGATCTCTTTTGGCACTCTCTATATTGTTCCGTTGATCTCCTCGCCTGTTCTTTCCCCAGTAGCGCACTGTCTGGCTTACTGTACCTTTATCGTGAGTCTTGAAGTTGGGTGACATCGGTCCGACTTTGTTTTCTTTTTCTTCAACATTGTGCTGGCTATTCCGGGTCTTTTGCCTCTCCCCCTCTGCTGACCAACATTGTCCCAGAAACGCCCTCTACCAAAGTGGGCTGCTTCTAGAACAGGCCTGCCCACATCCTCCGGGAATGGTGGGCTCCCTCTACAGACCAGCGCCAGCCCACATTCTTGCGGGTTTTTGTTTCCTTTGTTTGGTGTTTTGCCACGGGCAGCCCGCACGTTTCTGAGGCGTCTTTGAAGAGGCTTCAGCCTTGGAGGGGGTCCCCATCCTGTCCTCAGTTCCTCCAGTGTCCTCTCTTTCTCAGCCTAGAAAAGCTGTCCTTCTGCACCTTCCACATCTGGGCTCCCTCCTAACTCCTGTTAGTAATTAACCACCTTGTCTCGTTCTACTCAGTAACTCGCTATACGAGAATGGCCCTGTTCCAATAAGCAGGGACGTTTCTGTCTCTGTTTCCGACGGACCCTGACTAATAGAGTCCCCTAACAAGGATTCAGCTGGGAGAAGCAGCAATGTCGCTGGCAGGGTCCCGGCTGCAGGACACAAAGCAGAGTATGTGTGTGTTGGGGGGTGGGGGTGGCGTCTGGGGTTGACAGACAGGCAGGCGCTCAGTAACTAGAACAGAGGGTGACGTCAAGATATTTTCAGGTGAACACAGCACCTTCCCGTTAGCAGATCCTCACTAAAGAAAATTCTAAAGCCACATACTTCGGGAAAAAACCAAAATGATCCCAAGCGGAAGGCCAGAAATATACAAAGAAGTGATAAGCCAAACTAATAATGATGGGGATTGGGATAGATCTAAAAGCGCGTCTATTCACTGCGTGAAACAATACTGTCTCATGAGGTTTAAAAAAGCAAAAGAACAAAAGCATAGAAGTCCAACAGGGGTGGCTACAGAATGAATCGTGTTCCCTGCAACTCGTATGTTGGAGTCGTAACCCACGCTGTGATGGCGTTTGGAGATGGGGCCTGGAAGAAGAGGTGACTGGGTGGAGGTGAGGCCATGAGAGGGGGGCCTCATGACGGATCGGCGCCCTTATAAGAGGCATCAGCGACGCGCTTGAGAAGGTGCCATCCGCCAGGGGAAAGAGGGCTCTCACCGCAACCTGACCACACTGGCACCCTCGAAATCACACCTCCAGCCTTCGGAACTGCAAGAACATTAATTTCTGTTGTTTAAGCTCCCCGGTCCCCCCGTGTTTTATGACGGCAGCCAGCAGAGTATAAACAGAGTGCAGGCTCTGGCATTGTCCCCGGGGCTGACACTCAGGCATTGTGCACTTGTACGAGGGAACTGGCTCCCGTGCGTTCTGATTGGACCCCGTGTGCGTCACCCTGGCCGGCACAACCATGTTTTCAAATTCCCTCTGAGAAAAATTATTGATTAACCTTAGATTTTGATCAATTAAGTTTCCATATTGTGATTTTTAGAGTAATGACTCCAAAATATAAACAGTATACGCTTCTAACTTACTGAAGAAAAATTAGAATAATTAAAAAAAAAAATCAATCCAGGGGCGCCTGGGTGGCTCAGTCGGTTAAGCGTCCGACTTCAGCTCAGGTCACGATCTCACAGTCCGTGAGTTCGAGCCCCACGTCGGGCTCTGGGCTGACGGCTCAGAGCCCGGAGCCCGCTTCGGATTCTGTGTCTCCCTCTCTCTCTGCCCCTCCCCTGCTCATGCTCTGTCTCTCTCTGTCTCAAAAATAAATAAAAACATTAAAAAAAAAAAAAAGCTAGTGGAGCATGGTGTATCAGGCAAGACAGATTTAAGGCAAAGACACTCACCAGGAAGAAGCCCGTGTCATAATGACAGAAGCCCGTTCATTAGAAAGAGGTGAAAGTTCGATTCAAAGAACAGTTTCCAGAGTCAGCCTGTTCAAATCCCAGCTCTGCTACTTAGGTATGTGATCTTCAGCAAAGCACTTAGTCTCTGTCGTTTTCGGTTTCCCCACATGGAAGCGGGAAAATCCAAAAGCCTAAAAAAAATCCTCGTATGTTTGGAAATTAAGAAACATGCTTCTAGATAATTTACATATGTAAACAGGGAAATGCCATGTCACAACTAATGGAATTTAAGTCAGCAGAATTTAGAGGAAAACCAAAGCCCTAAAATATGTATGTTGGAAGAGAAGAAAGGCTGAAAAATAATGAAGATCCCATCTCCGGGAGCTAGAAAAGGAATGGTGAAATAAACCCAAAGAAGGAAGAAATAAGGAATCACTAAAATTCAGAGCAGAAACAAATGAAATTGAAAAAAAAAAATCTACAATAGCGAAGATCAACAAACTAAAAGTTTTTTTGGTTTGTTTTTTTGTTTTTGTTTGTTTTTGTTTTTGTTTTTTGTTGTTGTTGTTGTTGTTTTTTCAAACACTAATGGGATTGATGAGCCTCCAACGAACCCGGATAAGAAAAGGAGAAAGCACAGACCTATTTCAGTGATGGAGAGAACGGAAATCACTATAGTTGCTGCTCACATTAAGAGGATAAGAACTACATTTACATATGATTTTTTTCCACTCAAAAGACACAGAAATAGAAATACAGAATGAGATTTATAGCATAATATAACTGATACGAGTTTACCAAATATGGCGTGTGTGTGTGTGTGTGTGTGTGTGTGTGTGTGTGTGTGTAAGATACGCATGTTGCTAAATAAATATATAAAAGGTTAACCTGGGGGGGGGCATGTAATGAAAACTTTTTCTCTAAATGTAGAAGAAATGGTCACAGTTCTAGAACAAGACAATTTATCAGAAATGACTCAAGAAGAGATAAAACATTTAAGTTGCCCTATGAACATTTAAGAATTGAATCAGCAACCCAAAGCCCTCCTTCAGTGAAAAGTTCAGACTCACGTGGCTTCACCCTCCATTTCTACCGCGCCTGATATCAAGGACCAAAACTTCAGTCTTATACAAGCTCTTCTACAGAATAGGGGGGAAAAAAGCAAATATTTTCTTGCTTATTTTATGAGGCAAACATAACCTTCATGCCAAAATATGATGACAGCTTAGGAAAGGAAAACTACAGGGGTACCTGCGTGGTTCAGTTGGTTAAGCATTCCACGCTTGATTTTGGCTCAGGTCATGATCTCACGGCTTTGTGAGATCGAGCCCCGTGTCTCAGGCTCTGTGCTGGCAGCACAAAACCTATTTGGAATTCTCTGTCTCCCTCTTTCTCTGCCTGCTCCCCGCTTGTGTTCTTTCTCTCTCAGAAACAAAATAAATAAACATTTAAAAAAGAAAAAAAGAAAAATTATAATCTACTCATGAACATAAACACAAAACTTCTAAAAAATATTAACAAAATAATGTAATCTGTAGTTAACAGCTTAAAGGTGAAAGTTCATAGGAATGTTGACATCAATACAGAAAGTCATTGATAAAATTCAACATCTATTTATAATTTTTTTCAAAATTGAGAAAGGAAATGGAGGGGAATTTTATTAATCTGATGAAGTTTTTTATTTTTTTTAATTTTTTTTACTTTTTATTTTTGAGAGAAAGACACAAAGACAGAGCATGAGCCGGGGAGGGGCAGAGAGTGAGGGAGACACAGAATCCAAAGCAGGCTCCAGGCTTTGAGCTGTCAGCATAGAGCCTGACGTGGGGCTTGAACTGATAAACCATGAGATCATGACCTGAGCTGAAGCCGGACGCTTAACCGACTGAGCCACCCAGGCGCCCCTGATGAAGTTTTTTAAATAACATACCTATAGTAAATATCACTTATAATAGTCACCCATTAGTATAGTAAGACAAGAAAAAGACAAACTTATAAAGATTAAAAAAGAAGAAATAACAAGTGACATGAATATCTCTATATATGTGATATGTCTATTGTGAAACACATTTAAAACAAAAGGATACAGATTTTTTTTTTAAGTTTTTGAACAAGCGCCAGGCAAAAATAAAGCAAAAGAAAGCTGGTATAGCAAATTTGGTGCCAGAGCTGTTTAAAGTCCAAAATTTTTAAAATCAGAAAGAAAAAGAAAAGAAAGAATATTGTAAATAAAAAGATAACGGACAACTGAGTTAGAGATTTTAAAATACTCTCTTCATGGGGCACCTGGGTGGCTCAGTCGGTTGGGCGTCCGACTTTGGCTCAGGTCCTGATCTCACAGCTCACAGCCCGCATGGGGCTTTGTGCTGACGGCTCAGAGCCTGGAGCCTGCTTCAGATTCTGTGTCTCCCTCTCTGCCCCTTCCCCACTCACATTCTGTCTCCGTCTCTCTCAAAAATAAATAAACATTAAACAATTTTTACAACTTAAAATACTCTCTTTGAAACAGATCAAGCAGACAAATAAGAACCAAACGTATAGAAGATTTGATTAATGTGCCTAACAAAGCTTGATCAGTTAAATATTAGAGAAAGAATACACGTTGCTTTCAAGTACATACAGAACATTCACAAATGTCGATTATGCAATAAGGCCACAGAGGAAACCTCAGTATATTCCAGAGCCTCCACAGCAAGTTCAGACTATGTTTTCTGACCTTATGTAAAATAAATCAACATCAAAAGGATCAATTTATAAGATCCCTCATGAATGAAAACTGAAAACAAAATGGAATATGATGAAATAATCTTTGAAATAGGGAAGAAATAATAAAGGAAATTATTAAATATTTTTAATTGAAATGAAAAATACTCCATGTCAAAATGTATAGGACAAACGAAAGAAATTTAGAGATAAAATCATAGTTTTAAAAATATTCATGAGAAAGCAGCAAATGAAGTTCCCATTTAGTAAGTTCCCAGAAGTGAACCCAAGCAAGCAAACAAGCAAACACAACACCCAAAGAAAAGAGTAGAAATGGGTGAAATGGGAATAATAGAAAAATGGAAGGCCAGTAAAACCAAATAACTGGTCCTTTGAAAAGTCTCCTAATATAGACAAGCCAGCAGGAGAACTAATCAGGAGAGGAGATTCAAATAAACAAAAATACAACAGGAAAATAGAAGAGGAAACAAACATTTCTCTAAGAATTTCAAATGCTTAAATGGCAGGAGGCCGCCCCCAAATCCCACCCCGCTTCAAAGGAAGGGGAATAGAATCCACCTCTTGACACGGAGTGGCAAGGTCCTGGAAGAGAATTCGAGTCCAGAAATACCGTTGTAACATTTTAATCCAATCCGTCATGGGTACCTTTCTGGAAACGCACTTGCTCCGTGACAGGGAGGTACAGCTCTAATTTCCATAGGTGTTTGTTAATAGCCCTTCGGAGGATTTGTACCAGTTCACTCCCAACAGCAGTGCATGAGAAGCACGGATCTGTCTCCGGAAGGAGTGAAAGATTGATGGAAAGGACAAAGAGTGAATGAAGAGTGACTGAATGAATGCCAAGTTGATCTTCAGAGAAACACTTAATCGTCCGGCCACTGGGAGGCGGTGTTTTCCCACGGAAGCGCTGGGAGGCGCCCTGGGAAAGAAGGTCTGTGAGCACCGGTTTGCTTTGGGCAGGGGAGGCTCCCTACATCCAGGTCCCGGTGCGTGGACTTATACCCCACTTGGTTGCCCTTGACAGCCCGGAAGAGGAAGACAGGAGTCACAGCGCTCCGTTCCTTTTGTCCTTTACAGTACAGGAGACTCCGATGCCTGTGTAAAGCCCTCCCGAGGCCACGGCACCAGAGCTCAGAACGGATTTGTCCTCTGTAGGGGCCTCTGGAGGTGAGGCCATTCCTTCAAAGGCACATTTCCAGTGGTTGTGGTTTTAGGCCTGCAAACGCGGGGGCTTGCATAGTGCCAGGGGACCTGGGGTGGTCGCTCTGCAGAGACCTCGGAGGCGCTGAGCCTCTGTGACACCTCCCCAGGGTGTGGCCCCTTCCCCCCTCCTTCAGGTGGGACCCTTGGTCACTTCCAAGGATGGCCTGGAGCCCCCGAGACCCATGAACGCCAGTGTGGCTCCAAGCACAGGGGCCCTCGCACAGGCTGAGTTCCCTCCCAGGCAGGCCCTGCAGGGCCCCAGCCAGCTTCCTGCCCCTCGACACCACTGGGGACAGAGCAGGACGTTTTGACAACGTGGCTTTGAGGCCAGGACGATTCCGCTGCGCACGAACCTTGTCAACAACTGAGTGAGGTGGGCGGAGGT
Organism: Panthera tigris; assembly: GCF_018350195.1. Lineage (NCBI taxonomy): Eukaryota > Metazoa > Chordata > Mammalia > Carnivora > Felidae > Panthera > Panthera tigris. The sequence goes on along the minus strand of NC_056660.1, from coordinate 6,365,717 downwards.
CCGCCTGCCCCATCTCGGACGCTGCCTCGACCACGGAGATCCAGGCACAGCTCGGGGATGGGGTGGGGAGTCAGGGGCAGGGCAAGGAACACGGCCTCTGAATTTCACAATCTGTGTTTGGGTCAAATTAGGGACCGAGCGGGCCTCTTGGGCTGTTCGGAGGCCACGCTGTCCCCGTGCGTCAAGCTCACCCACGTGCGGCTGACCCTTTGGGAACCAACCCATGACTTCCCGCGTCAGCCTTGTGGTGCAGCAGGGGTGAAGGCTGACCACGGCGTCCCGCGGGTCCTCCGCGAGGCCTGGGAGGCCGCTCCAAGCAGGAGGGACGCAGAGTCGCTTTAGGGAGGCCCGGCTTGGAGCCTCACCTCTGGGAGCCGTGGGCAGATCACGGGGCCCCGTTTCCTCGCCTATGATCTCGGTTCCTGCTTCGTAGAGGTGCTATGTTACGTCGGAGAGTGGTCTTAGTGCCAGGCCTCGGATCCGAGGGCAATCAGTTCCCACCTCTCTGACCCTTGTCCCCTGCAGCTGTGGCCCACACACCCTCATCCGGACGGGACGGGCACTCCAGTGCCGCCCCCCCCCCCCCCCCCCCCCCCCCCCCCCCCGCCAGCAGAGGAGGGCCAGGCTGACACTGGGCACCACACACCCCGAGGGGCGGTCTCGGGCCTCCCTCCAGCGACCCCAAGCACACTGAGGAGCACGGGGCCCTGGGGACACGGCGGCTGCTCCCTGGCTATCATCTGTCCCTCAGGGGACCAGTCTGAGCAGTCAGGCACTGAGTGCCATCCCCCACTAGGGCCGATGGCTGTGTCACTCTATGCTTGATCCAATGGGACTCGGGCTTCGCCCTGGCCCTGTGTTAGTGGCCCCAGGCCATGGTGGAGGGGGGGTGGGACTGTCCTTCCCTCCCACGGGCTGACCTCTCACCGCTCCCTAGTTCACAACCAAGAAGGAGTTTGAACACAGGAAGCCCCACCTCCTGCCCTCACTAGTCCTGAAGGCAGACATTTGTGTTAAGCTACTTTGAAAATCTCTTTCTTGCCTCAGAACAGACAGGCTGGGAGTGAGTCCAGTGGGCGTGCGGGGGAGGGGCGGATATGGCCACGGGGCTTCCCGTGCTGTCCCTGAACCCAGACGAGGGTCCTTCATCACAGGGTAGAGGGCCCACCAGGATGTACACCAGCCTCTGGCCATTTAGCAGAGGGCAGAGAGCCACGATGGCTAGATGTGGGGCCAACCCAAGAATGTTTCTTTTGTTTCCCATCCCGAGGCAAGGACACCCCTGGGGAGCCCCCTGCAGGGAACCGCTTAGGGACCCGCCTGCTCCTGGCCGCCCACAGACTGATGACACAGGGAGAGAGGAGCCTTCCTTCTCTGCACCACTGCCCAGAGCCAGGGGGCCAAAGCAAACAGACCAAGGGAGAGGTCAGGCCGTGAAGGGAGAAGGGGGCTCTCAAGAGTGTTGTGCTTACAGCAACCCCAAGAGAACCCTGGAGATGCTGGGTGATGTGCAGCCCACAGCCACATTCCTGCCCCAAGGACCCCCATGGCACGACAAACAACAGAGAATCAACAACAGACAGACGAGCCTCTCCCGCGGCCGCCGGGGAAAGACCAAGGCCCGTCTGGGGAGGGACACCAATAACGACAGCCCACAGGCAAAAGTCAGGCCCCGACATTTCTCTTCCCCAGCTACTGAGGACGAGAGTTGGAAGGAGTTTCTAAATTATCTGCTCTGGGACCGTAACGTCTCCCACGCACTTTGTGCAGCCAAGACCCAATGACATAAACGAGTGAGAAGCTTGGGGAGGTTTGGACACGAGGGGACAGGCTCTCTGCAAGGAACATGGAATTGGGCCACCAGGTGCAGAATCAAAGATGGTGATTCTGCATCCCTGCACCTGCAGTCCAGAGACGACCAGTCGTTACTCCGTTCACCCGAACCCCGTCGGCACCGGGGGGGTGCTCGTCCGCCACCGAGCAGACACGAGAGTGTCGTGGGGTCCCGGGGCTCAGCATGGGGTCCCCGTGGCGACACCAGTCAGCTGACCAGTCCTGGGTCACTGCAGGTGATCTTTGGGCTCCTAGCAACCGTGCAAGGTCAGGTGCTAAGACGATGTTCTTACACTTCGGTGTTCCTAAGAATCACTCCTGATTCCTGATGAGTGTGGGTGCTCACGGGTGGGGCAGCGATCCGGGGCGGTGGGGGGGGGGCCTCCACGGTGAACCATCCACTGGTGATTCACTGGGCTGCTCTTTGAGCCCTCAGTGCATAGGTTGTTGAAACTCTAGCTTGCAAATCAAATGAATGCCTAGGTCCTTGAAATATTAAACGACCTTTCAAAGGAGCGTTACGTTGACACCCTAACTTAATTATTGAGATCATAAAGTCCTGATTTCAAAAGGGTAAGAAGGGACATTGCGAGCCACCGTCACGCACACCACAAAAAGTAACATCTTACCCATGTGAAGTGCTAAGTTATATTCACACTTTCGGGATGTGTAGGCTTACGTACTCTCAAATCGCTTGACTTCTATTTAAACTGGTTTTAGGCCAGAAGAGCTGCAGCACATCCTAGAATATTAAATGCTTTTAAATGTCACTTCATGGTAAGTACCACTTGGTAGGTTTTAAATTGTTCTCAAAGGGCATATTCTCTTAATTTTTCTTCGTGGCAAATCATCCACCGATTCACCACCTCGAACTAATCACGGTGCTATATTTGAAGCCAATTATTCAAATCACAAGTACACAGGATGAATGCGGGAGGGGGGGGATTTAGAAAAATGACACATGCAAATATTCGCAACAGAGAGCTATTGTGTTTTGGCAAAGAAACGTCCACGCGTCAGCCGTGAAGGAAGTGTATTTTGAAAGCGAACCTCTTAAGCGTCTAAGTCCCCGTCAAGATACCTCTACAAGGTACTCACACCTCCAAATTAGATAGCTGAGGCTTCTCCAGCTTTTGACAGGCCTCCGTATTGGTACTGTCTTCATAAAACGCAGAATTGGACCGCAGTTCAATGTGCTATCACAGTGCGAACACTTCTCGGTCTAAAGACAAGAAAATCGGACGGCGATGATGTCAGGTGGCCGTTTTCAGACTTCTAAGTAGTGGCACCCCTTTTTCAAAGGAACCAAGAGTCAGAAATAGAAATTATTTTGTCTGCGTCGATTTATTCCTACATTTAACGTTTTAACACTCCGTGGAAACATCAAGGTCCTTGCGGTGAACATAAAAATTTGAGACTGGGGTTAAGGCCAGCGATTTTTTAAAGTCGTCTCGGGCTCCAGGTCATTCAGGTGCCGTGTTCTGCTTGTACAGTTTAGAGCAAGGCGGTCAAGATGGCTGATGTTTTAGAGCACATCATGCGATGAGCGACTCAGGCGCCCCAGTCCTCATCTTTAAATGATATTTTAAAATGTTTTTAAGAAGCTATTGCATCCAATATTTATGGAGGGAGGCTCCTGAGAATGCAGGACTGGCCCATTCTAGAGCAATTCTTTACAGAGAACAACCACAAAGTGGACAAAATACACTTCACGACTATCGAAGGCACTGGAGAGAAATCAAAACCAGAACACCAGAGGAGGGCCGAGGCTTAGGAGGAAAATCTTTGGGTGCATTTAATGGCTTTTCTGCCCGAGGACAGGCTTCCACCTGCCAAGTAGGGCAGCTGAGCTGGAGTAGAAAACCCGCAGCCTTGCTGGCTTAACAAGTAAGAGGACCAAGTTCAGAGGGATCAGAACAGGCAGAAAGTGACAGAAGATACTAGAAAAGAGAGCCAGAAAGGAGGATCCAAAAATCCTGGGTAAAACTGCCCAAATCTCTGGTTGATCCTATAAACCAGGTGTAAAGCAAGGCAAACTCAAAGTGGCCTGGCTAAGCTAAAAGAACTTAGGAGAGTTCTGGGGTTATCCATCATAGGCAGGGTAAGGAGAAGTGGCAGCTTAATTCTAGCCCTGTTAACGACCTCCCTTAAAACTCAGCACTTTTCAGGGGCGCTTGGGTGGCTCAGTCGGTTCAGCTCAGGTGTGATCTCAAGGTCTGTGAGTTCGAGCCCTGTGTCCGGCTCTGTGCTGAGAGCTCAGAGCCTAGAGCTGCTTCGGACTCTGTCTCCCTCGGTTTCTGCCCTTCCCCTGCTCATGCTCTGTCTCTCAAAAATAAACAAACGTTAAAAAAAATTTTTTTTTAAATCAGTACTTTTCAGAGGAACATAACACACTCCAGAGTCCCTGAAATGTAGAATTCATAAAGTTTAGGATACAATCCAAAACTACGAGGCATGCACCCAAGAGAAAAAGGCAATCTAGAGACGGATCCTGAAAAGATCCACATGTTGGAATTGGCAGGCAAGGATTTTTAAAGAGCTAGTATAACCATGCTCAAAGATGTAAAGGAAAATAAGCTTGTAATAAACAGGTAGGGAATCTCAGCAGAGAAAAAAAATAAAGCTATTAAAAAAGAAAAAAGAACAGGGGCGCCTGGGTGGTTAAGCATCAGACACTTGATTTTGGCTCAGGTCATGATTTCATGGCTTATGAGATCAACCGCATTGGGTTCTATGCTGACAGCCCAGAGCCTGCTTGGGATTCTCTGTCTCCTCTCTCTCTGCCCCTCCCCTACTCATGCTCCCTCTCTCTCATAATAAACTTTAAAAAAGGGTATGAAATTCTACATGGAAAAGAAGGTTAGAAGAAAAGACTTACTAGACGGGCTTTAGAGTAAATTGTAAGAGACAGAATAAAGAGTCGGTGAACCTGAAGAGAGAAAAACAGAGAGAAAAACAATTTTTAAATCGAAAGAGCCTCAAGGAATTGTGGGCCAACCTCAAAAGGTTAATGTATGTGTAATAGGAATGTAAGGAAAGAAAGGGACAGAAAATATATTTGAAAAAGTAACGTCTAAATATTCTCCAAATTTCATTTAAGACATAAATTACAGATTCAAGCTCAGGGAACTCCAAGCGAGATAAATACAAGGAAAATCATAGCAAAGCATATGAAGCAACATTGCTGGGGAGTTTAAAAATAGTACAGCCACTTTGCAAAAGTCTGGCAATTTCTTATAAAACTAAACACACACCTACCTGTGACTCAGCAGTCGCGTTCCTGGGTATTTATCCAAGATAGATGAGCAGATACGCCCAGAAAGGACTTGTATGGAGTCTTACCAAGAGCGTGGATAAACCCGCTTCGGGATATTCATACAATGGAACGCTACTCAGTGACAAAAAAGGCATAAAATATTGACATATGCCGTGACATTAATGGCTTTCAAAAACATTATGCTAAAAGAAGCCAGATGGAAAATGGTACTATTTTACTCCACATATGTGAAGTTCTCAAACAGGCTAAAGTGAATCCATAGCTTAAAAAAACAAAACAAAACCACAACGGTGGTTGCTCCAGGGACTAGGACAGAAGCCTCTGAAGGATATGGAGCAACATGCTGGGGTCACGGCAGTGCTGGCTACCTTTGTGGGATTGGCGTTACAAGCGATGGGATTGGCGTTACGAGAGATGGGATTTGCGTTACGAGAGCGTCCACACTGTGACAACTCATCGGATGGTATACTTAGGATGCTGCATTTCACGTTTACCTCAAAAATATTAAACGTTAGTTACAAATATTAAACTCTAATTTATGATGTGTATACTGAATGTATATGATGTGTTATATACGTACACGACGTGTATCATGATGTGTTACTTGTAAGGGCTGGAGAAAAGCATCCCAGGAACAATAAATGCTACCGAATGTTCATCACTGCTATTATCAAGACTAGACGTGGCGAAGCACACGGCCTCCTGCTCCCAGAATGGCTTTTCCTTTCTCACTATGCCGGGTCCCTCCCAGGATCCAATCACAAATCCTGGTGACGTAAAACTTATGCAGAAATTTAAATGGAAATCGGAGTATTTGCTATCTAATAATGAAAATGCTAATTGAAAACTCTGCCCTTGTGGCACCTGGGTGGCTCAGCGGGTTGAGTGTCCGACTCCAGCCCAGGTCATGATCTCAAGGTTCACAAGTTCGAGCCCTGCATTGGGCTCTGTGCTGACAGCTCAGAGCCTGGATCTGCTTCAGATTCTGTGTCTCCTTCTCTCTATGCCTCTCCCCAGCTCATGTACTGTCTCTCTCTCTCTCTCTCTAAGATGAATAAGAACATTAAAAAAATTTTAAGGGGCACGTGGGTGGCTCAGTCGGTTAAGCCTCTGATTTCAGCTCGGTCACGATCTCGCGGTCCGTGAGTTCGAGCCCCGCGTCAGGCTCTGGGCTGATGGCTCGGAGCCTGGAGCCTGTTTCGGATTCTGTGTCTCCCTCTCTCTCTGCCCTTCCTCTGTTCACGGTCTGTCTCTCTCTCTCTCAAAAATAAACATTAAAAAAAATTTTTTTTTTAATTTTTTTAAAAACTCTGCCAAACCCCCAACTTCTCCCCTCCAAAAAAGGTTAAACATACAACACTGTTGCCAATGAGTAAAACCTTTTAGGGTTAAAAGTGTAATTTTATTTAGATGTTACTTGTACATAATCTATAGTAAGATATACAAACAGATAAAAATTGTTTAACAGGAGGTTGTTTTTTTTTTTTTAATACCATTTTCAATTCAATTTACAACAGCATTGGTAATAATACTGCAAGGTGACAGATACTGTGATTTATAAAACAAAACTTACTTGCTACTCTGGCTGATACATTCCCACTAGTCTTTAATGGATTCAAATGTATCGTGTATTTCCGTTGCAAATTATTACAAAACTTTCACAGCCTAGCCACTTGGTGCTCAGAAAAGATGTTGATATTCTAAACATTTACTGAAATGAAAATGTTAATTTCCTAACAGTATACTTTCACGAAAGGAAAACCAGAAGTGTACCAAATCCTACGGTCTGGGGCCACCGATGGAAAAGCAACCACGTTATGTTTGTGTAGCTAATGTGTGTGGTACCGAGCAGTCTTCTCATCCCCTCTGCCTAATCTATGATGTGAGAAAAAAGCTGATCAGAAATGAATCTAAAATACACGCGGGGGAACAAAACGGAGGATGATTTAAAATAACCTTACAACAGATGACTGCTACTTTAAAATGTAAAATTCACAGCTATGAAATACCCTTTTGAATGTCCTTCTCCGTTTGTTTTGGTAAATATTTTTTGAAAATGGAAAACTGAAAAATCAAAATATTCACTTTTTCCTTTTCATGTACTAGCACATTAGAAAAAGTCTGGATTTAAATTTTCGAAGAAATCCGATTTGCTGAGAAAAATACTGTAAAAATAATCGAAATGGAAATTTAGTCCTTTTCCATTCTGTTAAAGGCTAGGTGACACCCTAGGGCAAAAGGTTTTTCACTAGTCGGAAAATCAAGTTGAAAGTGACTTGTTGATTCCACTACAGGAAGACGACTAATAATTAATAGGCTTATGAATATTTATGAATAAAGTGCCAGTAATTTTATTGTAATAAGATATAAATAGAAGAAATTCTGACATGGGTAGTAGCTTTATGTGTTCTCTTCGTCCTGAGAACAGAAGGGACATAAAAAACAAAGAAGCGTTACCAGACAGAAGTTCTAGAATTGTGCAAGTAATTCCTACTCCAAAAGTAACAATAAAAACAAAATATTGTAATAAAGACAAAAGAGGAGTACAAATGGTAAAAGTCCCAAGAATAATGCCAACACAGGAGGCCTTTACACTGAAATAAAGGGAGAGAAATCAAAGGGAGAAATTTAAACGTTCATTACTAACTACTGCTTATAATCGGTAAAATTATGGCGTCCAGCTCCAAGACACAGAAACTCGAGAAGCATGTGTCAAAACAGCCAGTCCCGCTGAAAAGACTCAGGTAACCTGATGTGAGAAGGATGGTCTTGGGAAGGGGACACAGACATTAGGCTTTTCGGAGTCTCCAACTCTACGTGACTGAAATTCAAGGTATCGGCTTTACAGGACGAACGCCCACAAGCCACGTAAATGTCCACACAGGGACGCAGAGACCCGGTTCGAGGGTGCCGCTGAAGTCCTCAGGAGGACTCAGTAACAAAAACCCATCGGTCATGGTCCTGCTGAGACGACCACCATGAACCAGCCAGCTCTGCCTTGAGCTGAAGACTCCTCTGTCACGACCGAGAGTCACGAGTAACCGCCATCCGTGAGAAATGCTGTACTCGGGTCAGAATCCCTAGTAAGTAAAGTGTCTTAGTGTTATTTGTGAAGTCGTATCTAGAATCAAAGCCCGGGGGCGTTTATCTGTTCCGAACAAGCAGCGATCCCTCACCCCAACTGCTAAGACGTAAGCTGCCATCCGTGAGCGTTCCAGCAGTCTGCCTTCCTCAGGAAGATCAACCCCATGGCTCGGTCGTATTGCCGTGTGGGAAGCAGAGCGGGAAGGGCGAAGGCGAGGGGCAAGTGATCCGGTGCAGCAAGGAGCCTACTCTGACCTGAGGTACTTTTGAAAATCCCCTGTGCCGACGGCCACGTGAGGAAAGAGAACCGTGTGCTTCTAGGAGCAGGGCCACGGCCCCGCTCGGGTGATGGATCCCTAATGTGGCCGCGGCACCGGGAAAAGCAAGTAGCTGCCAGCATCTACGTCCACCTCCATCTAAGCTTTTCAACTCCAGAGCACGCGGCGCGAGGAGCCACGGGAAGCCCTCTCCCTGAGGTCCGGGGGTCCCGGACCACCGTGTCTGTGCTGGCCGGCTGGCACCCAAGGCTGTAAGCGCTGTCACACGTTTCTGGCGTCACAACCCCATGGCCCTGACGGAAGAAGAACCCTGTTGTTCACGTTCATCACTGCGCAGCTGCCCAAACCTCTTAATGGCAACTGCCGACAGGCAGGGACCAAGCGAACGCCCGCAGGGAACCCTGCCTGCAAAGGGCCGCTGCGAAGGAAACGAAATTATCTAACAGATCGTTCCGAGTCACACAGAGGCACAAGCCCAGACACTGCGAGCAGAAACACTGGGTCCTCCTTACTTGTTGAATCCTTCCCTCTAGAACCAACTTCTTCTGAAACACGTTTAAAACAAAACAGAACAAAACGAAGGTGAAACGGTATCACGTACTGATTGGAAGACATCACTCTGACACACGGTCATTAATCTTGCAAAGACCTAACACCAGGCAGCTTCACAAACACGCAGCAAGTCTGCAGAATTATAGCGACCAAAAGGAGGAAACCCAAACTGCACTAAATACGCTCACGGCCAAGAGAAAGGAAGCAAAATGCCGTTTTCGGGACAATGCAATAGTTACAGCATATTTCCTCGTGTGCAGCACAATTTGCTATGTGTAGTGGCACTTAAGTATTACACAGTAAATACTGAAAAAACCCAGAACTTTTGGATGTGCAAAAGCAATATCACATTATTAATACAAAAGTCGCTAAGCTACAGGGTTATAATACCACTACGTGGGCGCGGAGACCACAAAATCTGCGAGGCATTTTCCGACGCACGGTCTCCTGCCGGCAAGCAGCCCTGCCCCCACGCCGTCCACCTGCGCACGCGCCCCGCCTCAGTCGGACCAGTCGTTCTCGTCGAACTCGGAGTCGTCGTCAGAATCGCTGTACTCCACGGCGATGCGTCTGGACAGAATCGTGGCCACGTCGTTCCCAACCGGCTCGCGCTTGGCTTCTTGCTCACGCTGTTCCTGCACCTTCTTCAGCTGAATCCCTAGAGACACGACACGGAGCGTAGAATTTAATCCCTCTGCCGGCTCCACACGAAGGAAACACAAACTAACAGGCCTAGCGGCCTTTTTTTTGTTTTTGTTTTTCCTGCTGACACCCAGGGTAGAAAGTTTTGGAAACCTGAGGGGAGGAAAGCTTGGGAAATAGAAGTTTCGTGACCAACAAAATTGGCACTCAAAGTGGAAACGTTTTTTGTAGCAAAGTGTTTTACGGCAGCGTGTTCGAATCAGGACATACGAACGTCACGAAAGTTCTGGAGCTACACCGTCCAGTGGGGTAGCCACTAGCCACATGTGGCTAATTAAGGGTGAAGTTACTGGGCCCCGGGGGCTACCATACTGGACTGCATCATGAACACTTCCGGGACGCTGCTGTAATCCCAAGGCTTAGAAAGCAGTGCTTTGCCCCAGTAGCCCTTGGCCGGTGTGGGGAGTTAAGAGATCTTTGTCTCACTGATTTGCTGAAAATGAATACAAAATACAGTCGTCTGCTTTCTTATTAACAAAGTGGGATACAAAGACGATTTAATGTGCTAATTCTTTAACTTTCTCTTTTGAAACGATTTCAGATTTATAGGCTGTAAAACTAGCGGAAAAACGTCCCCATACAACCGACATCCCGATTCCATTTGACCGTCTTGTTTAACTAGCAACCCTTCTCTGGCATTCTTGCTCACACACCCATACTTTTTCCTGGATCACTTGAGAATAAGGTAGCATATGAGGTCCTTTTGCCCCTAAAATACCTCATGTGTAATTCCTAAGAGACAATGATCAAAATCAGGCTCTTAGTGCAGACACAAATATACTACCATCTACTGCACAATTTTATTTCAATTTTGCCAGCAGACCTAACAGCAGCAAATGAAGAAAGTTTTCCATCAGGCTTGGGATCCGACGTGGAAACACCCATCACGTTCGTTGTCATTAATGTCCCTTATTCTGGGAAGTTCTTCAGTCTTTGTGTTTTACGACCTTGACGGTTTTGAAGAACACAGGCAGCTCTTCTGTAGACTGTCCCTTGATGTGGGCTTATCAGAGGTTTCCTTGTGATTAGACCCAAGTTATGTTATCACTCTTACTGGAAGGGGCTCACGGGTGTCAGAAAACAAAACCACTGTCCTGCTATGACCCTAAATTTATTTGCGACGGGGTCGTGTACCTCTGGGATCTTCTCTCCTTGACAAAATCAAAGTGTGCCAATGACGTTCAAGACCTACGAGAACCCCGGGCCTGTGTGTCACACTCCAGTCTGATTTGTGGGGACTCAGAGCAGAGGCAGTCACATCCCCGCCGTCCAGTGAAGGACGCCAGGGGTGCTGCTGTTGGGCTCCCTTCTCAGTCCCTTCTGAACGGAAACAACCAGACTGTGACCAGGAGACGGTGCATCTCCCGACTGCACAAGGAGCTCTTGGGATATCTCACGCCCTGTCAGTGACCCTCAACCAGCCTGGGCTGTGCCTGGGGCTGAGAAAAAACGGGGTGGAACAGACTGGAAGTGTGTGGCTCCGGCGGGGGGGGGGGGGGGCAAAACGGGTGAGCGTCTGGGCTCCTCCAACCTGATGGGACCAGAGATGCTCTATTTCTGTATGTCTCATGTTCTGGGGTTCAGTGTAGGACTTCAATCTGACAAAAGAATTTTGCTGCTAAATAAATGTTGAAAAGCTTACTGGCTTAGCACATCGAGCTAAAAATATGGGAAGTCTAGGACACAGCTTAGATTTTTAAAAATAACTAAATCATATACACGAGCTTGCTTTCGCTCATTTATACATTTACCCTCAGAGTAGAAGGCAGAAGAAAGATCTCATTAATTAGTGATCATTTTTATGAGCTATTTCTAGTCAAGTCTCAATTCTTTATTACTGTGTGTTTATCTTGCACTGGCAAAAACGTATCTACAGTTTACCAAAAACAAAATCAAGGGGCGCCTGGGTGGCTCAGTCGGCTGAGCGTCCGACTCCTGGTTTCGGCCCAGGTCACGATCTCACGGTTCGTGAGTTCGAGCCCCGCGCTGGGCTCCGTAGCTGGTGGCACAGGGGATTCTCTCTCTCTCTCTCCTTCTCTCTCTGCCCCTCGCCCGCTCGCACCGCCTCTGTCTCTCTCAAAATAAATAAACTTCAAAAAAAAAAATCAAACAAGTGTCTTTGAACCCTATCCTCAGACACAGTTCAGTGGAGAGTAGACACTTGAGGGCCAGGCTGTAGCTGGGGTCGGAGCCACGAAGAGATCTCCTTCTAGAAGGAAGACTGTTTGAGATGCTCACTCACCCATTCGAATGGCAGCAAGCAGATCGCTTCGAGCATCGCTTATGGGTGGCTGTGCCGTCTCCTGGCGCTTTGCCTCGGCTGCTGGGGGGCCGTGCATCGGGGAGGAGGATCGAGAAGACCCTGCGCCAGGAGGACCCGGCGGGGGCGGCGGTGGGCCCGGAGGCGGCGGGGCCGTGACCACGAGCCCCGCGGCGGGAGGGTGGGGAGGAGGCGCGTAGGAGGAGCCCGCAGAGGCAGGGAAGGGGGGCTGCATGGGGATCTGGAGAGGGCTGACGAAAGCAGTTTGTGCTGAAGGAATCATGGGGGGCGGCGGAGGAGGCGGCGGTCCTGAGGGGTTGTAATACTCAATGATCTGTGCTGGGAGCATCCTAATAAAGAGAGGAAACACCAAGAGTCGTTAAAGCAGCAACAGCCACATCCTCTGCGCGTCTAATACACCTAACACAGGGGCCTCCCTCCAACACAGTATACACTGTCCTTTGAACTTGTAACACCGTAGGACGCGAACATCCACGCTTCGCACCAGCCGTTCTCACATGTCTACGTTATTCGCTGTGATGCGATTCGAGATCACCTACTCAAAGGAACCGAAAAGAAAATCACTCAAAAGGTAACTCTCTGTGGCAGGCCAGAATAAAACGGTTGACGGCAGAGGTTAAGAACAGTGACTCAAGTCTCCCCTTTCTCCTGGGCATCTCAAAGGTGGGCGGCTCACGCACTCGGTCTAACAAGGGTTCTGTGGTCAGTCAGATTCGGAAAAATCTGTATTTCCTAGCCCGTCCCACGGAAGTGCCTCAAGCCGACAGTGCCTATGGAAGTATCAAAATCTTTGAAAAGTCCTTCAGCTAAGAAATCCACTGAATTCTACTTAGCTAAGGCTTTTCCTAACCAACTGGACCACAGACCCTCTCTTTGCCTGACCCTTGGCTACAGCCTCAGAACACACTCCGAGAGAGAGAACGGATGGATGGGAATAACCAGGACTGAGTGGTCACAGAGGGAACCTCAAAAAGCTGGCGGGGCGGGGGGGGGGGGGGCAGGGCATACATTCAGGTGTTTCATGCTGCTCTGAAGAACACACATGTTAACACAAACACACACTCAACCTTCCCGGACGCTGTCTCGGAGGGCCTAACTCTTCAAAGGTTACGGTTGAGCCCGAAAAGACAGGGCAAAAGACCGCCTATCAAAACAGAGACGGGTGCTTACATTAATAAACTCCTGAACGTGAGGGTCTTTCTTTAGGAGGCGTCTGAATCCCACCCGAGACACGGAAAACAAAAGGACCCGGGGGAGGGATGATGTCTGGGCTCCAGCAGGTCAAGAAAGGGGACCACGGGGCCAAGTGCGAACACGGCTCACGGGGGGCTGCGCTGTATGGTTTTCTCACGTGTGACGGGAACTCTCTGCGGTTCACCCGGCGCACGTCCAGAAACCCGGAGATCTGGGACAGGTTCACAAAATCAGCGTGTCACCCTCGATCAACGCCTTGGCTTCGCAATCCATTCGAACGTAGCCAGGGGTACGTATGGGGGGGCGGGGGGGGGGTGCGCATGACTACAGATTCGAACCTGAGATGCATCTGTAACGGAAAGGGGAGCAGCGGGACACTGAGGCTTTTACCGCAGAACGTGGCTTAGCCGGTAGTATCTACACCCAGCCGCCCCTGGCTGCTTCTGGCCCCTAAGGCATGATCGTTCAGTTACACCTTCTCAAGCACACACAGCAAGACTCCCGATGCCACAGCAAGCGCGGCAGGACGCAGGAGTCCGGTTACCCGTAGTCTGCTGGCGCCACGGGCGCGGAGGCCTGGGACCCCTCTGTGGCCTGCGGTGGGGGTGGCGGCGGCGGCTGCTGGGGTCTGTTCGGCGCCATGTGCCTCGCCGAGGCGGAGGGGGGTCGGTACTCATGCTCGGGGGCCTGGGCTGCCGGCCCGTGCGGTGGTGCGTCGCCGGCCGCGTAAGAAGGGGTCACGGGCTGCGGCTGCAGAGAGTGGTTGGGGGTCGCCGGGTAAGAGTAATCTGTGACATCCGACGCGTGCGACCTGGCGTTCAGGGAAGGGGGGGGGAGAAATTCAAATTAAATTAGGAGGATCCCCCCACCCCACCCCAACAGGCATACACCTCTATCTGAGCAACAAACAACCTTGCCGATGTACAGAAATCACACACTGTGTTTCCTTTACAAGCACCAGCCAGGTCCAGCCCCATGAGAGCCTCCCAGCAACAACATCATTACGACTTTAGCAGCAAGCCCCAGTGTTACGTGGCTTCAGATTCACAGCGTTGAAGTGGGTAAGTCAGATTGGCAAGCAGGGAGCAGCAGAGCCCCATTTCCACAGTATTTCAGCGTGCTTTTTTTTTTTTTTTCTAAGAGAGAAGGCTACAAGACAGATCCCATTTAATTAAAAAACCGCACCTAAGGCAGAGGATTTCGGTGGCAATGAGAGTGAGAGCATATAATTAGAAGTTACAAAATGGCAGGTGACCCGGATGAACACGAACGGGAAAGAAAAGGAAAGAAATGCAGAATGCAATACAGTGAACCGTAGTGTTCTTCGACGGAAGAACTGTACTCGGCCAAAAAGGAAAGAACGTGGGGTAACACGGAAAGGTCGTCTTCTCTTTGAGCGCACAGCTGAGCGTGAAACTCTGGAAGGAATGGAGGTCTTAGATTAGACGAGCAGAGCTCAGAAAGGTGCGGACGCTGGGACGCCAGCGAGGCCCTACGGAGGGAGCGGGGACTCGTGAGTGTCGCAGCCACACAGGCCACGGGCATTAGTAACGACAGCGGCGTGTTCCTGGCCCAGGGTTACAGGACAGGTTACAGGAGGCGTTGTCAGTAAGGGGGCCGCGCGTCCTCTCAGGACAGCCAAAGCAGGGCGGGCAACCTGAGGCTGGGGTCCGAGAGCGCAAAGTGACGAACCCCCTGGGCACTCTGTCCTCGGCCGTGCTCCCTGCCTGTGCCAGCTCCTTGGTGTCACTCATGAACTCAATGCCCATTTTCCTTCTCTCCCACTCTTCTCTTCTTGTTCTTACTTTTCTCACATTTATTTGCTGGTTTCTGTTAGGATTCAGCTTGTGCTTCTCTCTCTGAAGGAAACAGGCAAACACACGTTGGGGATGCGGGGGCGGGGAGCAGGGAAGACACCAACTGAATTTCGATCTTTGAAATCCCGACGGTAGCTTCCTTAACCGGAGCGTCGCACGGCACAGAAAAGCATCCTAAATCACAAGAGGCTGCTTTTTTGCTTTTTTTTTCCCTCCCTACTTGCAATATAATGAGAATAACGAATAACTCACTTTTTGCTTCTTACTTGCAGTGTGAATTCTAGATTACGGTGTGAACACGAGTATGTCTTTTGAACCATGCAAACTGCTAGCGAGTTAAAAACACTCTTAATGGGGGAAGCACCCGACCTAGCTTTAGAAGTAGCACATTTTAAAAATGGAAACCCCGAAGACACTGGAGCCACTGGTGGTGCGTGACTGACCGTGTGTGTGTGTGTGTGTGTGTGTGTGTGTGCGCGCGCGCCTGTGTCACAGACTGCGTGCACCACTTTCTCAAGGAAACGAGGTCATCTCGCAAAATAGGCAGTGCTTCTGAGGAGATGGGGAGCCAGAAACTGTAAACATCCTGGGGTAACTTGGGGCACTCCTCCCACAGAGTAGCCTTGTGACAGAGGCCCAAAGGAGCCGGTGAAAGGGGAAGGAAGACCAGACGGAGGAGAGAGTAAAGGAGCAGGGGGTGTGCGTCTGAGGATAAGAACAGCACGGGCGAGGTCTGGAGGGTAGGGCTGCTCTGGAGGGGGGCTGCTCTGTTGAGGCGCGGGGCGCCAGTGGGCTGGAGGAAAGGTGGGGATTCGGGGGCCCGGCGGGGGCCAGACATCCCCGCGGGAAGGTAGCAGTCAGCCCCAGAAGATGCTGTACCAACGTGGAGACGAGTGGGGTGGTCCTGAAACGTCGTGATCATCACTGACTGTCCGTTACAGAAAAGAGAACTGGTAGGAGTGAAGACCACATGGAAAAAGGAAGAAGAAAAGTGCAGGCAGTGGAGACGCAGTGGGAGAATCAAAAGAGTCCCCCCAGGGTCTTGCGGGTAGACAGGTGGGCAGCGGGACGGCTGTAACACGGGCGCAGGACAGGAAGAGACAAACGCAAGGACACCTGGGCTGGAGGCATCTACCCCTGAGAAGGGCAAGGGAGAGCAGGAGGTAAGTGTGTCAATTCTTATCCTAAATTTATGCTTAGAATCAAACCATTCCTGATCAGTGGAGCAAAATCTCGTGGTTAGTTTACCTGGACTGGATTCAAACACACTACTTACACGAACAGGTTATATACATGCTGTGAAATCTGGCATTTCAGTTGTCCTCAATAGATCCATTAAAAACCTTGTTTCTAAATAACACTTAAAACATAAATATGAAATAATAAAAGTCAAAAGACAGAAAACATGGCGCATGATTTCAATTTCGTAAAAGAAAAAACATGGACGTGTACTGAAAAAAAGACCAAAGGAAGAAATACACTAAAATGCAGAAAGGGGTTTCTCTGGATGATAGGATTATGGATAATATTTTACTTTTCGTTGGTACTTTCCAAATATAAAAAGCTTATTTTATATGAAGAAAAAGTGATACACTTTAGTAAAATAAAAAAGTCTCTAAATTAAGGGACAGAATCCAAGTACACGGATGAATTTTAATCTATTATCTCGCGTGTGCAGATAGCAAGAGGCTGTGGGAAATGGGATTTGCATTCTGCAAACTAAGAAAAATGAAGATGCACCTGAACCACATAAATACAAAGGCTGAATACTAAGTAATCTCAGCAACTGTCAATTTTATACCCAACACGGAACAACGGAATCTCGGATGCCGGAGCGAGTAACCATCCCTCAACTGAGGGAGGAAAAAATCATTTTTCCACCTGCATCTGTTGAAATGGGAGAACAAGTATATGGAATATTATAAAATAAAGCATAGGTTTCCTATGAGTAAACAGGCACAACGAAATTAGTTGGAAAAAAAAATGCCAAAAAGCCAATTGACACTCTCAAGGCTATCGTATTCAAGTACCCCTCCTCACCCCTAGAGTCCCCCTGGACCCCTCACCCCTGGACCGTCACTGTTGTTATTTTCTATGGAAATAAATGGACACAGAGATTCAAACTTGAGGCAAGCACTCAGTTAAAGCTCCACTAATTCTCTAATACTGAACAGGTAACAGCCAGTACAGAAAAACTGCCTAGAACTTGCCTCCTAACATAGCCAGTCAAAGACTTACAGCCCTTCTGGGGCAGGGATGTTTCTGGGCGTGGTAACTACCAAAGACAAAGCCACTTGTGCAGCGCGGACTAGACGCCAAGGTTATAGAGATAAAAATTTAAAAAGGACACAGATGTGGGGTGCCTGGGTGCCTCAGTCGGTTAAACGTCTGCCTTCAGCTCAGGTCGTGCTCTCGTGGTTCCTGAGTTCGAGCCCCGCATCAGGCTCTGTGCACAGAGCCTGGAGCCTGCTTTGGATTCTGTGTCTCCCCCTCTCTCTGCCCCTCCCCTGCTCATGGTCTCTCTCTGTCTCTCAACAATAAACATTAAAAAAAAAAAAAAAAAAGATACAAATGTAATGCGACGTCCAGGTTGTTGGCTATTTTTAGAACATTCTTGTGTCCCTTAAGAATTCTCTATTGGAATTTTGAAATGTTGGCGGAAGACTCTGAGGCTGCAGGCAAGTGGCAGACCATGACCTTACAAAAGCAGAAACAGGAAATTAAACCAGAAGTAAAAATTGACTAGTCAGCTTCTGTCGTTCGGTGAATCCCTTTTGCAACAAATGGTGACTTAGTGACCATGTCATTCACACCTGCAAGGAATATTTTTTTTTTATTTAAATGCTTACAAATTCTTAAAAGTAACTCCAACAGAACTCTTCTCCTGAAATTAGAATACACAAGATTAGTGCACTGAAGAAAACACTATCGCTTTTGCTCACCACTCTTAGAAAAGGTTATTTAAAGAATAATAAAGTTGCATCGCAGGCACATCAATTACTACCTACTAATTAATTTTAGATACCAGGTGGCAAAGGAAATTCGAGATTCTAAGCTAAAGCAGAAGAGAAAGAATTAATGATTATTAAAATAAAAATGTCAGTCATCGACGGTTATCAAGCCCAAAGTTAGTATCAACGTTAAAACACAGCGTCTAGATTAACGGAACCATAAACTGAAGTCAGAGTGGTGGAGAAGCATACGATGTGACCCAATGTAAAATGAAACTGTTTTAAAGGATTATTTCACAATCGAAAACATACATAGAATCGACTTTTAAGGAAAGCTTTGAAACGTACCGTGGGCCACGCGAACACGAAAGCCACTGGTACGTCTCCAACGTACAACAAAACCGAGCACTACGCAGAGGCTTTGCTACGACACACGCACACACACCTAGTGTCTGGGGACAGGGATCCCTCGGAAGACGCTCCGTGGTACACACTCTGAGACAGCCTGTTGTCGGGTCTAAGCTCTTTGTCATATGCCATCATACTCCACTCCTGGCGCCTGTTTCTGGCTTTCCTAACCTTTTTCACCTCACGGGTTGTGCCATCTATACGCTTTTGCTCCTGGTGTCCAGGCAGAGAGGGCAAGCATGCCAAGACAGAAGGGAGAGGAAAACAGAAGTTAAATGCAGTCGTAATGCATAGGAAACAAGCGTGGTGTGCAAACAAGAGACATTCCCATTTCCGGTGGTTTTAACGTGAAGAAAATTCTAAGCATATACTCTCTTACCCAACGCAGACCCAACAGAAGGAACGGGTACTTCACTATGTAACCTAAATAAACAAAAGCTACTGACTGTACTGCAGCTAACTACAGGAATTGCTTAACCATCATTTTTGGTAGAGAATTCACACCTTAAGGGGCGCCTGGGTGGCTCAGTCGGTTAAGTGTCTGACTCTTGGTTTCCGCTCAGGTCATGATCTCACGGTCAGCATACATCGTGGGTCATGAGCCCTGAGTCAGGCTCTCTGCGGTCAGCACAGGGCCCACTTCGGATCATCTGTCCCCCTCTCTCTGCCCCTCCCCTGCTGGCGCCCTCCCTCTGTCTCTCTCAAAATAAATAAATAAAATTAAAGAAGAGAATTTACACCTTACTAGGCTTTTAGCTTGTTTTAAATGTGCTGTACCTTTTAGATGTGTATTATACACGTGAAATATCTAACATGCAGAGAAATCATTTCCCACCACTGCACAATTTTGACTGAGTTGTTAACAGGCCATGCTGTTTCACGAAATAACTCAAAATCCTCTATTTCCAGTCTCTAGAAGATCATTACAGAATATTTAAGCTAATCCTGCAACTAGCTTAACACAAAGCAAACCGTGATTAGGACTTACCTTCACATACAAAGAATCATTCTTGTGCCAGCCGTATGTTGCCAGCAAAAATGTCTCCAGTAAATACACAGGTCCTACATAGGTGTTTCTTTAAAGGTGAAGGCGGTTATTTCTACGTGTGTTTACGTGTTTTTCCTGCTTCCCGAGTAAGACGTCCTGGTCTTTAAGGATCAGAACTGTGTGCCTTTAACTCCTACGCTCCTCTTAAAGCACCTCCACACACGGCTTTACAGACAGTGTGCACTTGGCAAAGGCTGACTACATGACCAGGTCTAGGTGGGCTCAGGGCGCTTACTCCGTCCCAGACACCGTGTCAGGCACTGCTGATACAAACAGCAAACACACAAACACGGAATCTGCCCTCATGGAGCCTGCAATCCGGTGGGCGAAGCCCACAAGATCACACAAATAAACGCCTAGCTACGAAATGTGGTGAAACTAAGTGCATCATACACCGAATGCTGCCTAGTCTGGAAGTCAGGGAGTGTCCTGGAGTGACTGAGAGGTCAGATCTGCAGTGTGCAGGCATTAATTCTGCAAAGGAGCAGGGGTCAGCAGCATGTCCACAGGGGAGAGAACGTGCAGAGGCCCTGTGGAGGGCGGACAGCGGCACGCCAGGAGGAATAAAGAAGGGAAATGGTGAGTTAAGGTGAATGGCTCCAAGATCTAAAAGGTTTGCAAGGCCTTAATGGCTGTGTCACAAGTGTTTTTCTTCACCCCGAGAGCAATGGGACAAGGGAGGGGCTGACACCCTGCCCAGGCATGTGAGAAGGGCCCTCTAGGTAGTGGAGAACGGATCAAAAAGGGGAAGGCAAAAAAATAAAATAAAACTAAATAAAAGATAAAAGGGGGAAGGGCAGGGATGGCAATTAGAAGCTGCTCAGGCAGGTCCTGGAAAAAGGGGCGGCTGACGGCTCGCGGTGGGTGCCGAGGCGGAGCCGGACTATTTGCAGAGGGGTTCAGGAGGCACAGGCGATGTCCTGGCGGAGGATGTGAACGTGGAGCTCACAGAACACATGCAGATGGTTAATAAGGATGTGTGATGCAAATTAGATGAGGGGGAGGGGTGAGCTCATCCAAAAAATAATAATAACATCCAGGTCTAGAAGAAGTCTGTTAAGAGTATACACTGGTTCAGTCTTTTAATGGTCAGGGGCAATATGATGGTATCTTTCAAAATGTAAAACTCCTCCTTGCCTTGTAGGAATTTACTGAGAAGAGATATCGACACATGAGTACAGCAGTATTGCGGTTAAGCAATTATTTACATTCTATTTCCTAATACGCTACTGGGTAAATAGTCTACGTAGTGGGCATACCTCGGCGTACCATACAACTATTAAAAAGACCGAAGAAGATCTTTAATTATGTCAATATCCGTACACGTCTGCGTGTGTGTGTGCGTCAAGAGTGGTACAATTCTACGCACGTAAAAATACTTGGTGAAATGTGTGTGCACATATTTACGAATGCCCAAAAGACCTAAAATATGCGCCCTGAACTGTTACTACTGATTAGTGACACCTGGGGAGGGAAGAAACTTCTCCCCAAATTTTCTGATGTATTTACTTCGGTGTAATTTGAGCATTTTACAACCAGCATGTATCGTCTGCATACCTGTAGAAACCCAAAGGAGGGAGACTTCAATGGACTTCAAGCAATATGCATCCTGATTAAGGACCACTGCACTGATCAGTAACGCTCACCCTTACTTTTCAATGATGTATGTTGACTATTCAGGTATTGCTACGATTATGCAACGGTCTTTACAGCGGTTCAGCCTCCAAATCTACCCACCATCATGCACATCACACACGCGCACACATACACGTGCACAAACTCTGACAAAGTTTTAACAGTGACACATCTATACTCCAACTACACTGTCCTAAAGTCCCAGAATGTGCCCAACTGTCTCCTAGCCCAGTACGGTCTTGGCTGCTTCTACCCCAAATGCACCCCACCTCCTCTGTCCTCCATTCTTCTAGCATCCACCCCTCTTCCACGTGTGTGCGCGCACACACACACACACACACACACACACACCCTCCCCCAACTCTGCTCAGCTGACTTCTAACTCCCCACTGCTGGGGCTCAATGAATGACACTCCACTGCACTTACGCTGTCCCCTCCTCGTCCCCTCACCCCACCGCACACCACACTTTTCCTTCGCAACACTTACAGCACCGTAACGACACGCTCACAACTACCTATTTATTTGCAATTCTAAAAATGTTTCGAAACCAGCAAACTAAGGAAACCAAGTTCAGAAACAATGGATTTCTCACCCCCTAAATTTTTCTAAACTAACTTTTCTTCAGAGAGATTTGTCAGTGCAAAACTGAAAGCAGCGACCCGTGCTTATGAAACCCTGGGAAATGAAGGCTATCTGGCCTCATTTTACATTCCTACCTAGTAAAAGCAGATTTGTACTGGAATTTTCAAACTTCTTTCCCTCTTTATGAGTTCCAGCGGGCTGCATGATTACTTCGTGTTTGTCTCCCCTGCTACGTTGTCATTTCCTTGAGGACGATAATCCTTTCTCACCACTGTTTATCCAGCAGTTAGAAGGCATCCAAGACACATTATTACGTAAGTGAATAAGAAGTCCTTATCAGAATTCTATGTGTCGGAAGAGGAATGTGCAATGAGACAAAACAGCCAAGGAAATGGCGTCATTTTGAAGACGTGATAGTCATCCATAGACTAACACTGTTTTTCCCTGAAGAACAATGCTGAAAAAATTAGGTATTTTTGCCAAGATATCACTGAGAAGGGAAACCTAGAAGGCCATTTAAAAGGACATTATGTTTTAAAGGAAAATACTCTTAAACCTCTGTTAATATAAAAAGGTATAGGGACTGAGACCAATGGGCCTTTAGATAAATGTTTCTCTTCCTGTCAAGAGATTAGAGTCTTTCTTCTTTTCACTTGAATACTTTGTAATTTCTTCCCTTGAATACTTTTCCACTGGAATACTCTTCCCCAAATTTCCCAATTGATTTCCCCGACCCACAGTGCAGGGAGAGACTATGAATAACCAACCTCTGGAATTCTTCCCTGGAATTCCGTGAGAACATCTTACATTTGCAGTCTGCAAACTCTTTCCATGTCCCTTTCTTAAATCCTATTTTCACATCCCAAATTCTCTTCCATCCCAAACTGTCACTTCTCTGGGGCCAGTACATGTAAATACTGCCAAACATTAATGCCACCACCCCACAAGATACCAAGAATTTGTCCTCACCAAAGCACCCTAATCTTTTTCAAGCAAAACAGGTGCTCATTTTTTTGAAACATACTTTAATACGAGTCTTAGCAAATATTTGCCTTTGGAGAATTAACTCTCAGTGGGTTAAGTCTAATTTCTGGGCCCCAAAGGACAGTTTTTAAAACAGAAGTCCCTAGGGGCGCCTGGGTGGCTCAGGCGGTTAAGCAGCCGACTTCGGCTCAGGTCATGATCTCACGGTCCGTGAGTTCCAGCCCCGTGTCGGGCTCTGTGCGGACAGCTTGGAGCCTGGAGCCTGCTTCGGAGTCTGTCTCTCTCTCTCTCTCTCTGCCCGTCCCCTGCTCGCACTCTGTCTCTCTCTCAAAAAATAAACAAACATTAAAAAAACCCAGAAGTCCCTACACCTGACCAGAGTGGCTTATTCTTCTAAGAGTGCTTATAATGTGGATGTTTGTCAACCTTCAGACTTGCAACTCTCTTGCCTACGACCACCTCACCAAAAGGAGTCTCATTTTTTAGTAAATACTATCCCCTATATGTACAGATCACACATGCTTTTCAATTCAACATGAACATCTCACCAAGGTATTAATTACAGTGAGGTGCCAACCCACCAATTAGGAATGCTTTCAAGAGATGAGAACAGATCATTGTATCTGATGTTTCCATGATATATATTTAAAGAGCAGCAGGAGAAAAGCTATAAAACACAGTTACAAACAGAATTGAAATATTAGCCTCTACTTCTGTTAAAGCAATGCAAGTATTAGGGAACAAATCAGTATTTATTGAAATACAGTATTACTGTGTTAGACTGAATGGTCAGTATCTTCATGTAAAAAATGCAACCTACTTCTGCCCTAAATCCAGCCTCTCATCCATTTAAATGAAGAACTTACTGACTTATTTCTAAACAAGAAGCTCCCTGACACATAAGTATGCACGTTCCCGTCCTAGAATTATTTACCTTTTGACGCCTTTTCTCCTTCCTTTTGTCTTCCGTGTCCTGGAGCATTTTTTCTTTCCAGAGGTCGAAGAAATAGGAAGGATCTGTGTAGAACTTCAGCCCATCCTTTTTATCATCTCTATAAATCAATGTATTACAAGTTGGGGGGGAAAAGGTTGTTAGACATTTTCAGATGGGGTTAATACTAATTTAATTTCAACTCATGAGAGGATAACGTCTGCATGGGGCATTTTAACTGTCCTATACATTACGTTTCTCCAATTTCCTTATTTGACAAAAACTGCAAACATGCAGGAAGGGCAAAGTTTTCTAGAATAATCAGGCAAAACGTACTCTTGCCAATTCAGGTTTAAGTACAGAAAAGTGCCTAAAAATCACAAGATGGCTCATAAACAACAATATCTAATACCTCAATTATTTCAGGAAACATTTTGCTTATTCCAACAGGGGCCATACACACAGATGGATGGATTCTTGGTTTGTGTATATATATTCACCTCTTTTCTGGAGTTTCAATATTATTAGGATAAAAATTAAGAAGTACACAGGGCGTCTGGGGGGCTCAGTCAGTTAAGCGTCCGACTTCGGCTCAGGTCATGATCTTGTGGTCTGTGAGTTCGAGCCCCACGTCGGACTCTGTGCTGACAGCTCGGAGCCTGGAGCCGGCTTCGGATTCTGTGTCTCCCTCTCTCTCTGACCCTCCCCCATTCATATTCTGTCTCTCTCTCTCTCTCTCTCTCTCTCTCTCAAAAATAAGCATTAAAAAAATTTTTTTTAAATTAGAAAGTATGCTATCCCTTTTTTTTTTACATCAGGTTGGCCCAACATCTGTAAATTCAATTTGGAAAGAAGCAACATGTTCAAGGTGTGTAAGTGTGACCGAAGTAGAAGTAGTCCACAAAGAGAATTCACTCGTGGCATTTCCTTTTCGAGTCCTGCTGTAACTACTGTGGTCTGAAAGAATATTCTGGGTGTTTATAGGAGTTATTCACCTATCATAAAGCCAATACAAATCCCAAGGTGTAATATAAATCAACAGTAACGCTCAAAATAATCATAAAGTATTTGGCCTGTAGATTACCTTCAAGAGGAAGCAGAACATTTACATTTCAAATTAGTGTTTCAACAAGTCATTTTAGGCACAGAGAAAAGCAAAATGAAATGAGGCACAGTGAGAGGAGTATAAGTTTATGCTGAACAACGTGGATGGAACTAGAGTGTATTATACTAAGCAAAATAAGTCAGTGGAAAAAGACAGGTATCTGTGATTTCACTCATACGTGAAATTTAAGATACAAAACACATGAACATAGGGGAAAGGAAGGAAAAAGAAGATACAAACAGAGAGGGAGACAAACCATAAGAGACTCTTAAATACAGAAAACAAACTGAGGGTTGCTGGAGGGAGGTGGGTGGGGAGATGGGCTAAATGGGTGAGGGGCATTAAGGAGGGCACCTGTTGGGATGAGCACTGGGTGTCATATGTAAGAGATGAATCCCCAGGTTCTGCTCCTGAAACCAAGACTACATTGTATGTTAAGTAACTTGAATTTAAAAAAAAAAAAACAAAAACAAAAAACTTTCTGCCTAAACAGTCAAAGAAAACTAACTGAATGAGTCCAGGGGAAAACCCTGCCTGTCCTTGAAGTCCCTGCTCCTGGTGAACTTCTCATCATCTCAAACTAAGGCCCAAGTTCCTACAGGGGCTATTCTGGCCCGTTCAACTGTCTGAAAATCACTAACCATGGCAATTCGCTTCCTTCCCAAGTTTCCTAACGGGTATGAGACTTCCATTATAGAGATTTTATTAAGAACGTTATTGTGAAACATGTATGTTTCCCTAAGATACAAGGCCTTCTATATAGATGAAGACACAGAAAAAACTGAGCAGTAACTTGCTGCAAAATTTAAGACATACAAAATCCACACTTTTTTTTTGAAGAGGGGAGCTAATACTTTAATGAAGGCAGAAGCTCATGTAAATAAACAAACAGTAATCTAAACACAAGAATATAAGCAGCAATATCCTGTGTTTACAGCAAGTGAATACGTCATTTTCTGGTCACATCGTAATGCTCATATAACAATCTTTATTTAGTATTTTATATACCACAAATATTATTTTACTATCAAAAAGTACATCTGAGTCAGCACTGTTCTTTTTTAAAAAAAATTTTTTTTAATGTTTATTTATTTTTGAGAGAAAGAGAACCAGAGTGTGAGCAGGGGAGGGGCAGAGAGAGAGGGAGACACAGAATCCGAAGCAGGCCCCAGGCTCCGAGCTGTCAGCACAGAGCCCAAAGTGGGGCCTGAACCCACAAACTGTGAGATCATGACCTGAGCCAAAGTCAGACACTTAATCCACTGAGCCACCCAGGCGCCCCTTCTATTTTTCTAAAAGTTTATTCATTTATTTTGAGGGGTGGGAGGGGCAGAAGGAGAGAGAATCCCAGGCAGACTCCACACTGTCGGCGCAGAGGCCTACGTGGGGTTCGATCTCGCGACAGTGAGATCATGACCTGAGCCGAAATCGAGAGTCGGACGCTTAAATGACTGAGTCACCCAGGCGCCCCAGCACTGCTCTTCTTAAACACACTCTTAAAAAGTCAGAGACATTTTTATTTTCCATAAAACTGAATGCACACATCCAATATATACAAGTCATTTTTTATGTAATTAGAATTTTTCTGTCACCACAAATTATCTAATCATGATCTTGATTTATCAAATATAAGCAGTTCACTGAGTTTTATGGGCTTTTTCCTTTAGAATATTTAGTGAGGTGTCTTAGGAAAGTTTTAACAGGCCCGCCCTCAGGGCTTCCAGTGCTAAGTAAAACTGAAACTGCCCCAGAAAAATGCCTATGAACAAAAGCAAAATCACAAGTTAAAACATTAGGCTTACAATACTACTAGTCATATAGACCATCAATTTTTAGACGCGTGTGCTAAACCTTCCAGAAAAGCAGACATATTTCCCAGAAAACTGTGACAGGTTGGCCCTCTCCCATCACAGTTTCCAGGGGATTTCTAGGACTTCTTTTTTGAGAGAATCTTTCTGTCTGTGCTAAAAGAAGGGGGTACAGTCGGAACTGCTACTTTACGAGCAGAGCTTCAGTGGAGGGTGGGTCCGAACATCTCCTTTTGGACCCTGAGAAGGGACAGGAATTCAGACCAAAAAACGTCTGAGCACTCTCTGAGAAGCACCAAAGGCCCAACCAAGATGGCGGCACCGGAAGCAGAGAACTCCCTCAGTGGTCAAGAACGCCACCCAGCGGAGCTAATCCTGAGGACAGTGAAGACCACCCCTACCACAGCCTGTGCTGTGAGGGAGTGAGTTCACCAGCAGGGTAAGTGTGGGAGAAGAACAAGCTGTGTGCAGTGAGGGACAATGAGAAGGTCTGCAGATAAGGGAGATGGGAGACAAGGTGACAGAATATGGAAAGAAAACACGAATGTGGTAACAGCTAGGAGAGGTGTTTTTAAACAGCATTTTCAGTTTCTTAATATTCATTTTCTTCGCCATTGATTCTCCAGTCTTTTTTGTCAGAAGTCTGGTCCTAATAACGCGTCCTACCATTTGACAGTAACGGGTTAATTCGTTGACTATATTCTTCCCTCTTAGAAACCCCTACTGCCACGGAATACGTTTTTCTGCAGTGCTGAAATGCTGAGACCGGCATTTTGCCACATTGTACATGAACTAGGCAGCTCCTTTAAAATTGACTCTGGATATGAGGAAAAACATCACACACGATACCATATGATGTGTCCGCTTCGACTTCAGATATCTACGCTCAGATAACTACAAAAGGAGATAGGTACTACAGGTGTCTACTTCAGATACAAAAGCTAACGCGACAGTTCACGCTTCTCTCGGTGAGTTTATCTGCAGTTTCAAATATGAACCCTTTAACAGTTCTGTACCAGTAACTAATTTTGTTGCATATATAATACAATTATTATTTTCACAGCGTAAATAGTTTCACAGCACTGCCCTCCTGTCTCAGCTTATCTAGACTAAAAACGGCACCAGGAACGCACGAAGCCATACCTGTACGGCGTAAGAATATTCAGAGGAGGTGGCTTATCGCTCTGGTTGTAAATGTCAGCAACGGGATTAGGAATGCTGTTCTTTGAAACCACCTGCTGGTCTTGGACTGTGGAACTTTTGAAAGCTTTTTTCATGTTGATATCCTGTAGTGACACTATTTAGAGAAAAGCCCCCCGAGTTGAGTTATACAGAAATATTTTTCACTGTGCAGAAATAAGCATCATTTGAGACATAATCGTAAATATCCCCTAGGATAACAAAATCATGTTTTTATTGTTCGTTTAAAAGCCTGTGCATTAAATAGCATGTGCCTTCCTTCCCTCTTATAAATAATAGTTATCTCTATAAAATGAAGTCGAATCACATCTTGCCCACTTCTGTAGTGATCTAGTTATTTCTTTGAACCTAGCATTAGAGCATCATTCTTTATACTAGCACTTTGCAGAAACCACAAGGAATATAGTTGAGTGTAACAGGCATGTAAGTACAAAGATCTGGGTATCCTAGAAGGAAAAAAAACATTCAAACAGTTAATACCAGTTGAATTGTAACACATGTACGAAATACGTCTGCAAAAAACACACAAGTGTAAAAAGCGCATTAAGTTTTCTTGACGCGAATATTAAAGAAAGACGGCAAAGCTTTTCTACAGTCCTAGAAATTAAGTAGCAGGACACAAAAACTACACTCAGGGGTGAGAAAATCAGGGCTGACTATACTTATTTCTCGTTTGCACAACGCTCCGTACCTCATGTATTAACTCATCTAACTGTGACGTCAACTTTTTGAATTGGCCAACCTGGTCCATTAACCACTTGGCCAATGAAGGGGAGTGTCATGACGGTGTTAAGCGACCCTTCCAAGGTGACCCAGCAAAAAAAAGGTAGGCCTGAGATAGAACACAGATTTCCTAACTTGGTCAAATGTTTTTTTCTACTATAACATCCATGCCAAGGACAGTAATCAGGTAAATCTTGACTGGAAATGATTTTGAGGCTATGAGATAGACACACTGCAAAATCTTAGGAAATCTAATGCACAGATTAATCTTTTCCAGCCCAAGGTTTATCACTGGTGTTCCAATGGCAAGAGCCCACAAAAGAAAAAAAGAAAAACAAAACTGAAGGCAGATGAATAAATATTAAAAATCATTTGTGATACCAATTTGAAAAATGAATGACTGGCTTAAGATGATTAAAATTTCTCATTTGAATAGACCGCATAGCTATCCAGGTTTTTCCTTTTTCCAACAAGATCAATCATAAAAATCAGACTAGAGAATGTTCATCGTGGATATTAAAATTTCAATGCTCTGCATTTTTGTTAAATTTCTAATTCACTAATTTAATAACGACCTCTGGAAAGCCCCGAACATAAATGATGAGGGATGAATTGCATAAAATGCTACATTTAAAAAAAAAAATAAAACTTTCACCTTTTACTGACACTACTATCATAGGTCTAGTAGAAAAAGCAGATGCTAAGATCACTTTAATGCAACGAGACACGGTAACTACCACAGGAATTGCTACTCTGAACGTTTTCCTCAAGTAAATACGAGATGACACATCTTACACTTTTTTTCAAGTTTTTTTTTTCTTCTAGTCTAACCTCAGTCTCTCATTGGAAAGCTACAGAAAGTGAAGTCTTTAAAGCGGAGTTGCAGAATTTTAATTGTGAAACTGTCACAAGTTCACGGTAAGTCCTCAAAGTGATGATCAGTTACCTACACAGTGCTTACCAATACTGACTTTATTTGAAAACTCTGACGCTAAAGGCCTTCAGTAAATGCTATTTCTTGAGGTGTGCAATCAGCAGGATCAACCAAGGTTATTTACAGGCATCAACCCCAACAAGCGTAGCAGCTAGAAGCCTTCGCTCAGTCACGCTGTGTACGTATCACCCTCCCTCTTAGTTGGACCACATCTTTTGAGTGATTCTGTGAGTTTTGGCTAAGAAAGTATCTTTAGAATAACTACCACTGACCTAAATTAGGGTTTCTAATACCGAATTCATTCAAAGAAGGCTTTAAACACAAATACTCTATGTGTAAAATTTTTAAAATGAGTATGGCATACATAAGGCAGACAAGAATCTTTTAATTACTAAGTAACCCAATGTTGGGGTCCCGCCCCCCCTTAATATTCTTCCAGAAAGGACAAGATGAAGTATCAGTACACTACCCCAAGGAAAAAACAGTGATGACACCACAATTAATTACTGCTGTCCTGTCAACATCACCTCTAGCTCGTGGCTTCCCTGCCATTACCTACCCTCTTCCACTGTTGAATCCAGCTGGGTAACTTTGACAGCGAGGCGATCAATTCTGTCTTGAAGAGAATTTGCTCTGATGTAGAAGTTGTTAGCCTCGTGAAACAGCTCACCAAATATGTCTTCAGCATGTTTGCCTATAGGAGAGAATGAACGGAGAAGGCCATCTGTTAAGAACTGCTGAGGCAGCCTTCACACGTTCTCGCCACTGCTGAGGACTGTCGACACGTGGGACTTCGTGCAAATGATTATAAAATTAAAGCGTCACGGTCAAAGGCCTTTACAACTTTTGAAAATGTATTGTGGAAATTCATGTATATCTGAAATTGACCCAAAGTTGTAAAGTTTTAAGACACTATGGCATTTTCACTCATTTGCTACGTGAGTTATCGTGAAACGTGGTTCCCATTAAACTTCGTTGGGAAAAAATTTGCTCACATTTTGCATGCTTTATGTATAAATAGAATCTCAGGAACTTAACCTTCCTTTTACTTCCTGTGAGAATTAAATAAATCATGTTGGTTTCTAAATTTAAGATCCCGCTTCATTCACAATCAGAAACATTAGGTATCTTACGCTGCGCCTAACATTCTCTAGTGGCATTAAATTGTTCTAATCCATATTTTGAAATCTAAGCACTCTCTAAAAATCTGGCACTCTCAAAAAATCACTATTTTGCATTCGGAGTTAATTTTTTCTGCATGGATCCTTATGAGTGCCAGACACAACTACTCCCACTTTGTAAAAAATGTAATAAAAAACATTTCTGAAAAGACAGGAATAAGTACCTGCTTGAATTTCCAAATCCTAACATCGTTCCTTTATTCATTCAACAAACACTTAATAACCGTCTACCCTGATTGTGCGAGGCAGAGCTGCATCTTCTCTCTGCCAGAGATACCGCTTTAAAAATCAATAAATAAATAAGACTTGACTTTTAAGAACAGTTTCCGGTTCACAGGAAAATTTATCAGAGAGCACAGAAAAGTTCTCGTATATTCCCTAACCTACCGTCACACACAGCCTCCCCACGATCAACATCCCACCCCAGAGTGATGCATTTGTTGTAACTGATGAACCCGCAGTGACATATCGTGACATCCAGAGTCTAGTTTCCAGGAGGGTCCGTCCACTCTTGATGGCACACATTCCATGGGTTTTGACATACGCATAAAAGACACATGTATCCACCATGACAGTTTCAACAAAATGGCTTCCCTGCCCTGAAAATCCTTTATGCTCCCACTTGTTTACCTCCCTCACCCCACCCCCTCTCAACTCCTGGCAACATTTGATTTTTACTGTCTTGTTTTGCCTTTCCTAGAATGTCATATAGTAGGAATCGTCATTAATTACAATTAATCGTACTTGCTTAGTAATAAGCACTTCAGGTTCCATGCTTTTTCGTGGCAAGACAGCTAGTTTCTCTTCAGCGCTGAGTAACGTCCCACTGTCTGGACGAAGCACAGTGTGATCATCCATTCACCTACTGAAGGACACCTGGGTTGCTTCTCGTGTCTGGTGGTGAGGAATCAACAGCTATGGGCAGGTTTCTGTGCGGACAAAAGTTCTCAACTCATCTGGGTAAACACCAACAAGCAGGACCGCCAGACTGTATGGTAAGAATATGTTTATTTTTATAAGAAACAGGCAGTCGGGGCGCGCCTGGGTGGCTCGGTGGGTTAAGTGTCCGACTTCGGTTCCGGTCACGATCTCACTTCCAAAGCGGCGGTATCACTTTGCGCTCCTACCAGCCGTGTATCTGAGTTCCTGTTGCTCCACACCCTCATCGGCATCTGGTGTTGTCGGTGTTCCGGATTTTAGCCATTCTGAAAGGTGTGAAGTGGTCTTCTCATTTTAATTTGCATTTCCCTGATGACATACGATATTAAATACCTTTTCATATGTGCTGTGACCGCCATCTGTACATCTTCTTTGGTGAGATGTCTGTTCAGGTCTTTTGCCCATTTTTAAATCAGGTTGTTAGTTTTCTTTTTATTGAATTTTAAGAGGTCTTTGTATAGTATGGACAACAGCCTTTTATCAGATTATGTCTTCTGCAAACATTTTCTCCCCGTCTGTGGTAGGTCTTATTATTCTCCTGACTATCTTTCACAGAGCGTAAGGTTTTCACTTTAATTCTTCTGGAAAGAATACTTACTTAAAGCGAGAATAACCGTGATGTTTTCATAGTGCTTTACAATTTACACAGTCTGATATCCACTTTGCAGACTGCCTGCTGTAATTCACGACACTGCAAAATGTGAGAATAAGAACGAAGCCTGTCTGTTCAGTGTTGCAGCCCAGCCCTAGCTAGACCAATGAGTCCTGACAAACGCCTGTTCAAAGAACGCATTGGCTTATGAGGTCAATAGCGAGTTACTGCTTTCATTTTCCAGATGACCAACCTGACCACCAGAAAGGTGATCTGTCCAAATCTCATGGCTAGTAAGTGGCAGAAAAAGATGAAACTGAACTTTGGTCTTCTAGCTTCTGATCTCCTGATTTTATCATATTCTTCCTTGAACTTCCCTGCCTAGAAATTAGCAACTTCCACAAATTATTTCAGGCCACAAGCCACTCGTTAATTTCCTGTTTACTTAATTAAAGGGACTAAAATATTTGCTGCCTAAATGGTCACTCCCAGACACCAGATAAGCATTTCTTGTGAATCTGAAAGCAGTATAATTTCATAAATTCCCATAGTGTGACTGTCCTAACGGGAGGAACTTTCTCTTTAAAAATGAGAGCAATAAAGGAATCAGTAAAAACATTCTGTATCTAAAAAGTCATCCCTCTGCCAAAAATGGAAGGGGGATCCCCAAGGCCACTGATGTCAGCTGAGCAAGAAATCATTTCTCTTAAAGTCTGTTATCTAGTGTATGATCCTCTAGAGTCGCTTAAAATTCTGCCAACACTTTCCATTGCCACAACATACAAAACGGTTTCGACAAAGGCAAGGGAATGAAATAAAGTCCTCACAAATTACATATTTCTAAACTCTGTAACTAGATGGGATATCCAGAATTAGCGTGTGTTCACTGCCTTCGGAACCCTTTGCTGAGTGCCGGACTTGTGTGCCTAACTGGCTCATGAACATCTCCACGTTGATGTCCTACAGAATCCCAAAATGCTGTACAAGCGCGAACAGGAATTCATTTTCACGTTAACTCAAACCTGCACGCCCGTGTGGAGAGGCATCAATCACCGAAAGGGAAGCCCACGCAGAAACGGGGTCATCCGTGGCTGCTGCCTCCCGCTACGGCTCACCCAACACCAGACCTTGTCACTTGCCTCTTCCCGGCGCCCCTGAGCTCCGACTCTCCCGTTTCCCTCCTGAATTAAACAAGCGACAGTTGTTGGGTTTTTTTTTTTCTTTTCTGCTTTCAGGCTCGCCTCCCACCCTCGAACCTGTTCATCACACCACTGCCAAGTGATCTCTCTGAAAGAAAGATCTGACTGTCCCTCCTCCTCCCCATCATCTCAACATAGAATCTAGGCCTCTTGGCAGGCCACACAAGGCCCCGTGCACCTCACTTGTGCCCTCCCTTTGTGCTCCGGTCCGAAGGGACTACCTGCGGTGCCCATGGCCCTTCCCCACAGGTGGTGCCACCGCTCTTTGCTTTCAAACCCTTCCGCCCTTTGTCCCCCCACCCAGAGCAAAAGCCACAGGTCACGTGATGAACACCACCTACCCCGCTGGCCTCATCCACTACGCCACCCTCTCACATATTCCACTTCCCCAACTACTCTGGCTTCCTGCTGTTTCTCAGACGTGCCAATCATACTTGCCTTTGGGGGGGGGGTGCATTTCCTGTTCTTTCTCCCTGGACCATTTTTGTATCAGAAACTCACACGGTTTGGTCCCTCGCTTCATCCGGGCCTGTACCCAACTGTCACCTTCGAAGTGAGACGTCTCTAGCAACCTTAGCTAAGATTGCAATCACTTCACCACACTAGAGGCACACACACGCCCTTGGCCCTTCCCTGCTGTAGTTTTCTCCTTAGCATTTACCACCATGTTATAATTGTAGCCTCGTACTTTCTTTTCACATTTGAGAGAGAGCGCGCACAAGTGGGGGAGGGGCAGAGAGAGAGAGAAGGAGAGATTGAGAATCCCACTCCACACTATCAGCACGGAGCCCGATTTGGGACACGAACTCACGAAGCGAACCGCGAAATCGTGACCAAGAGCCGGACACTTAACTGACTGAGCTTCCCCGGACACGTGTGCTTATTCCTCGTGTTTCCTGCCTGTCTCCTTCTGCCAGAATGTATGACCCAAGAGGACAAGGGCTCTACTGGGTCCCGCGCACTGCTGTATCAATCTCCAAGGTCTAGGGCAGGTCTGCCTTATAGTATGTGCTCAAAAAGATTTTGGAATAAGTGAATAAAAACATATTAACTCCAAATCAATCCTTCTGGATGCAGACCGGGGGAAGATCATGCCTCCCTCTGTGTTCCCACAATACCCTAGGCATACCTCAGTCACAGGACTCTTCACGTAACTCAAACGTTGTCTTTACAGAAGTTCTTTGCGGGTATGAGCAAAGCCTTTTATCTCTTCATTGCCTGTGCTGAGTTAGTGTTCAGCAAGTACCTCTTGAACAAAAAAACACAGCATCTCTACCAGTGTTTTCTTGTTAACACGTGCACAACCAACAAATGCTCCCTGCTCAAGTAAGTTTGGGGAATGCTGGGCTGAAAAGATTCGACAAACGTGCTTCTATGCCTTGGGGTATCTCAAATCTTTAATGTGCTCATATGCAATAGGAATCTGTAAGAGAAGCATCTAGCATATCATGTTTTCAAACGGACTGGGCCTGGCACCACCTAATAACATCCTTTGGAAGTTCTGGTTTATGACACCTATTCAGGAAAATGCCCGTTCAGGCTGGATGATCTGTAGACAAAGTACCAGGTTCGAAAGGGTATCTATCCAAGCCTATCAGTTGTTTATTTGGAATACGAGACACGATCAAGTGGAGCCAACTAATTTTTGTTTCTCCATCTGGCCATTCATAGTTTAAAAGAAATATTCCAGGAGCGCCCGGGTGGCTCAGTTGGTTGAGCTCCCGACTTCGGCTCAGGTCGTGATCTTGCAGTTCGTGGGTTTGAGCCCCATGTCGGGCTCTGTGCTGACAGTTCGGACTCCGTGTCTCCCTCTCTCTCTGCCCCTCCCCTGCTCACACTCTGTCTCTCAAAAATAAACATTAAAAAATAAAAGAAAAATAAAAACTATTCCAGTGTGATTCCCACCTCTGCCCACCCAAATCCTTCCCCTTTCCCTTCCGTTATACAGAGATCTAACAGGGACAGCATGTGTCACCAAGAATATGGGAGTATATACTCTCGTCCCTTGCCAAAGTCACGCCAGCATTCTCCAAGCACAGCGACTATTGCTGAGAACCACGTTCTGCTAGATACTATAGAAGGTGACAAGGATAAATAACATGTGGCCTCTGCCTTTAATGCTTAACCCTATTTGGGAAAAAAACAAAAACCAAAGACCAAAAACCATGCCATTGACTATACTTCTGTAGGAAGTTCTTTTAGTGTTTTGTTTTGTTTTGAGAAAAGGAGACCACGCAGGCAAGCAGGAGAGGGGCAGAGGTCGAGAGAGAATCCCAAGCAGGTGCTGCACGGTCAGCGCAAAGCCCGAGGTGGGGCTCAAACTCAAGAACCGTGAGACCACGGCCTGGGCTGCAATCAAGAGTCAGACGATTATCCGACTGAACTACCCAGATGCCCCGGAGGTTCTTAATTTATCAACAAAAAAAAAAGACACAGAAATTGAGGACCGCATACTTCATCTTTTGCCAGCTGCTGCAAGCCAACAAGTGACTGAAGAAAATGGGAGAAACTATATTTTCCTGATGAACGAGACTAAAATGTTGCAAATTACAGTATTCAGTTTTGCAAACAGCAACTTATTTGAAAAGCTTAATTTTACGTGCTCTTGGAAGTGGCAAGTCCATTAATAGCGAAACTAAAATCATTCTGAATTGAAGACCACGCTGAGCTAAGTGTAATTTATTCATTCCTTACTGACAAAGGATCTACTTATGGATTTATCGGTACCATTATGAATTCGTGTCCAGGTATGTCAGGTTGGGAAGTATGCCTCTAAGCTGCCGAAGCAGTCAAAATTATGCGTGGATTTTCAATTGTATTCAAAAGCGACGATTTACGGGCAACAACCACCGTTGTCTGATAGGAGTCCTTTCTGTAGAAC
This sequence comes from Panthera tigris, assembly GCF_018350195.1. NCBI lineage: Eukaryota > Metazoa > Chordata > Mammalia > Carnivora > Felidae > Panthera > Panthera tigris. The sequence goes on along the minus strand of NC_056660.1, from coordinate 6,329,596 downwards.
AAGAAACCAGTCCTAACAAGGTCCTTCAGAAATTTTAGTGCGCACCCCTAGCACCTCGATCCTGATTGGTCGAGATTCTGGCTTTTCACTCACCACTAAAAATAACAAGGCTTCTTGGAAAAATGACTGATTCTAGGGCCAAGGGTGGATAAGGCCAAGAGGAGCTTAGCACACCTTTTGCTGTGCTTTTCTAAAAACATACAGGAGTACTCAGAGAGGGGCAGAGACATGTCAAAAGGACACAGGGGTCTGCGTGAAAGGACTCCCACTGCCCAAATCTGGGAAAATGTGAGCATCAAAATAAATAAGAAAGATAATGGATGATAGCCCACAGAATAAAATGAGAATCCCTGAGTTCAAGCTGATTGAATGAATGAATGACAAGGAAAGAAAGGAAAGCACTTACAGCAGAATTCCAACTAATGAACACAGAATTAGGGAACCACCAAAATCACCTTTCTGCAACCACCACAACAGTAAGTGTTTGGGGCAAGAATCATCAACGGATGTTAAGACTAGTGGAAAGCAGTGGATGAAAACAGGCTATTACAAAGTCTCAGTACGTTTCCCCACAGATCCTTACCAATTACAGAAGGAGACACAACTTTAGCTACGGAAATCTACGGACAAAACGCCAACGTGATGGAAAACAAAGCTTGAGCGAAGTCACCATGGGCAGTTATGGGACAAGCAGAGAATGTGTGCTTTGTGAACAAACGTACTGAGAAGGACGTACCATCACTCCGTCACAGTCTTGCCAATTTCCTAAATCTAATCATGAGGAAACCTCAGGAGACCCAGACCAACGGACATTCCACAAAAGAAACGGCCAGTTCCCTTTTCAAATATCAAATCATCAAGTCAAAGAAAGACTGAGGAACTACTTCAGGCTCAAGAAGAGAATTAAATATATATATTATACTAAACATAAAATATATAATATTTTAAAAATGCTAAACATACACATAAAATATTAAATATATATGTGTACGTGTGTGTATAGGAGAAGGGAGGGCAGGAGGAAGAGTCTCTGAGAAAAAGAATATGTAGGTGAAAGTTTGAGAACTCGTTACTGTTTTGATCTTTTTAGAAGTCTGAAGTCATTTCAAAATAAGGTAAAAAAGAAACCTTATTGTAGTGTTTGCAGTGAAGTCCAATGACCATTGAGTTCCATAAAAATACCAAGTTATAATTTGGGGGCCCTAAGGATTTTCCCCCTTTTTATTTATTTTTTTTTTAATTTTTTTTAACGTTTATTTATTTTTGAGACACAGAGAGACAGAGCATGAACGGGGGAGGGGCAGAGAGAGAGGGAGACAACAGAATCTGAAACAGGCTCCAGGCTCCGAGGCATCAGCACAGAGCCCGACGCGGGGCTCGAACTCACGGACCGCGAGATCGTGACCTGAGCCGAAGTCGGACTGAGCCACCCAGGCGCCCCCTTTCCCCCCTTTTAAAGTTTTATTTTCCTTCTGTGAAAGCAACCCATGCTTATCATAAAAAATACAGAAAACACGGAAGAGTAAACAGTAGAAAGAAATGGCGCCAAGCCCAATCCATCTACTGCTGACACTCCGATTTCTTTCTTCTGTCTTCGTTGTGTTGACCAGTCTGTGGAAAAGCCAAAAAACCTAGTGAACACCTTATGACTGAAGTGTCTCTGGGAGTATAAAATATACACTCATGATAGAAAATCTGGAAAACTCAGAAAAGTAGAAACGTCACCCACAGGCAACCATGGTGAACTTTTCTGTACGCTTCTTCACGACACTCTTTTTAGCATTTCATAAGAACTAAGATAACAGAAGCTGACTGTTAAGCATATTCAGTTTACTCAGGAACTATTTCATAAACACCCCCTCCGCACCGGGTGCCATCCCAGTCGCCCGAAGGAACGCGGCAGCGAACACAGCCACAAAGCTGACGTTACACACAGGTAACACACAGGTGACACGTCACGTGATGACACGCGCTGTGAAGAAAGTGAGACAGCGAGGGCGCAGAGAGTGGTAGGAAGGGGGTGCCCCGTAGGCGGTCACCAAAGGCCAGGGAAACGTACGCGGATCTCATCTCAGGGAGGAACCTTCCAGGCGGAAGGCAGAACCCCAGCTGGTGTGGGAGGGCGGCCTCAAGGAGGCCAATGTGGCTGGAGTCCGGTGAATGGAGGGAAAAGTGGGAGAAGAGTGCAGGCAAATAAGTTCCTTCCCTGTGAAGCGGGGTGATGAGTGGCGTGGGGAGACCAGACCGGAGGCCGCTGCTGCGCACTGAGCAGGGACACCGTGGGGGCTCAGCCGTGGACGTGCCAACAGGTGTAGAGATGTGCTCCCTACTCCGAAGGTACACGGTAGGAGAGAAGGGGGTCACAAATAGAAAAGAACTGGCGGGGGGGGGGGGCAGGGAAGAAAGAAGAATGAAACAATTCTGCTTTTGACATGTAGGGTGTGAGATGCCTCAGAAAGCCAAGTGAATCAGGGGAGCCTGGGTGGCTCTGTCGGTTAAGTGTCGGCCTCCCGATCTCAGTTCAGGTCTTGATCCCAGGGTCGGGAGTTCAAGCCCCGCGTTGGGCTCTGCGCCGGGTATGAAGCCTACTTTCAAAAACAAAAACCCGAGCGCAGATACCTCGTAGGCAGTTGTGTACATAAGTCTGAAATCTAGGGAAGAGGTGAGAATTGAAGACCCACGTTTGGAAGTCATCGGCGTAAAGACGGTGTTTCAAGTCATGAGATCGCCTAGTGAATGGGAACAGCCAGAGAAGAGCGTCAGTGACCGAGCCCTGGAGTGTTCCCACGTGCTGAGGTATCATCAAAGGAGACTAATAAAGAACAGCTTGTGACGGAGGAGAAGCACCAGAGCGCGCTGGCCCAGAAGCCAGGTCAAGAAGTTTGCTCCAGACTCGAGACTAAGCACTGGGCTTGGCAATGGGGAGGCCCTTGGTAGTGCGGACAAGCACAAATTTTAAGCGTAGATGGGACAAGACTTTAATGGGGACAAGAGAAAATGAGGGAAGTGAAGGCAGCGGAGGAAGGAAGGGTCCTTTCAACGTATCCTGCTGTGAAGGGGACCAAGAAATGGGGAAACGGGTAGAGGACGGTTGGAGGTTTAAGTCGAGAGATTTCTCCATATTTTACTATTTGGCAGAAATGATGGAGGCAGGGAGGGGAGAAAGATACTGCAGGAAAAAGAGAGGGTGAACGCCGTCCTGGAGCGAGCAGGAGGGTCTCGGGTCCGGTGTGTCTGAAAGAAACATCAACAGTCACCATTTGAAAGGAGGGTGACCAGCACATCCGGGTTCTGTCTGGTATTGGCCGACTGAGCCGGCAGAAGGGGATGCCTGGTTCTCCTCTGGCTGCTTTCCTTTTCCAAACGAAGTAAGAAACAAGTCGTCAGCTCAGAGGGGAGGTCTGAGGTGGAAAAGGTACAGAAGAGACACCCTAAGGGCAGGGAAACGGATTAACGAAGCAATTACAGCAGGATCGCAGAGCAACATTGAGGGCTCACCTGAGCAATGTGCCCACGATTTTAAATCCCTCTTCTTTTCCAACATAAGCATTTAAAGGTGCAAATTTCCCTCTAAGCACTGCTTTAAGTAAATCCCAGAAATACATGGTTCATTATCACACATCAGAAACAGTTTCTAATTTCCTTTTTGATTTCTTCTTCGACCCAGGGATTATTCTAAAAGATCCTGCTTCATCTTCTGATATGTGAGAATTCTCTTAAAAGATTATTATAATTACCGTCTCATTACCACCATACTCTTCAGGATGTCGATCTTTCAAATGTAGCATTTTATGGCTGAGCCTATGTTCATCTTGGTGAACATTCCATGTGAACATTAAAAGAATGTATATTCTATAATTTGGGAGTTGAGTGTTCTATAAAGGTCAATTAAATCAGATTGTTTAGTAGTGTTGTTCAAACCACCTACAAATCTACATATATTTTAAAGACAGAGAGTGTGCAAGCAGTGGAGAGGGGCTGGGGGAGGGGAGGAGAGGGAGAGGGAGAGGGAGAGGGAGAGGGAGAGGGAGAGGGAGAGAGGGAGAGAGGGAGAGAGGGGGGAGAGAGAGAGAGAGAGAGAGAGAGAGAGAGAGAGAGAGAGAGAGAGAGAATATATCTTAACCAGGCTCCACGCTCAGCACAAAGCCCGACACGGGGCTCAATCCCATGACTCTGGGATCGTGACCTGAGCCAAAATCAAGTGTGAGATGCTCAACCGACTGAGCCACCCAGGCGCCCCAAACCATCTATATTCTTACAGATTTTTGTCTATTTTTTTTTTAGCATTCACCGAGAGGTTTTTGTTAAAATCTGCAACTGTCATTCTTCATTTGTCTATTTCTCCCTTTTGGTTCTATTGTTACGCCACGTTCTTTTAAACTAAAATGTAGAATTGTGAGTTCTTGACAAATGAGCTCTTATCACTATGGAACATTCCTTCTTTCTGTTTGATACTTTATTTGACGTTAATATACCCACATCAGCTTCCTTCTGCTTTATGTTCACATGGTATAGTTTTTACATTATTTTCTTTAAATCTGTGTCTTCATCCTTAATAATGCATGTATTTTAGTCTTGCTTTTTTACCTAACCTGATTAAGCTCTGCCTTAAATTTTAAGGGGGTATTTAACATGTTTCCATTTAATGTAATTCTTGATATGGCTGGGTTTAATTCTATCACCTGGGTATTGGTTTTCCATTTGTCCTTTCTGTTCTTGGTTCCTTTCTTCTTCCTCTCCTGCCTTCTTCTGGGAAAACCAAACGATTTACCTTGGGGGTTCCATCTATCTCCTCTGTGTGTTATCCTGGAGGTTACCGGAAATTAAAATAGGCATCCTTAACTCATCACAATGTACTTTCAAATAGTACAGTATTTCAAAACCAATGTAAAACACAGCAACTTAGGTTCCATTTCCCCACTTCTACTCTTATAGCTGTTACTGCCATATATTTTAATTTCACGGGGTATGAACTCTACAATAAACTTTCAGCAGTCAACAGCCTTTGAGCAAAGAGATACAAATATATCATTTTAATGCCCATTTTTCTTTAGTCCCATATTTACTCCTTCTGTTGATCTTTATTCCTTCTTGCAGATCCAGGCTACCATCTGGTATCGTTTTCATTTAGCTTAAAGAGTTTTTCTAGCATTTTTGGTAATGGAGATACACTGAAGATGAATTCTCTCAGATTTTGTCTAAATAAAATATGTCTATTTCATTTCCATTTCCCTTCATTTCATTCATATTTCATTTCTGGTCTTGTGTCTGATGAGAATCAGCTGTCATTCTTAACACGGTGCCCGCCCTATACATAATGTGTTTTTTTCCTCTTATGATTTTCTCTTTACTTTCGTTTTTTCAGCAGTATTACTAGGATGTGACTACATGGGATTTTGTGTAATTTACACTTCTGCAAATTTGCTGAGCTTCTTGAACCCGCTGGTTGATATCTACCATCAATATTCAAAAATTCTCATCCGTTATTTTGTCTACCTTATTTTTGCTCTCTCCTCTCCTTCTGGGACTCCAATTACATACGTATTAGACCCTCTGGTATTAGCCCGTATTCTGGTTGTTCTGTTCTTTTTTTTTTCTTTTTTATCATTCGGTGTCTCTTGTGAATTAGTTTGAATAATTTCTACTGGTTTGTCCCCAAGCCACTTCTGCTTGTGTCCGTTCTGCAAGTAGGAGCATCAAGTGAATTCCTTTATTTCTGATACTGGCATTTTCAGTTCTATTTATTTTCTCTATAGTTTCCATTTCTCTGTTGAAATTTCTGGGGTGCCTGGGTGGCTCAGTCAGTGAAGCGTCTGACCTCAGCTCAGGTCATGATCTCACGGTTCATGAGTTTAAGCCCCGTGTCATGCCCTGTGCCGAAAGCTCGGAGCCTGGAGCCTGCTTCGGATTCTGTGTCTCCTTCTCTCTCTGCCCCTCTCCTGCTCGTGCTCTGTCTCTATCTCAAAAATGAACACTAGGGGCACCTGGGTGGCTCAGTCGGTTGAGCACCCGACTTCAGCTCGGGTCATGGTCTTGCGGTTCACGGGTTTGAGCCCTACATCGGGCTCTGTGCTGATGAACAGCTCAGAGCCTGGAGCCTGCTTCAGATTCTGTATCTCTCTCCCTCCCCCACTCCCTGCTCATGCTTTGCCTCTGTCTCTCAAAAATAAATAAATGTTAAAAAAAATTTTTTTAATAAACACTAAAAAAATTTTTTTAGAAAATAAATTCTCTATTTCTTCATGTATGTCAGTCACCTAGTTTTTTGATCTATCCTCCAATATATTTTTTTAACTCTTTCTTATAACTTCAATCTCTGCTGACATGACCCATCTGTTTTTGAATCCTGTCTGCTTTTTCCATTGGCATCCTTGACATATGAATCAGCTCTTTTAAATTCCTGGTCTGATAATTACAACGTCCCTACCGTATTTGACTTTGGTTCTGAGGCTTACTCTGCCTCTTCAAACTGGGTTTTTTACCTTTTAATTTCTTTTTTTTTTTTTTTTTGGTGAAACCCAGACATGCTGTACAGGGTCAAAGGAAACTGGGATACGAAGGCCTTTGGTGACGTGTTGGGAAGGTGTGGGGAGAGGGAAAGTGTTCTAGAGTCCTATGCCCTTTGGTTCCAGCTTTACTGATGTGTAACGGACAAAACGGTATATATTTAAAGTGTGCAATGTCATGATTTGAAATACATATACTTAGTGAAAGGATTAGCACAATTGATTAACATACCATCACCTCACAAACCTTTTCTTTTTTTTCTTTTTTTGGTGAGAACCCCTACCATCTACTCCTTTAGCAAATTTCAAACATACAATCCAGTATTTTTAGTTATGGTCACCATGCTGTACATCAGATCCCTGGAACTTAGTCATCCTGTAACCAAAAGCTAAAGGCTTGTACCTTCTGACCAGCAACTGCCTGCTTCCCCTCCCCCACAGCCCTCACCCGGTAACAACCATTCTACTATTTGTTTCTAGGAGTTCAACTTTTTTTTTTTTTTTTTTAAAGATTCCGCACATAAATGAGATCATACAGTCTTCTCTGTATGGCTCATTTCACTCACCATAAAGTCCCCCAGGTACATCCATGTTCCAAATGGCAGGATGTCCTTCCTTCTCCTTGCTGAATAAATACCCCATCGTGTCCACGTATATTCCCCATCTTCCTATCCCTTCACCTGCTGATGGTAGCCCTATGACCCGGTGTCAGTCTTTCAGTGAGCCTAGGCCCCCGGGTCTCACTCCGCTCCCCCTTAGATGAGAAAGGAAGGCGAGAAGGGGCTGGAGTAGGTGGCCCATCAGTTTCCTCTGATGGAAACTCAAGGGGATTTTCCTCTAATGTTTACCGTGAGAACAGAAGGGCACCTGACAGTAAAACTCACGGAAGTGTGGAAGCCCCACGAAGAATGGACCCCCCCCCCGAGCTTTTAACTCTCAAACTTGTTCTCACTGAGCCCTCAGCAATTCACCAGTCTCTCCACACGTGGGGCCAGTGGTTTGAACTGTGACCTCTGTTCTCTGACAGATCGAAGAGAAGCTTCTGGGTTTTCAATTTGTTCAGCTTTTTCTTGCGATTTTTTATCACCAATCATTTCTGAGCCCCTTCAATGCCAGGTTGGAACCTGCAAGTCGCCTTCAATATATTTTTCATAGCATTTTTCAGCTACTCCAAAACTGGGGTCATCTCTGGGTCCTGCGGCCACCAGTTGCTTTTTCTCTTAATTATGAAGTCACATTATTCTCCTTTTCTGAATGTCTTGTATTTTTTCACTGGACAAGGTATGTAGAATAGCAGAAATGAGATAGCAAATGTTTAGTCTTATACAAGGGCACGCTTGACAGAAGAATGCTACTTTAGGCCGCTGATAATAACAATCGTGTTCCTAATGTGGGAGTGAGCATAGCAAAATTTTAGAATATTAAAAACCTTTAAAATCTTCCCTCAAAGTTTTTAGATGGTCGGCTTTAGTAAAGCAAAACAATTAGAAAAACATCTAGGGATGCCTGGGTGGCTCAGTCAGTTGAGCGTCCGACTCAATTTCAGCTCAGGCCATGATCCCAGGGTCATGGCATCGAGCCCCATATCAGGCTCTGCACTGGGCGTCAAGCATGCTTGAGGTTCTCTCTCTCTCTCTCTCTCTCTCTCTCTCTCTGTCCCTCTGCTCCTCTCCCCCACTCCTGCATACTCTCAAGAGAAGAAAGAAAGAAAGAAAGAAAGAAAGAAAGAAAGAAAGAAAAGAAAGAAAGAAAGAAAGAAAGAAAGAAAGAAAGAAAGAAAGAAAGAAAGAAAGAAAGAAAAAGGAAACCATCTATAAATCACATAAGCCTACATACTCATGAAACAGGAAGGATACAGATGATAAACCAGAAGTTCAATGATAGGACTAAACATACAGATTTGGCTGGACTCTCCAACTTGTGTTCCTATGAATTACCTTACATTTAAACTCTGCTATGTAGAGGTCCATCTAGAAAAAGGAGAAATGAAAAACAATCTAAGTCATAATTACTTCTATAACGCCTGTAAGGAAGTATTTCTGATATTTCAGGTCAAACGATGCGTCCGCAAAGTGCTTGAATTCCTAACAATCCTGCCTCTCGGGAGAGGGGCCTCTTACACTTGCCTCCAATTTGCTGACAGAACTTTTATCTCCTAGTTTTCCTAAGTATACATTGCTCACCTCCCTTCACTGGCTTTCTGTTTGAGTCCACAAGAAATGCAAACATTTATCTCAGTTTGAAGCATTAAAATTTTTAAAGTTCTTGCTGTTTCTTCCAGTCAACCTCTATCCAGATACAGCAGTACGTTTTCTCCTAACATAGCCTTTTAACCCTGGCCTTACACTGCATGGAAATGTACTTGTGATCTATTTCTTGTACCTACTGCATTTGGGTATCTCCCCTTCCTCCCCCATGTCCCCCTACAAACATCTTAGAGATCTATTTAGTGCATGCCTTCAAAATATTTAGATCTCTATTCTGAGTAGAACTGCACTTGATATAATCAATTAATCTAACTCCAAATTTTAGATCTGATTAGATAAACCAAAGGTGAGCAAGCCCTTAAGGCAGTATTTTTTTAATCTTTTTTTTAATATTTATTTATTTATATTTGAGACAGAGAGAGAACAAGTGGGGGAGCAGGAGACAGAGAGACGGGGGGGGGGGGGAGGGAATATCCAAAGTGGGCTCCAGGCTCTGAGCTGTAAGTACAGAGCGCCACACAGGGCTCAAAGTCACAAACCATGAGATCATGACCAGAGCCAAAGTCAGACACCTAACTGAGAGCCACCCGGGTATCTCCCCATTAATAGGTAGTATTTTTTATGCTGACCTAGCATTTGGTTTGATATGAAACAGTATGCATCACAAGGATTATTAGTAAAAATATTAATCATTTATTAAAATCTTTGAGAAGTCAACAGATCTCCTTTCTCATTCATGCAATTACCTGAAACACTGAAATTAACAGAAAAATTGATTTTGTAATAATTTTTTTTAAATAATTTGTTTAATGTTTATTTATTTTTGAGAGAGAGAGAGACAGAGCGTGAGCAGGGGAGGGGCAGAGAGAGAGGGAGACACAGAATTCGAAGCAGGCTCCAGGCTCTGGGCTGTCAGCACAGAGCCTGACGTGGGGCTCGAACTCACGAGCTGTGAGATCATGACCTGAGCCGAAGTCGGATGCCCAACCGACTGAGCCACCCAGGCAGCTGATTTTGTAATAAGTTTTTAAAGGAGAGGTATATTTAAAATGAATTGTGTCTCAAAAAAAATTTTTAATACCAAAAATAACCAGAGATGTATATACTGGTTTATACAAGAATTTATGACAGTGTCACCCCTTAACAAAGAAACAATTTATATGTCCAACAGTAGAAACATGGTTAAATAATTATGGTATATCAATATAATAATCTCTAGCCATTAAAAACTATGTCCTAGAAGAATCAACAAAGATGCTTACTATATATTGAGTACAGGCTACAAAACCATATGTATAATAAGATACAATTTTTATGAAGATGCATACAAGGCATTACCGATTACCTTCTCTGATTAATGAAAATTTTGCAATTTTTTTTTCCTGTGTGCTTTCCTGTGCTCTGTAAGTTCTCTGTATTATCTCATTAATGCCCTCTAATACAAGCAAAAATCTTGGGGTGGGGGGTGCTGCACTAAAGGTCTGATCCCTTTCTTTGTGACATCCTGGGAGGCTTCTTCAGATGGGAAAAGAAAGACCATTATTATCACAAGAACAAAGAGAAAAGAAGTAGTAAAAAGCAGCCTAGAGGTATTAAAGAGGATTTATGTCATCCTTGGCACAAATGTCCTATATTCCCATGTCCTTTTTAATGCAAATTATATTAAAATTACATTACAATATCAGTAGGAATTTGATTGCAAGATACTGTAATTTTAATTGAGCAACTAGCTGATAGGAACAAGAGTACTCAGATTATTAATCAAGCAAAATGATGAAAAAGCACTGATTTAATTGCTACACTAAACTGTCATTATTTGAAGGAAAAAAAGTCAATATTCCATAGTTAGAAAACCAAGTAACACACTATTAACCAAAACTGTTTAAAAAAAAATTTTTTTTAACGTTTATTTTTGAGACAGAGAGAGACAGAGCATGAACAGGGGAGGGGCAGAGAGAGAGGGAGACACAGAATCCGAAGCAGGCTCCAGGTTCTGAACTGTCAGCACAGAGCCTGATGCAGGGCTCGAACTCACGGACCGTGAGATCATGACCTGAGCGGAAGTCGGACGCTTCACCGACTGAGCCACCAGGCGCCCCTAACCAAAACTGTTTTAAATAATGGCTTCCCTGTCTCCTCCCACTTCCCCCAGATCACTCCTATTAGAAGTCAGGAACACACAAAAGAAAAAAAAAATCTGAAAATTACTAATTCTTTATTGGAGAAAGCTTTGATCTTTTAACTATAAGGCGATTCAAGTTACAAATCTGCTCTTGCGTTTCAGTGACTGTTCTTAAACTCATTACAATAATCAATATTTTCTCATTGAAAAGATTTCAATTCCCTGAAAAGCCTGGTTAAAAAAATCTAGAGCGGACAAAATTTCTCACCCTTTAAAGTCAAGTGTCTCATCTGGATATAATGGGAACACGGTACTTGGTAAAAACCTACAGATTTCCCAAAAGTTATGCAGCATTTTAGGGGCTTCAGAGGTCTATTTGGTATCCGGGACCACATTCTTTTCTTGATTATGCCAAGTCAGTGATACCTGCATGATGCTGAACTGCCCCAGACACGTGATGAGAATCAGAATGATCTGGTGAAACGGGGCCTGGATTTCTAAGTTTTCCTTTTTGGAAAAGAGCAACCAAATTCCTGCGGACTCCTGGTCTGTTCTTCCTCCCTCGCACCTACTGGAGAATCAGTTACCCTGGACCATCGCAGAAGGTCACCCAGGGCAAGTCTCTGCTGTTCAGGCGCATAGGAGTGTGTGTAGGGTCAAGGCAAATCCTTCAAGTTCCCATGGGACTCCGCCCACCGTGGCCTTTGTAGACGGAGTCCAGCCTCTCTCTATATGGTTCATGAGAAGTTCAGGTGATGTTATCACCCGCTCCTAACCTGGGGAACCCCCACGAGGGGTGGTCATGGCGTGTGGGACGGTGGGTAGGGAAGCAGGGAAGATTAAGACTTATCTGGGCCTACTGCCTAATGGGATAAAAAAATAGATTCCTTTTTGACTTTATCTTGGGAATTAATACTCAGTACAAGACTTTTTTTTTTTTTTAGAAGACTTCGAATGACAGATTCATGCATTCCTAAAACTTCATTTTAAAAATACCTGATGAAGGATTACAAAATTAGAAAATAATATAAAAACGTAATTTTTAAATTCTGATTCTTCCTAGCAAGTTTAGATCATAAAAAATTAGATCAAAAAATATCTCCTGTCATATAGTTCGACTCCGTGCAAGCCCCCCACAAAACGGAGTCACCCCAAATGGAGCAGTCATTTATTACACGTGTGAGTGCTAGAGCATCGTCTTGGTAAGTGCATATGCTTCCTGTTCTAGAACATCACCGCCAATTACATATGCTTTTAAAATTCCACGCAGGTACCAAGTCGATTTTATTTGCTGTGCGTTGCACCTAGGGGATCCCGAGTGAACAATCACTCATGAATAAATCACTGGTAACCGGCAACGTGCTATTCCACTACCAGTAAGTAATTAGGTGTATTAGTTTCCTACAATTACATCCTTGGCGTACGTATCACTATAGTCCCCTTTCCGGAAGTCTCTTTGGGCCGCAAGCATGGATCACGAGGAAGGGGAAGGTAGCGGGTGTGCTCTGAGGATGCCCGACCACCGCCCCCTGAACCGGAGGGAAAGCTCCCCCACGCAGGTGTAGGGACCAGGTGCTGCCTCCGCCAGGCTGCGACCTGCGGTCTCTCTCCCAGTCCACTCCTGTTTCTGCCCATGCTTTCGCCTGCCTTCACCAGCTGGCTTCCTCTGCCTTCTCTTAAACTCTGCCCACAACCCCAGCTTCAGCTTGCGGGTGGCCATCACTGCTTCGGTCCTGGGGGACACTTCAGCAGCAGGTCCCATAACAACCTAGCGAGCTCGCCGTGTTTCTTAGGTCAAACTTCCTGCAAGCACAGGGCTGACCCGGCTCATCGTTTCAATGCGGATACACGGTACCAGATTCTCTAGATCACACTGCGAGGGCACACTCCAATCATCATTCTGGGGGGATTCCTAGCGCCTTGTTTTAAAGCTCCCCAGGTGATTCTACCAGGGACAGGGCTGGGACCCACTGGGGCAGCCTAACTAAGGCCGACTGTCCTTGAGGCCGGTCGGTGCCCATCCCTGGGTGGATTAGGTGGGTGCAATGAAACCGAGCGGTCAGAAGTCTGAAAGGGATGTCACTGGGCTAAATCAAGGTTTTGGCAGCGCTACGTTCATCCTGGAGGCCCCAGAGGAGAATCTCTCTCCTGGTCTTTTCCACCTTCCAGAAGTGGCCTGCGTTCCGCGGTTGACGATCTCTTCTGCCATCTTCTAAGCCGGCAACGGCTGATTCAGTCTTTCTCACATCACATCGCTCTGATGTGGGCTGTTCCACCACCTCCTTCCACGTTTAAAGGAACCCTGGGATTGCACTGGATAATCCAAGCTAACCTCTTGCTTAAGATTAGCTGATCAGCAACCGTCATTTCCCCATCATGTCACATAGCGTATCCACAGGTTCCAAGGATTAAGATGCAGACATTTTAGCGGGGCCATTCTTATTCTGCCTACCATGAGCAGACTATGGGGAACAGAACATAAAACGTGTGGGGTTTACTTACAGACACCATAAACATGACCAACAACTCTATGCTGAGTGTTATTACAGCATGAGATGCAGCCTGACTACTAAAACTTCAACGATTTATGTTGGTTTCCATCTTTTACACTCTCCATCAATAGACATTTCAGCCATAAAAACAAGAGACCAGAGTGTTCTTACAAAAATATTATGAATTCAAACAGAAACACTTCTAGCCTTCGATAATTTACCAGCTATTTTCCTGTAATTATACCAATTTATACATTTTGTCAACAACCGCTACTCAAAATCAATTGTAATTAGTTTAGATTCCAAAAGATATCTATTTTGAAACAGATTTTAAGTAATTTTCAAGTTACTTTTGCCTCAGCCAATGATTATAGATATATGAAAAATACAACAACACTGTACAATTCTTTTAAAGAAAAAATACTTCTCCAGAATGTTTCTTCTTCAAAATTTAAATAAAATTATTTGAGTGTTTTTATTTTTTTTTAATGTTTATTTATTCATTTTGAGAGAGAGAGACAGAGAGAGAGAGCAGAGAGAGAGAGACAGCAAGTGAGCACCAGCGGGGGGGAGGGGGGGGAGTGAGGGGCACAGAGAGACAGAGAGAGAGACAGAGAAAACCCAAGCAGGTTCTGTGCTGTCAGCACAGAGCCGGACACAGGGCTCAAACCCATGAACTGCGAGATCGTGACCGGAACGGATATCAAGGGTCAGACACTTAACCAACTGAGCCCCCAAGGCACCCCAGAAAGTACCTGAATGTTCTTAAAAAGCATATTTCTATGCTTGAGGCTACCAGTAGGTGAAATCATGGAGGATTTTCTAATTATTAACAGAGCTTCTGGAACATTTTACTGTGAAAACCCGTCACCCAAATGCGGTGTAAACCATCTAAACCAAAAAGGAGTGGGACAAAGTAAGATAACAAGATCATGATTTAAATGTAAGAGTTAGGGGGAAAACATTCTGACTTCAAGAAACTTAGAAGGAAAATGCATTTTCGTGAATATCTGAGTCTTAAGAAATGAACTATTTCTTAGGTGTTTCACCTTCATATTCAAAATTAAAATAACAGAAAGTCCTTTCTTCCTTATATTTGCTTGCGTTTATATACCTGCACATGTAATACATACACAGTATTGTATATGTAACAGTTTATCTGTTGACCTCAATTTGGAAGTTGGTACCTGCATTTTAGTAAGTGAAAATCAGCAAATCTCACAATTTTTTGGCTTTAATCGTCAATTCACTTGGAGCATTAGTTAATCAACAAATACTTGAGCACCTACTCTGTGCCAGGCATGTTACAAGTGTTAACAAGGTTTTAATTTATCCCGTTAAAAAGAAAAAAATCAGTCCTGTCCAAGCTTAACAAAGTAATTCACATTTTTAAAAAAAGTACCAATCATGTAATCCTCATTTAATAAGAACCGACACTACTTTGAATCCACAATTCAGTCTTATCTAACAATCTGTAAATGGGTCAATTTGAACTTTACATCTTCAGCACATAAAGTTGGTATCATAAGACCAGTGAGTTATTTCACTCTGGGAAAATCGGGAGGGGGCGGGGTGGGCTCTTTCCTTCAAAGCTGCGGTCTCTTCTTGGGACAAAACTAACGACTGAAGCGAAACCAATGTGCTGACGTTAAAGTTCGTCACATGCCATCGGTAATCAGAAAAAAGTGTTCTAGACAGAAGACGACTTACTTAGACTGCTGAGCTGGCGTATGATAGCAGCAAGGGTACTGTTGGTTACACATTCAAGTTCACTGGTAATCCCCTCCGGCAGGGCTCCCCGGCACAAGTGCCGGGGCTCGATGTTCCTCTTCACTAAAGGCATGGCTCACGATCTGAAAATCAAAAAGACATTTTTTTAAAAGCTCACAGTCACATTTTAAGAAACTTAGAGTTTTCATTATCCTTTCTACGTGAGACAATCAGCTAGAAACACAGCAGATGTCGAATTAATTTCATAAAAGTTTATCGATTGCCAAGATATATTTAGCATACAACCCGACTTTTATAGAAAGATAATGTAAGCAAGATTTCCAGTAAAGTATGAATGACTGAATGCATGCATTTATACTTTCCCTCCCTCTCTACTAACATGATGAGAGATCAAAAAGGCATAAGCCCAGAAGTGCTAAGGGCAGGAAAGAACATAGCGGTCCCAAACTGGACAGAGCCTAATCAGATGAAGACACAGACAAGGCCATACCCTGGAGGCCAATGAAGGGAGAAAGGAAGTGAGCCCACTGCCCACCTTCCCCAACAACAGCTCAGGAACAGAAGGTGACACGTATGCATGAAACGGACAGAGGTGGGGGAGGAGGGGATGGCTTCCCAAGTGGGATAAGCTAATGAACTAGATGAACCACAAGGATCCACACGAAGGAATATGACAACAGGAGGACTAGCTTTTAAAAATCCGTTTACAAGTTCCTTCTCCCTTCCTGGGCTGCCTCCACTCCACCCTACCCAGCATGTTTTACTTTCTGGTGAACTCCAGGATTTGGACTTGAGACACAAAGCAGAGCTAAAGGTTGGGGCAGGAAATGCACTGAGACCAGGGGTATTCAATCAAAGTCTACACTGAATGTAAGACGGGGCTTCTCCCCACACCCTCGTTCCCTGGCTGGCTTCTCCACGTGGCTCCCAGAGCCCTGGCAGCCTGGTTTTCACTCCCACCCAAAGAGACTGGGACATCCCTCCCTGGGAATACTGGAAGAGAGATCTACAAACATGGGACACTGGGCTAGGGCTTCCCCCTATGGAAAATGCCGACCGGGTCACCTACCAGTTACACCTGCCAATAATCTCTCCCCGCACAGTTCCCACATGGCTTTTAATGCCCCGGACATAAGAACGCACAGTGAAGGATCACCAGACACTTCAGGAAAGCCTTCCCCAATGTAGGGAAACCTGGGAATCCCTTTCACTTCTCTCCACAAAAAGTACATTATAAATAACATGAAATCTCAACATTTTGTTGAAGGAGGCATATAGAGTTTCAAACCTACTACTTAGACAACCAACCTACCGCTCATACAACAGTAGAAAATCCAGTGACTGGGACATAACCATTATTTTAACAAGATCATCATATTGGCCAGCTTGGAGGTACAGAAACACAAGAGCCTAGGATGTTGGTCAGCGGTCAAACCTGCCCTGAAGTGCCAATCTGAATTCTTGTTATGGGAGACAAGTAACATCCTCTTTGTTTAAACCACCGTAGTTGGGCTTTCTGTTATGTGGTGTGAAACTTATTTCCAACTGGTACAACAACTGAATGGTACGCTGTACCTAAAGATCCTGGAATGTGGTAAGCATATAATAAATCTTTGCCTTTCTTCCTCCTTTCTTTAAGACTTTTGCTCATATATCTAATAAATACTTACAGAGCACCTACCACCTACCCGGCGGTGTAGGAGGTTGACGATCCAATGGGGAGTCAAAGCAGACAAGGAACCCCCCTTCCCATTGAAGCTCTATTCTACGAGGGAGAGAGACATTGACCCGACCGCGCAGGTTAATGAATTCGGGGTTAGAAAACCGTTTGTGGGGTCAGGGTGCTCAGCTGTCTAGAGTCATGGACAAGCTCCTGTGGACGCGGGACCTGAAATCTGAAGGGTGAACAAGGGTCCTGTGTGGTAATGTGGAGAATGAAGCAAAGGAAGGCAAAGGGGGGTGAGAGCTGTAAAGGAAAAGTTCTGTCCAATTATCCAACGTTCAATCGACTATTTCTGCCTTATATCCATGAAGGTGGTCGTTCAACACACTGACCCTATTTTCAGATTCAAATACTACTCCCATTGACGCAGGTGCAATGCCTACAGCACATCCCTTCACCTCTCTGTGCCTGTTTCCTCCTTGTAAAATGGGGAGAATACAGCAGTCCCTACCTTAGAGAGTGCGAATCTAATGAACGATTACATATATTAATCATTTAGAACAGCCTGAAATATAGCAGCACTAAAAAAAATGTGACTGATTATTAATTTAATGACATCTTATATGTTGTTATAATGTTAACTATTATTTCTATCACACTAGTGAAAGGAACGGTTTACTAGCCGACGATAAGGCTGAACCACAAAAGATAACAATATTCACATAGAAATTATGTGAAAGAAGATGTACACACTCAAGGAAGGAATGCTAAAATATGAAAATTCTAGAGGTCCAAGTCTCAAGGCAAAAAACAAGATTTACTGTGAGTTGTCATTTCTTTCTGGAGCCACATTAGAACAACAGGACAGGATGGTAACTAATCACAATAAAATGAACTAGAAAGCCAGAATTTGTCATAAGGGAAAAAGAGAAAACTCATTAACAAACTTAATAAAAACATAGAGTGTGGGAAAGAAAACTACTGAAAACGGGGACTCACTCCAGGGAAGCGAGAAGGAAATTAAGCAACAAAAACCATGATATCCATAAAGAAGCACGGAGCGATCGGGGGTGGGGGGTGGAGAGGGATGTGGTGGCAAAAGCTTCTAAGGACGGCACAGATAAGCTAGCGAACCGGATGTTCTAGAAGACTCTGAATTCGCGGGCGGCCTGCTTGTAACGCCGATTTGTGAAAGTGGCCCAAGTGTGAATTAGCTTTTAAATAATTTCTCAAAAGAGGGATTTATGAGAGTTTGGGGTAAATGTAAGATTTAGGAGCTGAAGGCTACGCATATAACAGGCCCCTCCTGCACATTCGTTCTGTGTTCATCCAGGATGAAATGTGACTCTTTACCCGTGTGTTTCAGCCTCTGACATGCCCAGCAACCTTCCCGGTACACCTCCCCCAGCCCACCACCACATCTCTTACAATTTATTCAAACGCATAGAAATCTAATCATCCACGTATCACAGAGGTCCCACCAACATGTCCGAAACACGGCCACAGCTAGGTAATACCTCCCTGCCCTCTTTCCCTGGACTGGGTCCCCAATATCGGATACACCTGCCATTCATCAGGGCATATGTGGGAGCTACCACCGGCTGTCTGTTTCGAGGGAATCTTGAAAACGCGCACAGAATCTTCCCCGTGTTCTCAGTCAGAGGTGCTCAAGGCCCATTCTGATACCCCCCTCCTCCCCCGCCAAAGGCCCTCAGTTTCGTATTTAAGACAGCCCCCTCTTGTGTTCACACAGTGAACTGTTGGCTGAACACGGTGGGTCCCGGGAGGCTCCATGGGTACTGCGGCCTCACCGAAAGGGCTCACCTAGAGGCTTGCTTAAGGCGTTATTAGGGCACCAAAGAAAAAAAGCTTAAGTCTAAGCAGGTGTAGTACCCACATCTTTTATGTCTGCATTCCGATGCTTTGATATCTTGGAGCCAGACGGAGGTCCCTGGAGGCATCGGTCCTCCAGGGATTAGCCAATTCCTAGAGCTGGTAAACTCACCCAGGGGCTCGCCTCTCATATGCAAACCTATCAGCCCACAGCCCGCACCTCCTCTATCCGCTCTCACACCCCACGCCACCGTCCAACTGCCCCAGTCACCCCAGGACCAGGTGCCAGACAACCGGGGACAACATTACGCCCCAAAGCCTGCTGAAATTACTCAAAGTAGCCAATCCCAAACCTGCTCAGCCTGCCTTATCCATCCTTCCCCACAGAAGCCTCGATAAAGGCTCTCCATGCCAGCTTCCTCTTTCGCTCTGTCTCCAGGTACCCCCCAAACCCAGTGCTTCCCCCCGCGCAGTCTCCTCATCTTGGGATCTGTAACGTTTACCTTATGGTATCACCTCCTGATCTGCCGGCCAGCCCGTATGTCACCTTTTCGATTAGCATACTGTATTTAAAAAAAAAATTTTTTTTTTAACGTTCATTTATTTTTGAGACAGAGCGAGACAGAGCATGAACGGGGGAGGGGCAGAGAGAGAGGGAGACACAGAATCGGAAGCAGGCTCCAGGCTCTGAGCTGTCAGCCCAGAGCCCGACGTGGGGCTCGAACTCACGGACCGCGAGATCGTGACCTGAGCCGAAGTCGGACGCTCAACTGACTGAGCCACCCAGGTGCCCCAGCATACTGTATTTTAAGACAACAGGGAAGTCTGAGAAGGATTCCAAGGAAGCAACATGGCAGCGATGTATCTGTGTCCCTGCTTACCACTGCAAGCGAACTGCAGGAGTCTACGTGCCTGGCCCCAGGCAAGGACTCCCTCCCGAAGTGGACTAGAAGCTTTCTGAACTCAGGGACTGAGCCTACAAGTTCTGTGTGTCCCACACCGACTTCCAGGGTCCCCAACACAACCTGAGCATTGAAAAACCGTCTGCTGGTTACACGCCGACACGTGTAGGCAGACACGTCTCTGTTTGGCCCTCTCCTTGGGCACTGCGTCTGTTGTTGTTCCAGTATTTCAGCCCTAACGAATCCCAGCCTTCACTTCTCACGGTCGTTATACGTCTCTTTGGCACCCCCACACTTGTCTAAACACAAACGATACAACAGGGGGAGGAAACGCTACTCTCCTCTCAACTTTAGAAAAATGGCTTTGTAGTTCCTTTGGAAAGTTCTAATTACCTAGCAATGACTGTCATGACTTCCCGATTCAGGGTGAAGTACCCTAACACGTGAATTTTCCCCCCGCCGGCCTTTATTTTACCTGACGCTAATCCAGTTTTGAATACACTGAACGGCAGGGTAGAGGTAAAGGGGAAAACGTTGGGTCACTCATTACTCTTGAAAATGCTCCGCAATGACAAAAACGGACACGTAATGAACTAACCCAATTAGTCACCAACAAATCACTTAAGTATGCCTCTCGATTCCTTCGCTTGAAGAACTAGGATGCATCCGGAGCATTCTTCAAAGTCATCCTGTGCGCTAAGAAAAAAATCAAAGACTGCTAATCATACGTTTATGGATTATTAGAGGTTACGTAAGGTATTGCTATTAAACCTGTAGTTGGCCCAACCTTTCTGGGAAATGTTTCAATTTAGAGACAGACAACCTGGTTCACATAACCGTGAACTAGATTCCAGACGCGGCTGAAAGCAGGCCAGAGCCCTTCCCTGGGAATTCGGAAGTGGGACCCCACACCCAGCTCAGCTGCTGCTCTCTCGAACAGCAGGCATGGGTGACCCCTCTGCCACAGGAAGTGGGGACTGCCACAGTCACGGCCAAGAAATGAGAACAAAGTCCCAGACAAACTGGCAAAGCCAAGAGGCAGACAAGGACACCCCAAGGCTTTGCCCAATCCTCAGAATGCACGGCCAACGAGGAGAGGACACTCCTACCCAACCCCCCACTTCACTGGGCGGGGGGTCAGGCTTGCATCCCGGTCTGATGCCTCTTGCGGCCTCTTCTCGCCTCCTCTCTTTCCTTCCACACCACAGTTCCCGTAACCAAACCCTCGCAGGTACGACCCCATCTTGATGGCTTTCTCTCGGGGACCCAGACAGATAGGAGCGGCTCTGGGAGTGGTTTAAGAAAAACGGGTAGTAATCCAGGGATACGGGCCTCGTGCACAGACCACTGTGCAGGAGAGGAGGCGGCCGTCTTGAAAGGGCAGGCGTGAAGAGTCCTGCCACAAGACTGTGGTTCACCTGCTACGGGACTGAGCCGTAAGCGACCTGGAAACTGTCCGGTGGAGGGAAATGCCACGACAGGAGTAACAGTGTGGACCCGTGGAAGATCCAGAAGGTAAAAAACATCTACAACAACAGCAGGGTTGGCTCGTGGCTGCTAGCCTGCACTGATGGCCTGCGTAAGGGTAATGAGGGACCGAAAGCTGTTAACAAGCCGTTAATGGCTAAGTGAGAGAACACCGGAGCCTTCCTGGTGGGTGTAAACCGGTCCTCATCAGTGACCTGTAGTGACCTGAAATGGAACTGCGGACTGGACTGCGTGACAGCTACGGAGCTCAAGATGTTCGAATGCTCGGTCAGAGCATCCTGTTAGTATGCAGATCCAGGCTGCGGTTTTCAGGGATCCTGAGAACAGGAACACGGACTCCTGACGGATGCCCATGAGGATGCTGGGCGCAAACACTTCCCCACCACCCCCCAGCTCCCTCTGGAAGTGGTCAGCACACCACTGGGGGATGCCGCACAGGCCTCGCCCCCACGGCTGGCAGGTGACCCGCGCGGGCTGCACACGTCCCTTCCCGCATGCCAACGGGGGAACTGGTGCCGGGCCTGGCGGGGGAGACTGACATCAGGCAGCCCGGGGAGGACCAGCAAGCGGTGGGTGGCTGTGCCCCAGAGACACAAGCTTCGGGGGGAGCGTGGAAGACAAAGCGTGGGAAGGCCCTGGATGTGGCAACTCTGGTGAAGCTTCTAGGGGCGTGGCAGTTGGGGGCATGCTGGGAGAGCCCCTCCTGAGTAAAAGACACATCCACAAAGAAGGAAGTGCAGCGCCCATTCGGCTGGGTCGTGGGGGCAACGCAGCTGGGATGCTGCTCTGGCCCGCAGACCGGGTGGCACAGCCGCTGCCACCTGGGAGTGGGGCCCAGAGCAAGAGGCTTTCTCTGCAGCAGGGCCGGGCTTGGCACAAGCGGCCCGGATGTTTAGGCCGTAGGATCCAGTGACCCTGGATGGTACGGAGGGGTCCGTAGCGGGAACAGGTGCAGTAAGGAGCCCCTGGCAAGCGCCAGATGGAGAATCAAGCGTATCCCCCTGGGATTCTGAAGTAAGGCCACGCCGTCACAACAGAGAATGATATGCCCTTTGAGAACAGCTCCAGGCGTGTGCATTACCAGGCCCTGGTAGAGGTCATCAACAGCAAGGGCGGAAGCATCCAAGGCCCCCCCCCCCGCCCCCGCCCCACCGGTGAGCTGGGTTTGTAGGTCAACCGGTCCACCAGGGGATGGAAAGGGCACTCCCCAGAGTGAGCCAGCGTGGAAGGCACAAGTGACTCCCACGAGCAGGAAGTCCAGACCTCCTCCACGTCCCCCACCACAGCTGCCGGCGCACTCGATGCCCGTGCCCCCGGCGAAACGCCGACTTGTACGTCTAGCGGGCAGAGCGGGGCAGGCACGAGCCTGGATGACAGACGGGTCAGCCTGACGTCAGGGACGAAAGCAAAGAGCGCCCATGGCTCTGTTACAGCAGCAACTGGGGATTGCCCTTGAAGACACCGGAGAGGAAAACCTTCCCGCACGCGGAGGTGCGACACGACAGTTCACCCCACTTCGTGCGGAAAGGAGACGGAGCCTGAGCTGAAAATCCAGATGCCTGGGCTGCCTGCTGTGTGGTCAGGGGACGAGAAGGAAAAGAACGAGAGCAGCAGGGACAAGGAAGTCTGGATACAAGCATACGGGGCAGGCACTGGGGAGCGGGCACAGTGGGAAGGCTCCTGGATCGTGTCAACCCCCCCCCCTCCCGCCCCCCACGGGAGAGGCGCGGAGTACCGAGGGGGCAAGATCCACGAGGCCGCGGCATCAGATTTGCCCGATGGGATCGCCTCCGTCGCCGCATCTGACCAGGGGCCCCCCTTCACAGCGGGGAGGCTCGGGACTGGACCCAACACGGTGGGTGGTAGGTAACACACACCACACCGTCCAGATGCAGATGCCCCCCCCGCCCCGAGTGCCGCAACCGCCTTCTCAAAGCACACGGAAGCACCAGCTCGAGAGACGGTCTGACAGGATGGGTGCCACGCTTCACGATGCGGTCTGCGAGGTCGAAGACCGCTCTGTGGCACCGCGTCCCTAAGAAGGGCACGCGGGTTCAGGAGCCAGGAGGCGGAAGCTGCCACGACCCACTTACCATCACTGCCAAGAGCCCACTGAGGGGTTCTGCGTTCCTGCCCCTGCCCGCTGGACTCTGGAGGGCCAGGAAGGGCTCATTCCGGCAGGGGCCACGGTCAAGGTCCCAGGGAACTGCAGGTTCTGGCTCCGGGCAGCACCCCGGACCCCTTGGGCCAGGGACCAGAGTCCCCTTGGGGCACAGGAAGCCGACTGTGACCAGGAGGAAGGGCTGCGTTTACACAAAGGGCAGGGAGGAGCACGCGTGCAAGCCAGGCGACACGCATCTTGTTGTCTGCTTCCGGCAGGATCCGGGTACTTGATTACCCACCTTACCTAGCGGGCTCGGTCAGCGCGCGTGCGCGTGCGTGTGCGCGCCGCACCTGCCGATTTCCTGGAGCATCTATCTCATCGTTAACTTGTTCCTCACGGTGGGGCTTTCTTCTCCGCACCTCGTTTCAGGAGTTTCCCGACACAGCAACCTTGTGTTTGCTTTGACAGAGACCCTGGCACAGGACGAGGGTTCTAATTTCTCACCGAGAGCTTGGGGTTTTTTATTTCTGGAGCCCCAGGCAGATGGCAAGCCATTTCTCAAGGCTGGCGAGCCGTTCTTCCACCCAATTTTTAAGGGATCTGACAACCCTCTGAAAATCACAGTGTTCATTTGAGGCTCCAGTTCCAGCTCGCTGCCTCAGGCTGGCCGGACACACGTTTCTGTACCATGGGCAGCATCAGAACCTAGCCTCCAGCACCTGTTCTGGTGTCCTTTCCCCTCTCGACCCCCTTGGCTTCTAACACCCGTGGACAGGCCGCCAATGTGTTCTTTCCAACAAGGCAAGATTAAAAAAAAAAAAAAAAAAAAACAACACATAAATTCACAGACACACAGTCAGCTATACTTTACCCAGCAGCTGTACGTGTCCACAGAAACTCACATGGCTAATTTCACTTCGTAGATGTCTCCTATGAGGACTCTCTTAACCCCCCCCCCCCCAGCCTCTCCATCACTGTATCACATCACGTTTCACTGTTCCTATAACCCTCTCCATTGTGGTCCTCAAATGTGGAACGAGAAAGGGTGAGTACAACGATCGGAGAATTATAGTGAAAAACTGAAAGGATCGGTGACCAGCAGAGAATAATATGGGTAAAGTGGGTAACAATGGGGAAGACAATGTCGAATATAGAGCAAAAACGTATTCTTTACTCCAATTTATGAATTGCATTAACAAATTAAGCCTGAGTCCCTGTGTGTGCTGATTACACCTTCCCTGCCTTCCTTACAGCTCACATGAAAATGTGTGCTGGGCAAAAAAAAAAAAGTAACATACTGATGGTATTATTAAATTTTAATATTAATCTAACATTCATTCCTAAAGTAAGAGACTTAATTTTTTCCCTCTAATTTTATTTAGTGTCCAATTAGTCTCCACCTGAATTTCTCCTGCAACTTGACTTACTATGGCAGCTGAATGTCCAAACACTGGCATTTCACTTCCCGGAGTGGTAATCTTCTAACTAAAGTCAAATGATTAAAGAATTTCAAGTAATATCAGTGTGCTTTCTACTTAAAGGCAACTTGTCTCTCTTCCAATAAGTTATCTAACCTCTTTTTTAAAATTCCATACACTGGGGCGCCTGGGTGGCTCAGTCAGTTAAGCGTCCGACTTCAGCCCAGGTCATGATCTCACAGCGCGTGAGTTCAAGCCCCACGATGGGCTCTGTGCTGACAGCTCACAGCCTGGAACCTGCTTTGGATTCTGTGTCTCCCTCTCTCTCTGCCCTTCCCCCACTCATGCTCGCTCTCTCTGTCCCTCCCTTTCAAAAATAAATATTTAAAAAAATACGTAAAATGAAATTCCGTATTATAAAACTCTGAAGTCTTCCTATAGAGTGATTAATTGGAATGTCTTTTCTAAAAAGGTTACAAAAGCAATTCAACAAATGTTTAAAAACGGTGTGAAGTTCTCGTAGTGTCCCTTTTCCCAACCATTCCCGTCCACACCACCCGGGATGAGCTGTCATCTCAGCAATCTAAGTCACTGGTGGATCTTTCCAGATCACTTACTGTTACCGATTTTCAGTTTAATTTCACCGTATTCAGAAGACATAATTTGTATGGACTTGTCTAAATTTGTTGAGACGTGTCTTATGGCCCAAAGCATGATTTGTCTTGGTGAGCATTCCACACGTACGTCTTGGCGAACAGACGTGCGTTCAGCTGTGGTGACTGATGAGGATGATGTTGTGATCTTCTATTTTGTTAACTAATTCTTAGTACGTTTGTTCCCTGAATCCCTGAGAGGAGGTTTGAGGCTGCCCACAGTAATAGATTTGTCCATTTCTCCCTGGCGTTCTATCAGTTTTTATGTATTTTGAAGGTCTGTTGTTGAATCTACACACACATTTCAGATCATCACGTCTTCCTGGTGAAATAAACCCCCTGTCCTTATGTAACGTTCCCTTCACCCCCGAGCTGGATCGCCGTCCCAGAGTCTACTTCAGTCATCCCTTCTTTTGACCAGTGTTTATGCAATGTAAGTTCTTCCTTTCAATTTTAACCTTTCCGTGTCTTTACAGTAGGTTTGAGACAGCATGCGGTTTGGTCTTGCTTCTGTCCAAAATGACGATTTCTGTCTTTTAATTGGTGTGGTTAGGTCATGTACTTTCTTTCAAGTGTAATGATCAGGTAGAATTTAAGCCTTCTTGCCAGTGGTCTTCTATGTTCTGCATTTTGCTCCATTTTGCCATCTTTCTGTCCTCTAATAATTATTTTTCTGATGTCTCATCTCCATAACTGGCTTTTACTCACTTTTAACCTTTCTAAAGTGGTTTCCCTACCGTCTTACGATCTATGTGTAATCACGGCCTACCTTCAACTACTACTAAACTACATCGTGCATTGTGTGTGAACATTGGCTGTAAGCTCGGAAGGGTGCATTTTTGTCTTCTTTCTCCAATGCTGATACGTTCATGTTCACCCTCATTTTTCACCATATCAGGGTCTATTCGTTTCTCTGTGTAGATCCACACTGCCATCAGGCACTCCTTCTGCCTAAAGAACTTATTTCAACATTTCTTGTAGTGCTGATCTCCTAGAAAAAAAAAGAAAAATTCCCTCGGCTTCTGTCTGTCTTAAAAAGTCTTCACATGGTCCTTTTTTTTTTTTTTTTTTAAAGAGATTTTTGATGGGTATAGAAATTTGGGTTGCCAAGATTTAGGCTTTTTTATTTTGTCTTTTGGTACTTTACAGATGTTATTCCACTATTATCTTTGCTCCTCCATTTGTAATGTTTATTCTCCCTATGGCTGCCTTTAAGATATTCCTGTTTATCTTTGGTATTTCAGCAGCTTGGTTCTTGTGTTTATAGAACTGGAGGGGGGGTTCGCATTTCTTGCTCTCTGAAATTGTTGGATTTGTATGTATTTCCTTATTTAATTTTTTTTTTTTTTTGCTTCCATCAATTTTGGATAATTCTCAGCAACTCTTCAAGTATTTTTTTTAAGTGGTGTTCTTTTTAAAGAATATTTATGTTTGGGGAGCCTGGGCGGCTCAGTCGGTTAAGCGTCCGACTTCGGCTCACAGTCTGTGAGTTCGAGCCCCACTTTGGGCTCTGTGCTGACAGCTCAGAACCTGGAGCCTGCTTTGGATTGTGTCTCCCTCTCTCTCTGCCCTTCCCCTGCTCATGCTCTGTCTCTCTCTGTCTCAAAAATAAGTAAAAACGTTAAAAAAAACATTCAAAAAAGAGAATATGTCTTTGAGAGAGAGAGAGAGAGAGAAAGCATGAGCTTTCACAAACACAGAGGATACCACAGAACACCCAAGAAGTATGGAACAATATCAGTAGTGTAACATACTTGTAATTGGAAATCCAAAAGGAAAAGAAAGAAAGTATTATCCAGAGAAAATACTGGAGGGGCGCCTGGATGCCTCAGTCAGTTAAGTTTCCAACTCTTGATTTTGACTCAGGTCATGATCGCACGGTTCATGGGGTTCACGGGATCCAGCCCCACCTCGGGCTCTGGTCTGACAGCGTGGAGTCTGTTTGGGACTCTCTCTCTTCCTCCTGTCTCTCTGCACCTCCCCCTCATGGGGGAGGCAAAGGGACTGGAAATGAAGGGAAATGGAAATCAATCATGCTTATGTGATGAAACCTCATTAAAAATCCCCAAACTATGGGGTGTGGAGATCTCCCAGGTTGGTGAACACATTCATGTACCAGGAGGGTGGCAAATCTCAACTCTGTGGGAATTGGGGACGGAAGCTCTGGTCCCTGGGACCCTTCGAGACCTCATCCCATGTACTTCTTCATCTGGCTGTTCACATTTACCTGGGTCCTGGGGGCTTTGCTGCCCTCCCAACAACTTCTGTGTCAAGGGAGAGAAGGAGCAGAATAACGGACCTTACAGCCTACCAGTCCCCCAGTACGACCATCCCCTGTATGGCTGCACCACCAGTGGGGTCCTGTCTAGTCCCTCTTCTTTCTTACCAGTGCCTGGTGGAGGCCTGCAGAAAACAGCTTGCGAGTGTGAACCCCCCTTGTATCTAGGCTCCTGGTTATTCGAACGGATGTGTTCACTCACACTCAACCTTTAAGAGCTCCTTTTAGCCACTTTGATGGTGGTCACCTGTCCCCCCGTCCCATGCTCTGCAAAACACAAAACAGTTTAAGAGTCCTGCTCTCCTCAGGAGGGCTTGCTACTCTTTATAATTCAAGATAAGTTATTACTTTATAGATCATCTGGCTTCTCTCTCTTACTGATGGAAGCAATGCTCATTTCCAACTTTTTATATCGTAACTGGAAAAGAAACTCTCTGGCAGCGTGGTAAGGACAAGATGAACACATCAGCTTCCTCTTTTGTTAAGACTTGAAACGGCTAACTATACTCACAAAGGGACAAGAAAGCAAACGGACATTCTTGAGGAGTGACCATCTGAGGGTACTCTAAGTATCTGTGTGTGCAGACCCCAAAGTGAGCAAACTGTTTTGGAAACAAAGGAGTAACACTACCATAGGAGTACAGACAACAGCTTTCATGCGTGGAACATACTGCCATGGGGAGTATAAATTAAACTGAAACCCACAACTGTGATCATTCCCCAGCTTATTCCACAATCGTAGGAAGGGCTGACCGGATGCAGAGTAACTTCTAGTAACTGCATTAAGTCTTTAGGACAGATTTTAAAACCGTATTACTGAGCGTTAGAGTTAAGTGTACAAAACTGAACCAACAGGCTTTGTGACAGGTTCCCTTCTCCACTCCGCAGCCACAAAGACAATCCTGGGAGTTCTGAGAGCACGCACGGCCTGCAGAACTTGACGGTGTTAATGATTCTGTCTTTTCTATTCTGGATGCGCCGGTAACCTTGGCTCTGACTGCCGCGTGCCAGGCAATCAGTGCCACGCGACGCAGAGCCAAATCACACCGTTCGGGCGATACACACACGCCAAACTCAACGTGTGCGTGCCGCCCGTGTCTGGCTTTTCAATCACGCTGACTTGTATGTATGAGATTTGTACTCCAGAGCGATCTAAGCAGGAGTGGTCCTGTCTCCACGCTCGTACAGAACTAAGTGACACACTGCTTCCAAGCCCCTGCTCTCACCTCCCACCAACACTGCCCACCGGGCCCTGTCGATTCCGAAGGGCAAGGGCCATGTGTGTGCGCCCTCGTTTCACGGCACGCTGCCTGCCTACTGACAGTCCCCGAAGGCATTTCCCACTAATGTTACATTCCCAAGGCCGAAGGAAGAGCCCAGGATTCCTCAACTCCCAACCTGTGACATTATCTTCTAGACCTTTAGTGCGTTTTTATTATTCTTTAGCCAGTGGGAATACGAAGAACAGACGAAAATAAGAGTCCCTTTCCTCAAAAAATTAATGGTTTAGTGAGAGACCCAGGCATATAAATTAAGTTACAACCCAGTGTGACAAGCCCTACGTTATAGGTATTTCTCACACCCGGGCAACTAAATTTAAACACAACTGGTAGGATTCAGCAGCAGGGCGGTGGGGAGGAGGGAGCCCCGCATCACAGGCCTGTAGCGCCATGCCCGGCACGCAGGAGCCGCTACTCAACAAGCATTAGCGGACGAACAGAGGTCTTACTCCAGGTCCGTGGGAGGCATCGCATTATTTTTAAAAACCGCCAAGCAGCCGCAACAAGCAAGCATCCGGGGAGAAACAGGAGACCCAGGTCTGCCGAATAACACGATGTACCTGAAACGTGTGTCCCGTACCTATTGTTGGAGGACATTCTGAGATACAGAGTGATCCTTTGCCTTTTGTGGGCTACAAAAAGGCACCAAAAGACACTTCAGGTGGAAGCTGATACCTGGTTCGCACTGAAAAAGCAGAGATCAGATGTCTAGGTTGAGATTTCTCCCCCCCAACGCTCTCCCCATTGGCTCCTGTCTTGCAGTTTCTCTGCTTCGGGGAGAAACCTCAAAGCCAGTACAGGTGACAAAAAGCAATTTATCGTAAGTGAGAATATAGAGAACAGAGTGGGGACCCTGGCAAAGAACAATCACTAAGAAAAATCCTTAGGTCCCTCTCCTCTCTTTTCTTTCCTGGTTATTGTGGGGAAGAGTGATGAGTGCCCCCCCCCCAAAAAAAAAGAAAAGGAAAAAAAAAGTCTCTGTTCTAGAACCTTCCACCATTTATTTCTATTTAGCTACACTTAGCTGAACTGATTCTTATGCTCTGTTTTATGTCCTTCTTTAGTCTGGATTTTTTTTATTTAAATAAATTACTAAGTTCCTATTAGATATGAAATGTTTTTAAAGCATATACATCTTGGGGCACCTGGGTGGCTCAGTCGATTGGGTGTCCAACTTCAGCATGATCTCATGGTTCCTGAGTTCGAGCCCCGCGTCGGGCCCTGTGCTGACAGCTCAGAGCCTGGAGCCTGCTTCAGATTCTGTGTCTCCCTCTCTCTCTACCCTTCCCCTGCTCATGCTCTCTCTCTCTCTCTCTCAAAAACAAACATTTAAAAATAATAATAGGAGCGCCTGGGTGGCTCAGTCAGTTAAGTAGCTTACTTTGGCTCAGGTCATGATCTCGCAGTTCCTGAGTTAAAGCCCCACAACGGGCTCTGTGCTGACGGCTCTGAGCCCGGAGCCTGCTTCAGATTCCGTGTCTCCCTCTCTCTCTGCCCCTCCCCTGCTGGCGTGCTCACTCGCTCCCTCTCTCTCTCTCAAGAATAAACATTAAAAAATTAAAAATAAATAATTAAAATAAAAAATAAAATAAAATAAAATAAAATAAAATATGTCTTCTGTTTCCAAGTCCATAATGGCCCTGGCGTCCATACAACCAGATACTCAGTATATCTGGGACTAGAGAATATATTTTATATTGGAGCCTACGCCTGTCTTCTATTTCTTTGTTGTGCATACAAATTTATCCCCATGCATGTTACTACTCTAGGAACCTCGAAGATGCTTTCGCCAGACACTATTTTCCTTCCCTGTTTTGACCAGCCCAACAAAACCGGCTCTTTATTAAAATAAACTTTTGGTGGATGAATGGAACCTGGGAGATCTAGACTAACTTCTTCATTTTACAGTCAGAGAGCAAGACCAAGAGACCCCAACTCTCCCACATCGTGGACATTTGCCAAGGAAGAGGAGAAATTAGCTCAATCTCTGACTTTGCTGGTGCTCTGCCCACCGCATTCCCATTTGCAAGCCTTCCTCCTATAAGCCCCATCTGTAAATATACCAACAAGCCAACACTATTTCATTTCTGTGTTTTATCAGTGTATAAAGGCAGCAAGGCAGCAAAAATTCTCTGCCTTGGTATGCAAGTAAGCCTTGACTTCTCACATGATGCTTCAACATAGTCCCTCTCCTTCCTGCTACCTTCCCAACACTGAACCACGCACCTGTTGCGAGTGGTCAACTCCAACCGTGAAAGCAAGAAGCTGGTCTTTCCAAGGCTCCATTTATGGAAGATATTGTAGTATTTTTTCTAAACAGGGGGTTTTGTCTGGTCCCTCAGCTCCTGACGCTGCCTTGTTGCTGATGCATAAAGCATCAGATGTCCTGATCTTATTCTGTTTTGTATTTTCGAAATACGTGAGCTTTTACAACGGGACTGGCTTTTGGTTAACTATTCCAGAAACCCAGATATTTGTGTTCCATCCTACTTCCCAGGCCAGGGAAGCACTCTACCTACACCTCTACTGGGCATGATTCAGCATGACACCTTGGTAACTCAACTCCCATTTGACATCTGCCAGAAAGGTGTGTGCAGGAGACTATGAGTATATACCCAGTCTCTAAGGACAAGCAGGGAAATGCTGTTGTGTGTGGGTACGGTAAGGAAAACTTCCCAGTTTAACAGGACCTTTGGGACAAGAGAAAGTGACCATCTCCTATTCCTTGATTTGGGATTACAGGTAACTTACTGTTGTTTCTTAGGCCCTAGCAATACTAAGTGAATCTCTCAATCAAAATGAGAAACTTGTAAGAACTAGGGTGGGGGTGTGTGTGTGTGTGTGTGTTTGTGTGTGTGTGTATGTGTGTGTGTGTGTGTGTGTGTGTGTGTGTGTGTGGTGTTATTAGCTCTTTAAAGGAAATCATTTCAAAAGCTATTATAATTTGAATGGGACGACTGAAGAAAGAAAAACAAATCTACGTGAGAACTTCTCCTTAAGCTAGTCTAGGCTTCTCCTTAGGCTTCAAATCCCCAGAAATGACAAAAAAAAAAAAAGATCTAGATTTAAAATATATGCAATAAGGGGCCCTTGGGTGGTTCAGTCAATTAAGAATCCTACTCTTGGTCATGGTCTCACGGCTCGTAAGATGGAGGTCAACTTGGGGCTCGTGCACTGGCAGGGCAGAGCCTGCTTGGGATTCTCTCTCTCCCTCTGTCTCTCCCCCACTCATGCTCGGGCTCGCTCGCATGCTCTCAAAATAAATAAATAAACTTAAAAAAAAAAACAAAAAGACCAACCACACCAACTGTTGGGAGGAATACAGAGCGACTGGAACGCTCAAGCCCTGAAGAAAACGTAAAATAACACCATCACTGTTGAAAAGTTTGCCACGTTCTTAGAAAGTTAAACACACACTCCTAGGTATTTATGCAAAAGAAATAAAAGCATAACGCCCACATGCAGATTTGTACACGAATGTTCATACAGCTTTATTTGTAGTAGCCAAAATGATCCAAAAATAGAAACCACCCTAAATCCACCAACAAGCGAATAGATAAATAACCTCTACTAATCAGCAGTAACACGGGATGAGGTAGTGATTCATGTAACAACATGGATGAATCTCAAGATAATTGTGCTGAATAAAAACCAGACCAGGGGCACCCAGGGGGCTCAGTCGGGTAAGTGTCTGACTTGATTTCGGCTCAGGTCATGATCTCACGGTTCTTGAGTTTGAGCCCCGCATCAGGCTCTGCGTTCTTTCTCCCTCTCTCTGTCCCTCCCCACCCCACTCTGTCTCTGTCTCTGTCTCTGTCTCTCTCCCTCAAAAATAAACTTAAAAAATAAAAAAAGACCGAAAAAAAGAGTGTATACTATACGATTCCATTTACATAATTGTGATATTGTGATGTTTTTTATTATTATTATTATTTTAGAGAGAGAGTACACAAGTGGGGGAGAAGGACAGAGGGAGAATCTTTTTTAAAAAACATTTTTTTTAGGGTCACCTGGGTGGCTCCGTCAGTTAAGCCTCCGACTTCGGCTCTGGTCATGATCTCACGGTCCATGAGTTTGAGCCCCACGTCGGACTCTGTGCTGACGGCTCAGAGCCTGGAGCCTGCTTTGGATTCCGTGTCTCCCTCTCTCTCTACCCCTCCCCCACCCACACCCTATTTCTCTCTCTCAAAAATGAATAAACATTAAAAAAAATGTTAATAAATAAAATAAAAAATGTTTTTTTAAGTTTATTTATTTTGAGGCGGGGAGGGGCAGAGAGAGAGAGGGAGAGAGAGGGAGAGAGAGGGAGAGAGAAACTCCCAAGCAGGCTCCATGCTGTCAGCACAGAGTCCCACATGGGGCTCGATCCCATGACCCTGGGATCATAACCCGAGCCAAAAAGAAGAGTTGGATGCTTAAATGACTGAGCCACCCAGGGGCCTATGATACTGTGATTTATAGTAAGAGATCTATATTTGGTTTTCATCCTCATTTCTGGTACAGAGCTCCTAAAATCCTTGGAATTTCCTAAGTCAGAAGAGCTGTAATTTTGATATTCATAACAAATCCCTCTCAACCTCGCCAGGTGACTTTGGGAAAGACACTCCTACTGTCAGAAGGGTGGGAGCCGGTTGCCAGGGAAACCAACCATGTGATTAGAGGGTTAGAACTTTCAGTCCCAGCCACCCTAGCTTTGGGGAAAAAGGAGAGGCTTGAGTTCAGTCACCAGGAGCCAGTGATTTAACCAACTGTCCCTAGGTAATCAACCTCCCTAAAGACCCAAAAGGACACGATCCAGCGACCTTCCAGGTCGGCGAGCCGGGATGCATTCATGTACTGGCGAGTGGCACAGCCCAAACTCCATGAGGACAGAAGCTCCTGTGTTCTGCCAGGCCTGTGGCTGTTCAACCACATCCTTGAATATCTCTCATAATAAACTAGTCATCTACTAAGTGAACTGGTGTCCTGAGTTCTATAAGCCACTCAAGCTAATTAATAAAACCCAAGAAGTGGGGGCATGGGAACCCCCAACTTACAGTCAGTCGGTTGGAAGCACAGGGAACATTCTGGGCTTGAGACTGAAATTGGGCAGATGGGGGGAGCGGGGGGGGGGGGGGGGGAGTCTTGTGGGACAGAACCTTTCATCTTCGGGATCCGATGCGGTCTCCAGGGAAATAAACGAGTTAAACTGCAGGACACCCAGCTGCTGTGGTCAAGTTGCCTGATGTGTGGAAAACCCACACGTCTATCGTCAGAAGTGAGGTGGTGCTGTGGTGAGGAATTTATAATACGGGAGACACACGGAGGAGTGTTCTTCCTTCACAATAACGTTCTAGGAAACGCAAGCTAACCTACAGTGACAGAAAGCAGATCAGTGGTGGCCTGGAGGCTGGGGACGGACAGGAGGGAGGGATGACCAGGGGCACGAGGAGAGTTGTGTGGGTAATGGTAGATTCACTTTCTTGCTGGGGGTGGTGGTTTCATGGGTGTGTGCACATGTCAGAACTTATCAGACTGTACATTTTAAATGTGCATAGTTTACCGTATGTCAATTACGCCTCGATAGATACAACCGTTTACAAAATCAATCAGTGGAGGCGAACAAGAGATAAGGGCGGAAAACTAATTGGGAGATCACTGAATATTTTTTCACCGCTTAGGTTCTAACACGACGGCCTAGTAGAGACAACTCTATTGTTGGCCACAGACACAGGACTAAACATCACGGCAGAAGAAACAGACATAAGCGATAAATTTAGCAGGTAGGCCACCGCTCCAAGAGTATTTACAAAGGGCCGGTTAGTGGCATAATAAACAGAAATGAGCTCAGTTCCCTAAGGAAAGTTCTCCTCCTACAGAATTCCTTCACCTGAAGGGAATCTGCCTCACCAACCTCATCAGGGAGTGTGCCACAGTCTGAGCACGGCTGGCTCTCCTCCAGGGGCCTCTCTCTCCAGCACAGCCAAACAAGCCACACGAGCAGAAGCCCCGGTTCCTCAGGAGCGGAGAGGCCTGTGGGAGTCACTGAAACCCCACTACACCCAAGTCCTTAGTTAACACACAGCAGCCAGAACATCTGCCCGGTGGCCTGAAAGGGCTGCGATGAGAAGGCCCAGCTGAAGACGCACTGAAAACCATAAAGCAGAATGCAAACACTGGATACTATGCCTATTTTTTTTTTAAGTTTATTAATTTATTTTCCGAGGGGGTGAGGGGCAGACAAAGAAGGAGACAGAGAATCCCAAGCAGGCTCCGCGCTCAGCACAGAGCCCGGGGTGAGGCGACCTCACAAACCATGAGATCATTCCCTGAGCCCTGAGATCAAGTGTCGGACGCTTAACCAGCTGAGCCACCCAGGCGTCCCTAGATATTGTTCCTCTTCAGCAAATAAATGCTCACTTGACCAACTAACTACCTTTAACCACCTCCTTTTCACTTTAATTGGACAGCAAGAGGAAGAAGCCATTTATCAGTACCACACTGTGGTGAACATGACGTGCTCATACGCTATTTAGCATGATACTATAACCTATAACCCACGTGAAGTACCTGTTACACGTTAATGCTCTTTCAAACCAAAATCGCCAGCTCCTTATTCAAGGTGTAATCAACAGGCGACCTACACACATTTTATGAACACAATGTTAAAAAAGTTAAGCGAAATTAGCCTTGTTTTAATAACATAAACTACGTCAATAAACACTCAGAAGCTAAAACCATCAACAGCATTTTATCACTTGCCAAAGACATGACTTTCTGAACGGTGCTGATGTCAAAGAATTTTTTAAAACTCAAGAAGGGGGCGCCTGGGTGGCTCAGGTCATGATCTCACGGTTAGTTGAGTTCGAGCCCCACATCTGGCTCGCTCCCGTCAAGCCTGTCGGCACAGAGCCTGCTTCGGATCCTCTGTCCCCCTCTCTCTGTCCCTCCTCCACTTGCGCTCTCCCTAAAATAAGTAAGTATTTTTTTAAAAAATTCAAGAAAAATTGTGAGGTACTCAGAATTTACCTGGTATCACCTGTGACCTCAAGGTTTAGATTTTTTTTTTTTTTTTGAGAGAGAGCACATGTGTGCGTGCATGCTAGTTGGGGAGGGGCAGAGAGAGAGGGAGAGAGAAGCAAGAGCCTTGCCCATCCAGCACAACGCCCAACTCGGGGTTCGATCTCATGACCCCGAGATCATGACCTGAGCCAAAATCAAGAGTCGGATGCTTAACTGACTGAACCACCCAGGCACCCCTAGTTTTTGCTTCTAATGATCCAGTTAACCATAAATTTAAAGTCTCCTCAAAAATTAGCATCTCCTTTTTTGTTGTTGTTAAGAAACAAGTTACCACTTTTCTCTACCTTCCTCTTGTGCATGTGAGAATGACCTTCACCAAACAAATTTACAGACTCCAAATGAATTAAAACTTATGTTTTTAGAGGCAACAACAAATTATAAGCTACAAAATTAGGGAATTTGCCAATTGCACACATTGTCACCTTACCCCGAAACAGCAAGTTGAACCGTATGAAATCACCACTCTTGCTGGTCTTAACAGCCAAAATGTTGGTAATTTCACATGAATGAACACAATAAAATGAGATAAAATTAAAATAGCAATAAAGCTGTAGAACCTACCAACTGTTCCTTAGCATACATGCTACTAACCATGAGTTCCTGTGTTTTTAGAAACAAAAGCATCCTGATGGCAGTAGTTTTGGCAACTGGAAACTGTGCTCATGAAAGAAAATTAAGAACAATTACATGGCTCTTTTAGTTAACTATTCCCAATTGTTTGGGCCATGAAAGCATTCAGAGAAATACGAGATAGTAAAACTTCTGAAATCTGCAACCTAGGCACCTGGTCTCCAACCATCAAATCTGGCAACCTATCGGGGCGCCTGGGTGGCGCAGTCGGTTAAGCGTCTGACTTCAGCCAGGTCACGATCTCGCGGTCCGTGAGTTCGAGCCCCGCGTCGGGCTCTGGGCTGACGGCTCGGAGCCTGGAGCCTGTTTCCGATTCTGTGTCTCCCTCTCTCTCTGCCCCTCCCCCGTTCATGCTCTGTCTCTCTCTGTCCCAAAAATAAATGAAAAAAAAAAAATTTAATAAATCTGGCAACCTATCAACTTCATTCTTTGGAACGTATTCCAGCAAGTAAGTCACGAGCGCCGTCAAAAGGAGCAGGCAGGGTTTTGGGGTAACTTTATAAAAAACCAACCAAAGAAACCAAGTCAAAAGGCTAATGGTAGTGAACCGGTTACAGATGACAAATGGGAACATTTGCGTACGTAAGCATTTGTATGCATTATGTCATTTATGTCCACTCTACCACTTTACAGGCTGGTACTGCGCCCAACTGAAAGAAAAAGAGATCAAGGCTTGAAAAGCAAGCAGAAGAACTTAAATTCAAAACCAAAAGGAAAAAGCAAAGTAAAGAAAAAAGGATTCTGTCAGATGCCAGTCTTTTTTCTTTTTTTTAATTGAGCTATAACATTATATAGTTAGTTGACCCTTGGACGACACAGGTTTGAACTGCGCAGTTATACACGGTTTTGTTTGTTTATAAATACGGTATAGTGTTGTAAACGTATTTTCTCTCCTTATGATTTTCCTAGTAACACTGACTTTTCTCTTGCTTCCTTTATTGTAAGAATGCAGTTACCTAATACATACAACATACAAAGTATGTGTTAATCAACTGTTTATGTTATCAGTGAGGCTTCCAATCCACAACAGGCTATTAGTAAAGTTTCTGGACAGTCAAAAGTTATATATGCAGATTTTTTTACTGTGTTGGGGGGTCGGCACCCCTAACCTTGAACCCCTGTGTTCAAAGGTCAACTGTATTAGTTTCAGGTGTACAACGCAGTGATTTGAAATTTACATATACTGTAAAATAATCATCACAATAAGGTAACATCCGTCGCCATATATAATTACATTTTTTTTCTTGTGATGGGGACTTTTAAGATCTACTCTGTTTTGACCACTTTCAAATATGCAATACAATATTCTAACTATAGTCACCGTGCTGTACATTACATTCCCAGGACTTATTTATTTTATATTTGGAAGTCTGCACCTTGTGAACCCTTCACCCATTTTCCCCCACCCTTGACCTTTCACCTCTGGCAACTACCAATCTGCTCTCTGCATCTATAACCCTGGGTGGTTTTGTGTTTTTTTTTAATTTTTTAATATTTATTTATTTTTGAGAGAGAGAGAAAGAGAAGGACAGAGCAGCGTGAACAGCGGAGAGAGAGGGAGACACAGAATCTGAATGAAGCAGGCTCCAGGCCCTGAGCTGTCGGCACAGAGCCCGACACGGGGCTCGAACTCGTGAACTGGGAGATCATGACCTGAGCCAGAGTCGATGCTCAACCAACATGCCACCCAGGCGCCCCTGTTTTTGTTTTTTAATTCCACATATAAGTGAAATCATACAGTATCTGTCTTTCTCTGATTTACCTCACTTAGCATAATGTCCTCAAGGTCCATTCATGTACTTAGAAATGGTAATGTTTTATTATCGTTTATGGCTGAATATTCCATTCTGGTTTCCATATATCACATCTTTATCCATTCATCCACTGATGGACACGTAAGCTGTCTGCATATCTTGGACTATCGAAAATGCAATGACATGGGGGTACAGATACCTTTTCAAATTAGTGTTTTCGTTTTCGTCGGATAAATATTCAGAAGTGGAACTGCTGAATCATATGGGAGTTCTACTTGTAACTTTTTTAATTTTTTTTTTTCAACGTTTTTTATTTATTTTTGGGACAGAGAGAGACAGAGCATGAACGGGGGAGGGGCAGAGAGAGAGGGAGACACAGAATCGGAAACAGGCTCCAGGCTCCGAGCCATCAGCCCAGAGCCCGACGCGGGGCTCGAACTCACGGACCGCAAGATCGTGACCTGGCTGAAGTTGGACGCTTAACCGACTGCGCCACCCAGGCGCCCCTCTACTTGTAACTTTTTGAGGAACCTCCATACTGCTTTTCATAGTGGTTGCCCCAATTTACATTCCCACCAGCAGTGCACAAGAGTTCCTTCTTTTCTGTATCCTCACCTCATCCTGTCTTTCTGATAACAGCCATTCTAATAGGTGTGAGGGGCTAGCTCATTACGGTTTTGATACGCGTTCCCCTGATCAGTGATATTGCACATCTTTTCACATACCTGCTTGCCCATCCAGATGTCTTCTTTGAAAAACTATCTGTTCAGATCTTCTGTCCCTTTTTTGCCAGATTTTTCTTACTATTGAGTTGTATGGCTTTTTTATATATATCCTGAATATGAACCCCTTATCGGAGACAAGAGTTGCAAATATTTTCTCCCATTCAGTGATGTGCCTTTTCGTTTTCTTGATGATCTCCTTTGCTGTGCAGAAGCTTTTTAGTGTGATGTAGTCCCACTTGTTTATTTTTGCTTTTGTTGCCCTTGCTTTTGAAGTTCAGATCCAAAAACTCATCGCCGAGACCACCTATACTTTCTTGTTAGAACTTCTACGGATTTGGGTCTTACATTTAAGTCTTTAATCCCCTTTGAGTTAAGTTTGGTGTATGCTGTAGACGCAGCAGTCCAGTTTCATTGTTTTGCATGTAGCTGTTCGGTTTTCCCAGCACCATTAATTGAAGAGACTGTCCCATTGAATATTCTTGGCTCCTCTGTCATAAATTGACCACATATGTCTGGGTTTATTTTCAGGCTCTCTCTTCTTTTCCATTGATCTGTGTGTCTGCTTTTATACCAGTGCCATAATGTTTCAAATACGATCACTTTCCAATATAGCTTGAAATCAGGGAGCGTGATGCCTCCAGCTTTGCTCCTCTTTCTCAAGACTGCTTTGGCTTATCCAGGATCTTTCACGGTTCCATGAGAATTTTAAAATCAGGTTCTATTTCTGTGAAAAATACCATTGGAATTTTGATAGGGATTGCACTGCATCTGTGCAATGCTTTGTGTAGTATAGGCATTTTTTAAATATTAATTCTTCCAATCCAATTCAAAACCAGCTCTGTCAGATACCGAAGTCTTATAACATTTCTGCAAGTAAGATCCTCTGTTAGCATCACCGTTTGAGCACCCACTGTCTGCTAGAAGCTCTGGGTATTATTTTTAATATTTTCAAGCAGCTTGTCAAGATTATCCTCCTTCTACAGAGGAGGGAAATGGGGATCAAGGATTGAAGTGGATTTTGCTCAAAAGCG
The DNA here is from genome assembly GCF_018350195.1 of Panthera tigris. Lineage (NCBI taxonomy): Eukaryota > Metazoa > Chordata > Mammalia > Carnivora > Felidae > Panthera > Panthera tigris. The sequence continues at coordinate 6,289,717 of NC_056660.1, read as the reverse complement.
TAGAGCCTGTATGTTTTTAGCATCTGAACCCCAAATTTTTCTGTTAACTCCTAAACTTACACTCCCTCTACTATGCCACTCTGCCATGCCAACTGATATGGCCGATAACAGGTACAGCTGACCTTTGGACAGCATGGGTTTGAATGGCATAGTCCACCTATAAGTGGATTTTTTTCAATTAATATAGTGCACTACTGTAAATGTATTTTCTCTTCCTTATGATTTTCTTAATAACATTTTTTCTCTAACTTACTTTATTGTAAGAATACGGTATATAATACATATAATATACAAAATATATGTTAATCACCTATTTATATCATTGGGAAGGCTTCTAGTCAAGACTACCAGTAGTTAAGTTTTTTTCTGCGGGGGGGGGGCGGGGGGGGGCGGAATCAAAAGTTGTATGTGGATTTGTGCAGAAGTCAGCGCCCCTAACTGTTGCACCGTTCAAGGGTCAACTGTAATTAAAATGGAAATGCATGCAGTTATTAAATATTTGTTTACATTTATAAGCATTCCACTAAGGCTGAGAAACTATTTGATTGCAAGAGACTTAGAAATGATTCCAGTAACACCATCCACAGACACAATGTCTTGCCATACAACGGTCTGCCAACAGGCAGATGGGACAAGGACTCAGGGTTCCCTCAATTCTTAACTGCCACCCATCATAAAAGTATGTATATGGAAATTACTTAACAGAAATCAACAGGCGTAATATGTGGCTTACGTTATTATGCAAAACATGTCAACAAATTCTAAGATATGTACAACAAGCATACAAAATAATTTTAACTCATCCAAAGATATATGATAGTTGTAACGGATTCAACAAGTAATTCTATATGCCCTCTTAGAATTTAAGAGAACATCTTAGTACTGTGTCAGTCTTTTTCGTTAAACCAAAGAGTAAGTTATGTAATGAAGGTGAAACCAAGGCATAACTTTCAAGTACTACACAAAGCTTTCTGGCTAGATTAACAGAAAGAAGAAAATGCTGAACCACAGCTCCCTCAACAGATTATGCTGACTTTTGACTCCAGAGAAAACAGTAACTTAAAACCACAAGTCATATAAATGTGGCCTTGTTCTTATGATTTTTACATCATGATCACAGAAACCAAAATGTAATAAATACGGTCTACTGGTATTAACATTTAGTCCCACCTCCTCTGTCCCCTTCCCTGTATCAGAGGCTAGAAGGCTAGAAGCTCATTTCTCAGGTCCCTTGCCATAGGACCTTAATTTTTCATATAGATGTATTTTTTTCATATATATATTTATACATATATATTTTATCTATTTTTCATCTATATTATATATGTATTACATATATTATATATAATACATGTTACATATACACATATGTGTGTGTGTATATATATGTGTATATGTATATGGATATATACATGTGTGTTTTTGTTTTTGATTTTGCTTTACTGCACTGACTAGGACAATTCTGAGTAAGAACGGTGAGTGAGGGGCGCCTGGGTGGCGCAGTCGGTTAAGCGTCCGACTTCAGCCAGGTCACGATCTCGCGGTCTGTGAGTTCGAGCCCCGCGTCAGGCTCTGGGCTGATGGCTCGGAGCCTGGAGCCTGTTTCCGATTCTGTGTCTCCCTCTCTCTCTGCCCCTCCCCCGTTCATGCTCTCTCTCTGTCCCAAAAATAAAAAGAACGGTGAGTGAGCTAAAATCAGGCAAAAACATGAAGTCTTTCATCAATAATTATAATTCTTAGCTGTAGGTCTTTCACAGACACCTTTATCAACTTGAAAAAGCTCCCTTCTATTTCTACTGTTCTGAGTTTTTATCGTGAATAAATGATAAATAGTATCAAATGCTCTTTCTGTATCTATTAAGATGGTTATACAGGTTTTAAAAATTCTGCTTAATTTCTTGATACTGTGAATTATATGACGGATTTTCAAATGAAGAACCAATCCTGCATTTCTGGAATAAATGGTACTTTGGCATGATGTATCATCTTTTTTATATAAACTTTAATCAATTTGCTAATATTTTGTTGAGAAATGTCTTTGTTTTTTATATCCGAGTAATAACGGCCTCATAAAATAAATCAGTGTTCCATTCCTTCTATTTTCTAAAGATTTTGTATATAATTGGTATTATTTCTTTCTTAATAGGTTGGTAGAATTCACCAGTAGACCATTTGGGCGTACAGCTTTCTTTCTGGGGGAGGGTTTTTAACTACAAATTCCATTTCTTGAATAAAGAGCTATGCAGATTATCTGCTGCTTCTTGAGTAAGGTTAAGTACCTTGTGTCTCTGAGGAAGTATGTCCATTTATCTAAATAATCAAATATATTAAGTGGCTCATAATATTCTCTTTAACTTCCTTTTGTAGAATCTACATTGATGGTCTCTCTCTTCTGATATCAGAAATTTCTGCCTTCTCTCTCTTTTTTCCTGAGAGAAAAACTACAAGTTTATCAATTTTATTGATCTCATTAAAAAAAAAAAAAAAACAAACAGCTTTTGGTTTCACTGATTAGTTTTTCTGTTTTCTGTTTCAATGAATTCTGCTCTTATCTTTCGTATCTTCTCTGCTTGTTCTGCATTTAATTTGCTCTTTGCCTTCTAATTTCGTAAGGTGAAGGCTTAGATTTTTGTTTTAAAACTTCTGTTTCCCAACAGAAGCCTTTAGCACTGTGAATTTCCCCTAGAAGTACTGTTTTAGGTGCATCCCATAAATTTAGATGTGTTGTATTTTCATTTTCACTCAATTCAAAATATTTTCTTTAAGTTTATTTTTATTTTGAGATACAGAGAGAGAACCAGTGAAGAAGGAGCAGAGAGAGCGGGGGGACAGGAGATCCAAAGCGGGCTCTGTACTGTCAGCACAGGGCCCGATCCAGGGCTCAGACTCACCAACCATGAGATGAGATCATGACCTGAGCTGAAGTCGGACACTTAACCGACTGAGTCACCCAGGTGCTTCAGTTCAAAATATTTTCTAATTTCCTTTGCGACTTCCTCTTTGACCCATGGGATTTCTAGAATGTGGTATTTAATTTCAAAATACTTGGAGATTTCACAGATAAGCTGATACTGATTTCCAGCTTAGTTTCATTGCAGTCAAAAAACACAGACATACTCGTGAGAAGTCACCTGTGAGGTGAAAGTATGGAAATCAAATTCAATTTTCTGATTGTAAATTAATGAAACGACATGCCCACAGTCAAACTGAGACCAAACTGGAGATCGGGTCTTCCAGTACCCTTTCCTCTAAAGGATATGAAGAGCAACATTAAAAAAAAAAAAAAAAAAAAGCATCCTACGTTTTTTAAGCATCCGACTTTGGCTCAGGTCATGATCTTGCGGTTCATGAGTTCAAGCCCTGTGTCCGGCTCTGTGCTGACAGCTCAGAGCCTGGAGCCTGCTTCAGATTCTGTGTGTGTGTGTGTGTGTGTGTGTGTGTGTGTGTGTGTGTCTCTCTCTCTCTCTCTCTCTCTCTCTGCCCCTCCCCCACTCGCACTCTGTCTCTCTCTCTCTCTCAAAAAAAAACATTAAAAAAACTTAGAGGATAGAAGAACAGTGTGTTCTCTCTAAATCCCACGTCAAAATCAAGACTTTTTGTTATTCTCCCCCTACCCTTCCAAAAAAAAAGGAAGAAAAGGACAGTTTCACATAGATCATCTCATTTGCTTTTTACAACTCTATAAAACAAATTACAGACACTCAGTACAAGGAAAATGCAGCTCAAAGGACTAACTCTCCTTCCTGGTTGGCCGTGTCTCATTCCTCTTGAATTATCCCTTGAAGACAGAGGAATACAGATCATTTAAATCCCTAAATAATTCAAAACCTCATTTTAGCCACCGTTAGAATCAACACCACTTTAGTTCAAAGTAAGTTGTGGTAAATGCCAACTAGGTTTCGGTTTGATTATCTTGACATCTCCTATCCATTCATTATTAACAAGATTCAGATAATAAAGAACTGGTTAAACCCCAGGAAATAACAAGTAAACGGGCAAAACATGTAGGGAGGAAAGTGAGACCCCAGTTTAGTCATAAACTATATAGCAGTGTGTTTTTCACACAAAAATTAACATGAAATTGATAGACCAAGTTATATTTTTCTCTTTCAAATCCAACTGTTGATTAGGATCTAAAGCGCCAAAATATTATCTGCTGTTAATTTTTATGTTAATATACATTAATACTTAATATGTTAAAATCTTAGACTATTTTATACTATTCTATTTTAAATTAAAATTCTAAACTATAATGTTACAGAAATTAAATGGCTTTTATACTATTCTATTTTAAATTAAAATTCTAAACTATAATGTTACAGAAATTAAATGGCTTTAAGTGTAAGAGGCACACATTCTTACCGTGTAAGTGTTGACTTACGGGTTGCAGAAATGTCCCTCAGGTAGTCGCATCACCACTTTGGCTCAGATATCAATGGTACAGCAATCAGAATTAAAACTAAAAAAAAAAAAAAAAAAAAATTAAATAACAGTAAGTAAAATGCATTCAAGTCTTCAAGAAAGTTTTAAATTTCAATTTCACATGTCAACAATTTCATCAAGGGAGTGCTACTCCCAGAACTAGGTTTTGTTTTTTGTTTTTTTTTTTTAATGAGTTTAAGCAAGGAGCTAATAAGGTATGTGAGTTCCTGAATAATTCCAACTCCCTATCCTGGAATAAACTCTGAAATTAACTTCAAGAAATCACAGTGAATAGCTACAGGGCAGAAAAACAAAAAGCCAAGTATATTACAAGTCTATTCAACTGAACCGCTCAGTTCATAGGCTCTGCACACATACATTTAAGGTTTTGTTAATGCCTACAATGAACTGAACACGGATGATGCACACAAGAACTCTCTCATATAAAAAAGCACCTGTATTAATTTTTCACACAAAAATATTTAAATTCAATAGAAATCCTGGTGGTCACCTATAATACTTTACTAGAATGTATGGGAATAAAATAGTAACAACACAAATTTAATACTTGCTCAATCGAGTCTAGAAAGTGTTTCCAGGATAATGGATATTCAGAGCCGTAAGACTACAGAACAGTCTAATATTGTTTATTATCAATGTGTTAGAGCCAGGAGGTAGCAGTAAGTATGTATGGTATAGTTTCCCACCCAAACAAGAGTTATGGTTTACTTAGGAACAACACACAGAAGAAAAAGTTAGTGAATATCATTATTGATTCATTCAGCAAAACTTTACGAAGCATTTTGTATGAGTAAGTGTCCCTTTAAACATTGCAGATACAGGGGTGCCTGGGTGGCTCAGTCGGGTTGAGCTTCCGACTTCGGCTCGGGTCATGATCTCGCGGTTTGTGAGTTCGAGCCCCGTGTCGGGCTCTGTGCCAACAGCTCGGAGCCTGGAGCCTGCTTCGGATTCTGGGTCTCCCTCTCTGCCCCTCCCCTGCTCATGCTCTGTCTCTCTCTGTCCCTCAAAAATAAGCAAACAAATGTTGAAAAAAAAATTCAAAACACTGCAGATACAGAAATGCTCGTCAAAGAACTCACAGAGGCCAATACATACCGATAATTATGCCACAATAAGATAGTCACATGAAAGCAAGAGCGAGTCCAGAAGGGAGTGGAGCATATCATCAAACAGCTTCTCCGAGGACAAAGAGTCCTCAGGAGGAGTGAGGCCAGGCAAAGGTCATGTAGGCACAGGGAAGGAGCAGTGTGCAATGTCTGAGCGGGAGGAAAGCAACTTGAAATCCACTAAAGAGGATTCTCTGGATGTGCATGAATGATCTGTCGGCCAGCGGAGTCCTCCCAGTTGAGACTGTCACCACTGCTTTGAAAGCGGGGAAAATAGAGAGATCGTTCAATGATACTCTCATTTAGACACGTCCCACTGGTTTGCTTACTTAAAATTAAAAGCAGCACATGATTTTCTTCTCCTTCCTTAGGAGCAGCTGTACGGCATGCTCTCGGTTATGCAGAATGAAAGAGAAAAGTGAGTTTTTCCCAAGCAGTTTCCACTGGCGATCACCTTATTTCCAAACGCGGAGAATCACCCCTGGGTTTCTGAGTATCCAGGCCGAACTTTACCTCTGCCAGATCATCTTACTTGCGTGATTCTCAAAGTAACCACGCGCTTCACTTTAGAGATGGTTCTACCTAGCTAAGTGGGAAGGAAAGTGTCCCCTATGCATGTTTCCTGCATGAGCGCAATCACGTGTGAATTCTTCCTTTGGGAAACACAACCGTGAATTTTCCCATTTGCGTGAAATGCTACGTAACTATTAATCTGCTATTAGCTATCACTTGGTGAATGGTTTACTCAGGATTCAGCACAGCGCTCACATGTCACACGGTATTTTAACTTATCCTCACAAGGCAGGTAACATCCATCTCCATCAAAAAATGAGGAAACCGAGGACCAGAAGGCGACGTGCCCAGGATGACCCAGCTTGGAAGCAGCGGGCTCAGGGCAGTTCTGTCTGGCTGCAGTCACTCTTTTGAACTGCGGTAGGGGACAGCCTCCTTTTGAACACGCACACATGCAGTTTTCTTTCTTCTTCTGCAGCTACCATGTCTAACCTAAGTCAGGAACCCTAAAAGTCTCGAAGAATCAACTGGGCTTTGTGAGTGTGTTGCTTAATTTTACAGGAGAGCCTATCTTTAACTCCTCGGAAGCTACCGTTTAAGGTTATTAAGCGTGAAAGCCAGCACCTCTACTTAGAGGTGTCGTATTAGCAAGCGCAGGGAAACACATTTATATGCAACACCAGAATTCAAATTCTATTTATGTCCCATGGTTAAGCTCTAAGTGGTACTGAAAATGCTTGCCTCTCCGTGGCGACAGTCTAGGAGCACAGTTGTGCTTTAATTTCCGCCCAATGGGCCTGCGCCCATGATGGCCCCCCAGTACGATCGCCCTTTTCTATCTTCCATGCAGCCCAACTGTGCCTAGCTTTCAGAATGCAACAGCCTCCTTCACCAATCCATTCAGCCCTCTAGCTGCTCAATGAACAGTTATCTGTTGTAGTAACGTGTCAGGCACTGTGTGTCCCCACCCCGGGAAGATCAAAGCCCAATCCCGCAACCCCAAGAACCTCTTGGTCCACCAGAAGAAAACTGCACAAGAAAGGAATTGGCATTCCATGCGATCAAGATATACACACGGTATTAAGAAAGCGCAAGGCAGGGAGCGGCAGGAAGACACCGCAGCCCTGGTAACACAGGTGCCTTAATCCAGATGACAGATGATGCGGACCTGAAGTAATAAGATGGGAGACGAACTTGACAAACATAGGTATCAGGCGACGAGGCAGAAGGGATGCTGGGATGTCTCTCGGAAGGCAGAGTCAAGGGCTGCTAAGACAGCACGGTCCAGCTTAACCCCCAGCAATGACGGAAACGTCCTGTAGATGAACACCATCCAATATGGCAGCCTCCAGCCACACATAGAGCACTTGATGGGGCACCTGAAATGTGGTGAGTGTGGCTGAGAATCTGAATTTGCCATTTTATTTCATTTTAACCAAACTTAAACAGCAACACGTGGCTAGCAGCTAACGGCTTCAACAGTGCAGCTCTTAATACTTCAGGCTTGAGATACTGAGTTGAGGGGTTACCATCAGTATCTGGGGAAAGGAATACCAAGAGAAAGACATACAGACACTCAGATATTTGTTGAATAGGTGAACAAACCAGCAAAGGAAAAGAGGAACAGGGTGACCTTGAAGGACTCCTCCCTCTAAAATCCCATCAAAGAGGTACCCACCCTTGCTCCTTCAGGTTTCAAATACTGCTTTCAGTATGGTGATATCAAAATGCACTCATGCTGTCTCCAAACCTCAGTCTAATTCTTGAAATACTGCTAAATTAAAATTCCTTATGCTCTTCAGTATAAAAAAAAAAAAAAACAAAAAGAGAAAAAGAAGAAAGAAAAATGGTATCATGAAATTACAGCAAGTCATAACTTGGGGAATAATCCCAGACCCAGGATAATCAAGCCAGGATAAATAACTGTCTCGTAAAATGTGTCCTTTTCTAAAAACAGAAAGAAGCGGGGAGGAGGAGGGGACCAAACAGCTTTATGATGAGTTCAGGTCATTACAAATATATTACAGTCCGCTCACCTCCTACGCAGTTCAGCTGACATTCAGTTTACATTCCTCTATACTCTGCTGGGGGAAAGGATTGAATTTATCTCACGAAACACCTCATTTTGTCCCACGGAGCATTTTAAAAGGTCAATGATAATAAAGCTGTCCCTAGGAACATGCCCTTTTATCGTAGCTATCCACAACATCCAAGTCAATATGAGATAAATAACTCTGTGACACGAAAACAGATACTGTTCAGAAACCTGAGAACAGGTTGTGTCCAAATGACTAACGTTAATCCGCCAATATTATCCTAATCTGATTGTACTAGGATTTGTTTACTATTTTGGTCCTTGCCATCCCTCTTAAGCTTCCGAATTCCAGTTTTCCAGAAATGAGAAGCTGGCAGGTATACAATACCCATGCGTGTTCCAGATAGCTGTTTCCCTGCTGCATTTTCCCGTGCTACCTTATTAAGCAGACTCCAGTTCGACGTTCCTCCCTCTCCATGAGATCACGTCATCCATGTTCATAACCACTCACATACAAAGTTCTATTTACAAGACTGTTGGGCACCTGAGAACCGGTAGCCTCTGTTAGCTTCAGAGAAACAGATCTCATCAGAATGTCTATTATGAGTGTTTTTAGCTAGAATCGTATGTGTAACAACACGGTTAACACAGAAGTCTTGTGCGTCCCCTCGTTGGCCCCTCGGGCTGGATACCTGTGCCCCAAGTCCCAGCGCCACAACAGTCCTACGTCTCTGAAATCAGAGCCAACAGGGACACGCTTGGCTGGCCCCACAATTCAATTCAAAGTATTAGTGGGCTCTTTTGCAGAAGGGAGAGCGAAAACGTTAAGTAACAAGACAAGGTCTTGGCCTCCGGAAAGCTTGATCTGGGGGGGGGAAGAGCAAATAAACACAAAAAATGTGAAACAAGCCGCACAAGAGATATTGCTATGAGTAAAACAAAAATAACTGTAGCCGACTGCCATCCACCGAACACCTACGTGTATCGCACTCTCTGCTAGGTTCACTTTCATTCGTTAATTAACAAAACCACGTTAACGATGAGCGCAGATGAAAACTTCGCCCGGTTTTGAGTAATCTGTTCATTTAGAAAGGACTTACCCCGGACCTAAATACGAGGGTCGTGAGACAGCATCTTCTTCCCCTTCACTTAACGAACAGCGTAACTACCCAGGAAACCACGAGGAGTGATCAATTCCTGACATAGCATGACTTCTGCAGAGATCCACAGCGGGCCCACACCTCTGGGCTAACGATGGTCAAGGAACCGAATAGCCCCGATAAAGATCGGGGTCACATCAACCACTCATCGATCCATCCAAACATTTACTCTCTTCCTACTGTGCATGAGAAACACAGCCATGAGTCAGATGAAGGTGAGGCCGTACACGGCAAGACACCACACCGCAAGTTCAAAATGCCAAGTGGCAAGAGAGATACAGGTGACACACTATGAGAGAAGAGAAGGCTAGTGCCAGCTGCGATAGACAAGAAAAGCCTTCAAATCCGCCTGGGGCTCAAAGTGACACCACGAGACTGATTACTGTCTTCTGAGATGCACAGACTATGCAAAGGGAATATAAAGATAAATGCCGTATCATCGCTGGAGCGTCAGGACATCATGAGGAAGTCAGGATCCTGAGCAGCAGATCCAGAGCTTCCTCACAAAATAAAAAGTATGCATCTGCCTGCTCGTCTCCAGGGAAGCTACGGGAAACTCCCAGGCAAGCGTCAGAAGGGGTCCAGAGCACCGCCCCCCCCCCCCCCATGTGAACGCATCTACTAGAACGCTGCTCAGGGAGAGGGAAGCCATGACTTCGTAACCCCACGCGTTAAGAAACACTACTTGACATGAGGCTTGCTTTCTTTCTTTTTTTTTTTTTAACATTTATTTATTTTTGAGAGACAGACAGAGACACAGCACAAGTCGGGGGGGAGGGGGCAGGACAGAGAGAGAGGGAGACGCAGAATCCGAAGGAGGCTCCGGGCTCCGAGCTGTGAGCACAGGGCCCCACGCGGGGCTTGAACTCACGAGCCGCGAGATCGTGACCTGAGCCGAAGCCGGACGCTCAACGGACTGAGCCAGCCAGGCGCCCCCGAGGCCTTCTTTCTATTCGGTTGAAGCTTGCATCTTCCTAACCTCGAACCAATGCTCTGCTCCACCCGCCGAGCCCAGGCAGAGGCTACCACACCCGCAGCTCTGCCAGCTTCCAAGCATCGGAGGGGACAGTTAACTGCTCCAGTCCCTCCAGCCTCTCCCAGGGGCCCTCTGGCCGGTGCTTCGGGAGGTGCAGTGCCCAGAACACCACACACCAGATGCCGCCCGAGGGAGGCAGCACACCCCTCCCCTTAAGGCGGCCAGCCTGCCAGTCTGCTCCACCGGTTTTCTCTTCCGGATGCCGCCGCCACGCCGGGCACACTCCTGCTCAGGACTGGCCCACCCCTCCGGAGCTCGATTCCCAGGCAGCCCTTTGGCAGGGTGGCCTCCTCCACGTCTCTCAAGTTGCGATGGGGCCCCGACCCGTCCACCCCTGCCTTTCTTCACACCTGCCTCTCCACGGTTACTGGCTCTCCTACTGGGCCGACTCAGGGCCCCCTGCAAAGCATCGTTCGGCTTCCCGGTAGCGTCCCCTTCTCCCTTCTCCCTTCTCCACCCCCACCAACCAGAGGCGCCATGCAGGATGCCAGGGTGCGGGGGGGCCCTCAAGCCGGAACTGACTCCAACCGACTTCCCCACTCACACACTCCAAGACTCCGGGCAGGTTATTTGGGCTTAAACTTCCTGAACTACAATTATCACAACAGAATGCACCTCAGGTCATGATCTCACCGTTTTGTGAGCTCGAGCCCCGCTTGAGCCCCGCGTAGGGCTCGGTGCCGACAGCTCGGAGCCTGGAGCCTAATTCGGATTCTGTGTCTTCCTCTCTCTCTGCCCCTCCCTCACTTGTGCTCTTGTCTCTTTCTCCTTCAAAAATAAATAAACGTTAAAAAAAATTTTAAAAATGATGTTAAGTCATAAAAGCCTTATGAAACTTACCAACTATAGACATTTTATAAAATAATTATTTAAGGAGATGTGCAAACAGGATTAAGAAAAATATGAGGGGCGCCTGGGTCGCTCAGTCTGTTAAGTGTCCAACTTGGGCTCAGGTCATGATCTCTCAGCTCCTGAGTTCGAGCCCCGTGTCAGGCTCTGTTCTGGCAGCTCGGGGCCTGGAGCCTGCTTCGGATTCTGTGTCTCCCTCTCCTTCTGCTCCTCCCCTGGTCTCTCACTCTCTCAAAAATAAACAAACATTAAAAAACAGGAGTTTAAAAAAAAAAAAAAAGAATTTCGAGGTTGAAATGTTCAGAAATTCACGATAAACAGCATCCGATTTCAAAGGGGAAAAACGGATTATCGAGTTGTATGACATTTCTGCCTAATGCAAATGTTAAGTTTTTTTTATTTTCAATTTGTCATGTTTTTAATGCTCATGGCAGAGAGGTCTGGCCCCAGACAGCCACCTGTGAGCCCCAACACTTTTGACCCCTAACTGAACTCTTCACTATGAACATTTTTTCATTTTCATTTTAAAATTCTTAGGACCTAGCTCAGTGCTTGGCACACGGCCCACACTCAAAAATCATTTGCCAAATAAGTGAATTTTCTTGAATGCCTAGGTTAAAAAAAAAAAATCGCGATGCCTCTTCCTGACCTACTTTGACCGGGAAAGTTGGACTTGCTTGTGTCTAGTGACCCTGTATTGTCCCCGTGGGTCACCACCTTCAGTGCTGGGCTTTACCCAAGCAAAGAGGAGAATTGGGGTCAACAGAACACGTGTTTCAATTCAGCCAAATGGTTAATGAGCTTTTGTGCAAGGGGCATAAAAAGATAAATAATAACTGGCTAGAGATAAAATAAGGCTTCCGGCTTGAGGAAAGATCGCTGACTAGGAACAAGCTTTTTAAAAGCTGTTTGGCAACATTATGGGACAATCTACAACCATTAAATACAAATGTGGAGTGGTACCATCATGCCGTTTTCTTTCGAGACACTCAGAAGCAGCCAGAGATTGGAAGGAAGAAAGGAGCAGGCAGGACAGATGCAGGGGACAGAGGGACAGAGGTCCTGGTCGGGGAGTGGGCTGACCATAGGAGGGAGGGAAAACAGGGTGAGGCCGAGGGGCCCCTGAAGTTTTCTTCCGGAATTCTGCGGACAACAGAGACACAACACACGCACCCGCTGAGACATCCCAGAATCGCAGAATTTTTTAAACTCCTTTTCTTAAAAGTGGGACACTTTGTCCTTGGCTGATGTTCTGGCACTTTTCCTGTTGCTTGTGACCCCACAAAGATGACAAATCAATGATTCCGGGGAGGCCCCTGAACATAATGGCTTAAAACTTGAAACAGATCCAACTCAAGTGAAAGATTTTCTTGCCTAAACGATGTTATATATTTTTCTCTGCTTTAATTACTGAATCCTGTAATTGGAATTCATCACTGATTCAAAGAGATGCTAAAAATAGTCTGTTTCAGAATGTAGAATGAGAAGCATCATGTAATTTTGCTACTAAATGGACTTCTATTTTTTCACAGCTCAGTAACTTACTCTTGAAATATATCTCCTCTTTTTATTAACCAAAAACGTAAAACACTTCAGATGCACGTTAAACATTAATTTTCAATATTAATTATGCATTTATAAGCTTAACATGAAATCTCAGACATAAACTAACCTTGCTTAAAAACAGCTCCTGTCCCTTTACATTTAATCATGACCTTCATGAAACACCTTTGATTGAAGAATGCAATGTCATTTACATGTGATAGATGAATTGAAACAAAGCCCAGCCGTGTTCCAACAGGCTCTCCTACTGCAAATGGCCATTATTTTTTTTTAATGTTTATTTATTTATTTTGAGAGAGACAGAGCACGTGCGAGCAGGGAAGAGGCAGAGAGAGAAGAGAGAGAGAATCCCCAGCTGGCCCCCGTGCTGTCAGCAACACACGGGGCTCAATTTCACGAACCGTGAGATCGTGACCTGAGCCGAAATCGAGAGTTGGGACGCTTAACCGACTGAGCCACCCAGGCACCCCACAAATGGCAATTATTAATAACAACCTACATTTGAACCCATGGTGCCATTTACAAAGTGCTTTCACATGAATCACGTCACATACATAATCTCCACAATAACCCTCACGCAAACGGGAAAGGTAGGAATTACTTCCATTTTACAAATTAGGGAACCAGTTCAAAAACTGACACAGCACATGAAGGTGGGAGGGCCGCTCACCCCCATCCTCCTCACCTTTAATCCCACTTTGTATTCCAAACTCAGCTCCTGCAAGGACACACTCTGTTACCTTCACCAGGCTTCCTGGACCCTCCCCCGCCCCAGCCTTGCCAGGTCACCCCTTCCCTCCAACTCCAACAAAGTTCAAGGAGAGTACTACCCGGGTGTTCCCCAACGCATCTACTTCCCATTGTGGTTGACCTTGGGATCCACCTGTTGTCTTCTCAACTCCATTAGGATCCCCTCGAGAATCTTATATTTCTTAGTGTCTAGAATCATGTACATGAAGGGCAGACACTGAACTATTTTTTATCGCACCACCTATCAAAGAATCATCGAGTAGACAAAGTCTCTCTTCTCCTACTTCCCAACTACGGCATCACTTGCAACTAGATTAGAAAATCCCGGAAGCCGTTCCCAGGCCATCATAAATAAATAAAAAAAGAGGCTTTCTTAACAGTGATTAAAGCTGCTCTCCTCTTGAACAGGTTTGAGTCTCTTCTGCTCTCCTGTAACTATAAACTGCCCTGGTTTCCGACTGACTGCTCAGTTTCGTAAGCTCCTGAGGTCCTCATTCACCGGCTGCCTGTCTGGGTTTTTTATCTCCTTGATGTGACCTGCCTTGATTCCCATATTCACCTGCTTTCTGTTCACGCCAGGATTCCTAAGTTCCAGCCCCGCCTGGGTTCTCCTGACCCTGACTTTCGAACCCATCCTATCAACCACAGCAAACCCACTGCCACAGATACCGTGCAGGCCCCTACACAGGGACCTGCTGAGCCTCCTATGTATGAGCGGTCAGGAGAGGGATATTGCCTTATTTTTTATCTTTAGTTTGCACCTGGATTCGGCATGTCCACGGCTATTTCGAGAGAAAGACGAAAGTAACACGGGTACCCGCGGCAGTGACTCTTAACTCCCCTTGACCTTATATCCTTCCTCTTCAAACTCATCCTAAACATTAGGGCAGCCCCGTCAGCAATCAACATCCTGTTGGAAACCAAACAGATCATAAGCAAATCAGGATTACCATTCGGCTTCATTAACTATGCTGACTCTTCCGTTTGGAAAAAGAGAATTCTTACCTAACCGCACCAAAGTACTTGGGAAATCTGTGCATTATCAGATGGAAACAGCAGATGTAAGTGCTGCATTGCAGAGGCTTTTTTTTTTTTCTTCATTCCCATGACAATCTTTACATATCCCCAAATCCAAATATATTTCCAAGCTGGCTATGTAACACTAAACCCGACAGAAAGATTTCACGTGCCATTCAACAAGTACCTTCAGTCATTTCCCCCGTTCCCACCCCCCCCCACCCCACGCCAGGATAAATTATAGTACCAGCCAATATAACAAATGGGTCCATAAACTTCTACCCACCGGGGACCCTGTGCATCCACAGAAGACGGACAAACACAGCAGTAACATTTTATGGCACGTCTATGCTCAATTCCCTTGAGCCTCTGGTCACCCTAATGGACACTGTATCTAAAGTAACTGGGGAATGGCTGAATGGCTCACCAGCAGACCAGACTACAAGAATACCACAGCCTATGACAGAAGGCAAACACAAGAGGGGGGGGGGGCGGGGGGGGGGAGGGCGGAATTATCACCACCCAGAAATGAATATAAAATTTCAGTCACCTAGAAAGTAACTCATTGCCACTGAAAATATTTCTAGCATTAAATTGTCTCCTAGTAATTAAGTAGTAACCATGTAATTAGTGGCATCCAATGTGATCTTGGAGAAAACACGCGCTGAGGACCAGCGGCTGCACAACAAAGGGGAAAGAACAGAGATGTGGCCATCGGAGACTGGCACTCCATGCCTGGATCCACCACCCGAAGCTGTGGACTCTGGGGAAGTTGTGACTCTCCGGGCCTCAGTCTCCCCATGTGTAAGAAGGCCAACAGTGCCCTCCCCCCCCCCCCGGAAGCACGAGGGGAGGATGAGCCATTCTGTCAAAGAATACAGCAAGGAGGCAGAGATGATTCGTAAGCGGTGGCTGCTAACCACCTCCTACAGGAAGCTAAACGCACTTGTCGCGCACTTGGCGGGGCCTTGTCCTCCAACAGGGAGGCGGAAGCATCCCGGCCACAATCGGGCAGGGTTACTCAGGCCGCTATGGCACAGGGGAAATGCAGAGACCGTGGCTTTTGTGAAGGCAGAGGACGTGCCGCTTTCTCATTCTCAAGTTACTGTAGTTAACCCACCTGTCTAGAAATGACAAAGCGGATGCCCGTGGCAAGTGGCCAACGTACTGGCTGTGCCCCATCCAGCCCTTGCTTGATTTCTGCAAGTGAAGATGATGGCCAATCTACACACCGAGAGAAAAGGCATGGAAATGTGGATATTCCCAGCAGTAGGTATTCTGATGTTTGAAATCCTCGGGGGGTTTTTTTACTTAACAAAAGCTCTTTCACTTGTGTAGTTTTCTGTTAGGTTTGAATTCTGCATGAAATGCCAGCGGAATCTGTCAACCCCGAAGGCTATGAAGATGCCAAGATCCAGATTCTGTTCTGTTCTCTCCACCACCCACCATAATCCCGAAGAGCTGACATCACTCTTCTCTCCAAGTCGAGAAAAGCCCACTTCTCCCAAAGGCAGACCTCAAGTCCATAGAGCCTTTTGGCACAGGGGTCACGGTTACGTGACTGACTCCACGTATAAAGTGGACAGAGAGAATGAAAGTGACAACAACCTATTCAGGAGCAGGCCGCAGACATGAGACCACAATGCACTTCAGCCAGTTTCATATCCAGTTTTACTTTCTCCCTTCACAACTGCAGAAATAAAGGAAACGCCATGGAAATTTACTAAAATAAATACTATATAATCCAGGTACCAAAGACGTATAATGGTATCAATTTTCATGTGTCACAAGTGCGAAGACATTAAATACTATTTTCATCAGTTTCGATGCTTAAAACAAATGGCTCTTAAATCTATTAACAAAGAGGCCAGCAATATTAAAATCCTTCTGAAGGCAAGTAAATGAGCTGTTGTACCTAAAAATACTGAAAAGAAAAAAACAGAGATACTAAAAAGACAATATTATTAAACGAACGAGATCATATGATTTCAATACATCACGGCCCTCCCTTACCACAACCTCAAGAATTTGCAACCAGACAGTCTCTACCCTGCCCGCAAGAAAGCAATCCGCTATTTCCCACATTCCTGCAACAGTCAAGGAAAGTCAGACAGAAGCAATCCGCTATTTACCACATTCCTGCAACAGTCAAGGAAAGACAGACAGAAGCGGGAAGGTGTGCAGAAATCTGCAAGGGAAACTGACGAGATTCACCAGAGCGGTGGCAATGGTGACCCTGCATCTTGTTCGAGGCAGTAAGTGATTCAGAGAGGGTGCCCCTGCTCCTCTTTTGCTGACGACTTGAACGCAAGGAGATTAAATTCATGCAGAAAGGAGCTGAAAACATCTGGCCTCCAAGACCAACCACCCAACAAAACAAAACCCCCGCTCCCATAAACACTGTGAGGTTTCTTACTGAAAACATCTTTTTGGGTCAGGGTTTGTGTTCTGAATTCTCTGCTGGGCTGAAATGTGAGCCAGGACTGTATCACACAAGGACATTTAGAAAGGAAAAAAGGAGGAGCAGGCTAGCTAACATTTCCTGGGCCTGCAATGCTAATAAGCCAGGCACGCCGCTCAACTGCTCTACAAGCTTGTGTCTTTCACTTGATCCTCATGCTAACCCTATGAGGTTAAGTGCTAGCATGAACCCCATTTTACAGATGAGGAAACTAGGGAACAGAGAAGGGAATGGCCCAAGGGTCACACAACACATAATGGAGTTCAGATTACCACCTGAAAAGTCTCTGCTTCCAGAGACGATGCTGTTAACCACTATCCACCCCCTTTCATGTGAAACTAAATAAGAGTCTCACTGCAAAGTCAGGAAATGGAAAGCTATCGAATTTCCATTCCACTCACCTTACCGTGCACTCCGCTCTGAAAGGTAAACTTCACAATTTCTCTACAGCAATCCTCCGAAAGCTGTTCGAGCCCTGGAAAATCTACTATGGACTTCTGCGTTTAGCACATCACTTAACCATTAGCGCCCAAAGAGAAGGCAGGTGGTATAAACCCCAATTAACAAATGAGTACTCTTCAGAGAGTAGGAATAACTGAATATTACCACCAGCTTCTTAGTGGCAAAGGCAAGGTGAACTCCCAGCCCACTTACAGCAGATGATGCCTTTGGAAATATTTTGCCTACTTGGCCTAAATGAATTGAATCCCATGGGATGACTGTTCACTTCCGTTCTATGACATTACACAGAGATGGCTTGCCCTAGGACTTCCAGAAGGATCCTGCTGTGCTCTAGATGTGCCTGCCAGGGGCAGGGGCAGGGGGGAGGTTGGGGAATAGCTACTCTAACAGGATCAACAGGAAAGTTGGCTGAACAGAGGCAGTGAACGCTCTAAGAATGTGAAAGGAAGAGCGGCTCCCCAAATACAGAACTGGCTCTAGTTTTCTAGGGCAATGATTTACAAAGTGCAGGGCCCCGATGGGCAGGGAGAAATGGAAACACAAAATGAATACGGAGACAGAAGAGGAATTAATAAGCCTTACTCATAGTTAACATATGTAAGACACCGTGTCTTCCTGTGGACGACAGGTCAGCGGTCATGTATCAAGGTATTATAGGAGGTGGTCAGGGGGAGGCTGCCCCAGGATGGGCCACTTGGGCATAAACATTATTTTGAGTTAAAAGTAATCAAAACCCAGCAGATGCAAGAAAAGCTCTCTCCCTGGTCCTCAACTGCTTAATTGCACTGGAAAGGAGAGCCTGCTTCAGGAAGAGAGCTATTAAGGGAGATTCCCCTTTCCCAAAAAAAAAACTGATCTGTATCATAGGGCAACTTGTTTTTCCAAACTT
This sequence comes from Panthera tigris, assembly GCF_018350195.1. NCBI lineage: Eukaryota > Metazoa > Chordata > Mammalia > Carnivora > Felidae > Panthera > Panthera tigris. Next base: position 6,271,433 of record NC_056660.1, on the reverse strand, counting down.
AGCTCCTCTCACCTTCCCCCTAATGATCTCCTCTCCTTTGTATCCTCAGGCCCTACCCCCTCCATAGCTCAAAGAAGCTTCACGTTGCCTCATTGTCTTCAAAATTTCATGTCTGTGTGGATTCCCCTTTTATGTACACTATTAAATTTGATTTTCTCCTGTTAATCTGTCTCATGTCAATTTGATTCTAAGTCCAGGTAGAAGGATCCTGAAGGGCAGAGGAACGTCTTCCTCCCAACAGTATACAATTACTGGATAAGGAAAGGAGAGCCCTGCCCCAAGAGCTACTGGCAGGTGAGATGTTCTGCAGGGTTTCAGTCTACAGGGGCCCAGGCAAAGTGGAATTACAAGTCATTTTAACCAGTTTCAATGAAACTAATTCTCACAAAAATGAAAGAGGAGGGTAAAAAAAGAGGCTCCTGGAACAACAACAAAAGGATTAAATATTGATTAACACAAGAATAAGTTGATGTAGGAAGAGAGATAATCTATTTTCAGAAATACCAAATAAAAGCTCTGCTGTCTAGTTAACAGTAGGTTCACAACCTACTGGAAATATGTACAACCCCCCCCCCCCCCACACACACACACACACAATGGAGTCCCAAACCCTTAGACCCTTCGATTCCTGGTTCTTCTTCCCCTCTGCATTCACGGGCTCTGCAATGAGCACGTGCCAAAGAACAAAGGGAGGAGGGACTGAGAGTCTGTGTGTCACCTCAAGGAAGGTACATTTGTTCTAATCAGACTACTTTTTGCCTTACACGGGCACAGGCGACTTCCGGCGAAGGCTGTAACCCTGTAGTGCTCAGCCAATGAGGCACCAGGGGAGGGACTTGCCTCTGTAGTGCTCAGCCAATGAGGACCCAGGGGAGGGACTTGCATACTAGGAGATAAATTGTCTGCTGTAACTGCCCGGAGCATGCCTGTCCATCAGACACCTGTTCTTGCAAGAACATTGATCAAAGCCTCGCTTCACTGTGCTCCGAGTCTCTGTGTCCCTTTGACTGGAGCAGTGAGCTTATTTCTCACAGCTAACAAGAAAATGGCAAAGTTGACACTTTGTCTAGGTAACTTCCTCTTGTCAGCTAGATGAGTCAAATACAATCATAATCTGAACACATCTATAGAAATCAACTTAAAATTTTTTCAGTCATCAAAGCAATGAATTGAAATAAATTTATATCCACTATCGACAATTTCAGGTAAATATAAAAATTTTTAAATTTTATGAATCTTATAATGTTTAAGGTCTTAAAACGTGGGAAAAATACAGTTTAATAACCTAGTATATATCTATAATTTGTAAGATATGCAGGGGCGCCCAGGGGGCTCAGTCAGTTAAGTGTCTGACTCCTGATTTTGGTTCAGGTCATGATCTCACAGTTCTTGAGTTTGAGCCCCACGTGTGCCTGTGTACTGACAGTGTGGAGCCTCCTTGGGATTCTCTCTCTTCCTCTTCTTCTCTTTCTCTCTGACCTCCCCCCACCCCCACTCAGGCTGACTGTCTCTATCTCTCTCTCTCTAAATAAATAAATAAACTTAAAAAAGGTATGCATATATTGGGACTCTGTGCTCATTTTCTTATTATGAAGTACATAATCAAATGGTTTTTAAGACCACTGCTTAAGGGAACAGATTGCCTCAGGATCAGAAATTAAGACACAGTATCAGCGCTTCATCAGTAAAATGTTAAACATATTCATAAGAAACGTTAATAAAGCAAATTTCCATAATAATGAGTATAAACTGAAGAAAGCTACAAAACCAAAAGTTTCAAAAGAAAAGGAAAGAAAGAAACCCATAAAAAAAAATAAAAAAAAATAAAAAGCTCAGAACAGAAAGAAAGCTAAATGAAGTAAATACCAGATATTGACAAGGCCTTCCTAGGAGAGACAGGACCCACAACTGTTTTCATCCCCAGCAGAGTGCCAGGAAGGAGAACCTGCTGTAAACAGGGGTAAGAAAATACCAGCTGAACTGTTAATAAACCTTTGATGTCCACACATGAGCAGAAATGTTGGGTTAGAATCTCAAGGAGCCCCAGACACAGGGCAAGTCTGCACTCACCTGCCAACTCTTCCACTGGGACCTTTACCAAATAATGTAGATGGCACACGTACAGACAGAACACAAGAGCTGAGAGGCTCCATATCCAGGCACCCTCTAACACCAGGAGGAAGAAAGGAGAGCTGAGAAAACTTCTTCTAAGAAACAGTAGGGCAAAGAAAGATCTCCAGAGAAGAAAGCCACAGACCGGAGGGCAAAGAGGACTCATTGGTGTCCCCAAAACTAGCAGCCAAGCTATAAAACCGAGAGTCCGTCATTGTTCAGAAAGTTGGCAGCCTATGGGGCGCCTGGGTGGCTCAGTCGGTTGAGTGTCCAACTTCAGCTCAGGTCATGATCTCACGGCCTGTGAGTTCGAGCCCTGCGTCGGGCTCTGTGCTGTCAGTTCGGAGCCTGGAGCCTGCTTCAGATTCTGTGCCTCCCTCTCTCTCTGCCCCTTCCCCACTCACGCTCTGTCTCTATCAAAAAATGAATAAACGTTAAAAAAAAAAATTTAATAAAAAAAAAAGTTGGCAGCCTAGCTCTAAAGCACAGAAATCTCCAAGGTCTTCCTGGGATCATTCTGAAGCTCTCCCAAAAACAATGTCTCAATCCCACTCCCAAAATATCTGCAGCTAATGATGAAGTGGACCTAACTCTTGCTATAGCAAAGTCTAGGCCCAGCTCAGTCCCTCGTGTCAGCAGCATGACCAAAAGAGGGACAAGCCCTTTTCGTGTGGTATCCTACAGGCTTCACTGTTCATTACACACAGTGACCACCACACAAGAAAATCATCGAACAGGAGAGGAAGAATATGATTCATAAAAAAGAGAAAAAGCAGGCAACGGAGGTAAGCCCATATATGACCCTGGACTGCAACCAGCAGACCCAACTATGTTCAGTGTACTAAAAAATCTTGTAGGAAAGATGAGCAGTAAACATGAACAGGGAAGGATCTCAGCAGAATAAAACAGAAACTAAACAGCTGAACAGAAAAGGGAGAAAAGAGAACTACAACTTCTGAAATAAATACTTCAATGCGCTTAACAGCAAACTGGAAACAGCAGACAGTTCTACAAATGTCAAGAGAAAAAAATAATTTAAAAAGCACAACAAAGTTTCCCAAGATCTGTGTCACAATATCAAATGGCTCGACTACAAGTGTAACTGGGGTCCCAGAAGGTGAGAAAAACAGAAGGGGACAGAAGAAATACCTGAAGAAACAATGTCTAAGAACTTTCCAGACTGTGATAGAGGACATCAACCCACAGATCCAAGAAGCTCACTCAATTCCAAGGAGGATAAATACAAAGAAAACCACGCATAGGCACATGATAGCCAAACTGCTGAAAACCAAAGATAAGGAGAAAACAGCCAAAGCCACCAATAGGAAAAAGGGAACCACAATAAGAATAACATGTAAGAAAGGGACATTTTATCAAAAATAGTGAAAATCAGAATGCAATGGAGTGACGTGTTTAGAATGCTGAGGAAGGAGAAAAAATAAACTGTCACACAGAATTTTTTAAATTTATTTTGAGAGTGTGTGCGTGCATGTGTGTATGTGCGTGCGTGTGTGTGTGTGTGTGTGTGTGTGTGCGTGCATGCAAGGGAGGGGCAGAAAGAGAGAGAATCCCAAGCAGGCTCCATGCTGTCAGTGTGGAGCCCGATGCGGGTCTCACTCCCACGAACCGTGATCATGACCTGAGCCAAAATCAACAGTCAGATGCTTAACCAACTGAGCTACCCAGGCATCCCCAACACACAATTTTTCATCCAGCAGAAATACTTTCAAAAACAAAAGCATCAAACTTTGCAGTCTTGAGCTGCAAAGACTCTGTTAAGAGGATGAAAGCAAGTTACACACGGAGAAAATATCTGGAAACCGAACGTGCCACAAAAGCCTCCTATCTAGAATATATAAAGAATCACAAAACTCAACAGTTAAAAGAAAAAGCACACAAGTATAAAATGAGCAACAGACAGAAGGAAACATTTCATCAAAGAGGAGAGACAGATGGCAATCAATCATTAACATTAATGGCCAACATCACTGGTCAACATCATTAGCCGTTTGGGAAATGCCACCTAAAACCACAGTGAGATATCACTACACACCTGCAGGAGCAGTTAAAATAAAAAACAGTAATAATACCAAATTCTGATGAGGAGCCAGAGAAATTAGATCACCCATACACCGCTGGTGGGATGTAAAATAAAAATAGTACAGCTACTCTGGAAAACAGTTTGGCAAGTTCTTACCAAACTAAATACGCACTTGCCATTGGACCCTGGGCCAACAAACACTCCTGGGTATTTATTCCACAGAAGTTTAAACCTATTTCCATACAGAAACCTGTATGTGAACACAGCAGCTTTATTCATAATACTAGAAACCAGTCAAATGTTATTCGGGTGGATGGTTGAACAAACTCTGGTGAATCCATACAATGCTTTACTACTCAGCAATAAAAAGGAAGAAATATTGATACAGACAACGATCTGAATGATTTGTAAGGGCATTCTGGATTGTTTTCATTATAATATTTTATTAGGATGTAAGACACGAGATACACTGTATAATGAATGCCTTAAAAACACGCTCGCAGTAGCACATTCTATATATCTGACTCATCTTTTTATTAGGTGGACCTAAGTACTGTTACAGATATTTAGCAATAAAACAAAAAATATTAACACTATTTTAACTTCCCCAAATACTTACAGATTATATAGTCAATGAAAAAAATGAGTTCGCTTTCAGTTGTGAGGACTTCTTGAACTGGGAATCTGTTCACTCATGCGGTTTATTTTTAATTCGCTTTTAAAAATTTTTAATTCACTTGACTTTACCTAAGAGTGTTTCTGTAAATTAAAATGGAGCTCATCTTGCAAAACGATATTACTCAGACACCCTGAACATGATGATTTGCTTCACCTTATTCCCACTCTTTGATCACAGCTGCGGAACATGATTTCCGGTGAAGACAGATTTATCAGCTCTTCTAAAGAAACAGTGCCATACCCACATAGTTTTAATTAGTTTATTATCTTGGGTTTGGTGAAACTTTCTTATTATCGAGGTATAGCTGACATACAGCGTTATATTAGTTTTAGGTGTTCACCAGAGTGATCCGATATTTATATACATTATGAAATTATCACCAGGGTAAGTCTAGCTACCCCTGTCGCATACAGAGTTATTACAGTATCATTGGCTATATTCTTTTCGCTGTACTTTTCATCTCTGTGCCTTACTTATTTTATAACTGGAAGTCTGTATCTCTTAATTCCCCCCACCCTTCCCTTCTGGCAACCACCAGTTTGTTCTTTATATTTATGAGTCTATTTGTTTTCTTTTGTCTGTTTTGTTTTTTAGATTTAATATTCAAGTGAAATCACAAGGTCCTGGGTCTTTCTCTGTCTTATTTCACTTAGCATAATACCTTGTAGGTCCATCCATGTTGTTGCAAACAGCAAGATCACATTCTTTGTAGGGCTGAGTGATAATCCCTACACACACACACACACACACACACACACACACACACACACACACAGGCTGTTCCCATCGTGCATGATGCTGCAGTGAACCCAGGGGTGTATATACCTTTTTGAATTAGTGTTTTCTTTTTCTTTGGATAAATACCCAGAACCGAAATTGCTGCATCATATGGTAGTTCCATTTTTAAATTCTTTGAGGAGCTTCCATACGGTTTGCCACAGTGGCTGCACCAGTTTGCACTCCCAACAACAATGCATGAGGGTTCCCTTTTCCCCACATCCCCACTAACACTAGTTATGTCTTGTCTTTCTGAAAGCAGCATTCTGACAGGTATGAGGTGATATCTCACTGTGGTTCTGATTTGCAGTTCCCTAATGATTACTGATGTTGAGCATTTTTTCATGTGTCTGCTGACCATCTGCCTATCTTCTTTGGAAAAGTGTCTATTCAGGTCCTCTGCCCATTTTTTACTAAGTACAGTACAATTCAATGTAGGTAACATTCTCAAAATAACACAACTACAGACATGGAGAACAGGGTGTAGGGGGTAGAGTGGATGAGATTATTTTTAAAAAGCACAAGGGAGACCTTATACGGTGATGAAAACAGTACCGTATCTTGACTGTGGCAGTGCTTACACAAATCTACACGTAATACAATTGTACAGAACTACACACACACGCACACAGTGTAACTGAAAATACACTGAACAGTGACTAAGATCTTAATCTTAATCTTAATCGATCTTAATCTTAATAGTTAATAGAAAGATACTAAGATCAATTTTTTGGTTTTGCTAAAACAGTAACAGGTATACCAGATGTCCCCATTTGGGAAAACTGGGCAAAGGGCACATGGGACTGTGATTTTTTGAAATCTCCTGTGAGACTATAATTATTTAAAAATAAAAAGAAAGCAAAACAAAGACATTTTCCAATAAACCAAAGCTGAACAGATCCATACTACAAAAGATGCTAAAGTTCTTCAGACTAAATGGAAATACTTCCCAGACAGAAGCAGAAAGGAAGAACACTAAAAAGGTATCAATTTCAAGGATGTTTCCATTGACATATTCATTAATTCAACTAATACTTGTTAAATATTTTTTCTACAATAGTCTCTTACGGTAAGTGCCATGGAATCAAGGACAAATAAGACTCAATCACACAGCCTAGCATACAAACCTATAAATGACATTGAATATTCAGTCACAGAAGTGCTGAAACACCACCCGCAGCTGTACAGAAAAGGAAGCTATCACTAGAAAAGAGTCAGTAAGAAAGTCTTCTTGGAGCTGAATTTACAAATGAATGTTAAGTGAATAAGTGAGGGACAGTATTCTAGACAGAGTCCAGCCACTGAGGGACAAAAGAGTTAAGACACATACGTGGAACGCCAAGGGTGCAACGCACCTGGAGAATAAGGGGGAGGAAAATCCCTCATTACAAGAAATGATGAAGGGCGGATTGTGCGGAGGGCAAGCGGAGCACAGTCTCTGCTGAAGTCTCTGCTCAAACTTCACTCTGTAAGGAACTAGGAGAGTTTGAAGGAATTTAATTAGGACAGCAATAGAAGATGGGCCTTTTAGGAAGACAGCTTTGGCAGTAAGGATGATCCATTAGAGCAAAGTGATAGAGGAAGTCAGAGCAATAATCTAATAGTCCAAGGAAGAGGTGGTAATAAGTTTAAACCAGAGGAGGAGGAAAAAGCATGGAAATAAAGGGGCTTGTACCAACTAGTTAAGGATAAAGAGGAAAGAGAAGAATTGAGAATCATGCCCACATTTCTATCTTGGGCGCCTGAAAAGATGTTACTTTCATTTACCTCAAAAGGGAACAGAGCAGCAGGGAGCAGATTCTGATGGAAAGATAATCATTATGCCGTTGGGGAATGTGAACTTGAGGTACAGAGGGATCTCCAGGATCTAGCACATACAGAGTAACAGCCTGAGGTTAAGAGGCCACAAATCACCAGCACTGGCTGTCAAAGCAGCAAGAGATGAGCTTGCCAAAGGGAAGGAGTATAAAACGAGAAGAAAACAGTATTGGAGACCAAATTCTAGAAGAAAGGGGCCCTTGTAAAATGTCAATGGAGGTGTAAACTATTATACTTCTGTTGTCAGTACATGTTCAGACCTAAATGATCTCAACTAATAATTCTTTACGATACGTGAAAGGAATAAATACAAATGTGGTCAAGGATCTATATATAAAGATGTCCTCCTTTCAATGTTATTTCCAATAATAAAACAGAAGAAACTAAATAACCAAACAAAATAATTAACTCAAAGCAAATTAAATTAGATCTATAAAATAAGTAATTATGCAACTGCCTAGGTAGTATTTCAGAAGACTTTTTAATTATGGGATAAACTTCTTATGACACTGAATATTTTACAGCATACAAAATAGGGTCTGCAGTATTTATTTACGCAAGACTATTTACTGAATACCTATTATCTACTATCACTTAGGTACTGGGGATAAAATGCAGTGAAAGACAATTTCTTGTTTTTGTGAAGCTCGGCTTCTACTGGAAAGTGAGCCAGGAAGGGTAGATAAATCAACGTGCAAGACAATCAGGAATGAAATAAATGCTAGTAAGACAAACATTAACAGGTGACATAATAAGACAATGTGTGTGTGTGTGTGTGTGTGTGTGTGTGTGTGTGTGTGTGTGTATAAAAAACTATGTAAAAAAAAAACCTGGAATCGTTTTAAAAGAAGCCTCAAGATTAATAGTAAAAATAATGTAAAATAAAAGTTTAAAACAAAGCAAACTTCAGGCGGCTTAGTAAATGGTCTAGGAAAATCAAAGTGTAATTATAAACAGGAAGTGCGTGGGCCCTCCATGGTTTCTCCTTTAGCATCACCAGGAGGCAGAACTTTTACAAAACCTGGTACCTTCCCCCTCCCGAACCAGGAAACTCAGGAAGGACAGGAAAGCAACATACTTATGGAAGCCTGTGCTTCTACCAAGCTGCTTTGAGCCAAGATGAAGTCTGCAACGCTGAAGGCAGAAAATCTCACAAGACAAGTGATCCTTCCCGTCTACCAGCTAAGATGGTATTTTTCACATTTCCTGTCTTCATTATAGTACAACCCTCCGCCCCCACAGACACACACACACATTCACCTAAGTTCATTCACTCACTGAATCAACACCGCATAGCAGCATGGCAGGGACTCCAGCAAAATCACACAGGCCCTAGAAACAGGACCCGAAATGCCATCGAAATTTACAAACCACTCCCCATTATGCAAGTATCAGACTGTTCAATTTGTGAAAAGACTAAACTGAAGGGAAGCACTGAAAATACGGACACAAGTTGTGCAACCTATTAAGAAACACCTTGGGAAAATAATTTCTCTGTATCTAAAATAAGAAGGCTCTGAGCTGACAATGCGGAGCCTGCTTGGGACTCTTTCTCTCCCTCTGCCCTTCCCCTACGCGCATACTCTCTCTCTCTCTCTCTCTCTCTCTCTCTCAAAATAAATATTAAAAAACAAAACAAAAAAACACTAGGCATCCTTAACTTCTCTCCCCCCTCTCCCTCACATAGCTCACATCGGACCCATCAGCAAATACCACGGGTGATTCTGCCTTTTAAATATATCAAAATCAGGGGTGCCTGGGTGGCTCAGTCAGTTAAGCGTCCGACTTTGGCTCAGGTCTTGATCTCGTGGTTTGTGAGTTCGAGCCCCGCATCAGGCTCTGTGCTGACAGCTCAGAGCCTGGAGCCTGCTTTGGATTCTGTGTCTCCCCTTCCCTCTGCCCCTCCCATGCTCATGCTCTGTCTCTCTCTGTCTCTCAATAATAAACATTTAAAAAAAATTAAACATATCAAAATCAGAACACTCCTCCCACCTCGACTGCTTCCATCCCAACCTAGGGCCACCATCAGGCAGCTCCCACCTGAGGACTCCCCCTGGTCTCCTGCCTCTACCCTTTGCTCCTGTTCTCTTCTGAATGGAAACCAGAGCAATTCTATCAAAGGGGAAGTTGGATCATGTCTCTCCTCTATTCAAAACCCTCTAATCGTTGTTCACCTCATTCAGGTCAAAGCCAAAACCTTTACAATGACCTAGAAGATAGCTACCTGACCTGCCTCCTTCCCTCCCTTTACCACTCTGTCCTCATCTCTCTCTCTCTCTCTCTCTATCTCTCTCATCCCCTCTCTCTCACACCCCCACCCCCTTCTCTCAGTCTACTTCAGGCCTGGCTGCCTTCCTAGGCCAATTCCCTCTACACACCAGGGAGCAGCCATTCCAAAGAGGAAGACCTTTGCATTTGCTATGACCTCTCCTGGAATGTCCCTCCCCACCCACCCCACACCCCTCGAGCCTCCTTCAAATCTCTATTCAAATACTATCTTCTCTGACCCCACCCCACACAAAATTGCAACATCTTTAATGGTTTCTTTTTCTCTATAGTACCTATCATCTTCCAAAATGCCAGAGAATTACGAGATTACCAGATTTTAGATGTGTTTATTTGGACCTTTCCCTTGGTGACCTCATCCAGTGATCTCATGTAGATCTGATGTGCACTTAAATCTCTTCCAAATTACTTTCTGTGAGTCAAGTTGTAGGGGATATTTCTGGTTTAAAACCTACACTTAAAGATGACATCTGTAAGAGGAAAGACATTTAAAGAGAATAATCAACAACTTTCCACCTTATGCCTTCCTTTAGGTTTTTTTCTCAAATAAAAAAGGTCAAAATTCGGAAAAACTACTGAAGCAAAAGTATATACTATATTACATCTTCACACAGAGAGGAAGAGGTGGCGATCTTATTAATACGTGAACAATTTTAAAAAGATATCAGAAGTTTTACTTTTTCTCCTGAATGTGATCAAACGGGAAGGGGGGGGGGGAGGGCATTTCCCAGCAGAGGGTCACGGATAAGAAATTAACAGGACGGAAATCAAAGCATCCAGGCTTCAAACCAAGAACATCCTGACAGCGCCTTTCTTGCAAATTGAGGACTGACAAAGCATATTAATGAGAAATACTGTTAAAATGCTATTCAGCCACGGGTCTTCAGTTTCAGCTTCCCCAAAGGAGTTGGTTGCAAAGGGGACGGGGAAAGTTCGACATGCGAGAACAGACGCATGTTTATGTTTTCCATTCACTGTTGTACACTGAGAGCTAATGAAGTCAACCTTCATCTGCACTGGCAGAAACCCAGAAACGGAGAGAGCCCAGTCAAGGAAGTAACGCAAAAGAAAGGCGAAAATGCCTTCGACAGCCCTACCTTGGCTTTAATTCAATGTTAAGAAGCATGATGACAGTGCTCATGAATATTAAAATCTAAAGAAACATCCAGCCAAATGGAGTATATGTTCAAGACAATCCAAAGCACGAGCTCTAACATTCTCAGAGGTGGAAAACGCCCTACACCCCAACCAACCTACCGTAACGTGATTGTTTTTAAATTTCAAGAGAATTACACGTTATCGGCCCGCCCAGCTCTGTTGAGCTTTGAAGAAATAACAAAAGGAAAGGTTTAAACGCGAGATACGTGCAAAAATCTTTCCAAAGGCTGCGTCGTGGTACGATTTCATTCGGAACATTCACCTAATGTTAAACAGCAAGACGCCTCATACAAACGCACCTACTGACAACGCCACGCCAGACCCAGATCTCTAAGCCTTCAGAGGACTTTGTCGCTTGCCTACATAAAGTAACTTTCTAAACCATACAGTCCTCCGTCCACGCTGAGCTCGATTTGCAGTGACAGTTTGCTGTCTACCAATCACGACGGTTCCCACCATGACACCTGCCCTGTGACCACTTCCCTTTAATGCTCTGCCGGCACTTCACTCCACCTGAGCCAGTCCTGAGATGAGCCATTTTTAGTGCTAATTTGATGGCTGATAGAACAAGCTGAAACTTCCTCCCAAGTAGCACGCTACAAAAGACGCCCTATAGCCCACCAATCTGGTTGAACAAGAACAGAAAGGAACTAAGTTACCATCCACCTGATGGCTAGTGGAAAAAGCAGATCCGCAAAAATGCCCAACCTTCCATAATACTGAAGAAATGCAAACTGAAGCCACGATGTGTTACACCATTTTCACTTACTAGATTAGTGGAGATTAAAACATATGAAAAACCCCAGTGTTCGCCAGGACGGGGCTACACGGGCACTCTAACAGACTGTAAATTAAAGCTTTTTAAGACTGCAAAGAGTCCGCAAGATCGAACTGAACTCCAAGGAAAAAAATACCTATTTCCCAAAACATAATCTGTGATGACAACTGAAACACAAATCCATTTTAAGGTGCCGTTTGACTTTAGTAGGAACGTGAGGGGTTAATGACCCTTTGAAACTCTGGGCTTTGTGACCCCCACCCCCACCTTGTGGCCACGGCTGACTGGACGGACGGAGACAGGCGCTACCCAAAAGGGGCCAGTTTCCCTCCCAGGAATGTGGAATTGGGGCTCGGATTCTGATTTATTCTAGTCACATGTACTCTTGAAAAAAGGAAATGTAAACTCAAGAGCTTTATCTGAAGAAGTCTCACATTCCTGGGACATTCTATTCCTTTTCAGCACACAAACAACATCTGAAGATTCAATAAACTGACTTTCATTCTCAGGATTATTTTCTGCTTATATTTTTGTTTTCTTAAACTCCCCTCTTCAACCTTTCTAATTTTAATAATGGTAATTTAGATCAGCTTATCTAATTATGTTTATTCCTCCTTAAGAACATTATTTACCTATCTTAAATAGACTGAGTCTGGTTTAATTAGACTCAACATATCCCGAACCTCAACCTTAACTTCAGAATATTATTCAGTATAAAATTCTAGACTTTCTGGTAAATGTTTTTAGAGTTTTAAGTCCTGTAGCAATTTTATTATTATTTTTAAATGTTTACTTATTTGAGAGAGAGAGACAGAGACAGAGAGAGGGAGCAAGTGGGGGAGGGGCAAACAGAGAGGGAGAGACTCCTAAGCAGGCTCCAAACTGTCAGTGCAGAACCCGACTCAGGGCTTGATCTCATGAACCAGCAAGATCATGACCTGAGCTGAAATCAAGAGTCAGACACTGAACCGACTCAGCCACACAGGCGCCCCAAGTCCTGTAGCAATTTTAAATCAATGAATCCTGAAAGTAATTTTCCAAAAGGAGCCAAAAAAATTGTCATCTCTTCATTGACTGCCATTTGCCAACAGATAAAGGCCAATTTTCTCTCATCATTTGTTCCATGATTTCCCCATCTGTTACAGAATCATACAAACTATAGATGTGACTTGCCCTTCAAAATGTAAAGCTTTACTTTTGAGAATTACCACAGCCTTGATTGTCTTCTCCTATAAACCAACCATTCTGTCCAGAGGCTCTCGCTAGACCTAACAATGATCACACAGAAAGGGAAGAAGACATATGCGTAGTTATTTCAATCATAAATACTCAACTATGACAACACAAATTCAAGCTTTCAAAGCACTTAATTCCGCTTAAAATGCAATCGTGTTACAAGCTTCGAAAATAACGCACTCCCCCATCCTGTTTTTAGAGAACTTTGAAAATCTAGACAATATGCTTCCTTTCAAAACACCAACTGCTTACAGAGGAAAAGAAAGACACAGACAAATGATCTTGCCAAGAAACGTTTCTGCAGCTTCTCTTGGTAGAGTAGCCCTTTCAGTGGCTACAAAGATTTAAATTCAATCCTTGATTGGATTGATGATATACCACCTTTTATTATTTAGAACTGAATTTTAGAACAGAGAAGAGCTTAGAGAACTCTCAACCAGTTGTCTCCAACGTTTGCAAGTATGAGGGCCCTTCTGCAATGCTAAAAAATTGAGGAGTGTTCTAATGGTTATATCTACTGATTGAAAAAGTAAAGGGACAAAAACAGCAAGTACACAGTCATTCTTTAAAAGCACCTGTACACATCTGCAAAGCTGTAAAACACAAATCTAATTTTTCACTGCAGCACCAGTGAACGTCAGAACGAAGTCTGAAACCAAGTCTCCAGATTTACAATGCAGATGGGGCTCTAAGAATCCAGGATCATTCATCACAGAGGAAGGTTTTCTTTCCAGCACCCCCAACGATTCCCTTAGGGGCTAGACAAGGCGATTTTAAAGTTCTTGTAGAAAATCAAGCGAAGATAGACAAGGCACTTCTGAAAAAGAAGACTAAAGAGTAGGGGCCATCCCTATAGAATACTGAAACATTATAAAGCTACAATAGTTAAAACAGTGTGGTGCTGACATCTGAGGAAATAAACCTAATAACTGAACAGATTAGAAAGTGCAGGAACTAATGAATATACCAAGGAACTCAGTATAAAATGGAGGTGGCGTTTCAAATCACTGGGGTAAAGACTATTAATTAAATGAGTACACAGTAAGGGGGGGGTGGAGATCCCAAACTGAGTCCTTACCTTGCCCATATACTACGCAAAGCTCTAAATGCAGCAAAAATATACAGCATGAAGCCACTAAAGGACTAGAAGAAACACGAAAGGATCTTTTTCTAACAATCTGGTAGTGGAGAAGGTCTTTCAAAGAATGGTTGAAAAACAACAGAAGCCAAACCATGAAACTACTTGAAACAGAAAACATGGTGCTCACTTCGGCAGCACATATACTAAAATTGGAACGATACAGAGATTAGCATGGCCCCTGTGCAAGGATGACACACAAATTCGTGAAGCGTTCCATATTTTTTAAAAACTGAGAACAAACTGAGGGTTGATGGGGGGTGGGAGGCAGGGGAGGGTGGGTGATGGGTATTGAAGAGGGCATCTTTTGGGATGAGCACTGGGTGTTGTATGGAAACCAATCTGACAATGAATTTCATATATTAAAAAAAAAAAAGAAAGAAAGAAAAAAACATAAAACATGGCTTCCTTACAGAAAACTTCATCGACAAGGTCAAGATTAGGCATGAAGTCCAAGCACAAGTCCAACCAGCACAAAACCCAGGTTCTATGCCATGCCAAGTACAGCACTCTTTCTGTCTTTCCTACGATCCCAAGTTGCTAGGGGTTTTAAAACAATACAAAAAAGAAAAAAAAATCAAATCCAACAGAATGCACGGTGAGAATCTCAAACTTGCCTAGGCCCCTGACCTGAGATTTCTACAGCACCACCCACAGCTACTATCCTCCACTCGTGTTAGAAACCATCCAACCTACAATAAGGCAATGTCTTTCGTAAGGCATCTTCGGGTCACAGCTTAATTTCAACAAAACGCACACACAGTAAAGCAATACGAGGTTAACAGTTTTCCCAGAATAAGCTTGCTCTGGGGTATGTGGCCAGATGGGTAACATGCAGGTTCAACACTGAATGCTTACCAAATGTATAGCATCAACAGAGACTAACTGAGCTCCTACTGTATGTAAGGTGGTATGTCAAACTCTGAGATGAAAAAGAACCAGTCTCCTGCCTTCCAGGAACCAGCTTACTAGTCAGACCATGAAGAAAGGGTATCTGCTCACCAAGGGCAGTAACATACATTGTTTCCATCTCAAATCTCCCTGGGTGGCTGCCCGAAGAAGCAAAAGTACCCCTCTCTAACTTATTACTAGAAGCAAATCGTAATCAACCATGTTGTTTTTTTTAAACTAGTTTATGGGTATACCCAAGTGACTCGGCTCAAAACCCGAAGGCACTACAGTCAGAGCCTGTCAGCTGGGTGAGGTATCTTCCTGCAGGGTAGCAGAACAGCTGCTATGCAAATTCAGATCATTAGTCCGGTATCACCTTGATCCCAAAACCATGTTGTGTTTATTTCCATGCACTTTCTCCCCTTTATCCATTTCTGGTATCCGGATCTCCCAGTTTCTTACCCATTCATTCAGTCTGCCTTGCTGACCTAGAGATACTACTTACTACAAATCATGTGCTAACTCACTTCAGTCCTTTTTTTTTTTTAAGTCCCTCTTCCCTTTTTTGCTTCCCGCACTATTGCCTGGGAGAATTATATTATGTACTTTAACAAGGAAGCTCCAATTGGGAGGAAGGGCTTTGTCACCAACACTCCTCTCTTCTCCCGGAGTAGGGGATAGTGGCATCCCTCCACTCCTTCGGCCAGCTAGCATGAGCCACCCTACCAGAACTATCGAAGGAGTACTAACTTTCCGTTTCTTCGCTTGAAAGGCTCAGAAACAGTTAGGAATTTCTGTAAGGTCCTTTACAAGGCAATTCTGACTTGGCAAAGACATTGTAAAACCTCTCATTCCCCTCTGTACCTTCAACACACAAATACTAGCAAATCAAATTCCTGAATAATTACCCCATGTCCTGGCTGCCTGTGAACTTCTCTACATAACAGAACATAAAACCGAAAAATCGTTTGTAAGTTCCTTATTTTAATTAAAAAGAAAATGACTGACTTGTCATCCTTTTATCTGGTTAATTATGAAAAACAATGAATGAAACTGTAAGTCAACTCCGATAAGCTGTCTGTAATCAACTTCTGTAGGGGCGCCTGGGTGGCTCAGTCGGTTAAGCGGCCGACTTCGGCTCAGGTCATGATCTTGCGGTACGTGAGCTCGAGCCCCGCGTCGGGCTCTGTGCTGACAGCTCAGAGCCTGGAGCCTGTTTCAGATTCTGTGTCTCCCTCTCTCTGACCCTCCCCCATTCATGCTCTGTCTCTCTCTGTCTCAAAAATAAATAAACGTTAAAAAAAAAAATTAAAAAAAAAAAATCAACTTCTGTAATGAATAATTCCGCTGGTTAAACAGCCAGAACTCGCAATACTGCACTGAATGTATCAAATACAGATTTGGTGAACACGAGCCATATAGTGTTAATTCTAGATCCTTACAGCCACTATTTCACAAAAATTATGTTCACCGCATGGTAACGGAAATTGAAGTCACAATTTTTACTCTACAAATAAGCACTCTAGAGAAGTATTCTTAGCAAGTATTTCCAGGAATTAATAAAATACTCTCATTTGCCACAGTCTGGGATTTTTCATAGTAAAGATGTGGAAAATTTGAGATGCTTCATTTGCATTCCAGCAGAAATCATTAGCCCTCAAGAGAAAGCAACAGAAAAAAAACACCAGCATTCTAACTTAGGGGTCCCGTGCAAATAAGTAACTAAGCTATGAGGCCAGAGAAAAAAAGGCACCTAAAAAAGAAAGTGCCTTTGTTACGTTTGCTGGATCTCCATAATCCTGCAAAACCAAGTGAGTATCTTCTGGGGAGAGCTTGAGCCTGGTAGGAGAGCGGGAGGGGTACCTCTTAAAAGTTAGAGGCTTAAGTAAACATTAGGCAAAAATGCAGGATCTTACAGGAGGTCACAGATTCAATGCACTGAGCCCAAAATGTACTTTACTGAAATTGAGTTTTCAGGACACCAAATTTCCGGTGAGCCTTTTCCCTCCTGCACTCCCAACCTTTCCAGGGTACGAAAGTGTCGACCTACACCCCTGACTCCTATTACTATCTGGCTCTTTGGAGAGACAGACCTGGTTTTTACGCACCCTCCTAATGACAAGAACAAACTACAACAAAGCTACAGTAGCTTCAAAAGGCTGTCAAGGCTGTAAAGAGCAAAGGGGATACTGTATAAACGTAATACAAAAGGGGAATGCAAAGTTAGTCCAAACCATTGGAACAAATGCTGTTAAAATGTCTATACCACCCAAGGCAATCTACACGTTTAATGGGATCCCTATCAAAATACCAACAGTACTTTTCACAGAACAAGAACACACAATCCTAAAACTCGTACGGAATCACAAAAGACCTTAAATAGCCAAAGAAATCTTGAAAAACATACGGCGCTATCACAATTCCAGATTTCAAGTTATATTACAAAGTGGTAATAATTAAAACAGTATGGTGCAGGCATAAAAACAGACACCCAGATCAATGGAATAAAACAGAAAATCCAGAAATAAAACCACAATTATATGCTCAATTAATCTTCTACAAAAGAGGAATGAATATCAAATGGGAAAAGTCTCCTCAACAAATGGTGCTGGGAAAACCGGACAGCCAAATGAAACAGAATGAAACTGGACCACTTTCTTTCACCATATACAAAAATAAACTCAAAATGGACTAAAGACCTAAATGTGAGACATGAAACCATCAAAATCCTTGAAGAGAGCACAGGCAATAATTTCTCTGACATCAGCCATGGCAACATTTTTCTAGATATGTAACCTGAGGCAAGGAAAATAAAAGCAAAAATAAACTATTGGGAGTACATCAAAAAAATAAAAAGATTCTGCACAGCAATCAACCAACAAAACTAAAAGGCAACCTACAGAATGGGAAAGATATTTGCAATGACATATCCAACAAAGGGTTAACATACAAAATACATAAAGAACTGATACAACTCAACACCCAAAAATCCCCAAATAATGCAATTAAAAAGTGGGCAGAAGAGGGGGCGCCTGGGTGGCTCAGTCGGTTAAGCGGCCGACTTGGGCTCAGGTCATGATCTCGCGGTCTGTGAGTTCGAGCCCCGTGTCGGGCTCTGTGCTGACAGCTCAGAGCCTGGAGCCTGTTTCAGATTCTGTGTCTCCCTCTCTCTGCCCCTCCCCCGTTCATGCTCTGTCTCTCTCTGTCTCAAAAATAAATAAACGTTAAAAAAAAATTTTTTTTTTTAAAAATGGGCAGAAGGTACGGACACTTCCGCAAAGAAGACATCCAGATGGCCAACAGACACACGAAAAGATGCTCAACATCACTCATCTTCAAGGAAATGCAAATCAAAACTACAAAGAGGTATCACCTCACACCTGCCAGACTGCCTAAAATCCAACAACACAAGAAACAAAAGGTGTTGGTGAGGATGTAGAAAAAAAGGAAACCTAGGGCCCTGTTGGTAGGAATACAAACAGCCATTGTGGAAAACACTATGGAGGTTCCTCAAAAAAATAAAAATAGAACTACCCTAGGACCCAGCAATTGCACTACTGGGTATTTACCAAAAAAATACAAAAACACTAATTCAAAGAGATACATGCACCCCTATGTTTATTGCAGCATTATTTGTAGTAGCCAAATTATGGAAGCATCCCAAGTGTCCATCGATAGCTGAATGGATAAAGACGAAGTGGGTGTGTGTGTGTGTGTGTGTGTGTGCGCGCGCGCGCGCAATGGAATATTACTCAACCGCGAAAAGAAGGAAATTTTGCCATGGGCAACAACATGGATGGAGCTAGAGAGCAGAAGCAAAATAAGTCAGAGAAAGACAAATACGGTATGTTCTCATTCATATGTGGAATTAAAAAACCTGAAGTAAAGCAAGCAAAATAAAGAAAAATAAAAACATCGGGCTCATTCAAAAATTATTAAGAAATTTTTTTTTTTAAATGAATTAATTAGGGGCGCCCGGGTGGCTCAGTCGGTTGAGCGTCCGACTTCGGCTCAGGTCATGATCTCACGGTCCATGAGTTCGAGCCCCGCGTGGGGCTCTGTGCTCACAGCTCGGAGCCTGGAGCTTCGGATTCTGTGTCTCCCTCTCTCTCTGCCCCTCCCGCACTCATGCTCTGTCGCTCTCTCTGTCAGAAATAAACAAACATTTAAAAAAAAAATTTTTTTTTAATGAATTAACAAATGAAAAAAACATAGTCCCAACCCCAGGGTACCATGTGTTCAGGGGAACACTCTTCTGAGAAACTGTCTAAAAAAACAACAAAAACAAAGACTATAATCAAATTAGTAATTTAAAAAGTAAACATTTTTTTTTAATAGGGTAAGGAATTTTCTACGAAGATACCATCCAGCAGAAAACAGTTCCCGCTCGGGTTGAAGGACCCCTGGGGTCCAGCTTCCACCTCACCTCCCCTGTGAACTATTCTGTATCTTTCAGCGCTCCCATTTTGGGCACAGACAGCCACCACCCCGACCTCTAGGAGAAAGAGCCCCACGCTCATATCAGGAATTCTCTACAGGCCTGGTGCATTCACTCACTGACCGCGTGAACCTTTCTCACCCATCGAAGGAAAATCGCTGGACTTTTTCTCATCCTTGCTTGCTCCCCAGTGCCTCTGGAACTTGCCCCCATGCAAACGAGAATCATCTGAACAATAAGCTACCTTCTGAGCGTACTCATCAAATTCCACCGGATCGTAAAGACCCTTAACACCATAAATCACTAGACAAGCATGCAGTCTTTCGAGAACTGGTGACAAGTTATCCACACTAACTCCGCCCAAACCACAACACCGCAGTTGTCACTCTCTTCGCACCAAGACCCCAAATCACTAACTCGGCGTTAATTTCCTCCTGCCCTGTTCTAAACATCCACAAAGAGGCCTGTCATCACCTTTCTGGTTGACAAATTATCCCCTCATAATTCTCCCCTATTACTTCTAACAGCTAAAAAGGACACCTAGGTGGTTGTGTCCCTCTCTTCAAAAGTGTGGTCAATGCTGCACACACAGGTCTGAAACTTTCTCAAGAATGTTCTTACTCTTTCTGTCGTCCTCTATTCTGCCGGCTGCCGGGCAGGTTTCTATTCTTGGTACATCACTCTCAACCCTTTATTTATTATTTACATGCTCTCCTTTACTCCTTACAACTCTATGGGGTAGTTACTGTTTTATAGATGAGAAGAGCAAGGCTCCCCGAAGTTGGCAAGTGCCCCAGAAACCACGCTGCTAGGAAATGGCAAAGCCAAGATTTGAACCCAATGAGTCTGCCCCCAGAGCCCCTGCTCCACTGGCTTGCAATTCTGTCTCAGCCGGTCTCAGAGGCCATCAGTCATCAGTCCCGAGCCTGAAACCTACAAAGGGGTAGGTCTAGCCAGGAACCATCTCTACATGATTGCGTTTATGTACATCCCCCTGTTCAAAAAGACAACAGATGATGGAAGTCAGTTAAAAAAAAAAAAAAAAAAAAAAAAAAGACTAGAAGCATCATGTGAGCTAGAAATGAAACAAGTGCGGAAGGCAGCCCCTAAACCCTGTACATCCGCTACAGGTGAAACAAGTTTGGTAGAAGGACTTGCAAAGGGAAATCTGAGATACTAAAGAACTCAGTGTCTACAGCCACAAACCTGCCAAACGCTCACGGAAACTGCCTTTACTCCCGATTCGAAGTCCCGAAAGCAAACATATTTCAATCCACACCTGCTAACATCCTATCCCAAAGTACCAGTACATATCCCTTCCTCCTCAATATCCCAAACAGCCCCCCTGTGTTCTTCCGAAACCAAAGCCCAGTTTGTAGCAAACGATTGTCAAAGAATCTCTAGTACAAGATAATTAAAAACAAAAAGCCAAGGAATTCTGATTATCTTCACTGAAAACATGACAACTTGGGACCCCTTACCCACAAAAGCAGTGGTTCTGTAATGTGAAAATGAGCGAAGGAAAACCTCACTAAAAAGGACCAGGGAGGCCAGAAAGGGGAGCCTGGCCCACTCAACATCAATTACAGGAAGCAGTGTCAATTACAGGTCCCAACGGGAAAAGATGGGACACCGCATCTCCTACAAGGAATGTGCTACCCCTTCAAGTCAGCCAAAGAGAAACCGTTGTCACCCTGAACTCTTGCTTCTCTCCGAGGGGCTTTCTGTTCCCAACAACCCCTCCCAACTTCCTCCTCCTTCTCAATAAATTAACATTCCTCTCCTTCGTCTGGGGGACTGGCCTTCCACAGATTTCATGTCTCAGACTGCAGTTCTCCACTATCCCCGGATAAACCCATTTTGCTGGTAAAATAATTGGCTGTTTTAATTCTTTTAGGTTAACAGTAACTTCTCATTAGAACACCAAGCAGCTGCAAAGGGAATGAGTCTGTTTGGAACGAGAGCGGAAGGGTGCCGACTGATTTCTCCACGCTAACTTGTCACTCGTGACTACTCCCCGTCCTTCTCTGACATTTACAGCTAACTCGTGTCCTACTGCTTCCTTCTATCACAATATGAATTTATGAAGTTTCCCCCTTACTTTCCTTCCCAAAGGAACAATTACCAGCCAAAGTGAAACTCTGGGTGATAAAGCTATTAAATATATACATACGTGTAGGAAACCTCACTGGGAAGGAAAAACAGCAAATTAAGAAAACTGAAGCTAACCGAAGAAACTTACATACAGCAGCAAGAAAATAACAGTGCCTAAAAAAAGTTACAAAACTATGCTAGATTAACTTCGGTACTCTAGAACCAGAAAGAAAGCAGTAAAATATAACCTTAAGATGTAGCATTTATCATTTCTGCATCTGGGGGAAAGGGAAGGGAAACCGATCAAAATGCTCTGGTCAACTCAAAGCACTCTGGGCTTCTATTCATTCAACTTTCCAAAAATTTGCTTTTTCTAGTTAATCATTCGTATGCCTACCACTTCAAAAATTCAGGGAGCTTCAAATTAAATTTGCTGAATCTTCTGATTTATTTTAGCACTTCAATCAGAAGACTAGGATAAATCAAATTCTACTCAATTTAGGAAATCATATTCCATTCCTCCAGAGAAGGAAGGGTTTCATTAACCATCACTGCCTGTAAAAACAAATGCCATCTTCAAGAAAAGAAATTCTAAAATTACTAGAAATAATTTGAGGCTGTAATTAGAAAATTGGGGGGGGGAGGGAGAAAGTTGGGGGGCGAGGGTCAAGAAGCTCTAAAATATATTAAATCCAACACTTCAGAAATAATATTTGAATGCTAATTGGACCTATGAAAGAATATGAATCTAATGCTTGGCCAGTTTTATACAAAGCCCATTGAGAGAGTAACTCCATTCACGGAGATTCTTTCCAATGTTCCTGACAGAAATGGAAAGTGCACATACTTTTAACCCATGTCATGCTACAGAACCTCTGAAAAAGCCCACTTCTAGACACATTCATATTAATGGATCTGCCCCAATACTCTTCTAAAAGGAAAAGTTTAAGAGGCTATTTTTTAATGAAATCTTATATACTAGAAAGCCAAAAATACACAGTAAGAAATTCCTGGAAATGCAGGCATCTCCAATGTTCGACATCTGAGGTTTCAGAAACACAGTCAGTCTGGAAATCGTCTGTTTTTCAGCATGATGTGGTTCATTTTTTCTGGATTCATCCATTCCTTTGCATTACCAGTTCATTCATTTCTGATGACCATGCATAATCAGGGTTCACACTAACCATGAGGAATGTCACCCCCTGGTAGAAAAGGGTCACTGCAAGGGTACATATCATGTCTATACATCACTGCACGGGAGGCCGGAGGGGGGACTGCAAGATGGTCTACGTTTTTCTTTTTTTCCTTTGTTTTTATCAGAAATTCACAGAGACCAAAAATACATAAATAAATAATGGTAAAACAGGTAAAACACAATATATGTGAGATTATGTTATATGTGCAAAATAACCCAAACAGAAATGTCTCCTCAGAAGAGGAGAAATATTATTTTCAACCTTATTTTCTGTCATTGGCACTTCAATTCGACACTTGTCCGGACCCAGATTACTCACTTATTTAATCCATGGAACACTGAAATATTTGAATTTCATTTGTCTACCACCCGAAATGACCCAATAAAAGGTAAGCAAAAAAAAATAAGGATTATAATTAAATAACTTACTTATAATCAATCATCAGTATCCTTCCCCTTTCTCTAGCTTAGACACCTTACTACTACTTTTTTTTTTTTTTTTTTTTTTTAAGAGAGAGCAGGGGAGAAGGGCAGAGGGACAGAGTCAACGAGCCCCACACAGAGACAGATCCAAAGACCCAGGGATCATGACTTGAGCCAAAATCAAGGGTCAGATGCTCAACCAGCTGAGCCACCCAGGCACCTCTACTTATGTATTTCAATCTAGTTTCTCTCTTGTTGTTTTTACAGAGACTAAGTATCCATTTCATGTTCAAAAAACAATCCCAGACAATCATCATCCTAAAATTCCATAGTCCAATCACAGACATCAGGTAATTATCATTTTTTAAACGATTTTGAGGTTAAATCCTACCTAGATGGAAGCAGATCAACAAAACTGACAAACCCTGAAACTGGCCAAGATAAAAAGAGAGTAGAGCACAAAATCAGTTATGAAATAAGAAAACATCAATTACCACCAACCAATTATAAAGGAATAACCAACAAATGTACGCCACCAAACTGGACAACTCAGATGAAAAGGAAAGTTGCTGGAAACATATAAGTTAACAAAAGTAACTAAAAAAGAAAGAGAAAAGCTGAATTAGGTCGTAGCAAGTTAACAGACTGGATTAATAATTAAAACTCTTCCCACAAAGAAAAGCTCAGGGTCAAATGGCGCCTGGGTGGCTCAGTCGGTTAAGTGTCCGACTTCAGCTCAGGTCATGATCTCACGGTCCGTGAGTTCGAGCCCCGTGTCGGGCTCTGTGCTGACAGCTCGGAGCCCGGAGCCTGTTTCAGATTCTGTGTCTCCCTCTCTCTCTCTGCCCCTCCCCCGCTCAAGCTCTGTCTCTGTCTCAAAAATAAATAAATGTTAAAAAAAAAAAAACTTTTTAAAAATTATTTTCTGAAAAATCGGTTGTTTTTCTACATAACAGCAACAACCAGAAATGAAATTAAGACCCCCAAGGTAAGGTGTTTGTACAAATCTGGGGTCCAGCACCTTATCTGTTTTTCAAGACCTCAAGAGCAGAAGTCACATAAGCATACAATATACCACCATCCCAAACTATAAATCAATAGAATTCCCAAGCTTGTGTACACGGCAGAATCCTCTAGAGGTCATTTAGAAATTTCAAACCTATGCAACACCCCAGGCCCAATTAAATCACAATTTATGGGACCAGGACACAGGCATGAGTATCTTTAAAACTCCCTGGGTGAACCACTGCTGTATGAAGCAATAATCCTCTAAAATTTTTGTTCAGGACCTCTTACCATCTGAAACCCCAAACTGTGATTGTTCATGAGTTGTATGTATCAATATTCACCATATTAGAAATTATGAGAAAAATGTTTTAAATAAAACGCTGGGGTGCCTAGGTGGCTCAGTCAATTAAGCGCCCAACTCTTGATTTCAGCTCAAGTCAAGCAAGATCCCACAGTCATGAAACAGAACCTCACACTGGGCTCCATGCTGGGCATGAAGCCTGCTTAAGATTTTCTCTCTCTCTCTCTCTCTCTCTCTCTCTCTCTCTCTGCCCCTCCCTGGCTCACACACATGCGCTCACTCTCCCCCTCTCTCTCTCTCTCAAAAAAAAAAAAAAAAAAAAAAAGCACTGAAAAGGACAAAATAAATTCATTATGTGTGAACAAACGTATCTTAAAAAATAACTGTATTTCTCAAAACAAAAAACCATTGGCACCATTGTATTTTTACGAGTTTCTTTAACATCTGGCTTAAAAGAAGGCAGCTGGATTTTCGTATCTGCTTTCTGAATTCATTCCACTGTAACACGTTGTTTTGGCTGCAGTGTGTGGAGACAATTCAGTCTTACACAGATATCTAGTTGGAAAGAGGAGTTTTTAATAGTCTTTTCAAGTAACTGTTAGCTCTGTCATGCAGCCTCTGAAAAACCCTATTATATGCTCTGAAATAATGAGAGTAAAAAGGGCAAATTATATTTTAGCCTAATTTTGAAAGTAAGTGCGACCTCAATGACCCCTAAAAAGGTGCTGGAGACTCCCCGAGGTCCCATTCTACACTGAGAAAACTGCTGGTCGAGAGTATAGAAGCAAGGAGGACTAATGAGGTCTGCAGCTGTCAGAGAGGCAGGACTTCCGCTAGAAAAAATAGACAGGGGGAGGGGGAGAGAGCTGGCTCAAAACCCACATTGGTTTTCGATGAAAAGATTAACACTTATAAGTGAACTGAATCAAAACCGAACACGAGCTGTGAAGGAAATCTATATCCGAACACCAGTGTAAACGTGACGTATATAGAATAAATCTAGCTATTAAAGAAACTGCGGCTTGAAGGATTAACGCAAAGTGGACAAATCCAGGGAACCACCATCAAGATCATGAAATAAGACCATGCCAGCACCCTCAGAAGTACCCATCGTGCCTCTCTCACTTAGAATCCCTTCTTCTTCCCCAAAGATAATCACCTCCCCTGTTCCTGACACCCCTTTAAAACCGTATTTAGCAAAAGCATGCAGTTTGGATTCTGCTGTCTAGCATCTTTTCACTCAACGTCAAATTTATGAGATTATTACTGCTGTCGCACACGGCTTCAACTTTTTCACTTCTATCACTGGGTGGTGGATGAATCCACCACACTTTACATAATCGTTGTGCTACTGACGAACACGTGGGATGTATCCAAATGGGGTATTACAAATAATGCTTCTATGCACACCACCGTACACGTATCTTGGTGCAATCGTGCACGCATAGCTATGGAGCGTATACGTAGAAGACAGATACTGGTTCACGAGGAATGTGGACCTCCAACTTCGGTACAACCCCCAACAGCTCTTCGACGCGTATGTACCAATTTCCACTCCCATCAGCTGGGATATGCATTCCGGTGGCTCCACGCTACAGACTGCCGGTCTTTTCAACGTTAGCCCATCTGAAGACTGTGGCGATATCTCAGCATTATTTATTCTGCACTTCCCGACTACTGAGTTTAAACTTCTTTTCGTATCTTCATTGGCTATTTGTACATCTTCTGGAAAAGTGCAAGTTCAAGTCTCTTGCCCATTGATCTGTTAGGTTATCTGGCTCTCTTACTGATCTCTGCCAGCTCTTCAAATTTTCGAGGTAGGAGACATGTCAGTTTACATGTGATTCAAACATTCTTTTTCAGCCTATGGACTACTTTTTGAATCTCAATGGTACACTTTAATAAACAGAAGTTCTTAATACTCAGTTCAACTTAGCATCTGTTTATTTATAGTCAGGGCCTTCTGTGTCCTGTTTAAGAAAGGTTCTCCTGCTCACAGGCCATGAGGATTTTCTGTATTATTTTTTACCTGTAGACCTGTAGTCTGTGTGGAATTGATCTCTGAGTATGATACAGGATAGGGGTCAAATGTCAATTAGGGACAGCCATCTTAACAATCACACAACAATTTTTATCAAAAAAAAAAAACATTCTTTCCAGACTGTTTTGCACTTAACATAATCAGACATCTATAAATGCCTGGGCCTGCTTTAGGGCTTTCTACTCCACTTCATTAATCGTGTTTGCCTACGCTTACACGCATTAATACCACGCTGCTTGAATCCTATAGCTTTATAATAACTCTATGTATCTGATAAGGCCAGGGATTTGTTGTTCTTCAAGAATGTCTTGAAACTCGTGGCCCTCTATTTTTCCACATAAATTTTAGACACAAATAGTCAATTTCCATTCCTCCCCAAATTTTTCAGGCTATGGTCTAAGGTTGAACAGAATCCATGTATTGATTTAGAGAGGACTGACATCTCCATAATATTAAGGCTTTCATTTCATGAACATGATATAGTCCCCCTTTCCTTACCTTTCCCTTAAATTCTCTAAATATTTTATAGTGTCCTGCACAATGGTATTATAAAATTCTTGCTACTTCTACTCCTATATATTGGGACCTTTAATGCCAGAACAATGTCTTTGTTAATTTCATTTTCCAATTGCTATAGAGAATTCAACAACCATGCTAAATACACTTCTAAAGTCTAGTAACTTATGTGTAGATTCTCTTGGATGTTTCTATATACAATACTACACAGACCAACTGTACTACCTACATATATTCAATTGTTCTTTTTGTTCTAATTCTTATCCTTTTACTTTTCTTTTCTTACTGCATTGGCCATAACCTACAGCATAATGGTGAATAAATGTGGTAGGGACAAGCATTCTTATTTCATTCCCAATTTCAGAAGATAAGCATTCCATCACTGAACACCATTAATATGACATTTGCTGTAAGTTTCCTTGTAGATACTCTTCCTGAGATCATTCTTTCCTAGTTTGCTTAAGAGTTTTTCAACATGAACAAATATTAAATTTGAGTGCTTTCTGCATCTCATAATGATTATACTAGTTTTTCTCCTTCATTAATATGATGAGATACATTTGATTTTGAGTATTAAGCCAACCTTGCATTCTAGAATAAATACAAAACGCTCATATTACCCTTTTACACTGGTAGATCTCATTATTATGTTTAAGGATTTTTGCAAGTATGTTCATGAATGAGACTGTCCTATAATTTATTCCTTGACAATATTTGATGTTAAGATTATGCTTGTCTGGCAGGACTTCCAGGCTTGCAAGAGTTTGGCCACCCTGATTCCAAATCTCCCCATACATCCTCTTTCCGAAACATCTATAAGAAGAGCAAAAATATCCACATATGACCCATGCCTTCGTGCCTGAATAGGAAGCAGAATACAACAGCCTTCAAATAACCTGTAAATAAATAAACTGCATTCCAACAGAGTTTCCATCCTACACCACTGAAAGCCTATGGCTGGAGAGAACAAAGCTGGAGAGATGAAAGGTTATATAAAACAGAGTAGAGACATGTGGAAGACTTAAATGACCCTCAACCCCCTGGGGGGAGAAAAAGTGCTACGTCACTGAACACAGATCAAGACTTGGTAGTTCACAGAACTGGCTGCAAGAGAGGGGCTTGAAAGTGAGTGGAACTAGAAGTCGCAGCCTTGGAGAAGCAACGTTTGTGAAGAAGGGTCAGTTATTTAGAGACTGGCACGTCTTGGAGACATGGCAGAAAGGGGAAAGAAAGAAAGAAGAGGAAAATTAAGAAACTGCAGAAATGAAAGCAAATATAAGACAAGCCACCCGCCCACCAAAACTGACATCATTAAAAGAACTTTGGGGAACAACCGGAAAGAGTGCTCTCCAACCAAGAAACCTACTCACAAAATAAACAGGGATTCAAAAACGTAAATGAAGTCCATACCCACACAAAACTGCTAGAAGAAAACAGAAAATGTAAATCAAAGCATTTCACTAACAAAACTTCTCCCCCAAAGCATCTGTGAAACCAAAGAAAACTCTAGTATGACACTCAAAACCGAACTGAGTACCCTCAAACAAGCACATGTGAATCTAATACAGAAGCTGAGAATGAAAATGGACTGAAAAAGAAACTGAGACAAAAGCAAGCTGAACTTAATTGGGAAAAAAATAGAAGAAAAAAAATCCTGTTGCAGAAGATTAAATGAAAAGGTTCCCAAAGGAAATTAACTTCAAATGAAAATTTAATAAAAGGCATTAAGAAAAAGTGAGAAAACAACCTAAAGAAATGAGTATGTAGAGAGTGAATGAAACAGAAAACAGGCAAAGAAGGTCAAACATCATGTAACTGAAGACACACGTATTCCAGGGTATAAAGAGTCAAGACTCTGGGAAAAGATATTTAAAATACTGAAAGAGGGATGGCACCTGGGTGGCTCAGTTGGTTAAGCATCCGACTCTTGATTTTGGCTCAGGTCATGATCTCACGGTTGTGAGATGGAGCCCTGCGTCAGCCCGAAAACTTAGCGAAACATAGGTTTTTATATCCAGCCAAGCTGTCCTTCAACTATCAGGACCATGAAAAATACTCGAACAAGCAAGAACTCAAAAAATGCTTACACAGGCACGCATCCTGAGGATTCCAATCACCCTTCTCAACTCAGGCTCATCACCTGAATCAAAGACACAGAATGATCGGCATGACTATCTTCTCAGTTCTCCCAAAGACACAAAACTAACACACTTCTACATCCACGGGAGAGAAGTTAATCCATTATATTCAATGGATGCACTAGACACTGAGCTCCATCTAACCAAGGAATGGAACAGGCAGTCAGACATGAGTAAGAGGCAAAGGCAGTGATACACAGGAGACACATAAGAAGCCTGAGGGCACAACATCCTGACTTTGTGGCTTTTTTTTTTTAAATGTGTATTCGTTTTTGAGAGAGAGAGAGAGAGAGAGAGAGAGAGGATATGAGTGGGGTAGGGGCAGAGAGAGGGAAACAGGATGTGAAGCTGGCCCTGAGCTGACAGCCGTGAGCCTCATGTGGGACTCGAACTCACGAACCCTGAGATCATTACCTGAGCTGGAGTCAGGCTCAACCGACTGAGCCACCCAGGTTCCCCCTGACTTTGTGGCTTCCAACACACAGGGCTGACAGACCAAGAGCCACAGGTGTAGAACATGGCTCTCCTCTTCAACCTCTGTCCCAGGGTAACCTGTAGATTCATTTTAATATATTTACACTGTGGTTTCAACCCCCACCCCCTGGGGGAGATGGCCATGACAGTTCTGGCAAGAACCGTGTGTGTATAGGGCCAAGAGCTCCCCTTCCTAACCTGTGGGAGTAGTCCCATAGATGACTGGAAGCAACCTCAGCCCTCAGTGGGAGATGGCCCTAGCTGTGACCCATGACCTATGCAAACACAGAAAGAAATGTCCCCTCTAACCCCGGCAGCTGCCACTTCTGGGCCTGCCCACTCTCCCACCTTGAGGATGTACTGTCCTTAATAAACTGCTTCGTGCTTGCTACTTTCCGTCCGGCCACCTTTATTCCAGAGCAAGTGTGGATCCACACATAAATCTTCTCCTGGGGAAGCCAAGAACTGAGACCTCCATTCACACAATGCAGAATCTCCCACCGGTCACAGGATGACTGAAGAGGACTGATGAAGAAGTGCCCAGTCTGTGTATTCAACGGCAGAACTAAAACTAAAAACGAGACGAGGGTCACGGATAGAGGTACATAAACCTACGTTGTGACAAAGCAGAAAATTGCAACAAAAATAATGGGAAGGGGCACCTGCGTGGCTCACTCGGTTAAGCGTCTCGACTCTTGGTTTCGGCTCAGATCGTGATCTCAGTCATGAAATCGAGCCCCAAGTAGGGCTCCACACTGGCCATGGAGCTTCTTAAGATTCTCTCTCTCCCTCTGCCCCTCCCCGGCTTGCGAGCGAGCGCATACACTATAAATAAGTTAAGTGAGTGAGTAAAATGGGGAGGTAAAAGAGAAAGAAAAAAACAATAAAATCACTACTGTATTGGTAACAGGTGAGAATCAAAAGAAGCCGTATCAAGGTGACATACAAGAGAGTAAAATGGGTTAAAATGGTTAAAAAGGGGGAGGGTGTACTATACAGGTACATAATTGAAAAGTAACCGCTAGAACAAAAATTTATTCCTTCCTAGATACGAAGTTGTCTTTATCAAGCTCAAGGAAAATACACGTAATAATGAGTGAACACAGTAAGGTCGATACACACGGTAACTGTATCATAGATGACAACAGAGCTGAAAACAAGTATCTCAGTTATAACAATTCATGTGAATGAACTAAACTTGCCTACTTAAAAGATTTTCAAACTTCCTCAGAGAGCAAAGGCCAACCCTGTACCGTAGTAACGAGAAGACAGATTTAAGATGCAAGATTCAAAAAGGCTAAAAATAAAGCGATGCACAAAAACTTATCAGGCAAATGGAAGCAATTAGGTGGCAATCATACCAGACAAGATAAAAGTTAAGACAAAAAGTATTCAAGCGGATGAATGCTAAAAGCTATTATTTCACAATGCAAAAAAAGTATTAATATCTATGAATCAAATAACAGAAACTACAACCAATCCAAGAAAAAATACAATCTCTATAAATAAGAGACACGCACTACTCAGTACCCAAAACAGATCAGGAAGGAAAATAAACAAAGACTAAAAGTAAATGATCTAGGGGCGCCTGGGTGGCTCAGTCAGTTGAGCATCCGACTTCGGCTCAGATCATGATCTCGCGGTCTGTGAGTTCGAGCCCCGCGTCGGGCTCTGTGCTGACCGCTCAGAGTCTGGAGCCTGTTTCAGATTCTGTGTCTCCCTCTCTCTCTGACCCTCCCCCGTTCATGCTCTGTCTCTGTCTCAAAAATAAACATTGAAAAAAAAAAAGTAAATGATCTGAACAACGTAACCAATAAAGAAGGGTTTTTTTGGACATATATGAGCGCCATGCTCTAAGAATAGAGAATATACCTCCTTTGAACAAACACAAAACATTAATCCCAGGATAAGGCACAAATAAATCATGAACGTAATCTTGAAATAGCAATATTACCAACAATAACCAGTGATCAAAATTGCAAAGAAAGCTGAAAGACTGGAAACAATGTAAAATGGTACAAGAAGAGAAACATAAATGAATTATGGTACACACAATGGAATCACACACAGCAAGAAGAATAAATGACCCAAGAGTACTTGCAACAACATGGACGAATTTTTAAAAATTGGTGAACAAAAGATCTAAATACAAAACCATTTATAATGATCAAAATTCGAAACCAGGCAAAACTCATCAGTTTAGAAGTCAGCATAGGGGATGCCCTTGGAGAGCAGGGTGGTCATGACTTAAAGGAGACACTGGAATGTTCTAGGTGCTAGTTTCATGGGTGATGGAATACATTTTGTGAAAATGCACCAAGCTCCACACTTCTAATGTGATTTTTATCAGTATCAATAAAATTAACATTTTTTTCTTAAAAATCAGAGAAAAGCTAGAAATTATTTTTTTAAAGCCTTCCCACCGAAAACCTTAAACAACTCTTGGAAGAAAGAGAATATACAAACAAGTCACAGAATTCCTAAAAAATAATGATAATGAAAATATTACATATCAGACTCCATGGAAGAATTTAAAGTACTAATCAGAAACAAATCCAGAGCCTTAACCACCTATGTCAATTTTTTAAGAGCAGAAAATGAATGAATTCCATTCCTAACTCAAAAAGCTAAAAAGGAGAACAAGGTAAACCAAAAGGAGTACAAAGAAGGCCCCTCACTCAGTTGGTGGAGCTTACAACTCTTAAGATCAGGGTCATGATTCGAGCCCCATGTTAGGTCTAGAGATTACTTTAAAATAAATACATTTTTTTAAAGATGGTAACTGTAAAGATACAAAAGCAGAAATTAACTTAATAAAAATTCTCATTCTTTAAAAAAAAAAAAACTGAGTTCACGTATATGAGGGACCTAGAGTCATCAGATTCATAGACAGAAAGGAGAACGGTGGTTGCCAGGAGCTGGGGGAAGGGAAGAACGGGGGGTGAATATTCAACCAGCACAGAATTTGGATTATGGGAAGGTGAAGCAGCTCTAGAGCTGAATGGTGCTCATGGTTGCACTTAAAGGACGTAATGCCACAGACCTGTACAGCTGAAATAACAAAACAAAGCATACACTAATTTCAGCAAAGGAAAAAAAGAAGCGAATACACGAATACAAAAAAGATAAAACCTATAAATCATAAAAGAGTACCCTGCCCCCTTGCATGCAAACACATTTAAAAACCTAGATGAAATAGATAATTTCTTAGGAAATACAGCGTATCAAAACGGACCCCAGCAGAGACAATGCTTAAACCAACTAACTTCCCTAGAAGAATCAGAAAAAGTTACCAAAGAACTACCTTACTGAAAGAGGACCAAACCAGAGAGCCCAGAGGAAATCTACCAAACCCTTAAAAAACAGACAGTTCCAATATTAAATTGTTTTAAAACATGAAAAATAAAGAGTAACTTCCAAATTCTTTTTATGAATCAAGTATAACATAAAAAACTGTAACGTTAATACCTGAACCCAATTAAGATAGTAAAAAAAAAAAAAGAACACCTTTACAAACGAATAGCACTTAGGAACACCGATGCAGACATATGAAATAAAATATTAAAGAAAAAAAAACCCAGGGCACCTAGGTGACTCAGTCAGTTAAGCGTCCAACTCTTGATTTCAGCTCAGGTCATGATTTCATGGTTTGTGGGATCAGGCCCCATGTCAAGGGTCTACACTGACAGTGTGAGGCCTGCTTGGGATTCTCTCC
Organism: Panthera tigris; assembly: GCF_018350195.1. Lineage (NCBI taxonomy): Eukaryota > Metazoa > Chordata > Mammalia > Carnivora > Felidae > Panthera > Panthera tigris. The sequence goes on along the minus strand of NC_056660.1, from coordinate 6,238,176 downwards.
CTCCTTCTTTCTCTGCCCCTTCCCTGCTCACACACATACATACTCTCTCTCTCTCTCAAAAATAAATGAATAAACTTAAAGGAATAAAAAAAAAAAAACCAGTATTATTATTATTGTTATTCAGTATTAGCAAATTGAATAATAACAACTCACCATACTAATAAATCTAATGAGGAAAAAATACATAATAACCTCCAAAAAGGCCCGAAAAAAACCCTTGACAAAATTCAGTATCCATTCCTAATTTTGGAAAACCATCTCTTGAATAAATAGGAATGAATGGATGCTTCTTAACATGACTTTACCGATACATATAGAGAGAGTATGTGCGTAGGAGTACCCACACAAGAGAGTACACCCACAAGAGAGCACGCACACAAGAGAGCGGGGGTGCCAACATCTTACTGGGTCAAAACTAGAGGCATGCCCACTTAAGGCCAAGAACCAAGCAAGGATGCCCAATACGTTGTCTACTATTTAACACTGTAAGCATTAATTAATCTGGAGGCATTCACCAAGAGAAAACAACTAAAAACACAAACAGTGAAAAAGGAGAAATAAAACTCTCTACTAGCTGATTGCATGACAGTAAACCTGGAAAATCAAAAGAATCAGTGATAAAAAATAACTCAAGAAAGGGAATTCCGCAAGGCAGCAGGATATAAAATTAACAAACAAAAAAACAAGAGCCTTCGTGTCCACAACCGATAACCAGTCAGGATATGTAATGGAAGAGAAAACCCCATTTGTAACAGCAAGAGAAAAGAACGCACACTTAACAAGAAATGTTCAAAACTTCCATGAAGAAATCTACAGACTCACACTCCTGAAAAGGCACACCCTGTGAGACTTCCGCATCCACCATTCATGGATGAGATATCGCAACTTCAGGAGATTGGCAGTTGGTTCTCCCTAAACTAATTTACAAATATAACACAACTGCAATAAAAATTCCTCGGAAGCTTCTTTATGGAGCTAGACAAGTTGACGCTCAGTTAACACTGAACTGGAACGAGGGAGAAGTAGCCCTACCAGATACGAGAACAAAGTTCCATGATTAAAATTGTGGTGGTAGCACTCAAAGAGGCAGACAGACCAGGGAAATGAAACAGAGAATGCAAAAACAGACCCAACCTATATACGGAAACCTAGTAATATATAATAATGGTGGCATCTCAAATGACTTGCGCGAAGATGGGCTTCATCAATGTTGGGGCAAGTGAATAGCCACGTGGAAGATAAGATGAGACCCATTCATAATATCACACACCAGAATAAACTCCAAGTGCAGCAGAAATCAAAATGTAAGAGCTGAAAGCTACCTAACTTCTTAAGGAAATCATTGGTGAAGCCTTCTGTAACATGGGTGCAGGGAAAGGTTTTCAGACCTTGACTTAAAATCCATACCCGAAAATTACATGTGAATCTTTGCCCAGGGGTCAGCATCCTTAACCCCCACGGTAAGGGTCAACTGTACTTCCTCCGTGTTTAGTTTGCTGTTTTGTTCCTAACTCCGTGAGATGGATGTACAGATCACTGAATGTTTTTCAGTCTTCTTTCCTAACATGTATTTATGGCTATAAACTTTCCTCTAAGTATAACTTTAGCTGCATCCCCCAGGTTTCGATATGAAGTATTTTCATATTAATTCTGATCAAAATATTTTGTCAATATTTAAAATTCTCACTGCAATTAAAGATCTTCCATAATTTGTGGGTATTTAGAAATGATTTTACTTTTTGCTATTGATTTTAGTTTAACGCAAAGAATACTGTACTGTTTGACCTCAATCCTCTGAAATATCCCATAAGCTGACAGCTTATCCACATGAACTGGTAAATAATGTGTATTCTACAGTTGTTAGGGGCAATGTCTAGACATGCAAGGCAAGTTTATTGTTCAAATACTGTGTTGTTCAAATCTTCTATATCCTTACGAAATTCTGTTCACTACAATACCAGGGTAGTACAAAAAATAACTCCCTCTATGATTGTGAATGTATCCATTTCATCTCCCTATTTCTTTTATAATCACTGAAATTATTTTCAGATGATCTAGACACTCTATTAAAGAAAATAAAAAGATGAATAACCTTCACTACACCAATAAAAATGGCAGCAACTTTTTCCGCTAATTATTATCCAAAAGGGGATAATATCACCTCTCTCAAAAATAAAAACCATCGCTATAGACATCCTCCAAAGTTTCATTGGGTCAGATCCAGTAACTGCAGACAGCAGATCAATTTGTTCAACTACTTAGAGGTGTATTTTGCAACCTCATTCATGCTGCCGGGCTCATGGGAAAGGTTATCAACGCTCTACAATACGTTCCACAGATAAATCACGGAGACTTTTCTACAATTTTTCCGGACCAAAATTACCTTGGTCCTGCTCTCTGGCAAAGATCATCCGTGCCCCTTCTGCGCACACTGCACCGTATCCCATCGGGGCCCGACGCAATCTTAGAATCACTCTCCCGCGGTGCTCCAGAGAACAATCGTTAGGATCTGAAACCCACCGCCACCTCTGCTCGATGGCAGAATCTCTGACGATCTGTTCGCGTGGTTCTTCCAAAACTCTCAGAGCTCAGGTATGCAACGGGCACCTATTCCGATCAGTCTTCATTAGCGTCCTCCCGTTTGCTCAGGCGGGTGTCGTCTCCCACTCTGGATCAAGCACCCCTCCTGCCCAATCCCACGGCACCTTACACTTTCCCACCTACAGCTACACACGACAGTGATCTTTTCACTTGTTTTTCTCAGCGGTTACACCATCAGCCCCTGGAGGAAAGGGCCATCTGATTCATCCTGATACCCTCAGCATCTAGCAATGCCTAGCAGGTGCACACACTGTCTTTCTACCTTGTCCCCTACAATGTATTCTCTACACGACACTGCTGGCGACCCTTTTAAAATCTAAGCCACATGGTATCGTTTCCCTGCTCAAAAACTTGCAATGGCTTTCCATTTGACTCAGAATAAAATCCAAAGTGCCACCACAGTCTACCAGACCCTACATGATCTGGTCCTTTATTACCTCTGTAACTGCACACGTACACACACACACACACACATACACACACGCACACACACACCCCACTTACTCACACTACCCTCCTACCACCTCAAGGGTCTTTGCACCTGCTGTTCCTCCTCCCATAAGGCTCTTGGCCAAAATATCTGCCGGACTGGCGCACTTGACCTTCATCACGCCTCTGTCAACTGTCACCCCAGAGACACCTTCCCTGACCACTTCCTTGACCACACTATCAAGAACGGCAGTCCCCGATACACTGTCCCCTTGCTCCTGTACTTTTTCCATGGCCATTATCACTACATGTATTTATGCTGCTTATTTATTATCTTCCCCCCCCCCCCACTCGAACGGGATCTCTCTGAGAAAGGGCACTTACCCTCTAGAAGAGGGGTCGGGATTTTTTGCTCTAAAGACTCAGACAGTAAATATTTTGTACTCTGCAGGTTAGACAGTTCCTGTCACAACTACTCACCTCTGCCTTATAGCACAAAAGCAGCCACAGACAGTATGTAAACGAATGGACAGGCCTCTACTCCAATAAAATTTTCTTTACAAAATCAGGCAAAAGTCCAGATTGGGCCCGAAGGCTATTGTTTACCAACCCCTGTTCTGGAAAAAGCTTGGCATTGCAGTACATTGACTCTGAATTAATCAATCATTTCTCCATTTTTGGTCTCTAAAAAGTCTACCTCTAATTGACAACATAAAATACCAGCACTCCAACCTAATCAGGAAAGAGAACTTCAAACCAGCTTCTATACACCTTTTACCAAAAAATCCATTTGAGGCTCATTATATTCCTGAATGGCTGTTTTGACAGAGATGCAGTGCATTCACACTTGCCACCAGAAAGCACATGAACCATGTGAGTTTAACCCTCTGCAGAAACGCTGTTATTAAGGTGTGTTTTCCCTTCATCTAAAAAACAGAATATAATCAGCTTCAGAAAAACCACGTCCTATGGGCTGCACACCCGTCACTGTGGCTCTCAGTGTAACCAATACGAACCCCAAGTGAGGGTTTGGGGAACGTATTAAGGAAAGGAAACTGGTATGTTTTCTACAGATGGTGAAAGCTGCAGGGTAGAGCTAACGATGTTTCCCCCTTTCACCACCAGGATGCTCGGCCAAGTTCCCAGTCTGCAGACTGGTTAGTTATGTCACCAATATCTACGTCCTCTCTTCTCGGGGATTCAGAGTCAGCCTACGGGATTCAGAGTCAGCCGACGTTTTTAGCCTTCAGCACATTAAATGAGGGCACGTCGGAGTTCAGCCAGGGGGATGAGAAGTGATGTGTGCTGGCCCATAAAACCTCCACGGGACTTGGCTCTCTCCCGGCCCACCAGCTGAACCGAGCAGGAGGAAGTTCCTACTTCCTAATGGAGGCTGAGTCACAGGTGGAAAAAGCTGGCCTACCAGAAGGGTCCCGTGGAAGACGACCCCATGAGGAACACAAACACTAAGCAACAGATGCTTTTGGGGCTGAGTCACTGACGCTTTGCACGAGTAAAATTCTAGCCCTCCACAACTAAAACACCCACCTGGGAGGCTGGGCCCTTGTTCAAAGAATAGGTTTCATTGTTTTCATTCATGATCTTCACATGGTTTTGATTCTCGTTATTTATATTCAGCTTCATCACTATGAGTATTTCCTATAAGCTAATTTAAATCTTTATGTAATGGGGGACGAGGGACAAGCCTCCACTGTTTGCATTCAATAAAATCATAAGCATCTCAAACAACAAAATCTGAACAAATATATTTGGATAAAACATAAACACTGCAACAAAACCCTATTTGTAACATTCACTTGTACACAGTTGGTCTAAGTTGTATCAGGGTCCAGAACCAGAGGGCATGCTGGGTGAATACTAAAATGCAGGGCAATATGTTTTATCTCAAACGTAATTTGACAATCATCAGAAACCAAATAGCCTAAGAAATGAAACCACACGTTTCTAAACTCCTGTCTAGCAACAATAAGTAGCTATAAATGTAGCTTAAAACGAAAATTGTTCTAGACCCTGTAATACCTAATGCCTCTATAATTCTACCAAATGATACCATGAGGTTTTGTTGTTACCACATTTTTTTTTTTTTTTTTTGGGACAGGTAGTATGGAATATGCTGGACATGTCAGAAATGGAAGAAGTTTTTAATTAATCCATGCAATACAACGGGCAAACTCAGGTATGAACTTCATTATCACTGATAGGCCTTGCAATCCTCCAATTTTACAACGCTAGCTTTCAAAAAGAAGTAACATTTTAATAATCTTCCTCCCTGGGATATCTCAAAGGACAATCCACATTTTAGTAAAGCCTTTGGAAACAATGTTGTTTGCAGTGTGTAATTAAAACCTGAAGACAGGTGATTGGGGAATTAAGGGGTCTCTGTGCATTTCGGTTTTTAAATCAAAAACCGGATAATTAACTCTAAAAGATGTACACAAACAGGAGATAAGTACTATGGAAAACCGAGAACCAAGTTATGTTTCAAACTCTATAGGTTTGGTTATAAACAAAATGTGTTTTTCTGTTTCTATTGAAAATGGGCATGTAACCTGTATTGGAAAACTACAGTCTTCCCGCCAAAATTAAAATCTTACTTTTCAAGAGACGGAAGGCAAGTCAGTTCCCCTTCGTTGTAAGCTGTGAACAGCCTCTCTCAGAATGATACAAACACAAACATAAGCTGCTCCCTCACTTTCCTGCCACTCTTCTGGTTAATGTCATCCCTCTACTGGACTAGACACTTCACTCCCTGAGTGTTTAGACACTGTTCCTTCCATGCACCGCAGGGAGCAATTTAAATCCATGAACCTCTCCGTAAGCGTTAATTCTAAACTGCACAGAATATGGCCCCGAAAGGAGTTACAAAGTCAAATTCAGAGCCGAACTGTGCCTAGGTAATAACTCTAACACAGGACTACATGACAAGACAAGAGGGGGGAGGGGGGAGTGTCATGCACGTGTTTCGGGGGGCTTAAAACAAAAGTGCAACATGAGTAGAGCAAAACGACTCAGTCCGGACTCCTAAAATTAGAAAGTAGCGATAGTGTTCTGCTTTTCCTATGGTCCTCAATCAAAACCCATGACACGTTCAGTCAATGAAAACATATTTGTTGAGTATCTGCCATGTGCAAGGAAGACACCATTTCTTCCATTTAGCTGATAAAATATGGCCACATGGGCTCTTCGTTCGGTCAATCACATCCATACTTTTATGTGCATCACAATTTCACTGAGCTGCTCGTGTGCACAACACGGATGACAGCGCTCCGCGAGAGGAACCACAGCAGCAGGGTAATAACATCTTCAGGACGCACTGGAGCACAGCTTTAAAAATCCAAGATGGGGGCGCCTGGGTGGCTCAGCCGGTTAAGTGTCCACTTCGGCTCAGGTCACGATCTCACCGTCTGTGAGTTCGGGCCCCGCGTCGGGCTCTGTGCTGACAGCTCGGAGCCTGGAGCCTGCTTCACATTCTGTGTCTCCTCTCTCTGCCCCTCCCCTGCTCACGCTCTGTCTCTCTGTCACTCAAAAATTAATAAACATTAAAAAAAAAATTTTTTTTAATCCAAGATGGCTTTCAGTCGTTAGTAAAAGGAAGTATTCAAGGACCAAAGATCACAAAGGCTTTGGCCAAATGGCCAGCTGGAGCCAAGGAGGCACTGGGTGTTACCACTGGCCAGTAAGGTTATGACCTAAACAACAGTCTGTAAGTGGCCACAGTGTTTAAGAGGTTACTTAACAAAGCTGGAGCACATCTACTAACAGCCGGCTGTGGACGAGGCACCATGCCATGCCGTCTGGTGCCTGCCCACAAGGAGCTTACAGTTAGTTTGCAAGACAATTTACCTCTGTTTTCCCTCTCCAGGTATTGAGGACTGGTGCTTTGCCCGATTAATGCTGTTATCAGCAATAACCAGAATGGTCCACAGTAGGCATTCAATCATGTGAAAAGAACCATAAAGCAAAAACTAAAGAGAAATGTTAATAAAACACTGAAAAAGTTCAAAAATATACAATGCAGCAGAAGACATCTTTAGATCAATATAAGACCACTGCTCCCAGAGGTTGGCGGGCCCCCTAAGAACAGGCCCAAGGGAAAATTCCATCCCGGATGCTGAGCCCAGAGCTGAGGCTCAGAAGCTCCTACTAGACCTGAAAGAGGAGAAATCACCCTGGGATATTCAGGATGTTTAAACCTACCCCCCACCCCAAAACAAACAAACAAACAAAGAGAGCATCAACAGGAGAAAAGAGAAGAAAAGAGCTAACCTCAAAGAGAAGAGGCACAGATCCAGGGAAGAAGAACCAGAACAGGGTGGCTCCAAAGATTAAGGCCGAAATCTGAGTATGGAAAAATTATCCTAATCTAGGGACATCTGCTAAGACAGGAGGATAGGCTCTTACACAAAACAAACAAAACTGACCTTGAGGTAAGCAGCACAGCACTGACAGCAGAAAGCGTCCACTCAAAGCAAAACAGGACAGCACTGTCGCGGACCATACGACCTTCACGGGACACCAGGACCTAGAAAAAGGCACGGCCATGCCCAGAGCACCCCACCCTGAGAAGGCCCAACCAGTCCTAAGAAAAGCATGTCTTAAATGGAAGAGAAAAAAAGGCGTTCTTAAAAAAAAAAAAAAAAAAAAAAAAAAAAAAAAAAAAAAAAAAAAGTTAATAAAAGAAAATAAAGTCAATGTTTAAAAAAAAACAACAAAAAACAACTCCCCTTGAACCAGACGTGCCTCCCTAGCGAATGCCCTTCTCTCCTCTCCATAACCAAGGTTTAGAAGCACCGCGTAACCCGACCAGCCTCCCCACCCGAGTACAATCCTTGGTCCGTGGCAGTAAGGCTCCCCTGGGACTCCTCCTGTGAAACCAGTAATGACATCCCAGAGCAGAAGCCAATGGACACTCTGTACCCACTGTCTGTCTGGATCTCGTGCTAGCTAGCACCCTCTCCCCTTGGTTCCTCAACATGCTCAAATCCTTGCACTAAAAAACAAAGAAGTCCCCCCTTTCCCTGGCCTCCTGGAGCCACCCTTCACCACCACCACGCCCGAGAGCTGTCCCCACACACCGTCCCCACATACTTCCTGGCTCCCGCTGTTAAACCCTCTCACGATCTGGCCATCCCGCTCCTGTCCCCATTACCGTGTCACCGCTGCCACCTCCTATATCACTAATGACTTCCTGGCTCTCAGCACCCCTCTTTGCTGACATTCTTTTGGACCACGGCTTCCGGATGCCATTCGTGCCCCCCTCCCCCCACAACTGTCCTTCTCGGTCTCACAGTGAGAGCCTACCCTCTCCTGCGTATCTTTTGAACACAGGAGCTCCCCAGGTCACATTCGACACACTCCTTTTTTCTGTACGTGCTTCTTGAATAACTCCATCCACTCCAACAGCCTCCGTTCACAAATACGGGCAAAGGCAGAGGTTCTGGAACTTTCTCTGTTCACGGCACCCTTAGCGTCTCGGGCCAAAAGAAACGCCTGACTGCTGCATTGTTGGACAAGTTCAAATAACTTAAGTATTCATGCCCTAACAACTTATTACCTATTTTTAAAAAGCACATTTCAATTGAGAAAAAAAAAAATCAGTATTTTTATGTCTGAATAAACCACCAGTATTTACTTATGGTACGCGTGCACCTGTTGGGCACCTCACAATTTCTCAAACCTTGGAGCTGGACTGGATACCACCTCGTGCATGTCCTACTACACACTGAATCTCACAGGGAACCCAACCACTGAACGCCCAGCGTTACAAACGTTATCAACGAAAAGAGAGTAATGCAACTGATGGTGGAAAGCGTAGATTCCTCTGAGCGAGTATTCCCCACAGGGCAGGACAGATGTTATGGACTGCTGAGTTTCCTTCCACAATTCAATATCCTGCAGTCTCCCTGGGAGTTCACTGCATCACATCAGCACACAGTCTGGGAACTGCGGTCTAAGGACTCTCAGATGTCTGTCTCAAGTCCAGACATCCCCCAACAGCCGGATCCCTAACGCAGTCGACTAACCACCGTGTCCCGCGGCCACCTGAAACTTCACGAAGGCAAGTGCACCGGGCATCGTTTCTTCCAAACGGCCGCTGCTCCGTTGAGAAAGGCACCATCATCCACCCGGCTGGCCACCCGGGACTCAGCACTGCCCAGAACTCCCGCCTCTCCTAACTCCCCCACATGTACCCCCACCAACCGACAACCAAGTCCCAGGAATTCTACCTCCTCGACCTTCCCTCCTTCCACCCTTGCTCCCTTCCATCCATTCTGCAAAGGGCAAATCTGATCATGCCCTTCTGCTTCAGAATTCCGCAACTGTTTCCTTTCGTCCACAGAAGAGTCCAAACCCCTTACGACACGAATCGCAAGGCCCTATGCCGCACAGCCCCGGGTCGCTTCTCCTGCCCCATTTCTTGCCGCTTCCCTGAGCCCATCCACACCTTGTCACACCACCAGACTAAATTTTGTCAGGTGCTCCAATATACCATGTCCCTGACAGCCTTTACCAAGCCTCTCCTTGACCCAGACTCCGACCAATTCCTTCCCTTGTATTTCTCCCGGAGGCTTTTCTCATCTCTCTGAATAGTCCCTAAGCTTCGGTTTCCAGTCACCCTCTAAGCTCCAGCAGCTGAGCCCTTTCAGAGCACTTACCATATACCACACTGCTTAACTAAATGTGTGCCCCATCGGTTAAAACTGTCCGATGGGGCACCTGGGTGGCTCAGTCGGTTAAGCAACTGACTTCGGCTCAGGTCATGATCTCACAGCTCGTGGGTTCGAGCCCCGCATCGGGCTCTGTGCCGACCGCTCAGAGCCTGGAGCCTGCTTCGGATTCTGTGTCTCCCACTCTCTCTCTCTCTCTCTCTCTCTCTCTCTCTCTCTCTCTCTGCCCCTGCTCATGTTCTGTCTCTCTCGCTCTCAAAAATAAACAAACATTAAAAAAAATTTTTTTTGTAAAACTGTCCGAGAACCCAATGACCAGACGCTAAAAGAGGCATCTACCTTTTGCCTTTGTATCCCCAGCACGTGGAATAAGCTCAAGTACAGCGAATGAATAAAGCAAGCAAACGAATGGACTAGGCCATTCATGTGATGCTCCGCATCCCTCTCTGCTTACTAACTCCCATCACGGCACTGATCACACTGCACTGAAATCGTTTGTCTCGGCGGACTAACAACATCTTGAGAGCTTTTCTGTCTTATTTCTGCGCTCCCGGTATGAAAATAGCGCTGGGCGCCTAGCGGGCATCCACTCACTGGCTTCTGAAGAAAAAAAAAGTTATCGAAAAAGTTCTGGAAGGCCACACCCCATAGGATCAGGTTTGGTTACCTCTGGAGAAAGACACAGGGCAAGGGCACCCAAGAAGAAGAGGAAAAGGGGACTGAAGACTTGTTACTCCACGTATCTCCGTAGTGACACTCTATTTATTTTATAATAATGCCTTATTTACGTATGAATGGCATACACTATTCCTGTATTACCAGCGTAAAAGGCACCATGGGTGAAGACCCAGCCCTGAGCATTGGGCTCCAAATGCCCCAGGGCAGGTCCCAAGAAAACCTGACCTTGCAGAGGAAAGCAGGCTTCTGAGCAAAAAGGACTGAGGTGAGCATCAACAGTCTGTACGACCAGGTGGGGGGCAGGCCCAAGAAGATATAAGGAATGATAACAGCGTAGAAGTGGGAAATATACTCGGCGATTATTTCTCAAAGAAAAGTTCTGGGAACTCTAAATGAAACCAGTAGTACTGGCCTCCTAGGACAGACAATTCTTTTTTTTTTTTTTTTTTTAATTTTTTTAACGTTGATTTATTATCGAGAGACAGAGAGACCCAGAGCATGAGCAGGGGAGGGGGAGAGAGAGGAAGAGACACAGAATCCGAAGCGGGCTCCACTGCAGGCTCTGAGCTGTCAGGACAGAGCCCGACGTGGGGCTCGAGCCCACGAACCGTGAGATCATGACCTGAGCAGAAGTCGGTTGCCTAACCGACTGAGCCACCCAGGCGCCCTGACAGGGAATTCTTTTAATACTGATAAACGGGCAACTGTTTTAATGGAACCGCTCCAATAAGCAAGAAGTGGCTTCCCACATGCAGGTCACTCTGGGAAGGGTAAAGCATGTGTACAAAGACACGCTGAGAACACACAGGGGGCTACGATGCCGACACCACCACTTAGTAAAGTGCAGTTTCACCTTTTCTTTTTTTTTTTTCCAGAATTTTTTAAAAACAGAGTAGTACACCATTGGCTATTAGGTCGTAAGTTTCAAGGAAACAGACAAAACGCTGCTATAGAGCAACTTCACGTCAGCAACTGGAAATGCAGGAACAATTTTTACGTAGACAGTTCCAGAACAAGCTTCTTTTCACGGTTTTAAGACAACAGTGAATACAGGTCGAACTGCAAAGGTATGATGAAGTCACGCAAACTTCCCAACCTAGTGAGTTTTAAACATCCGAAAGGACACAACTTTTGTGAATATAAATTAAGATCTTCAAAAATGAAGAAAAATGAGCACTAGGTGGAGGCTATTAGAAAGGAGACCAGATACACAATAAGAACTGCCTATGGGAAAGGTCAAACCCAGCTTTCCTTTGTTTAACCTCTCTAGTAGATAAAAGAGCTAGCTTTAAAGAATCACTGCGTTGTTTCACGGCTAGAAAAGGAAAGTTGAGGAAAGCAGGCACAAAAAAGAAGCAACCAAGGTTCAACAGAATTTGCCCTAGAGGCGACAGAAAAAGAAGTCCATTATAACACTTTGAACTTAGTTTTGATAGAGACGCAGGCATTTTAAGTTTTCGACAAACCGATTTGTTTAAATGGGGCTAGCCCCTCCCCTCAAGAAAAACCAAAAATGTGGATTCTGAATCTTAAAATTTCGTGCCCCCGTATGCATTTGATTTGGAGAAGCAAGCACAAAGCAAAAACTGACCTTTTAAACACTGAGAAATTACTGCTGGTAGTTAAGTAAGATTTCAACTGACCCCCAAATGAGAAAGAATTCCTAATACGCCCGACGGCGGCTAAGAAAAATGAGATGCTCCCATTCATCCCTAAGCCCATCGCTTAGCTTCTTAATAATTAAAAACTCTGCTCTCCGCCACGGAACTATCCCTTGCAGGGAGGCTGAAGCAAGAAGAAATCGCCATTGCCCGTAAGTACCACGGACGGAGAGGGGAAGGTTTTCCCCGCGCTGGAGCTCCGGCGCGGAGGAGGGCGAGAGCCAGGCGCCGCGGCCCCCGCCCGCCGCGCAGGCAAAGTCTCCCGGGGACGATCCATGCCCGCGAAGCGGCTCCCGGGCGCTCAGCCCTCTCCCCTTGCCCTGCAGCGCGCCCCCTCGCCGGCTGCCCGACCCCCCTGCCCTGCGCTCGGGGAGCCGAGCCTGGCTGCGGAGGCCGGGAGCCCCGCGGGCCTGCAGACCCGGGGGAGGGGGCACCCGGCGCAGCGGCGCGGGGAGGGCGAAGCCGGGGGTGGAGGGAGGGCCCGACCCGGGGCGACAGGCACGCGGGGACCGGGCCACATGCCGGCAGGGCGCGCAGAGCCACGGGATGTGAAGGTCCCGGACGCCGGGCAGCCCCGAGCATCGTGCGTGGGGCGCGAGCGGAGGCCCGGGCGCCACCTGCGGCCGGGATGGCGGGCGCCTGCCCCGCAGCCCGGGAAGCGCGCACCGAGCAGCGCCGGGGCCGAGGGCCGAGGAACCGCGCGGGGGAGAGCGGCCGCCGGGCCGCGCCGCGACGGCGGGAAGCCCGGGCCGGCACGGGAGCCGGCGCGGAGGATGCGGCTGGGCTGCAGGGCAAGGCGCGGGGCGGCGCCGCGGCCCGCAGTGGGCCCCGCCGGCCGCCCGAGAGCGCCCGGCGCGATGCAGCAACTTCACTTGGCCACGGGGCTGCGGGGACCCGGCCCGCGCCCGCCCCTCCCCCGGGGCAGCCCCTCGGCCCGGAGCCGCGCAGCGAAGGGGCCAGGACCGGGGAGTCCGGCCGGCCGCAGCCCGCACTCACCGGTCCGCGGCTCCGCCGCCGGCGCCGGGGCTGCGCTCCGAGCTCCATGGTCCCGCCGCGCCGCGGCCGCCCGGCGCCCCCGCCCCGCACCACACCGCACGCAGCGGCGCCAGCGACGCCGCCTCCGGCCCGGCCACGGCCGCGGCCACGCCCCCTCTCGGCCGGGGGCCCGGCCGGAGCAAGAGGGGGGCTCAGTGCCGGCTCCACCAACCGGAGGCCTCTCGCCGAGCCGCTTCACCAGGATTGGCGAGCGCCTCAGCCAATGGGGAAATGGAAGGAGCGCGGAGCGTCGGCGCCGAGGGGCGGGGGATTGCGGAGGAGGTGGCTCTCACGATCAGTCCTCCGCCCGCGGCTCCGGGTGAGGATTTGGCCGGAGTCGGCCCCGGGGTGGAGAGGTGGGGTTACTTTCGGCTGAGTTTATCATCAGGGGCCCTTCCATCGCCTCTGCTACCGACGGACCCACTGCAGTCCCTTTGAGTTTCCACCCGTACCCTAACCTTAGCCGGGTTTTGAGGGCCCCTGCGAACAAGTCCCATCTACCTGTAGGTAGTCAGACGTCCTACAGGGTTAAGTTCAGGCAACCTTGAGAGGATTATAGCTATTGTCATCTCCTGGTTCCATGCCCTTCTCCAATCCGTTAACATTCTGCCTATTCTCCTATCCTTCTACAGATTCTTCCCTTTTGATTCACCCTATCTCCAGTCGCCCTCCAGCCCAGATGTGAGACAATCCACAGTGCCCATTAAAGATCTGATAACCCTGAAACTAAGCCCCGTGGCAATGAAGCACAGCCAGGCGTAAACTTGATGACTTGACTTGATGACTCAGGCGTAAACTCAAGAATGGAAGAGGAAAGGAAGAGAAGAAAAAAGAAAAGCCAAGTATGCCCTCGTGCCCCCAAGTCCCGAAGAAAAGGGGTTTAAAAACTTTAGATAGAGAAGTCATCTGTATTTTAGTTGCAAGCCTTTATTCTTCTATCACTGAAATTGAAAAACTTGAGAAAAAAAATTTCAAATCCCAGGAAAGAGTCCCAAGAAAAACTAATTCAGATTGCCTTGCTCTTGTCTGTACAGACGTGTGATAACTATCCACCTTAACGGCAACCGCAAGCTAGGAAAAATGAATAGCAGTTGCTAACAGTATTAGCAAAATTTGCACCACCAGAAACGCGTGAGAAACAGCATGGGCCCCTCTTCGGGTGAAATCCATTAACCTACCAAAGGAAGGGTTGGGAAAGCTCTATTTTGAGATAACATACACTCAGTTTCCATTTCGTGTCAACATGAAATATACTGGCAATTAATAAGGTAAATAGAATTTTAGTGAATTATTTACAGTCCTCTGTATTTGAAATATTGGTACTAGTGTGATAAATTTCCTCTGAATTCAAAGCTGAATTGGTATACAAATTAAAATGACTTTTCTTCATTTTGTCTTCACTTACCCAGGCACTAGCTTTCCTGTCCATATTTAGGTCATTGATTTAATACTCAAAAATATGAAGCTATAGGATACCCAAAGTGTGTTTTCAGAGTTGACAATCACATTCCCCTTTCCTCTCTTCTTCAGTGACCTCACCTTATGGGAGCTGCTGCTATACTTAGTTTATACCCACTATGAGCCCTTCATCTTACCGTCCTGATGCGCTCAGGATTATTTCATATAGGTCGCTCTTATCTCTAATCAGATGGTAAGTTCCATGAGGGTAACCTCATTATTTCATTCTCTCGTTTCCTCTCCCCGTGATGCCCAGCACAGTGCTGAACACGTTGGAAATATAACTCCATCCTTAGCATCGTGCCCATAACATACAGAAATTTTTTCAAATGTAGTACTTCTGCGAACCAGGCCTTTAAATCAACATTGCTTAGAATAGTCTTGTCAGGGAGACAGCGTGTCACCCTGAACGGTGCTTGAAAAATGTCGCCATATCGGGGAATGCATTGGTTGCCTGTAACAGGAACTTGACTAAAATGCTTACCAAATGGGGGTGCTTCTCATCACAAACCAGGACGTCTAGGGACGGTCCTGGCTTCTGCAACACCTCCATGGTGTCATTATACCTCAGATTCCGTCTATCCATTGGCTCTACTCGTCAAGTGACTTTGTCTTCCTCCTCACAAGATGATCTCTCCTTTCTGGGCACTGTATCACGTTCTGGGAAATGGTAGGGGTACAGGTAAGGACAAAAGATCAAAGTGGTGCATGCCAACTGAATCTTCCTTTCTAACAGTCCTTCTGGGAAGCCCCAACCAGCACTTTCTGTTTGTTTTTGTTTCTTGTGGGCCGGACCTGTGTCGCACTGACCACCTCTCAAAGGAGTCTGAAAGACTAAATATTTCAGGCCAGGGACCTTGTCTGCAACGATGTCAGGATTCCTTTAGTAAAGGAGAAGGGAAATGCAGTTTCTGCCATGGTTGTGGAATAAGTGAACACATGATTGGACCCACCCCCTATTCATGAGTTGACCCACTTTAAAAAAAAAAAAAAAGTCATTCAAATCTCAAGAAAACAAACAACCCAGTTTAAAAATGAGCAAGGGTGAGCCCAGGGTGTTGTATGGAAGCCAATTTGACAATAAGCTATATTATAAATAAATAAACAAACAAATAAATAAATAAATAGAAATGAGCAAAGGGCACCTGGGTGGCTCATTCAGTTAAGCGTCTCACTCCTGATTCCGGCTCAGGTCATGACCTCATAGTTCGTGAGTTCGAGGCCCGCATCGGTCTTCATCATCACCAAACACTGGAAGCAACCAAGTCCTTCAGTAGGTGAGTGGATGAACAAACCGGTCATCCAGACAGGAGGATGTGATTCGGTGATAAAAAGAATGAGTAATCGGGCCATGAAAAGACATGGGGAATAATATACATGGGGAATCTTACATGTATATTGCTAAGTGAAAGAAGCCTATCTAAAAAGGCTACGTTCTGTAAGATTCCAACAAGGAGATTCTGGAAAAGGCAAAACTATGAAAACTAAAAAGATCAGTGGTTGCCAGGGGCTGGGGGAGGGAGGGGTGAGTCGGCAGAGCACAGAGCATTTTTAGGGCAAGGAAACTATTCTGTACAATACATAACGGTAAGTACCTGTCATTATGTATTTGTCAAAATCCACAGAATGCAAAACCCAGAAGTGAAACTTAAGGTGAACTATGGACTTTAGTTAATAAAAAATGTGTTAATATTAGTCCATTAATTATAATTGCACAAGATGTTAATAACAGGAGAAACTGTGTGAGGTGTTCATAATAGGACAAACTGTGTGAGGGGTGGAGGGGTGGGGTGGGGTGAGTATATACTATGTACCATCTGCTCAGCTATGCTGTAAATCTAAAACTATACTAAAAAATAAAGTTTGTTAATCACTAAAACAAGGGAACCATAGTTAACGGTCAAGGATGCTGTTATAATGCTGGTCCGTAATGAGGTGAACATAATAAAGAGGAAGTAAAAATGTTTGGAGAAGCCACCTTTGTTTTATTTATGGGCCTTCAATGCATTCACAGACAAATGCTATTGCCCTTCAACTATTGCTAAATCTTAAAAAGTTTATCGCATATACTTTTTTTTTTTTTTTGATGTGGGGGGTGCTCCAATTTTTACAGTAAACATTTTTCAAATGTAAAGAAAAACTGAAAAAAATGGCACAATGGACCTTTTACCCAGATTCACCAAATGTCTACACACCACCACATTTGCTTCTTCATTCTTCGTCAGTGTCTCTCTCTCTCTCTCTCTCTCTCTCTCTCTCTCTCTTTTCTCTGTGCACATGACTTTTTTTTCAGTCAACCTCTGGAGGCAATTCGCAGACATAAGACACTTTAAATACCTCTGCATGTACCTCCAACAGCAGAAATGTCTGGCTTGTTCTAGCACATAAGAAGAGACAAGCAGAGCCTTTAAAACGGGCTCGTGGAGACAAGGTATGTCTGACTACTCAAGCTGCATCACTTCCCTTTTGTTTTCTGTAAATACGTGGCCAGTCTGACATAGAATGTCCTTATCCCCATGAACTGGGATCATGCTGAGAGGGTAAAATCAAATTTGGGAGCCAGGGAGGTTGGTGGTGTGGCATCTGGCCAAGGAGAATTCTGGTGAGGCAAGGCTAGCGAGCCATCATTCGTGTTTTGTGCAATGACATCATCAAGCGTGCGGTGTGGCCGGTTCTGGACCCACCAGCCGGCTGAACACGTGCTGTCCAGGGTGATGACAACTGAACAAGATCTCGAGCATATTCTTAATGAGATCTTCCAGATGATATTTTTTTAAACCTCTTGAAATGTGTCATCTTTGTTCCTCTTTACTCCTGCCTGGCCAAGCTCTTGGGTAAATGCCCAAAGTTCAAATGTAGTGTTCGCATCATCTTTTACTTTAATCGGACGATTCGGATAGTGATGACACTGTGACTTTTACAAATTAGACGCTTTATAAATTAGATACATGCTCGGTGATTAGCTGAAGTTCTCTCTCACCATTACTAAGTCTTCAGTGAAAAACACAATTGTCATTCTTTTCACTTAATAACGTGTCCTGTGACATAAAAATTACAAACTGTTTTTGCATTAGGAACTGAGTTCGATCTCACTTTGGGGAAGCTCCAGAACGAGAGTGGTTACTAATTAAAAGAATATAATTAGAATATGTAAGAAATCGAATTACAAAGGCATAATAATTGTCATCATTTTTGACATGCCCATTTGTATGTGTTCTCAGAATGAGGTAGAACGATGACTACAAATCCTCAGTTCTCAGGAATTAATTTAGCTCCGTACATAAATCTTTATAAACACGCTGCGCTTAGTCTAGCTTTCTTTTGGAGGAGAGCATCTATGTTTATCTTGACGCTAGAGTGAAATAAATCCACGCGTCCACATGCCCACATCTCACAAGAATAAAACCTTCCCCGAAAAAATGAGGAACTTTATCTTAACTTGAAATGTGAGGCCAGTTATCTCATGAGAGCAGGGCAGTCTATTGATATTAACCTTATTTTTAAGAGAGGAAAAATACGAGAAGGTGAATATAACATGAATTGTGAATTCACTACTTGCCATATGGCGGCCTTGGTATAGTTAATATTCGAGGTGTCTGTTGAATACACGGTGTGACGCCCACTTTACAGATAAGACACGGAGAGTATGGTTTTATTTTTAATGTTTATTTATTTTTGAGAAAGAGAGAGCGAGAGCAAGTGGGGAGGAACAGGGAGAGAGGGGGACAGAGGATCCGAAGCGGGCTCTGTGCTGACAGCAGGGAACCCGATGCAGGGCTCGAACTCACGAACCGTGAGATCATGACCTGAGCCGAAGTTGGACGCTCAAGCGACTGAGCTACCCGGGCGCCCCAAGAAAGTATGTTATTTACCAGAGTTACTGACGTGATATTTTCATGGAAAGCTGCTTTTCCAGTGGGCCAGGGCAGCCCTGAAAGTCACTCAGCGAGACAGCGGAACGCTATGTACGTGCCCTTCTGACACCACGGCAGGGAATTCTCTCAAGTCTGTCCCCCTACTCTTTCCCCATTGCCACCACTCAACTTGAGGTCACTGCGGTCCCCTTCTGCGCTGGGGTAGTTTTTCTAACACGTTTCCCATGGCTTCATTTCCCTTCGGTCTGTCTTTGCATTATCTCGTGGGTGATTTTTCAAATACAGATCGAATTGTGTCTCTCCTCTGCTCAGAGCCCTTCAGAGGCGCCTACCATCTCCAGGGGAAGTCAAATAAAACCCTTACTAATTACCAGCTCCAACTAGTTTCCCCAAAGCATCCCTAGCATTCTTCCTGTGTGCCTGGACATTTTCTGTCTGAAGACCTTTCCTGCCTTTCTTCCCCTGGGAAGCTCACTTTGCACAACGCAGTTCAAACGCCCCCCCCCCCCCTCGGGAGCCTTCGTGCGGGTACTCACACCCGCCAAGCACTCCCCTGTCTCACAGTCCCGCACCGGCCAGCGAATTCCTAGAGGGCAGACACTCTCCCTTCCTCTTCTCGAATCCCCAGACCCAAACACATGCAGGCATATAGCTAATCTTTGTTGAATGGATTTTCATGATATCATAGGAAAAACTAATATGCAAGCAATCCAAATAGCACTAACAGAGAGCTCTGAGAGGCATCAGGCTCAGAAATTTCCCCAGGCTTCTGTCCCCCACGAAGGCCAGGAAGCCGATGACAACAGCGTCAGGAAGAACGAAGGTGAACCCGTGACTGCTGGCCTGGCAAGCACGAGGGCCTGCGTATGCTGCCTGCTTCCACACCGCCCCGGGCCCACGTGACACTTGTCGGCTTCCCCTGACCCTCATCCAACAGACACACAGTCCTGACCTTGCTGGGGGGAGAGGGGAGGAAGCATACCCGGATCTGAAGTGATCCGGCTGTGGAGTGGGTTACAGGAACATAAGCACAGGCCATAAGTAGACGTCATTCATTTGTCTGCTTACCCTGGACCCCAAACTTCAGGAGGCTGGTGAACGGATACAAAGGGCATGAGCTCTTGAGTGAAACCACAGAGGGTTTCCACTCCGCATCCACTGTGTACTGACGAAGGTAACTTACGGTCTCGGAGACCCTGTCCATTTCCCTCGTGTAAAATGAACATAAAAAATGGGGTTGTACGATTGCCGGTATTCAGAGAACATTAATTATTCCTCATCTTCAACCCTCTCCCTCTCCAGACTGCACTTGTTGGTTGATTAGATCCCTTTCCTCCACTACCTGAAGGAAATCTGTTTGAAGTCAGTATTTTACAAACAACGCGGAAGGGTTACGTGGGAACGACGACACCAAAGCTTACGAAGTGAACTGAAGTTCATGCTGCATGTTTACGCAAGCAGTAAAGAAGGTATAGGGTGCACCTATTTCCTGCAATAAGAGGGTTTTTTTTTTTCAAACAAATCTTGGAGCCTGATGTTGAGGGCAACGACCCTGTGCTGGTCCCACAGAGACCTTCCTCCAGTGTGCTCGCCCCTGTCCAGGACCTCTGCTGCTTTTAAATCCACGGGTACCTTGCCTTCATACTGTTAGAAAAATTGAAGGGCAATTGCTCCAAATCCAGTTATTAAAAATCCAGAGTCTTCATTTTATTGCTTGGGCTATTACTGTTCCTAATTTGCTCCTGAAACAAACGTACAACACTCTTGCCATGCATAGTCTGCAAAATTACCTGCTGCTATTGCCCAAGACGCCTTTTATCTCTGTGCAGCAGTCAGGTGGAGTTATATAACCCCCCCGGGCTTTGACAGGAAGGAAATAACTCCCAGATTAATGCTACCTGAAGAACCTGCCTTCATTATCAGTCATTCCTCTTGACCATCGGAGCCTGGAAGTTTTGCTAGTTAGCCATTCCAAACCCATTTATATGTGGGTTATTTATGCAATGGCTTTTCTTATAAAATTTAGAGATCTTAACAGATTTAGGTGTTTTTTTATTTTTTAAATTTTTTTAATGTTTATTTATTTTTGAGAGAGAGAGACAATCCTCCGGCCCTCACTACCCATATGAGATCATCAGGTTTGCTCAGTTTGCTACGTACACAGGACTAATTGTATTTGGTAAGCGCTTCGAAAAGGGGACACAGCTTGCAAGGTGCTCCAGAGGATGCTAAGCCCAGGACAGTGAAACTTTGGTTTTCCAGGATAATTCATTCCGGAAACATGTTTGTCATCCAAAGCACTCGTCTATCCAAGCAAATGTCCCTATAAGAAATAATGGAAACTCAGATGATTGGTTCCACAACCCAAAAATATTCATGTAAAAATGATTACAATACTGGAATATAATACAAAACAATAAGGAAAATACAAAATATAAAGAACAAAGAAATTAACCTGCACGTACCTTTGAAAACCTTCATGGCTGGTATCAGGGAGACAAGAGAGAGGAGGGTTATTGTGTAGGACGACTTTGACTATCACTGCCGGAATCACCGCTATCTGTTGGCTCCCTGGAATCTTTTTCTGCATGGGGCCGTTGTGTATGCTCGCCTGGATGTTGACTGCGGTACAGTATTCATAAACTCTTGTCATTCACTGTATATAATGTAACTGGCAATAAGGCAGCAGAGGAAAGGGTCTATATCTGCAGGCGCTTGACCTAGAAATGGAGCTAAGCATCCCTAAGCTTTCTCTTGTCTGGAAAAGCTAAGGACTGTCCATAGGTGCTTTGAAGGGACAATAAATACACTAGTACCAATTGTGGGCACCTTCCAACGTTCTGAAAAATCACTGATTTCTGCCAAATATGGACGCCTGAGACCGAGCATCCGAGCACGGGAGGTGATCACCCACAGAGAGAGAACCATTGGCTCAGTGGCGATCACATGACCTTCGGCATCTCGTACTACTCATATTGCAAAGCGTCACTCCTTTGTCAAGTTAAAATTTATTAGAAATATTTGCTCGTCTTGCAGAACACTCGCAAAACAAGTTACTCGCAATTCAAGGTTTTACTCTATAATGTTTTTTCCTGCTCTCTGGGAGAATCCCCCCATCCTGGAAAGGGAAACTCAGGCATGTTTTCAAATGAAGAAAAAAAAAAAAAAAAAAGATGTAAGTCAAGAAAAAAAATGTAGTAGGTTCTAGGAGAGAAGTAAATTATAAGATAAATTCCACCGGAATATCAATGAGAGGGAAAATATATGCATCCAAGTGGAAGCATGGAAAAGGTTCCAACCAAGTTGAACCTTGAAAGGCAGATGTCACTATGACAAGCAGAGATAGCTGGGCAAGGACACCCCGGGGTGTGACATGACATAGGACAGGCTAGAGAACTGGGAAATGCTGGAGCGGGTTGCAGAGAAGCTAGGAGAAGAGATCAGAACGTAGCCATGTAGGGTCACTCGTGTCTTGTAAGGAATTCAGACATAGACTGTGAGGAGCGTCTGAAGAGCCTGTGCATTGAACACGTGTAAGCCTGGAGGTTGGGCCCAGTGCTGTGGACAAGAGTGCAAGGGAGAGCGGGCAGGCCTCGTGAAGATTCCTCTCATCCAGGTGTAGTGGATCACGGAGGAGAGACGAGTCATTAAGTTCTCACAGTGAGTGACAGGCAATGGAGGCCCAAACCGAGAAAGTAGCAAGGAGAACGGAAAGGAAAGAGCAGGTGTGGGGTGTGTCGTAGGGTACGATCCGTGGGGTTTGGCCATGGGCTGGAAGAGGAGGGGATTAAAAATGCCAGACACTCTTTCCAGGTTTCGAGCTTCTGCAGGAGGGGTGGGAGGAGGTATTTACAGACAGGTAGACCAGAGAAACAGCAGGTTTGAGGGAAAACATCCAGAGTTGTATGGTGAATGCTAAGGAAATGTATTGGGTGCTATACCAATGAAAAGATAAAAATACAAATGAAAAGATAAAAATGCATAAACACTATTTGTGCGGAGGTTTAATCACGCAGAATCTGAAAACCTGAACCATCTCTCTACACGACTGAATGCAAGGTCAGTGTAGCAAACCAAGTGATCTGTCATGACAGATATTAATAGAGTGAAACCTTGCTCTCCAGGGAGATCCAAGCGATTTAAGGTAACGTCATTCGTTGACATTGATGCATGGTTAAATGACTAGATCAAATCTATATGGAATGTATTAATCCACCCAAACAAAGGCCCATGCCCCTAAAATGTTCTGGTTTCAGTTTTATGTTTTGTCACTCATTTCAGTGTGGGCACGTGTCTGGAACATTTTCCTTGCACTTAATGGAAGTGTTGAAAAAATGATTAAGTCCCAGCCACCAGAGAATTCCCAGTTTAGGGGAGAAGATCAAGAGAAGCAAATAGGCCAACACACTATTCTAGAGGGTTCTATGAGCACTGGGAGAAGCATCTAAGTGGAAAGGCAGAAAAGGGAAACTGAAGAAGGCTATGCGAACAGAAGATTCAAAGTCCGAAAGAATGAGTAGGAATCAGTAAGATAAACAAAGGGCCAACTCCAGGCAGAGGTGAGACCAAATGCAAAGCACGAAGGATGCATGGTGAATTCAAGTAAGTATCTCCATTAATTCTGGAGATCTCCGGGAAACTGATGCATATGGGGTGTGTGCGTGTGTGCGTGTGTGTGTGTGTGTGTGTGTGTGTGTGTAGACAAGCAGTGTGGAAAGAGTTTTACGGAAATGAGACTGAGGAGGTAAACTGAGGCAGTTCCCACGCATTTAGTCAATTACTTTATGTATACCCTATGTTATTTCAAAGCTGACTTAAGGTGTCTCCCAGCATGTATTCAGCAACACGGGATTAAAAAATAGTGAGGAAATCAGAGAACAAACATGTGAGTTGGACACTTGAGAGATCATGCTGAAATCATGAATAGCAACCATTCTATTCTATTCAACCCAAAGAATGAAATGACTCCCGGTAGCTGTTAAATAAAAAGTATTCAGTGGCTCAGAAGAAACAGGAGCACTTGAAATGTACAAAGTGCTCCTTATGTTTTACTGGCAAGAAATTTTGCTGATGGAACATCAAGACCCAACAGCTAAAGCTTCGGGGAGAACTCTCCTTGAGAGGCACGGAGCCCGAGTAGGAGGGCAGGAGGGTGGCTCCAGCTTCCCCTCTTTGCAGCATAAGCTTCTTTCCTGCCGTTAGGAAAATAAGTCAAGGTCACACGCTGGAGCCTGCGGGCCACATACAGCCGGCAGATGTGTTTGTCTGGCTGGAATAGTATTTTCCTTATGTTGTCTTTCGCTTTTGTGTTTACTCTTCTCCCATAATTACCAACGCATTGTGATTGACGTTTGTAAGATTTTGAAACTAGAGACAAAAAGAAAAAAAAAAACAAACTATAATCCCACTCAAAAGTTAGCACCATTATTAGCTCCTATATATATATTTTTTATCCTAGATATTTTCTCCCGTGTGGTTTGTCTTCATCTGGGTCTTCTAGGCAGGATGTGCTATCTCCAGGTACCTGTGCTATATCTGCTCTCCTATCACCTTATATCCAGCTTAAGTCACATACATTTGTTTCTTGTCTGTTCGTGATCCCCAAAATAAAATTCTAAACTATGTGTGATCCCTAAAATAAAATGAAAATGAAAGTATTTAAAATACAAGAGAAAGGCAAGACTAAAAGGGAAGGTAGTGGTTTAAGATAAGAATAAATCTAGTAAGTTAAGATTAAATAATGGTATTTTAAAACATCAATTCACTATTTTAAGTGAATTCATTAAGCCACATCCAAGACTGAAAGTCAAAACCGTTTAAATAATAAGATGGTGATCGGGTAAATAGGATTTAGATTTAAAATCTAGAAAAGTAGGGGCGCCTGGGTGGCTCAGTCGGTTAAGTCCGACTTGGGCCCAGGTCATGATCTCGCGGTCTGTGGGTTCGAGCCCCGCGTCAGGCTATGTGCCAACAGCTCGGAGCCTGGAGCCTGCTTCGGATTCTGTGTCTCCCTCTCTCTCTCTGCCCCTCCCCTACTTGTGCTCTGTCCCTCTCTGTCTCAAAAACAAATAAAACATTAAAAAAAAAGATTTAATAAAATCTAGAAAAGTAAAAAATTAAAATGCAAAAGTGGAAAGGATAAAAGATTAAAGACAAGGATGGAAAAGGTAAAATTATTGCAATTAAAATGAAAAAAATGTATGAAGCCAGAAGTCAGTATGGAGACTAGCAAATCAAAAGCAAACACAAAATTGAAAAGTACTGGAACTGGGGCTCCTGGGTGGTGCAGTCGGTTAAGCGTCCAACTCTTGATCTTAGCTCCAGTCTTGATCTCAGTGTCCTGAGTTCAAGCCCCCATGTTGGTCTCTGCACTGGACGTGAAGCCTACTTAAAAAAAAAAAAGAAAGAAAAGTACTAGCATTGAAAGCAAAAACAATTTTAGAGAAAATCTAAGCGTTCTGCAAATTAGAGAAAGATAAGGAATATTGAAAATATCAAAAAGTACAATGAAAACCACGTAAGTCAAGCTGTATTGTACCCAGCAATAATCTTGTAGAAACCTGAAGTAGTGGGGAAACTTCAACTTCTCTATTAAAATGTAGAGGAATGAGAGAAAACTAGCAGAAAGCCTCCAGTAGCAGAAATCTTAAAGTCCTGACATTCCTCTGACTCCCACTCGCTTGATCCCATTTTTCACAGGCGTGGAAGGCAGGGGGCAAAGGGCAATGTGGCTGAGCAAGGCCACGCTTGCTACCTCCCACACGATCTCTCTCACCCCCGCCCCGACAGTCACTACTCCTTCCGGGTGCTATCTGAAAGCAGGGGTGGGTTGCCTCTTTAACTCAAATGCCTAGGACGTGCCCAGTTCAATCTCAGAAAACCGCCTTCAGTTATGCACACTTATTAGCAGAAGACAAGCTACTTAGTTTAAAGTGGGTGGGATTGGTGCACAGCCAGGGTTGCCCTTCAGACGTGGAAACAAGCAGAACAGACAGAGCAAGTATAGCTTCACTGGACAACCCCTGTGTGGTGGGACGTCTCTGGTCCAGAGTCTGGTCTTCCTCTTGACAGATAGGAGACCTCAGTCATCAGCTCATGTCACCAAGCATCTGTGAGTCCCCATGGTAGCGTCCTCCACCAAACGGACTCACTATACTTGTTTGCTCTGAACAATATAACACAGACTAACAATGGCAGATTCTTAGGAAGACACAACTTGTGTTAGGACATTACCTTAGACACGTTAAAACTAATGAGATCTTAGCTTACGTTCTATTAGCAGTAGGCACATTTTGATGTTTTTATGGAGAACTGAGATGCACTGAACTCTCTTGGTGATACCAACAAATGCCCATTCTTGGGGCTCCCATCCTCCAGGGACAGGAAGTGCCCCCTTCTTTGAGTGAGAAGCACTCTTGCTGGCCTGTCAATAACACTTTTTAAAAGTTTTCCTAATGCTTGGTATAAAATGTATTTGAGGCTCAGATCTGACTATGCATCTTCTGTGCTTAGATAAGAGTTCCCTGTGAAAAGCCCAGAAGGATGAAGAATGGGTAAGATTGTGACTATTTATGGCTCTCATTCCAAAAATAAAACCAAGAGCTAGAATTTACCTTGTACTTTTGTATCTATTTTTAATACTACCACTCCTTTCTCTCACCCTCCCATCCACTCTTGACAACTAGATTACCTGGCAAGACAGTACCCATATGCTCCTGTAAAAATTTCCTCCCCAACCCTGGCTTAGGATCCTTAGCACTTCTTTCTGTGCCTCTCAAATCATAATGTTGTTATTGGAACAGAGCAGTTATGTACAGGTATGCAGGAACCCAAGCCTCCATCTATCAACCCATCCATCCAACCAACATCCACCCATCCATCCATCCATTCATCCAATCATTCACCCAGCCAGCCAGCCAGCCAGCTATCTGTCCACCCATCCATCCACCCATCTACCCATCCACCGAGCCATGCACTCACTCCTTCTTCCCTCCCTCCTTCCCTCCCTTCCTCCATAGGAGTGAGGTTTCAGACCTTGGAAGGAAAAGGAGCCAGAGAGCACCTATTTCTTCTTTTGCGATCGATCTTCTGCACTTTCTCGTGTCCCTACATTAGCCTTCTCCTCCTCTTTAACCTCTTCCATTTCTTTAACGGACCTTTATTTTATCTCTATTCTGGCCAATACACAAAACTGCCTTCTTACCTATTCCTTTCCTGTTCCTGTCCCATTTTTGTAGAGCACACTGACCTGCTGACGAAGCCACCCCAAGAGAGTCTGGTGTGGACCTACGAAGGCTTGAAGAAGAGCAGGGGGAAGATACAGGCCGGGGAGGAGTACTTAGGGGCGAACAAGAACAAATGAGGTTCCTAGAGGATCTCCTCCGTGCCAGGGGCTTTCAACAGGTCGATAAGTTGTTTCATTCATGACAATCCCATGAGGAAAATATTTACGGCTCCCACTTGTGAAAATGAAGAAACTACAACTAAGAAAACGGCCAAAGCAAGAGGAGAAGGGAAAAGCAAAGAAACCCAGGGCGAGAGGGCGCCATTCTGAACGTGGCAGGAGTGGATCTTCTGAGAGAGGAGCTAACGTTCTCCGTGCCCACCCTCGTGTGTTCTCTGCCCTTCTCTGCCCTGTGCCATAGCCCGGAGCCTGACCTTGCAGGGCTGCACCATCACGCAGGTCGGGCAACAGGAGGCACTGGCACAGGTGAAGAGGGCAGGAGGAGAGAGAGGGCTGAGTGTTTACCTTTCCCTTTCCACCACCCCTGCCACTCTGCGGCCAGCCGCCTCCTTTCTACAGCTACAGCTGCCGGGGGCTCCAGCAACCCTTCGATCCCCTTGGCCCTCAGGTCAAGCGTGCCAATGGCACCCCACTGCTGCCAGTCCCCGGGTCGCCCCATCCCTCCTCCGCTCCCTCAGCCTTGCCCACACCAGTCAGTCACCTTCCTCACACTCTTCGGTGACACCCTTGGAGTGTACCATCTATTTCTAACAAGACCATATCTGAAACGCTCCCTAATACGCTCCCCCCCAAATAAGTAACATAAAAAATTCCGTCTGTTTGATACTTAGCTAGGAGCATGCCCGGAAGTGATTTCGCCTCCGTATTAGTTTGCTGGAGCTGCCGTAACCAAGTACCACTGGCTGGGGGGCTTAAACAATGGAAATTTATTTCCCATAGGTCAGGAGGCTGGGGGTCCAAGGTCAAGGTGCAGGCAGGGTTGGCTTCTCCTGAAGCCTGTCTCCTTGGCTCATAGATGGCGATGGCCGCTCTGGCTGTGTCCTCACTGGTGCCCCTCCTGGGCACACACCGGCTGGTGTCTCATCCTCTTCTTGTGAGGGCACCAGTCATATAGGATTAGGGCCCATCCTAACAGCCTCATTTTGACTTAATCATCTCTTTAAAGACCTTATCTCCCAACATAGGTACATTTTGAGGTCCTGGGGTTTGACACTTCGACAAATGAATGGCGAGGCACAATTCAACACGTAACGGCATCATCGCTATAGTCTCCCTGGAGAACATTGGCCTCAGCTTCTATTTATACAGTGGCCTCTAACCTTGCGTCTGCCCCAGGACACAAGGAAGATCTATCACAGTCCCGCGTGTGAGACCCTCCAGTGCCAGGTGCTCTGGAATAGAATGTGACGGAGGCGTGCGTCCCAGCCCCAGGTAGCAAATCGAAGACGATTGGAAGATGGGGAAGTGCGAATCCCCAGCCCCAGACCTAAAATCATTGTTTCTAAAGGATTTTTTGAGGCGCTGGTCTTTATGTCAATAACATCTGCTAGGATCTCAGAGATTGATTCTTGTAGGTTTAAATATAGCTACAGTTAATGACTTATAGATCATTGCAGTGAAGCCCTGCTAAAAGCAGTTTCCCATTCGATTCCCAGTGGACACCAGGAGAAAGGGTCAAGTTCAGCCAGGCGAGGGAAACTAACAGTGCCCCACAATCTTTGTGTAATTCCAGTTTTGTGAAAGATAAAGACCCTTCAGGCAGGTGCCGTAAAACCTACGGCTGCAGGTTAGCAGGCGCGCTGCAAGCTCGTTCCCCACACACGGTGCAGCCAGCGAGGGCTCTGGGCGCCCTCAGGGCTCTCGGCTCTGGGCTGGGTAGTTATGCCCATTTAAAATCGTCCCATCTCCCCACCACGTGTCTCTGCCTTTCCCTAGAATCGGGTCTTTAGATCTGAGATGAGACAGCATTAATCTATTCCTCGCCCCACCCTGCCCCCACATGCCACAGTAATAGTAATATTTCTCTTCAGATGATTCAAAATGAAGTCGTTTTCTCTTTTAAAATGATCCCTGTTGTATTGTTAAAATTATAAATGAAAGATGAAGCCTTTCTGAATCAATAAATAATACACTTCCATTCCCAATAACTTTGCCCATTTTGTTCCCCTTTAAGTCCCAGCTTTAAAGGCAGGAGACATCCATCTATCCATCTCTGCTTAACTCCCTCCCACACATGCAAAGGAAATCCCAAGAGCCATGGAGAAAAGCAGGAATGCTTCTGGATAAACAAAGACCCCAGTGTCAAAGCCAGGGCAGATACATTCCCCTCCCCAACCCCGACCTCACCATCACCCCAACATCCTGCTGCTCAGAAACATCTTAGAGAGGTAGGTCTCAGCCTTTCAACACAGGACATCGAGGGACACAGTGTCCCAAAGCCCCACACTGCCCACCACCGCCTTCTAATTCTCTTCACCTACTTTACATTTTCCCACCTCTCCAGCCCGATTCGGAAATTCTTTGTCCCGTGAAAACTGTAGGTTGCTTACACGCAGACGCTATTTCCGTACGCTCTACTCATTGCCTTTCAAAAATTGACATTAAATAAATGGCGCAAGGCAGTCCATCGACAGGCATTTATTGAGCGCCTACTCTATGTCCAAGGCAACGACAGCGCCCGCTGATCAATTTTCAGCGGGCTTTGGGCAGGAGGCGGCGTGGAGTCCTGTTTAACCCAGACGCAATGTGTCGGGTGTATGGCCCTGAGCTCTCATTCTCGGATATATCGCTTCGGGGCACGCGGCTAACGTACAGCCCGTGTGCAAATAGGTGCTCAATACGCCACCCTCTTCCCACTGACAGGTTTTGATGCGGTAAGTACTACACTTAAGATCCCCTGGCTCCCTGGCAAATGTAACACAAACACATTTGAAAAGGAAGTGTGGTCTGGATGGAGAACAACAAACGATGTATAGTTTATTTGCCAAGACGTGTGGGAGGTAAATATGAAACAAAACTCTAGCAAGCGTAGCATTTTTCTTCCCCAAACAGAAAGTTGCTGACTGCAGGCCAACAACACAGCCTCGCACGGTTCCTCACGTTCGCACTGGCGGGGACTGAGATGCCGTCCCCGTCCCCGTTCGGCATTCGGATGCCATCACAGACATTGGCAACTTCGTGGCCAGATCCCGCTTTACTCCGACAACCTGCAATCTTATTTGTAACCTGTTTTGCAAATAACAAAGAGGTTCCTGGCCCGTACCCTTTGACACATCCAGTCTTCCGTGGGACCAAAGCGCGTAAGTTTAAATACACAACTACTCTTCCTTATGTCGGTCAAGCAACAAGTACCGTTCCATCCGAGCGGTAAATCTCAGCACTTTTCAGTTAGCATTTTCGTAGGACGAATTGATCGTCTTCAAAACGTGCGATTCAACTCAGATAGTTAATGTGTGCCACAGCGTGGAAGGCACGACACGGGTTCTCCGCGTACGGTTGCAAAGAGGGGACAAAACGAGGGTACAAATTACTGGCTGAGAAGGCAGGGTGCGTTCGGGGCTGGGGGCACGGTACACGGTGACGGGCGGATGCGGAGGAAAGCGAGGCCCCTCCCGGCTGGAGGCCCAGAAAGGGGAGGCTTGAGCGAAGGGTGTGGCATTTGAGATGGAGTTTCAAGAATGCGTGGGGTTTCAGGAATATAAACAGGAGGAGCCCAAAGAGGGTTAGAAGCTCCAGGTAGGTTTCCCACCCAGACCCTCCCGCCTTCCTTCCCAGAACAGTGAACATCAGTTGCATACTTGCTATATGGCAGGCACCTTTTGAAGTACCTGTTACACGATATGATCCACTGAAGCGCCAAAGTATTCAGAAAAACAAGGCACAGAGAGGTTAAGCAATTTGCCTAGAGTTGCACAGCTCTCAGGTGGTGAGCCGGAATTCAAACCCGAGCAAGCTGTTAATAGTCACAGTCTTAAGCACCCACTTAAGTCTTAAGTTCCTGCCCTCGGGAGCTTGGGCCCAACACTTTGGGGCTTGGCTGCAATCTCTAGTTCTTAATTGAACTACGCTTTTGGCCGGGTGCTCCCAGTTCGACCTCTGTCTTGTTTCTGAGAACCAGGATCCCTGTAGCTACCTTATGTTTTGTACTTGTAAATGTGTGTGTGTATGTGTGTGTATTTACAAATAAAAAAGATATATGTGTGTGTATATATATATATATACACACACATGTATATAATTTTCCTTCTTAAAAAAACCAATTTTTTTTTTACTGCGGAATAATTATAGGACAGAGATAAACAAAAAGGAGAAAATTGGAAGACTTCCATAATTCCACCTCCCAGAGACAACTGCTCTTAACATATTGCTGAATACCCTTGCAGACCTTGTCTGCGCACTTGTCACATACGTGGGGTGAACACATACAGATACAAACTACCTTTTGTTTTTCTCCACTTAGCACCAACACAAACATCAACAAATATTTATTTGTAGGGCGATCTTAAATGGTTCCCTCTGAGTGTTACCCTCTGATGGGGAGTTAGACGCAGGGGGCATGCCGGTGCAGGGAGAGCTCATTTGGGGTCTGGACCAAGGAAGAAGGCCTGGAACGGACCAAATGCAGGAGGTGGGAGCAGAAGCGATAGCTTTGGGGAGGGATTGCACTGATAAACCCAGCACAGGCAGGGCGGAGAGGGCTTGGCACATTCGACCCGTTTCCAAGCAGGTACAGGAGCCCAGAGGGGCTCTGGCAGAGCTCATCACTAAGATGAGATTTCAGAGGGGCAGAGCACAGAGCATACCGGATGGACGGAGGCAGAGCCAGCCCAGCCCAGCCCAGCCCAGCCCAGGGGTTCCAGCTGGTGAGGCAGCGGAGATTCAGGAAAGCAGGAGGCAGGCGAAGCCCAGGAAATGAGACAGGAGCACACAACCCGACAGGTGGCCTGGTCTTCCTGCCTGACCTTCTGAGCTCATGGCCCTCCACGGCAGCCCAGGACCGTGACCACCTTGCCAGTTATGGGGCCAAGGCTGGTACCCTGGGCATGGGCAGATGCTGTTGCCTTGGGAGAGGCAGCATGGTTGGAAGATTTCTGGATACTTACTGTGGACAGTTGGGATAGAGCTGGCCTGGGGCTGAGATGGACATTCTACCTCATTCTCATTGCCCAGCTAGGCTTGAGCAGCATGGCTTCCAGGGCTCTAGGACCACCAACCTGTAGCTGACAGCCTTCTATGGTCTGTGATCTTGCTGTCTGCGTGAACCTCTGAATATTGCCACCCCGTGTCATGGGACGCCTCCGTTCCCTGTCCCGGGCTTCCCGCGTGTTTGCTCACGTGCCCCTCAGACACCCCTTTCTGCCCGCCAGATGGGATTTCCTTCCCACACCTGCACCTGGCCCTCCCAGGGCTTCTACGCTGCCGCAGTCAGGCAGGCAATGAGCCGGAAGGAGAAGGTAGGCAGGCCACAGGCGCGGAGCCCCACGACACGAAGCGTGTTGGAAGACAGGCCGAGGAAACCCATCAACTTGAGAAGTCAACGGAGAGCCCCTGAGGGTTCTAAAGCATCAGACTTTGAAAGGTTTGTCTGGAAGTAGTATGGAGGGTGGATGTACATGGGGAGAGGCTAAAGCAGTGGTTAATTATGGCTTCGTTACAATCTCGCGGGAAGTTGCTGTTTTGTATCCAGTGCCCAAGGCCCACCTTCACAGACTCTGATTTAATATTGATTTATTTTTGACACAGACAGAACGTGAATGGGGGCGGGGCAGGAAGGCAGAGGGAGAGAGGGAGACCCAGGATCCGACGCAGGCTCCAGGCGCTGAGCGGTCAGCACAGAGCCCGACGCGGGGCTCGAACTCACGGACTGTGTGATCAGGACCTGAGCCGGAGTCCGAGGCTTAACCGACTGAGCCATCCAGGCGCCCCGGAAGATATTTTTAAAATACCATGAGGGTTTTAACTGGCAATGGGAAGTTCTAACGAAAGGAAATTTCCTCAGAACATATACCTAAGCTTTTAAAAGCAATCAGTGAGGAGCGCTTAGTGGGCTCAGTCAGTAGAGCTCGTGACTCTTAATCTTCGGGTCGTGAGCTCAAGCCCGATGTCGGGCGCCTGCGTGGCTCAGTCACTTAAGCTTTGGACTCTTGATTTCGGCTCGGGCCACGATCTCATGGTTTGTGGGTTTGAGACCCTGGACAGGTTCTGCACTGACAGCATGGAGCCTACTTGGGATTCTCTCTCTCTCTCTCTCTCTCTCTCTCTCTCTCTCAAAATAAATAACTAAACTTCAAAAATAAATAAATAAATAATAAAATAAGGGCAGGTCCGTGGAAAGCTATTTCCAGGATTAAATTCACTTCTCCACGTCCCCCTTAGGTCTCTGGTTCCTGCTCTCTCACTTTGGCACAGTTCCTGAATTTGGGTGCACTACTCTGGCACCCATCACTCTCTCCCACCCCCTCCATCCCGACTTACCAGCCCGCCGCCCCCTCTCACCTAAGTCCCGGTCGGCCACCCCAACACTCAGAAATCAGCCTTCCCTACGGTTCCAAACTCTGCACCTGCCTTCCAGACGTGACTGGGTCTTTCCCCGTTGTCTCCTGCAAGCCCACCCCACCACCCCCCCCCCAGGCTGCGTCCAGCTGGTGAGAGCAGAAGGATGTGAGAAGTGCTGCAAAAAGGCAACACATTAAGTCACGGCGACTGATCTGCTGTGACAGGCTCCGCTTGTGACATTACAATCGAAGAAAAGAGGACAGAGATTCCGTTCAGCAACCACGAATTCTTGCAGCCTATTAACATTTTCTGAGACTACAGCGGGTAAAGTCTGTAGGAAGACAAATATTCCCTAAGTTGCATATCTTTAGTTGTGGGCGGACGTGTGTTTCTGGCAACAGTGTGTTCGTGGTGGTGAACTCCGAGAGGAGCATGAATTGACAGGTGTCATAAGGCAAAGATAATAGAGATTAGCAAACCCTCGCTGGGAAGGATTACAACCGTGCAGGAGCTGTGGCCCCGGGGATGCTGGTGTGAGGAAAAAAGGCTCAGTGGGGAGGTGTGATCTGGGGTCTGAGCGGAACCAGACCTGCTCTGTGAGCAGAGTGAGCTTTCTCCTGCACGTTATAAGGATTTTCTCTCCCAGCCGAACACGAAATGATTGCAGGTCGAGACGAGTGTATGCTTAACGTTTGATGGTTAAGATAGACTCGGATCGGAACTGGCACGTAAGACAAGGGTGTTCTGGGCTAATGGGAGCAGAGTCCCGCTTCCATTGGTACAGAATTCCCATCAGCTCTGAGAAGTGCTAGGATGCCATAGGCCCACCCAGCGCCCACCCAGGGACTCCACAACTTGGTATTCATTCCCTTATGTTCCTTTCCCTTTGGTCCTCTTTTTAAAATTCAGACAGTCTCATTTAGGAATAACACACTACGCACATTTGCACCGAGGCGTTAATGATTTCTCACATCTCCCTTCCTGGCAGCAGAACGTTGAGTCAGGGTGAGATCCAAAGGTTGGATTATGAAACACAGAGAGACAGAGATAGAGAGGAGAGTGATTCACACACCCATGTTCCTGGCAGCAATATTCACCATCGGCCAAAGGAGGAAGCAACCCAAATATCGGTTGAAAGGTGAGTGGATAAACAAAATGAGCATATACATACAATGAAATATTATTCAGCCCACAGTCTACAATATGGTTGAACACGGAAGACATTAAGCCACATGAAAGAAGCCAGTTATACAAAAACACAAATATTGTATGACTCCACTTGTGTGAGGTACCTAGAGTAGTCAGATTCACAGAGACAGAAAGGAGAAGGGTGGTTGCCAGGAGCAGTTGGGGGGGGGAGTAGGTGGGGAGGGGGGAACTAGTGTTTAATGGATGTGGAGTTTGAGCTTTTTAAGATGAGAAAGTCCTAGAGATTGGCGTGCAGAACAATGTACATATACTTAAGACTCCTGAACTACACACTTAAAAAGAGTCAAGTCAGGTGTGCCTGGGTGGCTCAATTGGTTAAGTGTCGGGCTCTTGATCTCGGCTCAGGTCATGATCTCGAAGTTTGTGAGATCAAGCCCCGCATCAGGCTCTGCACTGACAGCCGGAGCCTGCTTGGGATTCTCCCCCACCCCTGCCTCTCTCCCGCTTACTCGCTCCCATTCTCTTTCTCTCATAACAAATAACTAAACATTTAAAGAAAGGAAAAGTGTATACATCCAAAGATACGGTGGCTGCCAAACAACTTGTATGAGATACTTTGCTCACATTTGTCATAAGCCAAGTTGCTTGAGCATCGGTGACTGGGAGAGAAAGCGAGGGTGACCTCTTCTTTAGAGGCTCACAGAGTACTTTCTTGCAGAAAGGGAAGCACAAGGATTTGGTTGCCCAAGTGTTCTGGAAGAGGCTGGATGTGAAGGCAGGGGACATGAAATAACCACGGACTTATTGGTCAATGGTCTCCAGCTCACTTATCTTAGGCTTGTCTTCCCTAGATGTGAAGGGATTCCTGTCTCACCTGCCTGACACCTCGGAGAACTGCCAAGCTGTCTATGCACCATGTGACCTGTTACAAAGAACAAAATGTCTAGGGATTCTGCCGCTGGACAGTAAGCCAGAGGGTAGCTGCAGCAATGCCATCAGGCCATGAAAGTACCATTTACCAGATGACTATTTCACAGCAATCAGAGCACCTGCCTCATCAAATTAAATAATGATAATCACAGGGCCCCATTAAAACATGTGACTAAGAAATTAACTAGCACATGGAGACCTTGACTATTTATTCTGTGCCTTAAGAATCACGTCTGCTCTGTGAAACATGTCCAAATCACAGAATTTTACTGATAAAATGTTAATCGGCCACCCTGTGAAAGGCTGCCCAGCCTCTTACCTCTTAACTACCTTGAATCATCAATATGAAAGACACAACAGCCTTGGGGAAGATGATTAGACGTTGCCAGCAGAGGCTTGCCTTATGTAGCTACAACCTGGGGAATGTGATTTTTCTTTCTTTCTTTATGTCAACACATCAGAGTGGTACATCAATCAGCCACGTGGACCCAGACCTTTAACTCCATTTCCCTTCCGTTGAGAAATGTTGTACTTATGAGACTGGGCTGATAGAGGTGAATATTTCCAACATCTCATCAGAAGCTCTGTTTATTTGTTTTTTCTTTCTTTCTTTCTTTCTTTCTTTCTTTTTTTTTTTTTTTTTTTTTTTTGCCCTGTTTGTACTGCCTGTATTCTTGGTGTTTCATGTGCTTCTTTTATTTTTTATTTTATTTTCTTTTATTTTTTAAAAAGGCAATATTAAGGGGCACCTGGGTGGCTCAGTTGGTTAAGCAGCCAACTTCGGCTCAGGCCATGATCTCATGGTCTGTGAGTTCAAGCCCTGCGTCGGACTCTGTGCTGACAGATCAGAGCCTGGAGCCTGCTTCGGATTCTGTGCCTCCCTCTGTCTGTGACTCCCCTGCTCATACGCTGTCTCTGTCTCTCTCTCAAAAATAAATAAACATTAAAAACTTTTTTAAGGCAATATGAAAACCAGTAGTCTCACTGACTTCCAGTCTATAATTCTTTTTCTTTTTTCTTTTGGAAAACGATTCCTTAATATGGCAGAAATAAACTAGTCTTCAAAAAAAGGAAGAGGGAACCAGGTTTGGGGGGTGATAGCAAATGGGATTTCAGCCTTTCTCTAATTGTTGAACGTTTTCTAAGGAAACACATATCCATGCATTATAATTTACTTAAAAATTAAATTTTAACGAAGTATAAATAATAATGTGGCAAAGGCATGTTGTATCTGATTTGAAGGTTGCTACCGATTCCCCTAAACACAGCTGACTTTGGGCATTCCCTGGGTCCTTGTTGCCTGCTGAGGGATTTATTCAGTCTGCCTGAGCTGCTGTTGTTGCTGCCTGGCGAGGCCTGTGCACAGCCACCCATAGTGCTGGACATCCACCATTTCCTGGTAATTGTTTCTGCCAAACATCCTGGGGTGATGCTGCCCCTACCCAGGGAGCTGCTTCCAACACCCCCAGAGATGCAAACTCTCTAGGAGCCCAAAGGTCTTAAGTCCCCTTCAGACCTCCCAGCCCTAATGCCTCTTTTTATGCATGAGTTGGGGGAAATGTTT
Organism: Panthera tigris; assembly: GCF_018350195.1. Lineage (NCBI taxonomy): Eukaryota > Metazoa > Chordata > Mammalia > Carnivora > Felidae > Panthera > Panthera tigris. The sequence continues at coordinate 6,201,367 of NC_056660.1, read as the reverse complement.
CTCTCCCTAAGACTGATCTTACTCTTTGAGGCTGGGATGAGCACCATATAGGCTATGGCTCTCTGACTCTTTTCCTTGGCTTGACGTAGGAATTCACTTGTTCAGCATTTCTTCAAGGACCTTAAAAAATGTTCCCTTTGAAGACCTCCTTCTCCTTGCAGATCACTCAGGAAGATAATTTGGAGAGCAAAAAAATGAATCCTTACTGGCCTTAAATGTAAACAGCTTAGATTTAGCCGTATATATTTACTTGTGCATGCATGTAAGAAAATACATGTATGTGTATTTGAAAATGTAAAACCATATTTATATACACAGATCTGTGAATGAACACAGAATTCAAAAAAGGACTCAAGCAACCACTAAAAGTAGTGTCTAGCTATAATTTTATCACTTGTTGTTTTTAGGATTTTACTTTTACTGTGGTCCAATATATCCTTATTAAAGCAGCTCCAGCTTATAATTAACTCTCAGTGAGACACACTATTTCAACATGGAGAGAACTCCTTATGCATTTAAATATTGCTATTTAAAAAAAAATCTTGCAAAGGCCATCATAGAGTAAAAAGACTTCAAAATACCAGAGGTTTATTATTAATGCTATTTTACAAGTTACGTCATACATTAGGGTTAAGTTGTAAATGGTAAGAGATGATGGTACAAAATTCAGTGACTAGCCCATGATCAACAGAGAAAACGTACAGCGGGCACTCATCTTAAGTTTTCACATCCCTGTATCCACTACATCTTGTTTTGAAATTATTGCTTATACAATAAATGTGCGTCCCTTGACACAGACACATGTGAAATATATATCCCTGTGGGTAAATGGAAAAAGGAATAAAAATATACTAAAACCAAAGAACTTATTTGGCTTCTGAGATAATTCATTCAATTAATCTCACTTGGTTCGTAGAGCGGCTAAGCTTGGAAATTCAGGCTCAAGAACATCTGTTGCCCAGAAAAAGAATCTGTAATTCAAGGCAAAAGAATAAAAAATGGAGGCAAGATGGACAGCTCATTTGGCTGGAACACATAGACTATTTCAGGGGTGTGTGTGTGTGTGTGTGTTGGAGAGTGGAAGGGCGTGCATATTTGCCTGTATCTTTAATTTGCAGTGGCTTGGGCCCTGGAATAATCCATACACTCAGCAGTAAGAGAAGGCATGCTTAATTACTTAAGAGACCCAGAGAATAAGACCAAGATCTTTATTAATGTAGGCGTTTCTGGACTCTTGGACTTATTCCTAAAGTGATTATGGCATTATTGGGTCTGTCTTGTCAGGACCATGGACAGCTCCAAACACAGCAGGGAGTGCCTTACCTCCCTCTATTTGTAGAATTTTAGTGCAAAATGGGCCTGAAGATTATTTTCAGACCTCCATCTTCCACATGAGGAAATGGACGCTCATTAAAGTTAAACAACATGTTCAAGTCACATGCTTAAGTCCAAAAAGCAGTCTTTCCCCCAACATAGCACAATGTAGGAAAAGGATCATTAGAGTAAAACGAATTTAAATCCACACTCGGCCTCTTAACAGCTGTTTGGAATTTGGGCTTCAGTTTCCTTATTCCGTAAAATGTCTCTAAGGATGTCTCTGACGCACAGTAGTGAGAATTGGAGATAAACAATGTGAAATGCTGAGTCCAACCAGACAGAGTAAGGGCTCCATAAATGATAGCCGATGATAACGTCAAGAGTCAGCCCACATACCTTACCGAGATACAACTTACGTGCAAAATACCACCAAGTTGCATGTAAGCGATGAATCATGGGAATCTACCCCCGAAGCCAAGAGCACACTGTATACACTGTATGTTAGCTAACTTGACAATAAATTATATTTTAAAAAAAAACATACCACCAAGGCGCTGTTGGCACCCCCAAATGAGCAGGACTGTGAATTCCAGACATCTGCGAGTTCTACCTGACTTATCATGAGCCATATACCTACCCTTTAGGGCAAACAATTTCAAAGATAATCATGCTATTCTCTTTTTTCCTCAGATCATAAGGTTTAAATATTAGCAAAACCATATGTACATAACTGAGTAGTTCGAACTCACATTTATCACCTTAGCAAATTGGGACCTTCTGTTCAATCTCAAAACCTTTTTCTCTAGTTTTCTAAAATGTGTGTTCTCCACCAGCCCCTCCCTTCCTACATCTGCCTTTCTCTCTCTCATAGATAGTATCAGTATCATTAATATTCATTCTCCCTTTCTCCACACCTAGCCCCTCCACTTCAGATGTATACTGAATGTATACTGAACACCTGCTGTGTGCCAAATATCACATGAGAAGGCAGGCATAGTTCCTGGCTTTGTGAAGCTACCATCTGGGGGAGAAGGCAGACATTAAATATGCAATTACCATAAAGTAGGAGTGTTATCACCTATAAGGATCTCCCTGTTTCAGAGAAGTGAAAAGTAGCTCTTTCTTAGAAAGAGCTTAAGGACTTTCACCCAAACTGAAGAAAAGTGACAGAAGAAATTGTTATCATTATAATGGCCCAGTTGTCTCCTCGACAATAGACGCATTATGGCAAAACCCAGCATTTCAAGTCTTATAAAAGAAAATATATGAATTTTCTTAGTGCTGTCAATTTTTTCCAACACCAGAAAAAAAACACATCAGAATGAGGTCTTTCTAATGTATCTAATATAAAAAAAGGGAAATCTTCTAGAAGTGTGCTAAAATCTACATCACAAAACGTAACACTGTGCCAATAACCACGTTGGAAAGCACACAAAGGATTCAAGTTCGTATTATATTCTTGATAGCTCAGTCAGGAACGAGGGTTTAGGAGTTGTTGATTATATGATTAATGTGGATACCCAGTGTGTATTTTGTACATGCTTTTTCTATTTTTGAGCCATGTTACCTGATTTATTACATAAATTTCACATCTAAGGCTTATTATATAGAGCATAACTAATACTAATAAGGATTTGTGTGCGTATTTTCATTTTTAAAGAGCTTTGTAAGCATTAATTAATCTGTTCAGCCCCTTGTTGAAAGAGATATGTTTTGCATCTCTAGTTTCAGAGACTAAGGACTATGTACACTTCACTTTAGGGCACTAAGGGAATCCATGCTGCAGTTAGGGTATTTAAGTATGTAAAATCCTTGTCCTCAATTATACTTGTGGTGTGTGTGTGTGTGTGTGTGTGTCTGTTTCCCCTCATCCTCTTAAACTTTCATTGTCTTTTCTTCCATTTTTTTTCTCACCAATCTTGGAGACCAGCAGTTAGAAAACAACTTATGCTCAAAAGAAATTAGCAGAAGGAAAAGAAATGAACCTGAAAAGAAAAAATATTTAGTTTATAAATAATTCATACTGACGTTATATGATACCTCACTGTCCTTCCCATGATTTACTACTATTTTATTAGAAATGATCATAACAACTATCACGTGTTGAGTAACTTATATATCAGGCATTTTGCCAGGCACCAAGGATAAAGTCGTGTGTGTGTGTGTGTGTGTGTGTGTGTTTAATGAAAGGGATAAGGTCCTTGCTTTCAAGGAATTTCTGGTATATCAGGAAGACAACCGTGGAAATGGGTACCTGTGATGTGCTGTGGTAAATGATATGGTAAGTTGTACTCCCAGGTATAAGACAGCATGCAAAAGAAGTGTTTGATCTAGTCTGAAGCAGAAATGGGAGAATCCCTGGAGCAGAGGAGAGGCATGATGCACCAAGGAGGGGAAGGAGGGCTGTCAGGGCCAAGTGGGGGAACCTTCCAGAAGAGCAGCACGGACAGCCGCAGGATCCCACCCAGCATGTGCGGGACGTGTGTGGTGATTGGTGGCCGGGGTGGCTGCAGAAAGGCAGATAGAGCAAGCAGCAAAATGTTGATCTTTGCTCCAGCACAGTGATCAAGGGAAAGAGTGATAGGAGTTAAATTTGGAACGCAGATAGAAGCCAACCCCATAGCTAATGGGAAGCCATAATTTCCCGCTGGTGACACTGTATTATCTATATTGGAAACATTTGATGGAATGAAGCGGCGTTTCTGGATATATTTTTCATAAAATTTGCTTCTCTCATTTGAGCCTCTAATGGCACCAGCGGCTACAGTTTCTCAGGATGCCAAATGAGATAAGGGTTTTTCTGCCTAGTCATTCATTCTACAAATATTGATGTCGGGCGCTGCCCTGGGTGATAGGGAGTGAATGCTAACAAGATCACACCGCCCTCCAGGAGCCGATGATCCAGCTGGGGGAGGAAGCAGGGACACCAGTGATTCGCAGACTCTGGAATACTAGCTAAAAGACATATGCTCAAGGTATTATGAGGGCACAGAACAGGGGTCTATTAGCGCAGGTGGCCATAACCAAACAGCACAGGCTGGGGGCTTAGACAACAGAAATCTATTTTTTCCACAGCCCGGGAAGCTGGTGGTCTGAGATCAAGAGGTCGGCAGGGTTGGTTTCTCCTGAGGCCTCCCTCCTTAGCTTGTAGAAGGTCCCATTCTCCCAGTGTCCTCACGTGGGCTCCTTGCCATGCACCTGCATGTCTGGTGTCTCTTCCTCTTATTATAAGGACACCAGTCACATTGGATTAGAGCCCACTCTCAGGGGCGCCATTTTAATTTAATCACTTAGTTAAGGGACGTATCTTCAAATAGAGTCACCTTCTGAGGGTCTTAACATACGAGTTTGGGGAGGAACAATTCAACCCATAACAAGGGGTATTTAATAGCTTAGGGCTGGGTTGGAGGAGGATTAAGAAAGGCTGATGTTTCCTAGGGTGAGTTTGGAGGATGAACAGTAGGCAAGCAGAGAGGGACAGGAGACATGAGACTATGGAAACCAGAGGACACATTCCAAGAGGAGCGGGCTTGCTTCCAGGCTACAGGGTGCCTTTGCGCAAGTTAGGAAAAGGTACCGTCGTTGGGGAGATACAGCTCTGTGGGCACCTCTCCGCTGAGGATACAGTGGAGGTCGGGTTGGATGACAGTCCCGATATGTCCCCTGTTCCAGCAGCCCTTGGGCAGTTATATAGGTTGTACATACAACCTATATAACCTTCGGTGGCAGCCCTAAAGAAGAACAACTTAGGGACTGAGAGGCAAGGGAGAGCACAAAATGTCCAGGGTCAGGTGGTTGGGTCACGAGCACGTGAAGGACGAGCTGGAGGTAAGGTCAGAAAGGAAATCAGGACCCAGCACCAAAGGGCCTTCTAAGTAGGATGCCTGAATCGGACACCTCTCGTGTCCCACCTCACGCCATCTCCGCCCATGCTTTAAGCCAGCCGCTGCTGCAGTGATTGGCTTTCCTCGGGTGTAGCCCGACAGAACCACATCTCGGCTTCTGCCTGTACCTTCCCCTCGCCTCCTCAGGGCTTCTCAGATGCTGAATAGGATGCCAACACTGACCCACGTGGCCCCGAGGATGCGCAACCTGGAACCCAGCACTCCGTGGGCCGTGCCTGACCGACCCAGGAGGAGAGCAGGGTAGAAACACTCCTCTTTTCCAAACCACACAGGGTAAGAACCTGTGGAGACAAGCCCCCACTACACAAAGGGCGGCCCCCTGAGTATTAGCCTTGCCCCTTTCCCTGCTTCACCATTTCCCAGTTTCCAGTCCTACTCCCTAGCATCACTTTCCAAAACAAAGTGTCTGTCCACAAATTCTGATTTCAGGGGCTACTTTCTGGGTTTATTCTGGGCTAAGACGATGATTGTATAGTTTGGGGACATTTTTTTTTAGAGTAAAAGGTGGAAGGTGGACTAAATTACCCGGGGACAATAGGCATAAATCTGAGCTGTACCAGGATAATCAGGACATATGGTCAGTATTTTTGTTTCCTCATTTTTTAAGGATTTTTTAAAGCTTATTTATTTATGTTGAGAGAGAGAGAGAGAGAGAAGCAGAGACAGAGAAGGTGAGAGAATCCCAGGCAAGCTTCCCACTGTCAGTGCAGAGCCCGACTCAGGGATCGATTTCACAAACCGTGGATCATGACCTGAGCCGAGATCAAGAGTCAAACATTTAACTGACTGAACCACCCAGGCGCCCCTGTTTTCTCATTTTTTTAAATTAAGGAACTGTTTACATGTGGTAAAAGTCATTCTTTTTAGTATACAGTTCTGGGAACTTGAACCAATATATACAGGTGTGTAACCACCACCACAGTCAAGATACGGACACAGCTCCACAAGCCACCAAAGTCCTGTGCCCTTTATGATCAGCCCCTCCCCCAGCTCAGCTCTTGGCAATCAATGATCTTTCTGTGCCTTGTTCCTTTGCAAGAGTGTGAAGAAATGGGTTCATCAAGTCTTTAGCTTTTTGAATCTGACTCCTGAGCACAGTGGATATGAAAGTCATATATGTTGTTACTTGTATCAGGAATGTGTGTGTTTTATTTTTATCTCTAAGGAGTATTCTAGTTTATAGATGTCCCACAGCTTGTTATTCATTCCTTAGTTGAGGGACTTTTGGGTTGTTTCAGGTTCTGGCAATCATCAACGAAGGCACTGTAAACATTTGCATATTGGCTTTCGTGTGAAGGTAGATTTTCATTTTTCTAGGGATAATTATGTAGGAGTGGGATTTCTGGGTCATATGGTAAGTGCATGTTTAGTTTACACGAAACTTCCAAACTGTCTCCCGAAGTGGCTGTATCACTTTGCTTCGCTCCTGGCAACGTAGGAAAGTTCCAGTTCCTCCACATCTTCATCAGCACTTGATAGCATCGGTTTGGTCAGCCTCCTTGTAAAGCCACTGAAGAGTTTGAACTTAATCCTGGAAGCAAATAGGGGAACTACTGAAGGGATGTAAGCAGAAAGTGGTGTGATGAGATCTGTGTTTTGGGAAATCGCCTCCTCACCTGGCCGGGGGGACGGTGGGAAGGGGGACTAGGGCGGATAATGGAATTCGGGAAAAAAATGATAAGGGTCTGAAAGAAAGCAGCGGCAGGAGAAGGGAGAGGTTTTCAAAGATTTGTAAGAAAAATGAATAAATAAGACTTGCTCTCCTAGGGGTGTGTGTGTGTGTGTGTGTGTGTGAGACAGAGAGAGAGAGAGGGTAAAAGATCGAAAGAACTGCACACAAACAGTTGTGTCCTCAACCCTCTTGTCAGTGGCTTCAGAATAACTAGAAAAGAAGATTACCTAGTAGCTCTGCTAATTTCTGCACCCGCCCCGCCCCCCAAGGCTGAATTCGTTGTGTTGATGCAAAATAAAGCACTAATAAAGAAATAAAGTTGTATTGGTCTTACAGACTGCACTGTGTCCCCCCCGAATTCATACATCGAAATCTTAACCCCCAGTACTTCAGGAAGTGACCATATTTGGAGATGGGGCCTTGAAAGATGTAATTAAGTTAAATGAGGTCATGAGGGCGGGACCCTCACCCGATATGACTGGTGTCCTTATAACAAGAGGAGGAGACACCAGACTTGCAGGTGCATGGCGAGGAGCCCAAGTGAGGACACTGGGAGAATGGGACCTTCTACAAGCTAAGGAGAGAGGCCTCAGGAGAAACCAACCCTGCCGACCTCTTGATCTCGGACCGCCAGCCTCCCGGGCTGTGGGAAAATAATCTCTGTGGCCTAACTAAGCCCCCAGCCTGTGGTATTTGTGACAGCCACCCAAGCAGACTAATACAGTTACTTCATGCATTTTCCGGATAACTAAAATCTATTCCTTTAAGTGTAAGAACTTAAAAAATGTCGAATCATTTTGGAGGGATAGATTTCTAAGCTGTAGGTATAAATGACAATATAATGAGCATGTCTTAACCCCTTGTGGATGCCACCAGCCCCCATCTATCTTCATTTCTCCATCAGGTTGTAACGTGGAACTCAGGTAATTCAGAATACAGAGTTATCTGCCTCCTCCCAGGCTGGGCCCAGGACGCTGTACTTGTTGAGGATTTTCACTTGTTTTTAGGGCTCCTCCCCCATCAGGTTGTGATTTCCTTCTGCTTTTCACGTCTGCCTCTAGAAGCCTCTTGCCTTCTTCCCAAAGTTGCTTCTTACTAGCTGTGAGTTGGACGGCAGATAACCAAGTTTGTTGAGATCCTGTCTAAAACTTCACGGAGTTTTGTCACAAATTCCGAGACATCTCTTTTAACGCCTCAGTGGTGTTCTAACTTCCTTCCTAGGTTATGGCGGCATCGCAGATATTGGAGCTGGCCATCTAAACAAGTGCCGGGTAAGTGAGATGTTGCTTTCATGGCCAAAATGATGGAGAGTCCTCTTTAATAGGTGCAAGTGGTTTCCCAGGAGTCTGGAACGTGCAGACCATTTCTATCTTTCCCCTGTGTCCAGTCTGCCTCATCCGACAGCCCACAGTCTTCCAGCGTGTGTTGCCTGCTCCACAGCCCTGCTGTCAGAGATGCTTCCCTTCCCACCTTCCCAGCCTGACATTCTGCTGAATTCGTAACTCTCCTGGAAGACGGATGCAATTTATCTTCCTACATCTCTATACAGATCCAGAAAGATTCACTAACTCATTAGAATTCATTCAGAACCGTCACAAAAATCAGGGTATATCGACTGACGAGGCCATTTTTTAAACGTCAAAACAAAAATGTGGAGGACCAAAGTTGAAGTTGAGCAAATCGGCCTGTGAGACAGATGCCATGGACGTTAGTTCTGATTTGGCATGGGCATGCATGAGGACAGGGCCAAGCTAGTGCTGAAGGGAAAATGCTGAGCCCTCCTGTTCAGCTCTGAGCAGAGCCGCTTAGGGACCCCGAGTACTTGCTAACTGCTGGCATGTTCACTGACCATGCTCATGTTAGGGATTCTTAAGCACAGTTACAGAGACCAAGGAGGGACAAAGTGGACAGGACATCCTTTCAACCATCTCCACCGCTACTTCTGGAACCATCTACCCATCTGTCCTCCCTGTCTTTCCCATGGTATTTTAAATCTAGTATCCTTACTCTGCCAGTAGATATAGAAAAAAAGATATTTCCAGTTTATTTTACAGATACATTATGACCCAGGTAAGCCAATTAACCATTCAAAGCAGGATTTTTACTCAAAAACACAGGAACCAAATGAGAAAGCCAACAGTCTCTTCCCTACCAAGTTCCTACCAACCCGTAGCAGCCCTCCTTAGTCCCCAGTCACACCTCCCTACTGGAACATTGATTCACAGGACTGTCATGGAGATTAACACAATGGGGCTTTGTGACCTTGAGACTATCAAGGGCCTTTCATAGGGTTTCAGGGTCCTCAGAAATAATGTGAGGAGATTGAACCATCGAGGAGTCTGTTTACAATCAATATTTATTCCATAAATATTAAGCACTTACTATGTGCAAGACAGTGAGCTGAGTACCATGGGAGAAGTTGCTAAGATAAGACAGATAGGAATGCTGCCACCAAGGCTCTAGCTGTTTAGAGTTTAGCAGGAGACAGAGAATCATACATAAATGCCTAGACCACAAGATAGAAAATGGTGGGCATTCAAATGTCCATTGGCAGATGAATGGATAAAGAAGATGTGAGATATATATATATATATATATATATATATATATATACACACACACACATACATATATACACATACATACATATAAATACATATATATACATACATATACATATATATATATATATATATATATACATACATACATACAATGGAGCATTACTTGGCAATCAAAAAGAATGAAATCTTGTCATTTGCAACAATGTGGATGGAACTAGAGGGTACTATGCTAAGTGAAATTAGTCAGTCAGAGAAAGACAAATATCGTGTGACTTCACTCATATGTGGAATTTAAAATACAAAACAGATGAACATAAGGGAAGGGAAGCAAAAAGGAATATAAAAACAAGGAGGGGGACAAAACATACAGCAACCAAATAGGGTTGCTGGAGGGGTTGTGGGTGGGGGGCGGGTGGGCTAAATGGGTAAGGGGAATTAAGGAAGACACTTGTTGGGATGAGCACTGGGTGTTATACCTAGGTGATGAATCCCTGGAATCTACTCTTGAAATCATTATTGCACTATGTGCTAACTAACTTGGATGTAAATTAAAAAATAAACAAATAAATAAATAAAATTTAAAAAAAAAGAAAAAGAAAATGGTGGGTGTTGTGCTGGATTCAAGATGGCCAACAATTCTTTCCCACCGCAGGTGGGTTTGGGTTCCCCTGCCCTTGAATCCAACCAACCCTGTGGCCTGTCTGCACCAATAGAATGAGTGACAGTGAAGCCATGTGACTTCTGAGCTGGTCCTCAGGAGATCTGTAACTTCTGCCTTTGCTGCTTAGAATGCTTCCTCTTAAAGCTATGAAAGTAGTCCAACTTCCCTGAGCCTGCCATGCTATGAGGAAGCCCAATTAGCCACATGGAGGAGAGGTTCTGTGAAAGATGCTGATCGGGGTAGGGATCCTAGTCTCATTCATAGGACGTACACACTGAAGTATTTATTTTTTTTTAATTTTTTTTTTTAACGTTTATTTATTTTTGAGACAGAGAGAGACAGAGCATGAACAGGGGAGGAGCAGAGAGAGAGGGAGACACAGAATCCGAAACAGGCTCCGGGCTCTGAGCTGTCAGCACAGAGCCCGACGCGGGGCTCGAACTCATGGACCGTGAGATCATGACCTGAGCTGAAGTCGGACGCTCAACCGACCGAGCCACCCAGGCGCCCCCACACTGAAGTATTTAAACACTAAGAGGCCAAATATACAGTTGACCCTAGAACAACACAGGGGTTGGGGTGCTGACTCCCCAAGGAGCTGAAAATTCACATATAACTTTTGGCTCCCCCCAAATTTAACTACTAATATGGCCTACTATTGACTGAAAGCCTTACTGATAACATAAACCGTTGATTAACATGTTTTGTATGTTATACTTATTATATACTGTAATCTTATAATGAAGTAAGCTAGAGAAAACTAAATGTTACTAAGGAAATCATTAGGAAGAGAAAATACATTTACAGTGCTGTACTGTATTTATCGAAAAAAATCCTCCTGTAAATGAACACACACATTTCAAACTCATGTTGTTTAAGGATCAACTGTATGTACCTGACCCTCAAATACTTCAGAAAAATAGTTTTTCACTCATATGATACATGATATAATGTAATATAAACATATATTACTGTGTACAGATAATAAAGCAAATGGAACAATAACACTTAAAGTAGGTGAAGCAGGGAGGTATGGGTGTTCTGTGTACATTTCTTATCCTTGCAGCTTTTCTGTATACTGGGAAGTAATATATTTTCAAATTTAAAGTTGCTGAAAAATAAATTCCGATACAGACATATTTATCCTCGTAGACAAACAGTTATATTCACCTGGTGTTTACCCGTGGACGACAGTGGCCCAAGAGGAGCCATTTAACTTTGCTGGGCTTCTAGGTTTCCACTAATGAAAAGGAAGCCACCGTGTTCGCCCAGGCCCTCCTGGTAACCCCGATGGAAAAGCAGACACACCCCCTCTCCCCACTGGTTAACTCCGGTTAGGGAGCAGGTCCAAGAGGATGAGATTGTGAGCTTCGTGCTTCTTGTATGTTGGTCTGGACCCCTCCTTTAGATGTTAAGCCCCAACAGGGCAGGGACCAGGCATTCATTCATTTAAACAACCATTCATTCACATATTCATTTAATTTAATCCAACACTTATCGGATGACCTACTCTGATCACCAGTCTGGCCTGTCTCTCCACATTAACCAGAACGATTTCAGACACAAAGTGCACACTCACGATGCCAAGTTTCATGACCCTAACTCTGGCCAGCAGTGTGGCCGCTGAGGGGAAGAGGGGAGGGCGTTCCAGACCGTCACCAGACTCTGCCTGCCCCCAGCTATGGGAAGGTAAACCCTAGCTCCCGCTCTTCCGATGGAGGAGACTATTGACATTTTTATCGTATGCCCTCTACAGCCCCATTTTAGATAATGTTCGCAGAAAGAGGGCTCACGCGAGCCCCTGCCCCTGATCTGTGCCATCCTCCACAACCCTCTTAATCTGAGGTTTTTCAGCATGTTTTCCAAGCAGCAGGGACTTGTCTAGCGCAATCAGAGGCGACCTTAATTAGAATCTAGATCTTCTAACATCTCCCTGCTGGTTAGTGCCACTTTCAGAAAAAGACTGCCCGAAGGGAGGCTGCAGGCTACTGCGTGTGCATCTGAAGGAGGCGGAGAGGAGATGATGTTCACGTAGTCGATGGAGGCTTAGACTGATGGGGGGAAAGGGAGTCCAGGCAAGAGGGAATTCGCTGGTAACCTCACCTCCTGTTCTTCTCATTTTCCTGCCCTCTTCCCCACTCATCCCCCAAGGGCAAAGGAGAAAATTAAAACAAAGAAAACAAAACCGAGAAAACCCTTCAATATACTGTACTACTCAATGCCTGCCCTAAGCAATTCCATAAAATAAAGCTGATCGCAGGGGGTGATACAACGAATTAGAAATATCACCCAAAGAGACAAAATGGACAGGGAGAATACTGAAAATATCACCTGCCTAAAAACCTCCGCTCATGAAACACAAATCACCTCCAATATGCCATCTGGTAAGTTACGAAGTCAGCTTTAAGCCAGTGCACCTACTGTCATTTACATTTTAATTATTATATCTTACGGGGCTGTTAAATTTTATTGAAATACAAATTTGTTTACCCAAATATCTCTTTGCCATATGGCTTAATAATTGGGCCTGTCTCATTAGCTTCCTGGGGTCAGGAGGAAGAATAATGATGTTTCATGATAGCTTGCCATTCCAGAATAACGATGTCCCAGCCATAACCAGTAGGTGAGGTCCAGTCCAGCCTTGGGCGCCGGACGTGAGGGCGTAGAATGCCATTGGAAAAATCTCTCCTCAAAAGAATCGTTCTCCACTGCTGCTCTTAAATCATGTATGAGGGATTTGAATCCGTCTTAAAATAGAAAATATAGAAGTCAGTCCTCACGTCTGTGGAGGGAAGAACTACGTCTTCTGAGGTTTACCCATTCCTGACAAAGGAACATTGTATTTTGCCATAATAGAAGAAAAAAAAAAAGAGCTTTCTTCTGAAATGGCGTATTTTGTGTTGAGACAGAAGGCTCCTTCCATCCTGCAAGGAGGAAGTAGCTTTTGAATAAATCCAGTTACCTCTTTTCATTTGGAAGTTCTCTCCTGGGGATCTTCAGCATGAGTCTCTGAAGACCAAAGAGGTTTGGAGAAGTTAACAGCCTCAGCGGTTCCCCGTGGCTTTTTTTATTTCCTCTCTCCCTATCTGGCGCTGCCTGAGAACAGAGAAGGGGAACGGAGGCCTTGCCATTTTCACAGGGACAATAATTGCTCCTTCCCCGCGTGAATAAGGAAAGGCAAGATGCCAAATGCAGAGCTGAGGGGTGATCAGAACTCCAACCCAGTTCAGAACAAGTGGCAAAGGCCTCTCTTTGACTGACCCCCCAGATCAGGCTGGAACTGTGTCACCCCAGATTGGGCCCAGTGGCTGGAAAAGACCGGAAGCCAGCGGCCAAGGGCCAAAGTGGGTGTGAGTTCGAGTCAGCCCTCGCTGGCCAAGGATTAAGGACGTGGAAGTCAAGAAGGTAGAGCCGAGCCAGTTCTAATTCCGGCCGCGCGAAGGTGGCCCTGGGGTGGGGAGCAGTGGGGTAGGGGGCCGCACCTTGGGAACTGGCCACAGCCACATGTGTGCAGGCCCTGGCAGGGACAGCTGATGAGGGGAGCTTCACGGATGATGACGACAATGATGATGATCGCAAAAGGCAGCTTGTTTACCGTTCAGTCACGTGGTACACGTGATGTCATGAGGAGGGAGGCAGGTTGGGCGGTTAGACACATTTCAGAGACAAAGACATCAAAGCTCAAAGATTTTAGATGATTTTTTCCCCAAGCTCACAGCAATAAAGCCTGGCTTCAAAGGATTCAGAGTAAGTAAGCCCAAATACTATGTTCTCCCACTACACCACGTTTTCTTCCTGAAATCACCTGAGAAGACCGAACGTGAGAAAAGACGTTGGTCTCTAAAGAATGCCTGCTTGTAATGCTGAATAGCGCGCTTAGCCTGACCAGAGCAGGCTTCTCAAAGTAAGGTCATACATCTCAGTCTTCTGCTTAGACTTTTTTATTTGACAAGTTCAAGGTTGCCTGGAAACAACTAGCAGAAGAAATGAAAAACCCGTATCCCATCTTTTTTGTTTTTTAATCCGAAAATTTGATTCAACTTATTACTCAGACAGGAATTCTGATTTTAAAAGGCTATTTTTATATGGCCTTTGGAAAGGTAGCTTGCCTTCACATTAACTACTAAAATGTATTTGAAACGGCTTCGTAAATTCACGCGTGCTTTAGCTATCTCATGCATGCCAATATAGTTTTCTATTAATCAGACGATGCTAGGTACTGTGGAGAAGGGAAGGTAAAATGCAGTCCTTACCTTCAAGCGGTGTATTATCTAGTTGGAATCGGCGGAAAAATCGCCCAAGGAAGAGAGTGGACGAATGAAGTCCAGAAAGGAAAAGGGGAGGGGTGAGTAGGGATGAGCAGGGACACACAGATCAGCACCTCAAGGCTGGAGGCTGGGTGGACCCAGGACTTTGCAGGCAAGGGAAATGCATAGGTACACAGGCAGGGGTGGAGTGTTCCTGGAAGAAAGCCGGGGCGCGGGCAGTTGTGCGGGGACGAAACACAGCCCAGCCAAGTGGCTGGGGTTCTAACTCATACACAGTGCTGGGCCCTGGGAAAGTTTTGAGCGTGGACACGACACGATCTAATGGCTTATGCTGGAGTGAATCTGTTGGCACAAGTCTCCCTAGGACTGACTGTTGTGAGGAGAGTCAGAGTAGGGGAGCCTCTCTAGAGAAACAGCAGTGAGGATGACCAGAGAAAGGGAAATTGAAAACGGCACGATGATTATCATGTGTTAAAGCCTTGTGTAAGGCCTTTGTCCGGGACCGTTGGGGCTTTAACCAGGTTTGGGGATATCTGAGACTGTCCTTGGACAAGTAGGGAGATGAGGAAACAAAATAAATAAATAAATAAATAAATAAATAAATAAATAAATAAAATAATAATAATAGTAACCAGGGCAGAAGGAAACAATGGAGCTTTTTCAGACATACACTCTGCCTCTTGTGATCCTCTGCCCTCTCTCTCTTTAGCTTCAAGGACGCCATCCACCTAGCCAGTTAGCCTGTCATTGAACACATATGTATTGTGTCCCATATGAGCAGGAGCCGTCCCAGCCTGTTGGGGACCCTCTTATTGATTTACATTTGCTCCCCTCGGTCCCCCAACCTTTCGCTTTGACCAGGACTGCCTCCCAAGCTTCCACTGCCAGGACTTTTCTGCTGTGCATTGGCCCTGCCTTCCTTGCGTGGTTGTTCACATGCTTTTCATTACTGTCAACCTCATGGAAACTTCTAGAGTTAATTCCCGGAGCCACATCATCTCAGGAGAAAACCGTGGCACACCAAGTGTCTCCCAGTTTGGTGGCCTGTCCTGCTTCTGCCCACCTGGTCCCACTCCTCAAGCAGGGACTCGCAGATTTTCTTTGTAGATCAACAGACGGTCACAACTGCCACTCACAACAATTTGTAGTTTGTGACTCAAGACTTCAGACGTTTTCAATAGCTCTCCCACTCACATATTCTTCTGTACACACACCCTTCCTGCTTCAACGGGCGGCCAACTCCCAGCGTCATCAATAGCTTCCGTCTGGTGTTCACCTACAAAGTTCCTGATACCGTGCTGGGCGTTTTACATTATTTCTAGGTGTTTGTAAAGCTAAGGAAATGGAAGAAACAGGATGTCAATCCAGCCGTCTAAGGGTGTTGCGTTCTCACTTATCTGTAAGGTATCGGTTCCACCACTTCCTAGCCCACAATACCCCTGGAACTCTTGAACCAAATTGTCATGGCACAGCTCAGGCTTCATTTCTTCCTTCAAGGCTTCCCATGAGCACCCAACGTCAGCCAATGAATCGAAAATGGCCTAGAAACAGAACTTTTTTTGGACCGGAAGGAATCCTGGAGATCATCTCTTTCAACTCCCTCTTCTTATAGATGAGGGAACTGAGGCCTTCACATTTGGATGCTTTCCCCCACGGACCACCGGCCATCGGGTGGTGCAAGCGGGCCCAGAACCTGCGAGCTGCTTCCGCCCCCCGCCCAGTAGCGCCCAGGGTCTGGGGCGGGCGCCGTGAGAGTTACGAGTCCTTCCCACCTCCCTCATTCCTTGGCGTCATTTACGTCCGATTTCCAAATACGGCTCGTTGGTTGTGATAATATAATCTAAACAAGATTTTCTGCCCAACTGCAATCTGGCTGACCTTTTTGCAGTTTGCCTTTGCCAGATCCCAAGAGATGTCGGAAGGGAAGTTAACAATGAAGTTGGTTTTTTTTAAAGGTTAAAACCAGATCGCTGCAGTTTAGTTCAGCTTTGAAATTCTTCCAGATTTTCTAGATTTCTCCTTATTTATGAAAACACCACTTTCAGGACTACAGAAGCAACCAGGACGTGGGTGTTAAAATGAACCCGTATGGCAACTAATAGAAATATGCTGTGCATGCTCCGAGATATCTGCAAAGATAAGCGTAGACTGTGCCCCAAACAGGGATTCCCCCTCCCATCTTCTCTCTAATTTAAGGTTGTATGGTTCAATAGTAAACAACTCACAGCTGCAAAAAGGAAGCTGAAGACAGACTATAATTTCACATCACGCCAAATTCCAAAGAGGTCTGTAATTTGGGATAACGGTACCCTTACTCTGATTCTTTCCTGATGTACCTCCTTCCCTCTAACACCTTTATAAAGGATTCCCCGGTTTGAGCTATTAGCACCTCAGTGAAAGACCCATAGAAGAACTTAAAATTTTCCCACAGCTCCTCTATCTCACCATCTTGGCCAAGAGCTTAAACCACGACAGACACTATTACCAGAAGCTTCAGGGACAGTCTTAAACTAAACCAAGAGGAAAAGGAGATCTTTCTGGTGGTCTTTTGTTATCAATCAGTCTGTCCGTATAACGGCTCCTATGTTTCGTCAGAGTACAATTCACCTGTGCATGCAAGAGGGGTGGCCTGAAATTCATTAGGGCACAGAAGAACTTGGCATTTAAAAATACCCCAATGCCATCCCTGTTATGCTAAGTGAAATAAGTCCTACAGAGAAAGACCGATTCCATATGTTTTCGCTCTTACGTGGATCCTGAGAAACTTAACAGAAGGCCATGGGGGGAGGGGAAGGGAAGAAAAAAGAAAAGTTAGAGAGGGAGGGAGCCAAGCCATAAGAGACTCTTAAAAAACTGAGAACCAACTGAGGGTTGATGGGGGGGGGGGGGAGGGAGGGGAGGGTGGGTGATGGGCACGGAGGAGGGCACCTGTTGGGATGAGCCCTGGGTGTTGTATGGAAACCAATTTGACAATAAATGTCATATAAAAAATAGTAAAAATTAATGAAAAATACCCCAATGAAGCAATTTTATGGCCTAGAATGTTCACAGAAAAGACGCCAACAGTTAATGAGGTTTCAAAATGTCCCCTCCTCTTCGAATTCCAGGGTTATGCGCCGCTGCATCCACTGGAAATGACTTGGAATAAATGCCGTGGACTGAGAAGCCACGGCAATTGGGAGCTGCCGATGCGTAACACGCTCTAGCAGCCCTGAACTACCGTGAGGGCCGTGGCCCTTTTCGTGTCAGCACCGAACATTCGAAGGAAGGCCCAGAGACACAGAGTTGCCCTGCTGTCGGGGTCAGGGTGTGGGCTAGGGAGAGACAACCGACTCCCTCTGAGCCAACATGAAGACAGAACACACCCTCATCTACTGGGGGGTTAGTGACAGCGTGGCTGAGACAAAGCGGTGCATTTTCCTCTCCCAAACTTCCTCAGGATGTGGGCAGATCTTGAAAGGGGGACATCCTAAAAATGATGGGGACATGCTCTCCCTGGCAGAGGGAGAGCAGCCGGGAAGCCGGGGGAAGCTCTGTCCAGCTGGCCCTGGAGAGTAGATGAGCGAGCCAGCAGGGTTAGCCAGAAGCCGGGAGGGATGCCTGCAAAGGAGCCTTTAAAACTGAGACTGAGGGAGTTGCATTTCAACAAGAGACAATTTTCCTTGCTCTCTATTTTTAAAAAGAGTATCAAATCACCCCCAAGACAGCCCAGAGCCAATTAAGCTGCTTTTCTTCGTCTTCAAAGCCCGGGAGGAGATAGACCTTGAAATTTAACTACCTGTCATTCCCCCCACCTTTTTTTTCTAAAGGAGGAAAAACCCCTGCTTTAGCCAAAGGGATCAGGAATTCTCCAGATTGGGTGGGGGGGGGGGTGTCCAGTTCAATGTTTATATTTTAAAAGCCAATGCCATTTAAACAAAGCAAAAACAGAAAACTCTTGGATCTGGCCTTGAAACCAGGAACCAACAAGTCTCTATCTAGAAAACTCACCGCGTGGAATTCTAACTCCAGCTCTAAGTCCTGGGGCTGCTATAACAAAGTGCCACAAACCAGGAGGCTTGGGACGACAGAAGTTCATTGTCTCACTGTTCTGGAGGCGAGAAGCCTCAAACCATGCTGTCGGCAGGGACCTGCTGGCTCTGGAACCTGCAGGGAAGATTCTGTTCTCGCCTCCCTTCCAGCTTCAGGTGGCCTCAGACGCTCTTTGGCTTACAAATGGCCATCTTCTGCAATCTTCACGTGACCTCCCCTCCCTGTGTGGCTGTGCCCAAATTTCCCCTTTTCACGAGGATCCCAGTCGTATTGGATCTGAGCCCAGCCCACGGCCTCCTTTGTCTAGATTGTATCTCTAAAGGCCGGACGTCCAAATAAGGTCACTTTCTGAAGTACGAAGGGTTAGGACGCCACGTATCTCTTTCAGGAGAACATAATCCGACCATAACAGGGTTTTGGGTGAGAATAGACCAGAACATGGCACTGTTGCCTCGCGGCTTGCATTGGAAGCCATGACTCCCCCGCACATTCCCGGAAGCACCCCCAGAACTGAAATCTCCGGAGGGTCCCGAGTGTATTCACATCAAACCCTCACTCACAGGTTTTGAACTCAACTTATAGAAGATATCTTTCCCCCCCCTGTGGCAACTGTCTTCCATTTGAAAAGAAAAATGAATAGAAACACAGGAATTTCCTTATCTCCCATTCTAATGGGACATATTAAACACGAACTTTTTTTTTTTTTAATGTTTATTTATTTTGAGAGACAAAGTGTGAGCAGGGGAGGGGCAGAAAGAGAGGGAGACACAGAATCCAAAGCAGGCTCTGGGTTCTGAGCTGTCAGCACAGAGCCCAATGCGGGTTTGAACCCATGAACCGCGAGGTCATGACCTGAGCTGAAATCGGAGGCTTAACCGACTGAGCCACCCAGGCGCCCCAAACATGAACTTTTTAATGTCCTTATTCTTCCAAGCCCTGCTAGACAATAGAAATTATCTTTAAAATATTAATTATGATTCCAACTGTATGACATTCTGGAAAAGGAGAAACGATGAAGAAGTGGAAGGATCGGTGGTGGCCAGGGGTTACAGGGAGGGACGGATGAATGGGCAGAGCACAGAGGATTTTTAGGGCAGTCGAGACCCCTCCGTGTGGCGCCATGATGGTGGATACGTGTCCACACCCACAGGATGTACAACACCAAGAGTGAACCCAGAGGTGAATGATGGATCTTGAGTAACGATGCTGTGTTGATGGGGGCTCACCAGTTGTGACAAATGTCCTGCTCTGGAAGGGGGTTCGGACAACGGGGGAGGCTGGGCACATGTCGGGGCAGGGGTGTGGGGTGGGGGGATATCCCCGCACCTTCTGCTCGATCTTGCTGTGAATCTAAAACTGCTCTAATACATAGCTTAGGCATTTAAAAATATCAGCGGACGCCCCGAAACCAAGAACGCAAAAAAGAGGGAAATTGCAAACACCAGTTTAAAGGCTCAGAGCAGTTGGAGGGGTGGCAAATGAATGTCTGGTGTGATGGGCGTTGCCCCTAAATGCAGGAGAATCCTCAAAAAATGTCTCCCTATGTCGGCTTCCCTTCTGGAAACTGGGAATGGGGAGAGTGTCCACGCACAGGTAACCAGTCAGGTCCTGTAGAGCACTTAGAACCTTGGGAGAGAGCAGGGGGCGGGGGGACACAGAGGCTGCCCTCATTCAAATCAGCTGTTCTACTGAACTCAGATGTTCTGTCCATCTCCTTCCTGCGGAGAAACCCTCTGATATGAGGCTGGGGGTCCGGGGGCTGGGGTAAGATGGGGGTATGAGCCTGGCTTCCCAGAGGCCTGAGAGCTGGGGGGGTGGGGGGGGGAAGAGGCCGGAAGAGGCCTCATCATTCAGTCAGCTAACACATCGTGTCTCTGCTTTTAATGTCATCTCCCCCCAGTTCAGGGGGTGCTTGTGTCCCTGAGGCCTCAGGCTCTGCAGAGGGTGAGGGAGGAGGGCAGCGAGGGCCCAGCTCTCTTTATCTGACCTTTCCAGCAACCCCTGCTCTCTCTCAGCCCCACCCACCTTGCCTGCTAGAGACCTGGAGAGTCTCCTGCAGTGTAGCCTTTCCTGGATCCTACAACAGAGGTCTATCCTGGGTCCTACAACAGGGTCTATCCTGGGTCCTTCTCCCTTCCGGCCCCTCCTCCTCCCCTCCACCTTGTTCCTCTTGTGAACAGATAACCGTTTCCACGTATCAAAATCCAAGCACTGTGAAAAGATGTATAATTTGAAAAGTCTTGCTCTTGCCTCTTTCCCCTTCCAGCCCATCCCCCTGTCCCCTTACAATTAACTATCTTTATGGGATTTTGGCTTCTTATTGGCATGTCCTAAATCCCTCACTGGCCTTTGTAGGGAAGAAGGTTTACAGGGAGGTTTCGTATTTTCCCACTCTGCCAAATTAGTTTCTACTCATTTTCTACTCATTCATCTTCCAAATACTTGTTGAAATATTCTGTCATCTCCTCTCCCACTTTTTTCTCCTTGTGAGTTCATACTTCAAAGAATTTCTTTAATGTCATTTGAGTGAAATTTCACCAAAGAATGGAGAAAAATTCACCAGGAGCGTTCATTCTTGGTCCCTTGTTCTGTCTCTTTCAGTCCTGTAGAAATGGTAAAATATAACTTACTGAAAAATAGACAAAACTTCTGTGTACAGTTTAACACCTAAAGAGCAAACATTCAGTGAACCAGCACCCAGGCCCAACTGTAGAAGGTTACTGCTGCACAGCCCCTCCCATGAGAGTGAATATAATTATTGCTAAGGGAAATCTGGGTGAGGGGTGTGTGGGGCTCTGTCCTAGTCCTGAAACTTTATGTAAGTTTGTAATTACTTCAACATTAAAAGTTTATATATTCGTATAAAGCCTTGGACTGCAAGTAACTTGTTCTGCGAGTGTCCTGCAAGACGAGCAAACATTTCTAATAAACTTCAACTTGATAAACAAGCGACGTCTTGCACTACGAGTAGTGCATATATTGAATGTCACATGATCACAGCTCAGCCAATGATTCTCTCTCTCTCTCTCTCTCTCTCGCTGTAGGATTGTGCATGATCATCAGTGCAATGTCACATTTCCAAGAAATCCTCAAAAAGAGGCAAAAGCAAGTCATTGGATAGGTTCCTTATTAAAGTTGCATGAAAAGAAAAGGATTCCAGTGAGCCAACAGATAGCGTGATTCGCCTCGTTAGTGATAGTGAAAGTTGTCCTACACAATAACCCTCCTCTCTCGTCTCCCTCACACCAGCCACGAAGGTTTTCAAAGGTCAGTGCAGGTTAATTTGTTTATTTTTCCTTATAGTTTGTATTTTCTTTATTATTTTGTATTATATTACAATATTGTAATCATTTTTATATGAATTTTTTTGGGTTGTGGAATGAATCATCTGAGTTTCCATTATTTTCCATGGGGAGATTCACTTTGATATGCAAGTGCTTTGGATTACAAGCATGTTTCCGGAATGAATTATGCTCACAAACCAAGTTTTACCATATGTGTGTGTGTGTGCGTGTGTGTGTGTGCACATATATATATATATATGCACATATTGAATTACATGTGCATCAAAGTGTCAATTGACTTTTATCTCTTTATGAGAGTAAAATGTACACAGCAGACAAAATCATCTGCAAAAGCACCTGCCCACTTTTTGCTGTGTGTGCGGCAAATATGGTCACCACACATTTATGAGACAAATAGGCAGACAAGGAAAGGAGGAGCATTCGAAATTTTTAGAAACTGAATGATGAATAAACACCACTCTGATGTGGACACGATTATTATCTCCATTTTAGTGACTAGGAGACAGAGGCGCTGTGTAACTTGCCCCAAGTCACGCTGCTTGTGGGGAGGTGGCCTTCATGCCCAGCCAGGTCTGAACCTTACACTGTTGTCCCTAAAGCTACAGCTGTGTCACTTCCTCAGAGATGCTTTGCCTTGTGACCCATCTAAGACTACCTTTGCCCTTCATTTTGTCTCCTCTTAGTTCGTATTATTTTCCCCCATAATGGTTATCACCAGGTGACATTATCTTATACACCTGTTTGTATTCTTTTTATTGACTATCTTTCCCTCCCCAAAATATAAACTCCGTGAGAGGTTTTGCCTGCTTCATTTATCACTGATAAATGCCCAGAAAAAATGCCTGACATGTGGACTCAGGAAATATTAGGTTAATGATATAATAAATAAAATTAATTTTAAACACAAAGGAATGTATGTAATCCTGAAGAGAAAAATAGCTCTATACGAGTGCTCTAAATAGGATACTTTCTCTCTTGATTTGACACCAGAGGCTAGGGAAAATTTGTCTTCCTCATTAAGGATCTTTTCAAAATCTTCAGCTGTGTATCGGGAAAACAGAAAAATGCTTGCGGGCGACGTTATTTTAACAGGGTCATCTAGAATTTCCTATTCGATTCATGCCCTTAACGAGTTAGTAATTGAACTAATAACTATAACGGTTATCATGAAAATGACACTGTCTAGTGACAACTCAGCATTCTGAGCTGGTGTGTCAGAATCCTCTCCAACCTTTGTAGACGGCTGCCCCGTGTTGTCCCGGTCCGAAGGCACTTTCATCACAGTGCTGACCTATAGCCTGTATTTAGCAGTTATCCCAGGCGGTTAGGACAATATTCCCCAAAGTGTGTTCTAGGGAAGGAAATGTTTTACTTGAAATCTTTTATTTTTGGGGTGCTCTTAAAAAACATAACCGATACTATCATGAGCGGGCCCACGGAAGCCTGAGGGTCCGGAGGATGACACTGCACAGAGGGTCACTGAGAGGTAACCATTTCTTCAATTAGTCCCCAGCTTCGACGTCATTCTTCCCACACCCCAGTCCTTCACACGCCTCCCAGCTCGGTTCAGCCGAGTGAGAATTTCCAGACGGAGGGTTGCCAAAGAACACTGCAGCCGAGTCGGAGAAGTATGGACCACAGACGGGCAACTCTGGCCCGGGGTGGGGGGTGGGGAAGAGTGAGGACGGCCAGCTCTGACTCCTTGGATGAGCTGCTCAGCACGTTTGTGCGTCCAGGTCCTCCTCTCTAAAATGGAAATAACAGGGGCCCCTGGGTGGCTCAGTCGGTTAAGCGTCTGACTCTTGGTTTGGGCTCAGGTCACGATCTCATAGTTCGTGAGTCTGAGCCCCGAGTCGGGCTCTGTGCAGACAGTGTGGAGCCTGCTTGGGATTCTCTGTCTCCCTCTCTCTGCCCCTTCCCTGTCCACTTGTGCACGTGCATGCTTTCTCCCTCTCTCTCTCATAAATAAATAAACGAACAAACATTTAAAATGGAGATAATAATAGTACTTATCCAACAGGGTTGGGATGAGTATTAAGTTAATACATGCAAATACCTTTTAAATGTTAACGTCCCTCCCTCACTAGAACATAAGCTTACTGAGTGAGGGCAAAGCGTCATCGTGTTTTAGGTTCCGTGCTGCCTCCCTCCCCGCCTCTAGCTCAGAGCTGGCTCGAGGTGAGTGCTCATGAAAGCATTGGTGGCATGAATGGATGACAAATGCCAGCACGGCGTGGGTTTGTCCGGTAACAACGTAGGAAGAGCAGCGACTCAACCTCAAGAACCACTGACGAGGGATTTTCTAGCTAATGTCTGAATTGAAGCACCAGGGAAGGAAGAATTCTTTGATCAGCAAATCAAGCCAGGGATAAGGGAGAGAGACCTCCCCACCCCCCGGACACTACCTCTGGGTGTGAACCAGTGCGTGGCACATAGAGAATCAGAACGAGGGCCACCTTTCCCTTGGTGGCTCTTGGATAAAGACACCAACCTCCTTGGATTAGATGGTAAGAGAAAAACAAGGTTCCGGTTTCTCAGATATTTGAGGACAACCGACAGGAGGGTTGCTACGTCTCTTTCCCCAGCGCCACTTGCCCATCTCGAGACCTCAGCCGCCCCCGTCACATGACTCTCAGACTCCTCATTGCCCCGGCCCCTCACCCCTAGTCACCTTCTGGTGGCCTTCACGTGCAGTTCTGGACCGGAAACTCTGATTTACCCGACCGACCGGCACAGAGAACAGCAGGAGTTCTAGAAACCACACTTTTATCAACACCACTTAACGAGCTGTCATAGCAACTACCTGACACAGTTCACACTCAGTTGACTCACGGGTGACTCATGCTGAGTCACTAAACTACCACGTCCTGTACACGGACATTTCTTTCAAGTCAGATAGCTGTCTATTAGGTCCGAAGAGCGGAATGTCTTGAGTTGGGCCAGGGCAATATTTTTTTTTTGGAAAGTTATATTTATATTTTTCCATTACAAAAATACAATTATGTAACTGAAAACTTGGGAAAGAAAGGAAAGACATCATCCATGATCTTGCCCCCCGCCCTTCTGCAATCACTGTTAATGCTTTAGGAAATTTTATGGCAGGTTTTTTTCCATGCCTCTATAGAGATACACAAATACTATTTAATTTTATATCCTTTTTTTTTTTTTTTTTTTGGCAAACTTAGCCTTTTCTTATCACTTATAATGGCTGAACAATATTCCTTCCTGGGAATTTACACAGTTTACTTAACTATTACCACCCTATCATTAAATATTAAGATGTTTACTCTTCTATAATAAACATAATTTTGAGTGTAGATTTTTCAGAATTTACAATTATTTACTTTGGCGAATTCCCAGAGGCAGACTGGCTCACACACTGGAATAAGGAAGATGCTGACCTTTTTTACCAGGGACGAGCAGGCTTGGTTGTTTTGCGGGCAAATCAGGTTACCCATTTTTAAGTAAGCCTTGAAGTAATTGTTATTATTAAATTTTTTTTTTCAAAAAGCAAATATTCTTAGGGAAGCTAAGGATGAGGCAGAACTCAACACTTTCGAGAGCCAAGCCTTTTGGCTTCTTGTTGGAGCAGGTTCCTGGCTCGCTCCCGCCTGGTGAGCATGTGGGATGAGAGAATGAACGTGCCCTTGTCTCTCTTAATACTCTGAGATCTAGCATCTGTATTGCATGTCGAGGTGCAGGGGAAGGAGAACTGATGGATCCTATTGGCCTGTCCCCCTGTTTAGCCCACCCCCACCCCATTTGTCCAAAGCCCATTTTAGTGACTGTCAGCCTAATCCATGAAGGACAGGATTGACCCGAATGCTGGGGTCTTATCTCCAGACACATGAAGCCTGGGGATCAAATCACCTTTTCCCTGCCCTGCATCCCTCCCAGATCTGCCAGGAGGCCAAGGGACCCGTGGCTCCTCAGCCCCCTGAAACATTAGGTAGAAAATTGGGGCCGCAAGAAAAGCACATCACTGCACTCATCAGAGATGGTCCATAATGACTCGGGAGTCCCTTCACTGACTGGCCGGAGAAATAAACATGAGCCGGAGGCTGGGCACGAGCTGTCGTGCAGTTTGTTCCCCTAAGAATAAAAACCCACAAAGGGCGCCTGGGTGGCTCGGTCGGTTAAGCGTCCGACTTCGGCTCAGGTCACGATCTCGCGGTCCGTGAGTTCAAGCCCCGAGTCAGGCTCTGTGCTGACCACTCAGAGCCTGGAGCCTGTTTCAGATTCTGTGTCTCCCTCTCTCTCTGACCCTCCCCCCATTCATGCTCTGTCTCTCTCTGTCTCAAAAATAAATAAACGTTAAAAAAAAAATTAAAAAAAAAAAAAAAGAATAAAAACCCACGGGCGCCATTCTTCCTGCCCGGGTTGGCCTTTCATCTTGAGGAGTCTGACACCGTTTGCCCCCCCAAAACCTCTTAGGCCCCTTGACTTTGTCGCCTTTGCAGATATTTATTTGTTTACTTACAATTTTTAAAATAACTATTTTGAGAGAGAGAGAAAGAGTGGAGTAGGGGCAGAGAGAGACTGGGGGGAGGGAGAGAGGGAATCCCAAGCAGGCTCTGTGCTGTCAGCACAGGGCCCTATGCGGGGCTCGATCCCATGAACCGTGAGATTGAGACCTGAGCCGGAACCAAGAGTCCTTAAGACCCGAGTTTAACGATCTGAGCCACCCAGGCGCCCCCACAGGTATTTCCTTTGAAAACAGGAAATGGCTAAACTTCCGGTCAGCACAGATGATACTGTCTGAAAGAAGCAGGCAAGAGGGGCTGGACGCAGGACAAAACTGCCGTCTGCCCGGTGACTTACAGACCCCGTCACAGTGGTCTGAGATCTTGGGAAGCTTCCTGCCCTGTGCTTTTCTGTCTTTGATTTAGGAGGGGAAAAAAAGGTGGGCAGGAAGTGGGGAGGAGACAGCGGGCATTGAGAGGCATTGAGAGGCCTAATTGTCTCCCACTGAGCACCTGTGGGGGCCTAGGCCCTTCCAGTACCTACCCTATAGCCCGGATGCTGTGTCCCCACAAAATTCATATGCTGAATCTGAACCCCTAGGGTGAGGCATTAGGAGGTGGGGCCTTAGGGAGGTCATAAGGGTAGAGCCCTCGCTGATAGGATTCGGGCCCTTGCGAAGAGAGCCCAGAGAGCTCCCTTGCTCCTTCCACCACGTGAAGACCCTGAGAAAGTGGCCGTCCCTGAACCCGGAAGTGGACTCTCACCAGACACCAAATCTACGGAAGCCTTGATCTTGGGCCTCCGAGCCTCCATCCTCCAGGGAAATAAATGCTTGTTGGCGAAACCTTCCAGTCTATAGTAGTTTTGTTATAGCGGCCCAAACAGACTAAAGCAGACAGTTAAACCCAGAGCTCGTTGCCTAAACCCCAGGTAAGCAGGGCTGTGTCCTCAGGGTGACGGCACAGTATAAAAGGTAACAGGTTGGGTGAGGACAGGTAGTCCCCTCTTTGCTTCCAGCTCCCAGGACAGCCTCCAGGAAGTCACTCCGACCTTCTGCGTTTAGGGTGCGTCATCTGTGAACCGCATTTCGTGGAACCTTGGATATGTGGCATCGAGGTGCTGTTGCACCTGTAGCAGCCTGTGATTCCGTGAAACCAGCTGTTAACTGCATGATGGACTTAATTCTAGAGACCATGCCCAATCCAGCAGCCCAGGCCATTTTCCACGGAAAGAAAGAAGAGTAGGACTGTTCCTGTTCCCTGACAATAAGTCACATTTAATCTCACTGTAATAACAGAGCCGTCATTTCTACAACCTCTTTGTGGACCGTCACGTCGTCCTGTCAGGGGCGCTGGAAACCTCCAGTGATTGTAGGTCTTCCTGGGATGTGGCAGGGGGGAGAGGGGGGGACCTTCCCCAGGGAACACCTGTCAACGAAAAACACGGTGTTTCATTCTGCTGCTATTTACAGCTTGAGGCCCTTTCTCTCCCTAAGGCTCCATGCTTTTGAGATTCTGGTTGCGTTCGACAGACATTACATCAAATCCCCACAGAGAGGAAATACAAGGTACGCGCTGCGCACGTTACAGCGAGGCCATGCTGGGCAAGCAGATGGGCTTTCCCATCTCTGGAGGCCCTGAGGTCCGGCACCAGGCAGGGGCCCGAGCTGACTGGCGCCAGCCCCCACCTGCCTTGCTGGAGTCAGGTCTGGAAAGGGCATCTGCCTTCCAGGTGAAGAAAGCAAATGGTATTCTAGTGTTTTCCTTTGTCACGTCAGGGTACACTTTCAAGTCTTCTGGAAAAATTACATTTCGTCGTGAACGCGGTGAGTGAACGCGTGCAACTTTGATTCCCAAACTGGCTCCTTCGGGGTTATCAATCCCGCCTTGGCTCTCGCCACCAAAAGAGAGCAGCTTGGATGTCAGAATGCCATGAATTCCACTGCCTGTTAGGTTGCTCACAAATTGCCGGGCTATCAGGGGAGGGCTGGGCTTTAAAGCATCTTTTATTGGCCGCCAGCCACAGTTTCACATACTATTGGAATTCAATATTAGCAATGACTTCTTGGAGACAGGAAGTGTCTGAAATTGCCCTGTCTAGAAAAATAAGGGTCGATGGACTTCTTAATAAATACGTAGAGTGAGGACTTCTGTGAACCCATGCTGACTAATGCCGAATGGTCGTTAAATTGAACGTGTTCTTGGTTTTTCAAAGCCAAGTGGGAACAACCTACAAACCAAACGTTTTCTCGCGAGAGGCGGAGTTGCAAGAGCTTGCCAGGGCCGGCCCTTGCCGGGAAGTGGGCTGGCCTCTCTCACACTCGCTCACTTTCTCCCAGGAGCTGCTTCTTTCGTACTGGTTATCTTGGAGACAAAACTGGAGCTTCTGACAGGACCTGCCTCTCATTTCTCTAAAACTGTTAGCGGGTAAGGTGTGGCCATGGATTTGTCAAATAGTATTGAGTGGTTCTCATGAAGAGGTCCTGTGGATACAATAGCCAAGAGAGGCCCAATCCCTGTCCTTTTAGATTTAGTCTAGAGGCAATAACGGAACAAGATCATCACTAGCTTGGGGATGCCGTAAGAGCTTCTGAGACACGGCTCCCTAAAGGGAGTGAAGTGATATCTAAGGTACTTCCTGAGGGTTGCTGATGAAGGCAGATATGTTTGTGTCCCAGGCAGAAGGGGCTACACGCTACAAAGCCGTAATAACCAAAACAGTATGGTTTTGACCCAGAAGCAGACACATAGATCAACAGAACAGAACAGACAGCCCAGAAATAAATCCATGATTATATGGTCAGTCAATCTATAACAAAGGAGGCAAGAATAGAAAACGAGGAAAGACGGCCTCTTCAATAAATGGTGCTGGGAGAACGGGACAGCTACGTGCAAATGAATGAAACTGGACTGCTTTCTTACACATACACAAAAATAAACTCAGAAGGATTAAAGACTTCGATGTGGGGCGCCTGGGTGGCTCAGTCGGTTGAGCGTCCAACTTCAGCTCAGGTCACGATCTCACGGACCGTGAGTTTGAGCCCTGCGTCAGGCTCTGGGCTGATGGCTCAGAGCCTGGAGCCTGCTTCCAGTTCTGTGTCTCCCTCTCTCTCTGCCCCTCCCCCGTTCATGCTCTGTCTCTCTCTGTCTCAAAAATAAATAAACGTTAAAAAAAAAAATTAAAAAAAAAAAAAAAGACTTCGATGTAAGAGACCTGAAACCCATAAAATTCCTAGAAGAAAACATAGGCAGTAAGCTCTTTGACATCGGTCTTAGCAGTTTTGTTTTGTTTTTTTTCTGTCTTCTCAGAAAAGAACAGCAAAAGCAAAAATAAACAAATGGGACGATAACAACCTAAAGAGATTTCTGCACGGCAAAGGAAACCATCAACAAGATGAAAAGGCAACCGAGTGCATGAAAGAAGATATTCACAGATGACGTATTTGATAAAGGGCTAATACCCAAAATATATAAACAACTCATACAACTCAATATCAAAAAACAACCAACCTGCTTGACAAGGGGGCAGAGGAACTGCATAGACACTTTCCCAACGAAGACATCCGGATGACCAACAAGCACATGGAAAGGTGCTCAACATCGCCGCTCATCAGGGAAATGCCAATCACAACCACAACGAGCTATCACCTCACACCTGTCAGAAGGGCTAGCCTCAAAAAGACAAGACGCAAGTGTTGGCAAGGATGTGGAGAAAAGGGGAACCCTCGTGTGCTGTTGGTGGGAATGAACATTGGTGCAGCCACTGCGGAAAACAGTATGGAGGCTCCTCAAACAATTAAAGATAGAACTATCGTATGACCCAGTAATTCTACTTCTAGCTATTTACCTGGAGAGAACAAAAACTAATGAACTATGTTCATTATTTATCATAGACGAGATATGAAAGTAGCCTAAATTTCCATTGATAGATGAATAGATAAAGAACAGATGTACCAATGGGATATTATTCAGCCATGGAAAAGAAGGAAATCTTGCCATTTGCCACAACATGGATGTACCTAGAGGCTATTATGCTAAGTGAACTAAATCAGACAAGGAGAAATATCTTATGATTTCACTTACTTGTGGAATCTAAAAACCAAAACAAAGGAATAACCAAAACAAAACAGACTCATAGATACAGAGAGGACACGAATGGTTGCCAGAGGGGAGTGGTGTGTGTGTGTGTGGGGGGGGGGTGGACAAAAGAGGTGACAGCGGTTAAAAGGTAGAATCTTCCAGTTATACAATAAGTAAGACAGAGGGATATAATGTGCAGCCTAGGGAATACAGTCAATAATCCTGTAACAACTTTGTACGGTGACGGATGGTGACTAGGCCCAGTGGGGTAACCATTTTGCAGTGTGCATAAACACTGAATTACTGTGTTGTATGCCCGTAACTAACACAACATCGTATGTCAATTGTTATTCCATTTAAAAAAAGAAAAGAGGGGCGCCTGGGTGGCTCAGTCGGTTGAGCGTCCGACTTCGGCTCAGGTCATGATCTCGTCATCTGTGAGTTTGAGCCCCGCGTCAGGCTCTGTGCTGACAGCTCGGAGCCTGGAGCCTGCTTCCAGTTCTGTGTCTCCCTCTCTCTCTGACCGTCCCCCACTCATGCTCTGTCTCTTTCTCTCAAAAATAAATAAACGTTAAAAAAAATTAAAAGAAAAGAAAAAATAAAAAAAGAAAAGAAAAACAGGAAATCCAGATGTCTGTGTAAAATCCCCCAATATTTAAATATTGGCTATAGGGGCGCTTAGGGGGCTCAGTGGGTTAAGCGTCCGACTTCAGCTCTGGTGATGATCTCACGGTCCATAACTTCGAGCCCCGTGTCAGACTCTGTGCTGACAGCTCAGAGCCTGGAACCTGCTTCAGACTCTGTGTGTCCTGCTCTCTCTGCCCCTTCCCCACTTGTGCTCAGTCTCTCTCTCTCACAAAGATAAGATAAGATAAGATAAGATGATAAGATAAGATAAGATAAAACCATTAAAAAAGTGTTAAATATTGGCAACAAATTCAAATGCATGTAAGGCATGTGCCAGGCCAAATCACACAGCCTCGGGGTTATTTTCTGTTCAAGGACCTCTTTGTGACCTCTCAATGGGCGCTTTTTGTTGTGATTTTTTAAAACAATTTATTACTTCATTGCATCACTTGGCCTTTTTTTTTTTTTCTTTTTGCTTGTTTTAACTATTTTCATTCCAGTTTTTCTCTGGGGAAGTAGGGGAGTGTGGTAGGTGTCTTCTGTGAACCCCACCCAAATCCATTTTCCATCTTTCTCTACCTTGATTTGTGTGCTGGGAACAGTAACAGCGTCTCTTGTTCAGTGACTTCCTTTAGGATGCGCTGACAGGGGTCAAGGGTTGGGAAGAAAGTGCGGTGAGAGCACGTACCCCTCCGGGTCTCCCCCCGCCCCTCCCCTCTGCTGTTCCTTCTGCGGAAGACACACTCTCCAGGCTCTGGAACCTGCCCCCTGCTCTTGGCCCTTCTAGGGCAGGTGAGCTACGGAGTCTTGAGACCATGACCTGTCGGTCTCCTTCAATCTTGTCCGAATCTTCATGAATAGCCCCTTCGTGAAACTCTCAGAAGGTACATAGTGTGAGGGTCTGCGGGTCCCATTTGCTGCCTGCCAGGGCCTGTGACTAGAAAAGGACGAAGTGATCTAGAGTAGAACACGGGAAAATTGGAGAATTGTTTCTGTGAACAGAATATCAATCCCACGTTGGTTTCAGAGGATGAGTGTTGGTAGTACAGACGCAAGACATTTACCACGACATAAACAGGGCGAGTGTCTAGATTCCCATTCATCCAGTCACCTTCACTTCCCCCGCCATGACTTCGAACCCTTGGTTTAAAGCAGCTCCTGGCATTTTCGTGGAGAGCGTGTTCATCCCGCATGAACGTTGTTCTTTCCAACACGGAAAGTTCGCCCTAGCTGGGAGGGGAGCGAGGCATTTCGCAGAAGCCTCATCCCCCTGCTCCCATGACTGCCTTTTTCCGTCTCCTTCGTTGGTTCTTGTTCCTCGAAATGTGGCCGGGGTTTCTCTAAGCAGGACAGAGAAATGGTTAAGGGCCATTGCTTTGAAATTAGATCCATTTGTGCCCAAGCCTCAGCTGTCCTCACTCTCCCTGGGTGGCTGCAGACACGCCAGCTCACCTCTCTGAGTTTCAATTTCCTCCGAATGCAAACCTCGAAGGGCGGCAGGACGGATTAAATAAGAAAATGCAACGAGAGCACTTAGCATTTCTCCTGGCGCAGAGGGGGCCAATAAATGGAAGAGATTATTAACAGATCAACCCCTGTTGCCCAGGAAGCTGTTAACTGTTAGCAGTTAGCATGTGAATGCGAACATCTGCCCGTTTCCAGGACGCAATAAGCGTGTCTAGTGTAATGACCCTGAAGCGACACGCAGTTCGAAAGCCCCTTCTGGATCAGCAGAGCAGGACTGAGGCGTGTTCCGTCTGGAGTTCCGTCTATTCTCGTTGTTTCCACCTTTTGAAAATTCCGACCACGTGATCTGTCTCCAGTCCCCTGGTGCTCGTCCCATTTTGCGTTTCTCGAAGACTCTGAGGTGACGTCTGCAAATGCCATCAGCAGTTTGCGGTTACGGTTCCCCTGCATCCAGAGACCGAAAGTCGTTGAAAGCAGCGTGTTGCCTCCTTCTGTCTTTTTACGGATGGGGGGGGCTGCACTTGCCATTTTATGTCCGAGCTTCAGTGAGGAGCCCGTTCGCTGGGATGACAAATTTCGCCTTAGAGTCAGTACATCCCTTGCTGGGACCTTCAGGCCAAACGCGCTGGGTTGGAAGAAAGGAAGGCCGAAAGGTAGTGGTGATTCAGACCCAATAAAGCCGACTCGGAGTAAAAGGGAAAATATGGAACCTTCTCTCAGCGGCCATTGCCAACTTTGTCTTTAATGTGAGATCTGGGGGCACCGGGGTCGCTCCGTCGGTTAAGCATCTGACCTCAGTTCAGGTCGTGATCTCCCTGTTCGTGAGTTCGAGCTCCTCATCTGGGTCTGCGGGGACAGTGCGGGAGCCTGCTGGGGATTCTCTCTCTCTCCCTCTCTCTCTGGCCCTTCCCTGCTCACTTGTTCTCTGCCTCTCTCTCTCTCTCTCTCTCTCTCAAGTAAATAAATCAACTTAATGTGAGATCTGATTCATTTAAAAATTTTTTTTTAATTTGTTTTATGTTTGAGAGAGAGAGAGTGAGCAGAGGAGGGGCAGAGAGAGAGGGAGACACAGAATCCGAAGCAGGCTCCAGGCTCTGAGCTGTCAGCACAGAGCCCGACGCGGGGCTCAAACTCCTGAACTGAACAGTGAGATCATGACTGAGCCGAAGTCGGAAGTCCAACCCAGTAAGCCACCTGGATGCCCCGATTCATTTTAAAAACTGAATTTTGTGCCATACACCCTCCCCCCAAATAATTCCACCCCTGGGGCTCTTACTGAGGGGTGGGTTGGTACAAACAGACAGAAATCTGGATTATAGGCTGCCCCTGTCCTGTTGCACGGCTCTCAGTTCCTGACCCGTAAGTTTCACCAAGAAAATCAGCAGTGTTTTAGCCGGCATTTGGAGAATATTTTCTATGGACCAGCGGTTTATGAAGACTGCCACTTTAATTCCCCAAAACAAACCTATGAAATGGAAACTGTTGTTGTTGTCATTACTGATGACAGACCGAGCCCGGGAGATGTTAGCGTGGCCTGGCATTGAAGTCCCTTCAGCCCACGGCAAGTAAGGTCAGAAGGGCTCGCACAGCCAAGTCAGCACCCCATGAGGTGCAAAAAAGCCACGTGTCGGCTCAAGGAGGGGTGGTTCTTAGCAGCGGGCGGGCCTGGCAGGCTGCCTTAGCAGGGAAGGAGAGGAAGGACAGAGCAGAAGACGAGGTCAGGAGGGCCAAGAGCACAGAGGTCCGGAGACGGGAATGCCTTTGACGCGTCTGAGAAACTGTGAGACCAGTTTGGCCAAGGTGAGCAGTGGATTATGGGCTCAGAGAGACTGGCAGGGGCAGGTCTTTGCCAAGTGGGCTTCAGTAAAGATTTCTGATTTGATTCTGAATGTGATAGAAAGCCATTAGAGTTTTGAGGCTGGGGGTTCCTTGGTAAGCTGGTGTTTTAAACAGGAGAGTGTAGCTGCTGTGGGATTCGTGTGTAGGTGGGTGGCAGGGGAGGCAGGGAGATGGTTTGGACAACTGTCACGTGCAGGTGACAGGTGATGGTGGCTTGGACCAGCGGGGCGGTGTCAGAATCAGGATCTGATCTAACGGCCGAGCCGGCAGGACTTGGCTGATGGACAGGAGAGGAGAGGTGAGGGAAGAAAGGTGTTGCCCGGGACTCCTAGGATTTGGGCTGAACAACTGGGTGGAAGGAAGGCGGCGGGGGGCGGGGGGGGGGGAAGCAGAGAGGTCTGCTTGGGGCACGGGAAGTCTAAGATGGCCATCAGACCACTCTGTGGAGATGCCAAGTTGGCCAAACCACTTATTTTACGGGCGGGTAATTTTATGCGCTGACCTGGCAGGGCATGGTGCTGATACTTGGTTAAATACCAGTCCAGGTGTCGCTGTGGAGGTGTATTTTTTTTTTTAGATGAGATTAACGCTTAAATCAGTAGACTTTGAGTGAAACAGATTGCCCTCTATCCAATCAGTTGAAGGCCTTAAAAGACTGAGGACCTTCGAGGAAGGAGGAATTCTGCCAGCAGATTGCCTTCAGATTCAAGACTGCAACATCCACTCTACCCTGGGTTTCCAGCCAGCTGGCCTATCTTGCAGATTTGAGACTTGCCAGCCCCACGACCATGTGAACCAATTCCTTAAATCTCTCTCTCTACACACACACACACACACACACACACTCATATATGTGTGCGCCTACATCCCATTGGATCTGTGTGTCTGGAGAAGCTTAACTGATACGCCACTCTAAACCTCCAAGAAAAGAGGCTTGAGATAGAAATTTAGGAGTCGTCAGTGTGGCGATCAGAAGGGTCCAACAGGAGAAAATGTGTGCGTCACTTAGAGACCTCAAAACTTTCCAGCAGTCACGCTAAAAACAAGGCATGAGGAAACAGGTGACACTACTTTTCACACATTCAACTTCATCCAGCGGAGCCGACCTTTTGCCATGTCAGCATCTAATCGATACAAAAGTATTAATGAGCTACTCTACTTTTTTTGTTTTTTCCATACTAAGCCTTCAAAATCCGGTGTGGATCGACACGGACAGTACGTCCCAGCGTGGACTTGTCCCATTTCACACGCTCCGTGGCCGTGCGCGGCTGGTGGCTACCATATGGGTCAGCGCGGGGCACGACGATACGGACACCTGCGGGGTTGGGCAGGACCACGTTGAGATGCACGTGCAGGTGGGGAAGAGGAGAGGACAGAGACAAAGACTGAGACTGGGGCTCCCGAGTGTTTCCAGGTTAGGAAAAGAAAGAGGACCCAGCGAAGGAGCCTGAGACCGCGTGTCCAGTGAGCAAACGAGACACGCGAGCGTGGAATCCTGGAAGCTCGAAGCACTTACAGTGTGTCAGGCCGCGCCTCCTCACAAAGGTGGGGTGCACGGCAGGCGAGCAGAGCACAGGCAGGAGTTCATCTCCTTCGTGCAGATCTGGAGGATGACCGGATCATCATCTGTAATCTCAGTCCGCCCCCCGCCTTGGGTAAATGAGCAAGACCGTCCAGGCGCCCGCCCTCGGCTCCCCTCCGGCTTCTCTGTTCAGGCACAGGACTGTGCCTACCGTGTGGGGCGAATTCGATATGGGCCACCCTTTGGGGAGCTCGCAGCTTAGCCGGGAAGAAAGCTAGAACGGAGTTGCATTTCTGGCAGGGCTTAGGTAGATTTCAGCATCAAGAAGAAAATCAAGTATAATCAAAATTATTCTTGGGGGGTGGGGAGGGGAACATCCCTCAGGGAGGAGGCACATTGGCTGGCATCTGAAACACAGCCTCTCAAGAAATACAACAAAGCCAGTTTCCCCGCAGCCTCGGAACAGATGGCTGTTTTCTGTGGCTGAGCACCAGACGAAGCATTTGGCTTGACTTGTGTTTTGAGGTCATGTTGTATGAAAAATATGAATCGTAGCTCTAAACGCCAGCGTGTGAGATGCTCCCGGCAAGAGAGGATCGGAACTGGGTACGAACGTTCGCAGAGCTGCACTCCGGGGCACCTGTGCATGGTGGGGGACGGCGGGCAAGATCACACACAGGATGTTGCTTTTTATGTCACATGTTCTTTTGAGCACCTACAGTCGAATTCCCTCGAGCTATGTGCGGGTGACGGGACCCAACTGCAAAAAAGGCAATTACGATGCCATGTGGCAAGCGTGATGCTCTTTCGGAGGAGGTGAAGCATGTCAGAAGATGCCGGAAGAATCTTTTCCCACGAGCCCCCAGCCTTCTAGAGAGGCTGGCGGGGCTCCTGGTCTTTGCCTACGTGGACGGTGAAGCGAAAGGAGAGTCGTGCGGTTTCAGTCCCGACCCGAATTTTCTTGTCTTTGTAAAGGGAAGCCTGGGAGAGGCCCCGCCCCTGGAGGGCCCTCTAATGGCCCTGCTGGGGGCCCTGATGGGAGAAGGCAGAGCACCAGGCTTCCCACTCAAGTCCAACCAGAGTCGCTGCGCCCCAATCCCGGGTAGAGCCTCCCCCCAGGCGGGTTCATTAGTCCTGAGCCCCGTACAGGGCTAGGTCTGCCCACGCGATCCGCTGGGAGCTGCCATCACAGGTATTTATTGGATGATCCCAACCCCTTCCCCTCTTTATCTTGTCACCCCCTCCCAGAGCCTCTCTGACAAGCCCACCGCAGCCCTACCACCTGTTGCAGACAGACTTGCTGGGCTCAGCTCACGGGAGCTCACTTGGTATTTACCTGCAGGCCCCATGCACCGGCAGCCGAGGGTGGAAGACGCCTACCTCTCCCTCCAGCTTCACCAGATGGCACTGGCCCGGCCAGCCCTGCCGGACCTCCTTGCCAGAGAAGGAGACAAGGCGAGCCTGCAGCCGGCAGCCAGCTCCCGAGGCTGCCCAGCTCAGGTGTCCCCAGACAAGCTGTCCACGGGTAGACACGTCCCAGGATGCCCGGCGACGTTGACTATTGCATGGAGTTTGCTGAATAATCGTGACCCTTCTAGAGCTCAATTCTTCTCAACCCTGAACCCCCTACAGTAACCTTGCCCCGTCCCTCCCTGTTCTTGCAGGCCAGCTTTGCCCGGCCTCCCCGTGAGAGGAGAGGCAAGAACGTGTCCCCCCAGCTGCCCCCAGCACCCCCCTCCCCCTGCTGGGAGTGCGTCATCTCCCTGGCTGGCCCAGGCCCCATCATTACAGGTGGCAGAAACCAATTCTTCTGCTTGTTTGTATGTGATTTCCATCTTTCGGTGCCTCCTAACGGGCACACGGTTACCATGTAAATGGTACCTTAACACCATTCCGGCAGCTCTTCCCGAATGGAATTTTTCAACAACTTTTATTTCCAGGAGTCCCGCGTATCCAAAAGACACAACAGAAAAAGAACCCACAGAGGCAAACGGTTACTAAGAATGAATCGTACAATCACAGAATTGAAAGCTCCTTGACACGTCGTCTGGGCCTCCTGCCTCAGGCCTTCTCTGGCTCCCAGCGCGCAGACAAAACCACCTGCCGGGAGAAGAGACCTGACCGCATCTTAGGAAATAAAAAAAAAAAAAATCTAGGGCACCTGGGTGGCTCGGTCGGCTAATGTCTGACTCTTGGCTCTCACAGTTGGTGAGTTCGAGCCCTATGTCGGGCTGTGTGCTGACAGTGTGCAGCCTGCTTGGGATTGTCTCTCTCCCGCTCTCTCTCTGCCCCTCCCCCGCTTACGCTCTGTCTCTCTCAAAATAGATAAATAAACTTGAAAGAAAGAAAGAAACCTGGAGCAGGGGACTGCCACTTTCTCTGCTAAGTTCCCCAGTCACCTGTCCTCACACTGTCACTCTTCAGCCTCTACCTTCATTTCTTGCTACATTGTCTTTATTGTTCTTATTACTCTTGGAAGCTTGTTTGTCGTCTGCCCACATCCATCTGCAGCCTGGGGGCCTCTGGGGGACATGGATGGACCCTGGTTCAGGGAACATAGGAGGGGCTGGAAGCTGTCTCACGATGAGCCAGAGAAGCGGACGTCTCCAGGGCTGGAGATGGCGCTGGCCCAGGGCCTCTGCTGACGGCCTGGGCCCCCTCTCGGCCTCCTCACTCCACACATACGCATTCTGCCCACCATTTATAAACTAGAGTTAAAAAGAAATCAGATGCTACCTAAAACTAAGACATCCAAAGGAACAGAAGAACCAAAAAGAAACGAAGAAGGACAGGATATAAGAAGGAAATTTAAAAAGATAAAATAATTTGTGTTATGAAGAGTATGAAGATAGATGAAAAACTAAAACACGGCTAATAAAAGGATGTTCACTTAAATTAAAATGATTTATGGGGCGCCTGGGTGGCTCAGTCGGTTGAGAGCCTGACTCTTGGTTTTGGCCCAGGTCATGATGCCAGGATTGTGGGATCAAGCCCCACTCAGTGTGGAGCCTTCTTGAGGTTCTCTCTCTCTCTTGCTCGCTCTCTCTCTCTCTCTCCCTCTGCCCCTCTCCCTTGCTTGTGCGCTCTCGTAAAAAAATAAATGATTATTAAGCCACAAGAAGAGGAATATGAATTTTTTTTTAAGATAAAAGTTCAAACAAAAATCAATAGAAGAGAGGGGCGCCTGGGTGGCTCAGTTGGTTAAGCCTCGGACTTCAGCAGAGGTGGCGATCTTGGTTCTTGAGTTCCATCCCGGCCTCCGGCTCTGAGCTGTCATGACAGCCGAAGCCTGCTTCGGATTCTCTCTCTCTCTCTCTCTGCCCTTCCCCCACTCCTGCTCTGTCTCTGTCTCGAAAAATAAATAAACATCAAAAAATATATATTTTTTTAAGTAGAAGGGAGAAATTCAAAACAGGGCAGGAAGGAAATTAAGGTAGTCAAAAACGGATAAAGTTGTAGACCACAGACCAGAAGCCTTAAATACTTAGAAAGGTAAAATAAACAACAGCCTGTGTGCAAATCGATAGCATCTCTTCAAACAGTGCAAAACAAAAAAGGCTCTTGAGGCTCAGGCGAAGGAAAGAAGATGCTGGCACGTGGAGAGCAGCGGTGGGAGTTTCTGGAGCCTCCTCTGACTGCGTGGCCCGCAGCGAGGGGGCCCCCGGCCGGCACCGCCCTGGCCTGGGCCCCGGGGGGACCCTCCGCCGGGCCTCGGGCAGCTCTTCTGGTCTCTCTGCCCCTCCGGAAGGGCCGCTGAGCTCCCCGAGGGCCTGCCCTCCAGACTGGCGGCCTGCCAGCGATCAGCCCGGGTCTGGCTCAGCCCGGAGCCCAAGGGAACCCAAACTGGAGTGAGCGCCTGGCCTCGTGACACTCTCTGTCCCCTCCCACCCTTGCAGCGGGGAGCATGACGCACGGGGACGTCCACACTCGTCTCCAGCCGGGGTACGAGTAAGGTCGGAAAGCCCTCCGGGGCGGCAGGAAAGCACCAGAGACGGAGGACGGAAGACAGAGGGGGGAGAGAAACCACGTGGACACTAGGACATGCCACGCCCCGGGCGGTGGCTTCACAAATCCGCTTCTCTCAGGCCTCGCGGTTGACCGGCCGCAGCGGGAGTGGTGCTGGGCCCATTGCACGTATGGAAGCCCCGAGGCCCGGGGCCCTTTCCCTCCCCTGGTTGGCGTCTGCAGGACCAGTGCGCCGAGCTGGCTTCGGAGCTTCCCGGGGATTCTCAGCGCCGTCCAGGGGAGCGATCCGTGCAGTCCGTCCCCGCGGGGGCGCCGCTTCACTCTCGGTACGTGCCCGTTACCCCGGCTTTCTGTTCCCCGAATACGAAAGCATGCGACTGCTGGCATAAGCTGTGCAATGCTGTGGCAGGATCCTCGCACGGAATCGTGACACTGAGGCTTTTCTCTCCAGGAGGCAAGTTTATTCGTGCTGGCACGGGCTCACTCCGCTGGGTTTGTACCCAAAGAACTGAGCCCCGAGCGCCACGTGGCGTAGGTTATTTTTTTTTCTTTAATGTTTCTATTTAGTTTTGAGACAGAGAGAGAGAGAGACAGAGCGCGAACAGGGGAGGGGCAGAGAGAGAGGGAGACACGGAATCTGAAACAGGCTCCAGGCCCCGAGCTGTCAGCACAGAGCCCCACGCGGGGCTCGAACTCACAGACTGTGAGATCATGACCTGAGCCGCAGTCAGAGGCTCAACGGACTGAGCCACCCAGGAGCCCCAGTAGGTTTTTATACATTTTCTACTTCCGTGTCTCCCACATATGGTAACTCACAAACGCGTAGTCTGAGTGAGTGGTCTCGTGGTACAGGGTCTTGAGGGACGTTGTCACCTACGCGGATAGTCAGGTTGCCTTGAGGTTGTTTTTGTTTTTTCTCTCCTGAGGGAGGGGACCCGACCACGGTGCTCCCCCCCATTTTGCCCACGAAACAACAAGGACACCACCCACGGTGCTGTGCTCCTCGCCACTGAAAGCTTCCCCGGCTTCCCCAGGACCCGGCTCCTGTCCTTGCAGGGCCTGCCGTTGGACTGTGAGTGGCACAAGGACAGCGACAAGGCAGGGCATAATCAATGGCCAGTGGGTGCAGGGATACTGAAAGCGATGAGCTCAGAGGCAGGTCTGGGCTCAGTTGTGACCTTGGGCACGGGTTTCTGAACCTCGGGCTTCTCGCCTTTAAGCCAGAATTTATAATGGAGTCCACTCAAGTGTTCCTTGAGTTCGTTTCTGGAAAGCATTCCTGCCACATGGGGGTCCTTCAGTGAAGGGTGGCTCTGACCACGAGAAGGTTAGGAATGGGGGCAGGGGCCGGGCTCTCAGAGCTGCACCACGATGGGCACTAGACTGGGATTAAGTCTCTGCCTCAGGGCAGCGTGACCAATTCCATTTTTCTGGCTCAGTGGTCCTCAACCAGGGGCAAATTTGACCTCTGGGGGCCACTTGGTGTTGTCTGGAGACACTTGTCACACCAGGAGAGGAGGAAGATGTGCTGGTGGCCCGTAGGGTAGAGACCAAGGATGCTGCTCTACCCTGCAGTGCCCAGGAGAGACCCCACAACTAAGAATTATCGGGCAGAACATGACCGTAGTGCCCACGTGGAGAAACGCTGCCTAGATTAAGCTGCAGATCCCCATGCATTCAGGGGGCAAACGTGAACAGGCATGTTTTCCTGGGCACTAACCCCCGAGAGATTCTCAGGAAGTTTTGGGAAAGTTCCCCCACCTTGCAATAGCCACACCCCAGAGATCCAGAAACAGGTGTTCCCTGACCCTGGCACTTTAAGAAACTGGTCTACACCGTGGAGACTAAACTTGGCAAGTATGTGACAACTGACAGAGGTTTTGCATTCTGAGGTTTTCCAAACATCCCTCCCCCTTCACACCTCCCCCCCCCCCCCCCCACTGACTGCACTGAGCCCTCAGTCATCTTAGGTCAGCGTCGTGTCCCTTTTACAAACCACAAAGCAGAAATACGGGGGATCTGACTTGCCCACAGTTGCCCACAGTCTGATAGCCACCAAGTGGCAGAATTAGGACTTGAATCCCACTGCCTTGCAGACGATGACAAATATCTGTTGGCTGGATGAATAACTGAAGGCACAAACAGACAAATGAATTCAAGTTCCTTGACTTGAAAATTCATTTTCTTTCCGTTCTTGCATGATAACTCTTTAATTATCTCACAAGGTGCTTAGGAATTGAGATAATGAAACCGAAATGATAAAAGTTACAATAAAATGTAATATGTGCAAAGAAACGCTTTTTTGAACAACTGATTTTGAAATTGTCAAGATATTCACACCCACTAATGAAAATTTATCTTAGTCCGTGACCCTGAACTTTCAAAGAGAGGTTTAAACTGAGAATAACTGACATTAATGAGCAACACAAGTGTTGTCTGTTTCTAAGGATGTTTTATTTTATTTTATTTTTAATTTTTTTAATGTTTATTTTTGAGAGGAGACAGAGCGTGAGCGGGCAGGGGCGGAGAGGGAGGCACAGAATCCCAAGCAGGCTCCAGCCTCTGAGCTGGCAGCATAGAGCCCGATGCGGGGCTCGAACTCACAAACTGTGAGATCAGATGCTTAAATGACTGAGCCACCGAGGTGCCCCTAATGATCTTTTATTTAAAAGAGAAACTACTTAGGGGTGCCTGCTTCGGATTCTCTCTCTGCCCCTCCCTCGCTCACACCCTGTCTCTCTCTCAAAAATAAACATTAAAAAATTTTTAAAAATAAAAGAAACTATTTAGGCTTCTAAAGAGTTAAAAACCAAGGTTAACATGTTTAAATAAGCACTTTAAAAGTTTGCCCTCTGGTGGACAGAGGGGAAAACGCATACGATGTTCAGAAAAACATGATGCCTTACCTAAGGCGGCCCTTTGCCTCCGGAGCTCACCTGAGCTCATTCTCCCCTCAGAAAACAGGACAGCTGCTGCTTTGCGCTGTGTCCCTCTCAAATTCGTATGTTCGAGCCCTACCCCAAGAACCTCAGAATGTGACTGTATTCGGAGATAGGGCCTTTAACGAGGAGATTAAGTTAAAATGAGGGTGGCCCCTAATCCCATCGGACCGAAGTCCTCATAACCAAAAGAAATTTCGACACACGAAACACCGGGATCTTGATGCGCGGAAGAAAGGCCATGTGAGGACCCAGCAAGAAGATGGCCGTCCGCAAGCCAAGGAGAGAGGCCTCTGGTGAAATCAAACCTGCCAACACCCCGATCTGGACCTCCAGCCTCCCGAACCAGGAGAAACACATTTCTGTTGTTTAAACCACCCAGTCTGTGGTCTTTGTTACACAGGCTCCTGCAGGCTGATGCAGACGGATACACTGAGAAACAAGCTTCCCGGTTGTTGAGAAAGTTAAACATCTGGTATATCACTAAGCATCTAGTCTTTAAGTGGGTGTCCTAGCAAGGGGCCTCTTTCGGGCTGACTGCAGTCTAAGTCAGGTCAAAGTCCAGCTGGCGATCCTGCGAAGAGGTCAAGGTCTCCTCGCGGAGCTCACCTGGTAGGCAGCAGGGCTCTCTCTCCAAACGAGCATTTCCTTCCCTGTCTGCCTCCTTGGGGGCCCCTGCTAGGGCCCTGTCTCTCTATTCACTGAAATTTTAAATGAAGAAAATTCAGAGCTATCATTTATGTCTGATTTCAAAACGTATACGTGGATTTCACAGCAAATACAGAAAAGCACAAATAGGGAAATGAAATCCAACAATAATTCTCCTACGCTCAGAACTGATCCCACTAACATTTAGTTCTCACATTGGGATTGTTTTTTGTTTTTTTTTTTTTCGTGACTAGAGGTGCAAGTTTAGGTTCATTTGCAGAAAGGAGAATCATCTTCTACGT
The DNA here is from genome assembly GCF_018350195.1 of Panthera tigris. Lineage (NCBI taxonomy): Eukaryota > Metazoa > Chordata > Mammalia > Carnivora > Felidae > Panthera > Panthera tigris. The sequence continues at coordinate 6,157,790 of NC_056660.1, read as the reverse complement.
ATTGACTTTAACCTCTTTTTCGCCAACAATATATCATAAACAGCTTTCCACATCATCAAATATTATTCTACAACGTAATTTGTATAGCTTTTAGTACTCTATTGTAAGAAGAGTGAACTTAACTGAGTCTGTGTAGATGGATATTTACTTTTCTTGTAATTTTTCTTTGTGATACGAGTCAGTGTTGTGATAAACAACCTGGTAATCTTTGCATATATCTGTGATCATTTTCTTGCAATTCTAACTTTTGATTTTTTTTTTAAGTTTATTTATTTATTTTGAGAGAGAGAGATAGAGTGTGTGTGTGTGTGTGTGTGTGTGAGCACAGGGGAGGGACAGAGAGAGAGGGAGAGAGAGAATCCTAAGCATTGCATCCACACTGCCAGCACAGAGCCCAATGCGAGGCTCAAACCCACAGAATGGTGAGATCATGATTTGAGCTGAGATCAAGAGATGATACTTAACTGACTGAGCCACCCAGGCTCCCTGCTAACGTTCGAGTTTTAAATATAATTTTAACGACTGGTGAATGGGGGTGGAAATCCCTATACTCCCAAACAATAAATGATCGAAAGCAGACAGGTGGCAAGAATAAGGCTCTGTCTTAAAGTGCTCTCTCTCCTTTTAGACTGGAGTGTGAAGATGATGATTTCACAGAGGGTGATGGGAAATTAACCAGGGTAGAGGGATGAGGGCAAAGAAGGTAGAAGTCCACACCTTCCCATAGCACAGCTGAAAAAGAAACCACCAGAAAAGAAGGAAGGAAATAAAAAGATAAGTAGAGAGAGCTAAAAAGTGAAGAATAAGATCCTTGAAAAGGAGTGGAGACAGACTAGTTGGCTTATCTATCGAACACCGTGCGCAGCACTTAAAACACCTAACTGGTCTCCCCCCTGTTGCCAACAGCACCCCACCCATTGGTGTGTGCTCGGGAAATACAAAAAACGTGTTACATTTGACTTGGAAAATAGAGGCAGATCTGCTGAGGGAGTAAGATTTATCTAATGCTTTACAAAGTAAAACTTAAATAAATTGGAATATTTTGTTGCTTACCTCTGGTTTCCCATGAATGGAAATCTAGAATGATCTATATTGGACATATATTCAGGGTGCCTAGTTTGGGCTACTTCCTCATCTACCACTTTGTCAAGGAATAGGGAGGGGTGTTTTAATGAGCTCTATTTAACCATACGAGAGTGATGCTTTTTGTGTTGGAAATGGACTGAGACCCTTGTGGGTGAAGACCACATGATGATAGTAAAAGGTGTCCTAGGTTCACGGGGCACATTTTAAGAGAATTTTTCAAGCCACCCAGGCTGGTACCTGGCTTGTCCATTCCTGGTGCCACGTCCTTTCCATGATTATGCTTCTCGTTGCTTCCTTACAAGCCTCCACGTCTCTCTGTGAACTCTTCTTGGCCCCCTGTTGTGCCCTCCAAACACAAACATGCCGAACCCCCCCTGCCTGTGTGGGTCCTGCTCACCCCTGGGGTTGGGCTCTGCCCAGGATCCATGCTGCCCCGCCCGGTGGACTGGGAAGGCATGTTTACAGTGTGATACATGAGATCTGCAGAATGGAATTCACCCCTAATCCAACTTTAAGAGATTGATGTCCGTTCTTTTTTTATTTTTATTTTTTTTAGTGTTTATTTATTATTGAGAGATGGAGAGGGACAGAGCATGAGCAGGCAAGGGGCAGAGAGAGAGGGAGACACAGAATCCGAAGCAGGCTCCGGACTCCGAGCTGTCAGCACAGAGCCCGACGCAGGGCTCAAACTCACAGACCGAGAGATCATGACCTGCGTCGAAGTCGGAGGGGAGGCTTAACCGACTGAGCCATCCAGGCGCCCCAGATTGATGTCCATTCTAAAATCCTGCCATGGTGTTTGAGATTTCAGACATCCAGATGGAAAAAGTAACGAATGAGCACTCCTTAGCAGACACAGAGATGTTTCCCTGAAAGGAAGGACTCTTGTCTAAGAAGGACACCCCATGGCCACGTCTGACCCAAGAACACAGGCCAATCAGTCTTCTTGGGATGATGCTATTGTCCAGCGGGCTCTGTGGAGCAGGTCACAGGAGCCCCATTATGAGCTCAGGGGACCTTAGAGGAGAGAGGCTATCGGTTAGAGGGGATGTGTGGTTTGCAGGAGCTACGCGAGGCCACGTGGAAGAACCAGTGGGGAGAGGGTAAGGAGGAGAAGGGCAGGATGGAAGCAGAGAAGATGTGGACGGAGCAGAAAGGGGAAGACTTGGGGACAACGTGTGATGTTTGCCACGGCTGATGAAAGTTCGCATGCCATGGTTGACAGCTCTGGATCCAAAGGTTGGGCGTGACTGCACTCAAGCTTAAGCTTCCAAGCAAGTGTTGGATACCTATTTCAAAATATTTATCTGGAATCTTGGAGTTGGTAAAGATTTCTTAAGCAGGAAACAAACATGCTAAGCATAAAGAAAAAAGTAGACTGGATTACATTACAACTAAGAACTTCTGTTCATTAAAAGACACTGAAGAGGGGCGCCTGGGTGGCTCAGTCGGTTAAGCGTCCGACTTCGGCTCAGGTCACGATCTCGCGGTTTGTGAGTTCGAGCCCCGTGTCGGGCTCTGGGCTAATGGCTCAGAGCCTGGAGCCTGCTTCCGATTCTGTGTCTCCCTCTCTCTCTGCCCCTCCCCCGTTCATGCTCTGTCTCTCTCTGTCTCAAAAATAAATAAAACGTTAAAAAAATTAAAAAAAAAAAGACACTGAAGAGTCATGATCTCACAATATCTTGAGTTCGAGCCCTGTGTTGGGCTCTGTGCTGAAGGTGCGGAACCTGCTTGGGATTCTCTCGCTCCCTCTCCCTCTCTGCCCTTCTCCTGCTCACCCGGTCTCTGTCTCTCTCAAAACAAATAAATAAACATAAAAAAAAAAAAAGATACTGAAGGGAGTGAGTGGTAGCACACAGAGAGGGAGGAAGAATTTGCAATGCACACAAAGGACTCATAAGGAAGTCCCGCTAATCAATAAGAAAAAGACAGACAACCAACAGAAATACGGGTTAAAGACTTGAATAGACACTTCATAAGGGAAGCCAGCCAAATGGCCAATCAATGTACGAAAGGGCGCTCAGTCTTATCCATTAACAGGGAAAAGCAAACTAAAGCCACAGTGAGATTCTGGTACCCATTTCCCAGAACGTCTGAGAGAAAAATGGTGGGCAATATCAAGTGTTGGCAAGGGTGTGCTGCAGGAATCCTCATAATCTGCTGGTGGGAATGTAAGCTGACACAACCACTTTGGAAAACGGTCTCTAAAACTGATCACATGCCTACTCTAAGCGATTCCACCCCCAGGGACACATCGAACAGAGGCGCATACATAGTTCACCAAGAGACATGTACAAAACTGTCTGGAGAACCACCTTTTGTAGTCCAAGACTGGAAACCTACCTGCTTATCAACATTAGAATGGACGAAGGAGTGGGGAGCTATTCCCACCGCGGAATATTCAGCAGTGGTTCTCCAAGTACGGTCTGGAAAGAGCAGCCTCAGGATCACCAGGCACCTTGCTAGAGAAGCAATCTTGGAGGTCCCGCCCAAGACCTACTGACTCCAAGACTCTGGCCCAGGGCCCAGCAGTCTGTGTTTTAGCAAACCCCCAGGTGACGATGGTGTCCACCCAAGTGTGAGAATCACTGCCCGACAGCAATGAGAGCGATCAAACTACAGCTTCATGCGAAAATATGGGTGAATGTCACCAACGCAATGTTGAGCGCAAGGTGTCAGACACAGAACAGCATTTCGGATAATTCCACTTCTGCAAAGCACAAAAGGCAGAACTGACCAGTGCTGTTAGAAGTCAGGATCAAGGTGGGGACTAGGGTGAGGGAAGGAAGGTGCCCAGGGCAAGAAGTAAGGAGGCTTTAGTGCCAACCCTGAGAGTGAGCGCCTCCTAGGGGCCTCGCTTGCCTGCCCTGACCTTGGCCGTGGTCTGGGGCTGCTTACCCTAGAAAGAGGGGGGTGGGCGCCAGGCCATGGTTAACGCTCTGTGAGTCAGTGGGGGTGCTGGTCGCAGTAGGGTGTTGAGTTCCACAGATTACTCAACCTGTACACATCCGATTTGTAAATTTCTCTGCATGTAAATTCAGGATCATCTTTCAATAAATAATTTTTCAGATCAGGTACATATTCAATTGGAACAATATACCCTGCGATGATCAGCGGTGAAACAGGAATGTAAGTTTTTGGTAGCCTTTGAATATAACTGCTTTCAGAACATGGGCCTTTTTTTTTTTTTTTTTTTTTAATGAGCTTAGGAAGTGACAAAAAAAATAATTCGGAGTCCAGTCTGGGAGACGACACACGAGCTCAAAATGAGTAATACCATTATTTTTGTTCTGAAAAATGAGATGGGGTTTCCAATGTGGCTTCAATGGACTCTGAAGGACACTGCCAAGGAGAAGTGAGTCCCAGATGTGTGCTGAGTGTGGGAACAACTTCGGAATAAGATATAACTCCTCCCCAGGCAGCAGCTTTGAGCACACTTCCCCGACATCTGGGATTTCCGGCCTAGGTGCTAACAGATCAGTCACCTTTTTTTAGAGGCAAGAAAAGAGTCCCCATCCTGTGTTGCCTGCTTTCTAGGAAAGCAGTGCTTTTTGTCTGACTCAATACTGTTATCTTACTTTATTCCTTGGTGAGCTCTAGGTAGGGCTTAACCCACCTCTGTTCTTTAATGGGAAGGGGAACTGTCCCCACTGGCCGGGCTTCCTGCAGCTGGGCTGGGCTTAGTGACGACGCATGAGGGATGCGAGCCCCCAGTGAACGCATTGTGTTTGGATTACGAAGAAAATGGGAACGAGTAATTGTGGCGTGAGCCGTGGCGTGGGGCGGACCGTTGGACGGAGCAGGGCCCACAGGCTCGCGCCCCTCAGACCCTGAGGCAGCCCCTTGCCTTCCGAATAGACGAAGGTGCCTCGGGATCGCAGGATGACAGATGGCTCTTTCAACAACAGTCTTTCCTTCAGCAAAGCCCTGGGATTTCCCGGACCAATGAAGACGTATGGGAGGAAAAAGCGCTCCGCTCGTCCTGGTGGCGTGCCATCTCTGGGTTCTGTCCTGTTCTGGGGACCCCGGCTCTGACCCGGGAAACGGAATGACCCGACCAGGCCTGGCGCACTCACCAGCTGAGAGCCAGCTGAGAATAACTCTGCGTCTGTTTTGGAATTACTTCACTGTCTAAACGCTCCCGGAATTTTATTGAATTTAAGCATTTCAACAAATGTGTTGTCCTAGCCTTCCTCAAAAGGCCCCTGGTTAGTGTCTATTTTCATTTAGTTGCTTAGGGGCTGCTGGGCGGAGTCATCTTAGCGATCTGTCTGTCTGTCTTGTCTAAAATGCAGCTTCTTCCCCTCTCCCCTCTCCCCTCCCACCCACGCAGAGTCTCTATCCTCACCCAAGCCCCCACCCCCTTTCCTCTGGAGTGTCGCTATAGCCTCCTAGCTGTCCCGCGTCCCCCCTTCCCCCTTTCCATCGCTCCCGAGCCGAGCCCAGTCCTGCACACACAGCAGCCCGATCACACCCCTGCCTGGCTCCAATCCCACAGTGCTCCTGCTCCTCTCTATGTTAACCTTGTATTTCTGATGCTTTGACATCAAGGGGGCTTTCGGACTCCAAGAGACTGCCCCTCCCAGGACTGGCTAATTCATAAAGATGGCAAACAAGGGACCGAGGAGTGCACTTTCATACGCATGTCACCCAGCCCAGAGCCCACACCCCCAGGCGCCTCCTCTGTGGGACTCTTGCACTCAGGGCCAATAAACACCTGTTCTGGTCACCCCGGGTACGGCCAGGTACTGACAAATGGGGCAGCCTTATGCTCTAGAGCCCATTGGAATTATTCAGACTACCCATCCTGAACCTGTCCTACCTCTCCTGTTCCTTCCCATAGAAACTGTCAAAAAGTCTTTACCTCATGCTTTCCCCTCTCCCTCTGCCTCCTGACTGCCCCTGGGGCTCCCCGCACGGCCCCGTGTGGAGTGGCGTACCCCTTCTTTTGGGAACTGTAAGTGTAGCCAACTAATTTTCCAACGACCCCTTGTCTCCTTGATCCATTGGCCTTGCCATACCTGAATGATAATAAAACCTACATTAACCTTTTTTTTTAACGTGTATTTATTTTTCAGAGAGACAGAGCGTGAATGGGGTAAGGGCAGAGAGAGAGGGAGAGAGAGAATCCAAAGCAGGTTCCCGGCTCCGATCTTGTCAGCACAGAGCCCAACGTGGGGCTCAAACTCCCGAACCGTGAGATCAGGACCTGACCTGAAGTCGGACGCTTAACCGACCGAGCCACCCAGGCGCCCCTAAAACCTCCATTGTAAACCATTCTCAGGGGAAAAGTCAGGTTGCTCACATGGCCCAGACTCTGCTGCCCTCGGTGCTAGGCATTAGCTACATGTGGCTATTGAGCCCTCGAAAAGTGGCTAGCCAATATTGAGATGTACCGTAAGTATACAATATCCACTGGGTTTCAAAGGCAATACCAAAACATAGTAAAATATCTCATCAGTATTCATATTGGCCACATGTTGAAATAATAATGTTTCAGGGACACCTGGGTGGCTCAGTCGGGTAAGCGTCCGACTTCGGCTCAGGTCACTATCTCACAGCTTGTAAGTTCGAGCCTCGCGTCGGGCTCAGGGCTGACAGCTCAGAGCCTGGAGCCTGCTTCGGATTCTGTGTCTCCCTCTCTCTCTCTGCCCCTCCCCCACCCAAACTCTGTCTCTCAAAATAAATGAACATTTAAAAAAATGTCATATTAATAATAGTCATATTTCAGATACATTGGGTTCAATAAAATATATTAAAATCAATTTCACGTATTTGTTTTTACTTGTTTAGTGCGGCTGCTAGAAAATTTAGAGATGCCTGTGTGGCTCCCAGATCTCTTTTGGACGGCACTGGGCCACAGGGCACTGCGTGATCTAACCCTGCTGCCTTTCTGACTTGTCTTCTTGCCTCGTCTGCCTCACTTGCTCTGTCCCCATCACAATGGCCTCCTGATGTGCCTTCAATGCTCCTGCCCCAGGCCCTCTGCAATTGCTGTTTGCTATTCTCCCTACATGTAATGAACTCCTTAGATGCCCGCACCGCTGGCTCCCTGACACCCCCACATCTCTACCCGACTTCATCGCCAAGTGAAGGCTGATCTGGACTCCCTCCCTAAAGTATCATTGCCCCCAAATTCCCCTCTCTCCTCCCTGCTTTATTTGTCACGCTCACTATGTATCTATCTCTAGCTAAAATTTTGCTTGTTTCCCTTGTGTATTATCTATGTCCCCATCAGCGTGAAAGCTAATATGGGCAGAGATTTGGGTCTCTTGTGGTCTCTGCTGTAGCCCCTGTATCTAGAAGGAACGGCGCTTTGCTCAAAGTAACAATAAATATTTGCTGAATGAATGAATACAGGATACAGGCTTTTGGCCTCGGGATCTTTGCTCCCAATGAAAGAAGCCAAGTATACATAACAGATGAAAACAGAGCCGGGGGTTGGAGCCGGGGAGAGGCCTGCAGGGAGTTGGGAGCTAGGCCAGCTGAGGAGGCCTGGCCGTGGCCGACAGGCACTCAGACCCAGGCAGGGCCGCTCAGACCTGTCAGATGGCAGAGGCCGGGGGTGGGGAGTTGGCGGTTGGAACTAGCTAGAAAGGAGAGAATGGGTAGTCTGTATTTTTTAAAAGCAGCCCGTAAGAGCAGCCCTTGGTGCTGGTGCTTATCACTACAAGTGGTTCGGGGCACGGTGAACGAATAGCTGAACTGGCTTGTGAGGGCAGGTGGCCCAGAAGCTTGCTGCCGAATCTCCAGCCTCATCCCAGCAGTGCTGATTGAAGTCTGCATTTAACCCCATCCTCAGCGAAGCCTGTGCACACTATTCTTCGAAATGCAGTCGTTTCCAGTAACAGATGACTAGACAGACGAAATGGGGTCCATCTACACAATGGGACAGTTTCCGGCCTTAAAAGGGAAGGAAATTCTGACACAAGCTACAATATGGATGCATCTGTAGACACTTTGCTACATGAAATGACACAGTCCCGCTGAGGCCAAATGTGCAGGCTCCGTCTGTGGTTAGTGCCAGTTTCAACAACCCACACCAGGAGCTCCCAACCCCCCGCCGCCCGCCATTCAGGGGGTGACCGCTCTCCTTTCGGGGCCTCTTTGGGGGAACTTGGCCTCAACGGCACCTCTGCCAGAGCAATCATGCAGTAATTTCTCACCCCACTGAGGAGGGTATTTCCTGGGCAGAGGTTTGTGTAAGAGCTTATTGGAGAAAGCTAGTACAAATCAACAAAGGCTGAGAGACGTCCTGACGGGAAAATGGCGAAGAGTGGCAATGAAGAGGCATTTAATAAAATAAGAAACACAGATAAGTGGCCAATAAGTGTCCAAAGTTATCATTCTCATTAGTAATCCAACAAACGGAAGAAAACATTACAAGAATGCGTTTCTCATAGAATGGGCTGGGAAAAAAGTAAAAGAATAATACTTTTTTCATTGAGAAATTAAAAGCCAGTGTTGGTATGGGTATGAGAAAAATGACTCGTGTTCTCAATGGGAGGGATCGTAAAAGGAACATCTAAGGAGTGGTTCGATAATATGTAGCAAAAGCCCTCATAAGATATATACTCTCCATATCATTCCACCTCCAGGAATGTTTTTCTTAAGAAACAAGTATGTAAGACCACAAAGAAACATGCACAGGATTACTCACAGCAGTGTTTTTTATAGCAGCGAAAAGAATCCAAACCTCTTAAATAACTGGTAAAATACATTATAATATATCCATGCAACCATTTAAAAGGATGCTGTGGAGGGGTGCCTGGGTGGCTCAGTTGGTTGAGCGTCCAAATTCAGCTCAGGTCATGATCTCACGGTCTGTGAGTTCAAGCCCCGCATCGGGCTCTGTGCTGATGGCTCAGAGCCTACAGCCTGCTTCGGATTCTGTGTCTCCCTCTCTCTTCCCCTTCCCTGCTCACGCTCTGTCTCTGTCTCTCTCTCTCAAAACTAAATAAACATTAAAAAAAAAAAAAGTTAATAAAAAATAAAAAAATAAAATGATGCTGTGGATTATACTTCTATATTTATTTGGAAGGATGTTCAGCATGTATGTGTTGGAAAAGCAGTTTAAAGGAGCCTTATGTATTATGCTAAGTGAAATAAGTCATACAGAGAAAGACAGACACCATATGTTTTCACCCTTATGTGGATCCTGAGAAACTTAACAGAAGACCATGGGGGACGGGAAGGGAAAAAAAAAGGTTAGAGAGGGAGGGAGCCAAACCATAAGAGACTCTTGAAAACTGAGAATAAACTGAGGGTTGATGGGGGGTGGGAGGGCGGGGAGGGTGGGTGATGGGCATGGAGGAGGGCACCTTGTTGGGATGAGCACTGGGTGTTGTATGGAAACCAATTTAACAATAAATTTCATATTAAAAAAAGAAAGAGCCTTATGTATAACATGAGTCAAATTTGCTTTAAAAGGACATATGTATTTACATGGGAAAGAGTCTAGAACCAATGTTACAGTGGTTGTCTCTGGGTGGAAAGATCTGGATTATTTTAATTATATTTCTGGTTGTGGTTCATCTGCATTGTATTATCTAATTTTTCTACCATGATTATGTATTAATAGAGGTGTTGTGTTTTTTTAATCTCCTATTTCGGTGCGGGGTGGGGCTGGGGGCAGGGAAGGAATACACATAAAAAACCCTAACTGCAAAGATGAAAGGTGTTTACCAGGCCCAGCTCTTGTGAACTGTGGGATCATCGCTTGCAAATGGAAAAGGCAGTAATTAGACGGAATGTCAAGGGATGAGCCATTCAGGGAAGCAGAATCCCTTTGGAAGAAGCAGAATCCCGGGTGTTTACCAAGCACCGGGACCCCGAATGCCCACAAAGACACCCGGAATCCGCAAAGGGCCCCACGCTATGGCTAGAAAAGTGGTTTACCTTCCGCCCTCACCAGCTGGCACGTAAGGGGTACTGGGCGTGCGCCAGGCTCCGCACTTGACCGTGTTCTCCCATCTAACCCCAATGATAACCCCGGGAGATGTACGGTGCCCGTTTGACAGTGGGGTGGCTAGCCGGTGCCAGAGCCTGGACTTGAACCCAGTCTTCCTGATCCCAGAGCCCACCTCTCTCTGCACGCCCCCTCGCGCCTTCCTCCTAGCCCCGGGGAGTGATTCTCTGGTGTGTGCACAGAGCCACTAAGGCCGGGGACTAAGGCGCGCTTTCCCCGACAGGCAAGGTCGACATCCCTTCCAGACCCCTTTCCCGGTTGGCTGTGGGCCGAGACGGTGCTGCTGGGCACCTGGCCTTGTACGTGGTGTTGATTTTGCAGCAGCTCTGAGGGGTCTGGGTCTTGACCGGTAGCGCCCCCGCGCGTTCCCATGGCAACCTGGACGTGTCCCAGCAACGTCGCCAGCGAGCCACAGTCCAGCGAGGGGGGAGGGGGTGTGCGTGCAAGGTCACAGTCACGCACTGAAGGCCGTGGGAGGGGAGCCTGGCACGGGCCTCCCGCAGGGCACTTGGGACTTTTGTAGCCCGTGTTTGGCGTCGCTGCGCTTTCGCAGAGCAGCGAGCCTGGCAGGACCCCGTGCCCACAGCCCCCAGAGCCCCTCCCCATCTGCTCTGCCCGCTCCAGTCCCGCCGGAAACAATGGCAGGGCCAGGAGCCAGCCGAGGGGAACTGGGGCGCAGGGCTGCGCAGGTTACACCGTCCCCGAGCTCCTGGGGGCGCTGTTCGCACAGACTAAGACGTGGACGTCGCCTGGGAGTCTTGCGCCACAGAGGCGTGGACTCCCTGTGACGGGCCCACGGGAAGCTCCACCTAGGACGGTCTGTCGGGGACCCAGACAGCAGCTCCTTTACCCAGAGGACACTTTTTCAGCGAACTCAACCGTGCCAAACACAACCGAGTAAGGGATGGGAAGCACAAAAATCCGAGCTGGAAATGTGGGTTTGAAGCCAGCGTTTGAAAATCACTCGCTCTCAGGTGAAACCGGGCCCTGGGTCAGAGCAACTTGCTCGGCTCGGGCGCATCTCCCGTGTGCTAGACAAAGGCACCGTGGCCTGGGCGGCTTGTAAACCACGGAAATTTCTTTCGCGCGGATGTCGAGGCTGTCCTCGGAGACTGGGGTGCCGGTCAGCTCAGGTTGCCCTTCCGCTGCGGGCCTTTCTCGTGTTCTCAGGTGGCTCCGGTGCTGCTGGGGGTGGGGGGGGGCGCTCTTTGGGGTCCCTTTTGGGAGATCGCTAACCCCTTGGTGAGGGCTCTACCCACATGACCCAGTCACTTCCCAAAGGCCCACGACCGGCCAGTGGGGCGCCTCCTCTTGGAGTCTGTCCGTTTGTCGCTGTGCTCTGTGATGCCATTGGAGTTCAGGCCACCCCGGCTTCCCGTGGGTCTTGCTGCTCCCTGTTGTGCTCTCTTCTCCTCGTGTCACCAGAGAGCACATTGGACCGTGTCACTGCCCTAGTCACACTGTTCAGTGACTTCCGGTGCAGCCCTTGATGAGACCAGACACGACCAGGCCTGTGCCACCCCCACCGCCCTCCTGTCTCTGCCATCCTTCTTTCCACAAACGCCCAGCAACCCCCACATCATCCTCACCCGCCTCCAAACATCTGGAACCACTCCGAGACTGTCTTGAGTACGTGCCCTGGTGCCCTGGGCATGCTATGTCTGGAAAGCTCTGCCCCACCTCTTTGCCTGGCCCACTCCTTCCTGTCCATTCTTCAAGACAGGATTTGGACATCCTTTCCCACCAGAAGCCACCTGGATCTCTCAGTGGGCCCGTTTACCTCTTATGTCCTCCAGCAGAACCATTGCTTGTATTCTTGGTATCCCCGAGCCCGTGAAGTCGGGGTCGGGAATGTTTTATTCGCGGAGGTAGAATGGGCACTCGGGAGTAATGTAATAAATTAACAAAATGCCAGTGGATGGTCCGACATCAACAACTCAGAAAGCACAGCCATCTGAGGCCACCGCGTATGAGACCACGATCCCTGGCCACTTAGTTCCATGCCTGCATCGGAGTCCAGAACAGTCCGTTCTGACACAGAGAAGGAGAAACCAGCAGGTTCTCTGTGGAGTTCCAATTTTAACAGGATGGGTTCCAATCCTCTGCTCCCGTCAGTCTGGCCTCATTGAACAAAACAAGCAACTAGGAGGTTCCCTCCCCGGGCACCTGCCCCACTCCCCTGCCCCGCCCCCTCCCCACCCTTGAGGTCTCCGTGAGACCTTCCCAGACCGCACTATTACAGGCCTCAACTCCTGGTCCCTCAGGCCCCAGCACGTGATCCGATTCTCCTCCACAGCTGGTATCGCTCTCCAAGCTGCAACTTGTTTTGCTTGTCTTGTTTCTTGTCTGCCGGCCGGTCGACTGCAAGCCCCATGAGGGGCAGGGTTGGTGGCTTTTTTCTCGTTTTGTTCGGGGCTGCGCCCGCAGCGCACCCCGTGTCAGGGGCACAGCTGGATTAACTCTCTGCTGAATGCACGTATATAAGACTGAAGCACATCACTGAGGGTGGACACGCAGGACACTGTGATGCAAATTTTGGAACGACATTCAGGAAGCCCGGAAGCTTTGAAGCTGTGCTTGGCAGCTGGCCTGGTGGTAACAGAGAGCTCGGCGAAGACAGAAATACCCCATCCTAGTTTTCTGTCTTCTCTGTCGGTGAAAATGATCTAAAAACTGAGAGGGAAGAAAGACTTATGTAATGAGATCAATTAGCTCTGAGATATTCATGAGAGAAGACAGACCCCTTTCTTCAACTTCTCTCCATCACTTCAAGCCTCCTCCTACCCCTCCTTCCAGCGGGCAGGAAATCCAGTCTCCGTGATTTTGTGGAAGACTCTTCCCTACAAGGTTATTCAAGAGTCCTTGGGGGGGGAGGGCGGGGGGGGGCACTTAAAAGTGCCCACATGCCGCTCTGCATCATCTCCTTGCCCTGACCCAGGCCATGCATAAGAGGGCATGGGCCCCCCCCAAGTAACATTTCCACTTTCTCTCCCAGACCTGGCCGGAGAGATCCATGTCAAGTCCTGGTTAACTTGAAGCGTGTGGTTCAAGAAAGGAGAGGAAACCAGCAGCTGGCGCTGAAGGCTTTCCAGGAGATCAGATGGGTCCAAGGGAGGACGTCCCAGGGAACTAGAGCGAGGCTCGTTGGAGGCATGGAGATAATTAGGAACCTTTGAGCAAATATGGGGCATGGTAAGAGACAAAAGGACCACGGATACTCAACTTGGGGGTGGGAGACACAGAACAAGGCGGAAACCAGAAACTACAGCCCAATGAACATGACCTTGAGTACTAACAAATGTCTAGGTTAGGTTAACAAACTGATGGCATGTTATTCAGCTTATGTTTGCCATGCACATTATGGAGAAGAATGAATAATTCTGGGTTGTTAACTTGTGTCCAATTAACCTCATACCTCTCTACATTTCTTGATAGATTGAGTTGCAAGATAAAAGAGTACCTTCATTTTGGCAAGATGATTTATGAGTATTCTTGATACTTACCTCTGCGGACAAGTTGGGGGGGATATTGGCCAGAGGAGTCCACACCATGTACATTGCACACTTAACTGTGCTCTGCATTGACATCACAAAGATGAATAAAACATGGTCCTTGTCTTGGAGAAACAGCCTGGTGAGTGAGACAGCTATGCAAAGAAGTAATTATGATACACTTTGATAAATGCTATAATTCAGTCATTTACAAAGTGCTGTATGTGATGGGACAAGCAGGTGACTTTGTAGCTGGTTGATGAACATTAATTATTCAAGATCAAGGTGGAGGGAGGTCTCTTCTACTGCACCACAAAGAGGTATATCAATTCTGTGTCGTCCAAACTCTTTTTAAAAACTTACATGGAGACATCAAGGTCACGTTGATCAAATTTGCCAATGACGTCAACTTGCGGAGGAGAGCGAAAACATTGGCTGTGGGGCAGGATTCAGAATAACCTCCCAAATCTAGAAGAGTGTGTCCACACTAACAGATAAAACCGAAAAAGAAAAAATATAAAGTCTTGACTTCTATTCAGTTCTGGAAAGGTTCTAGAGGGTTTGGATGTCTTCAAGGTCAATGTAAACCAATCTTACTAAAAGTTGAACAAGCAATGTGGGCGCTTGTTCAGACTGCAATAACAGCAGTCTGATGTCCGGAACGAAGAAGGCATTCGTTCCACTTCTATTCCATACTGATTAGACCACTTCTGGAATATGGTACTTTGTTAATTAAAGGCACTCAACCAGGGTGGCAAAAAATCCACAAAACCTGAGAATTATTGGGAGACGTAAGGATCTAGGTCTTTCTCCATCCTGGCAGCACAGCCGAAGCCTCAAACGAGACCCATCCTTCGGTGCAGTCCCTGTCCGTCCTCGGAATGAAGGAGACTGTGCGGATGAGAGCCCTTGCCCCGTGCATTCATGAGACCTAGACACAGTTTTAACTCTGTACTAAGGGGGCCGTACCCGCTCTGACGGTGTCACCCAGCAGCTCCTTTTCTTCCTTACCAGGAGGAATGGCGGACTTCCTTTTGCTCCAGTCTCCTGGGTATTCTGGGCTTTCCCCATACCCGTTTCCTTAACTTCAGCTGGTACCTCATGCCGGCTTTCTGCCCCCACCGTCTAGCCCCCCACTTCTGGAGGTCAGGCCGGTAACATTGCAGTTGGAGGCTCTTGAATAAGGTGGTCTTGTGTTCACTCTGTTTTCGCACGCCTGTCCTTCCCATCCTGCCCCAGTCTCTGCTTCTCAGATCTTGATGGCTGTTGGACCTGGGTGTGCCAAGCCCCCAGTTGATCTTAAATGTGAGCTTCACTCCTGCCTCATACCTGCTCTAAACTGTACCCCGAACACTTGCAGGCATGCCTTCGTGTATACACACACACACATCTGCACACATACACACGCAAGTACACTCCTACTCACAAGCCACCGGCTCCCTTGCCCTGGGCTATCCTCCCAACCCCTGAGTTCAGAGGCCTTTGATTTATTGTGCCAAGGGGTGAACGAGGGCAGATGGGTAAAAACACTTCTGTGGCAGATTCCAGCTCAGTAAGAGAAACAATGTCATAAAGGCTCTGGCTTAGGGATACTGTGAAAGGGATTTCTAAATTTATGGGGAGTTAAACCAGGCCAGTGTCCCCCAAGTCTGGCTTTCCACCAGCTGACTTAAGTGCAGGTTCCAGGGCCGACTCCAAATGTACTATGTGAGAATTCAGAGTAGGAAGTAGGGCTCTGTATTCTCAGCAAGTAAACCATTTGATGCAGCTGGGCCTGAGACTGGCATTGGGATTAGATTATTTTCTCTGAAGCGAAGATCACATTTTTGCTTTTTCATAATGATGATTCTGGGAAACAAAAGAACTCTTCAAAATGTTAAGGAGTTTAAAAGGTTAAGTTTCAGAGTTCTTCATTTCTTAACACTGCTGGCAACATCGGGATTGCTATTCATGTTCAAGGATGCTGTTGCTGTTGGGGATTACTTCCTGCTTGTACGGCAGCTAAAAGGTCAAGTGCATGAGTACCAGGCCTTTCCAAAGTCTGCATTCCCAGAGTGTTTCAGGAAGAATTCCTTAGGGCACTGTCATGGCCTTGCCTTGGGAGCACAGCCATAGCCATGGCCTGCCTCTGTCAATGCTGGGAACAGTCCTGAACATCTGTACGTCCCTCTTGAACCGGTGAGCCCTATAGGTGAATCCACAATGTCAGGGCCAGGAGCCAGCACATGACAAATGGCTGTTCTGACTAATTGTGCAGGAGATCAGACCCCACCTCCATTGAGAAGTCAACCCATCCTCCTCTGTCTCACAGACTGACCTCTATTCTTCTTCTCCTTAACGAAAAAGGAATTTTGAACTCCCGTCATTCAGTACCTGAGATTAACATCTCTCTATAATTTTAAGTATATATATCACATATATAAATATATATAATACATTTCTTTCATCTATCATCTATCTATCTATCTGTCTATCCATCTATCTATCTACTTATCTACCTATAATGCCTGAAATTTATCTGGCCAATTCCTAACTCATATCAGGGACATACGCTCTCTCTTTTTGAGTGTATCACCTTGCCACAAATAAAATTTCCCCAATATCCAAAAAGAGGCTAATAATATTATAGTCACAGAAGAACCATTTTACTTCTTAGCATTACATTTCATCCCACCATACACAGATTCAAATAAATATATGCAAATAAACTAGAACCCGTTTTAGTAACACTGGATTAAAAGGGACTTTTTATTGAACAAGTCCCAGACAGTTGCAGTAATAGCTACAATAACCTACGTGCTGGGGACGGAGAGAGAGGACAAGTGGAGGAGGGAGCATCCAAGGGCTTAGATGTCCCTGGAGCTCTTCATAGGAATGAATGTGCATTCAGAAGTCAGAAATCCCACAACAGCTGTTCAGTGCCTGGATGCCCATGAAATCCACCCACCTCAAATCCGAGGCCTCCGGGGGATTTATGCACAAATTTGGAGAATAAAAACGGGTTTTCTTACATCAAAACAACGCACCAAGGGAGCCAGAGGCTCTTTGGCGCTCCTGAGGCAGCGAGAGCGTGTGCGGGGTCCCGCTCGCCCTGCCGTCTGCAGGACAGGGCCAGGGTGGTGCCCCTCCCCCTCTGACCCGACCAGGAGCTTGGCCATCCCTCTGGGGCCCGTTTGTCTGTCTCAGCATCAGAAAGCGTGGCACAGGGACAGGTCAGTGCCGCATTCTGTCAGAGACATCACTGATAGAGCTTTGACAAACACTTCCTCAGCCTGGGGAGTGGCCAGCCCTACAAGGGCCATCTATCACCCTTGCTCTCGGGCGAGCCACGTCTATGTTCGTCATACCGGCCGGTCCGTGCGTCAGATTGCATATCAGGCAACGAGAGTTTGGCTCCTCATCCCTTCCTAGGTGCAAATCAAACTTGGGGATTTGGAGGCAAGCTCCGGGAGGGGGTGTGTGGGTGGGGCCAGCCGTCCAGGTAGCTTGTGCCTGGGAGCTTCCTCAGAGAAGTCCCTTTGCCCTAAAATATCTTTTTCAACAGGAGGCCATGGTATCCGAGTTCCCACCATGAGAGTTACTTTTTAGTTAAACTACTTCATGAAGCCACCGCTTAATGGAAGGAGGAAGGAACAATCTAATGATTCCACGAGTGGTTGTCTAGTCTCAGTTGGTTTACAAGATGAGTTGCGTAGGTCTAGAAGAAACCAGGAACAGGTAAGTCAGGCCCGTGGGTGTGGCGTGGGGGACGCTCTGCCCCTGCACTTGTGAATGAGGGCTTTGAGCAACCAGCAGGGGGCGGGAGGAGGGGTGGGGCGGGAGGAGTAGAAGAGGTCACAATAGGCTAGGGATCTGGAGAGTGAATAATCGTCCCAACAGAGGTGAGGTCACAGTGGACTCTACATGCCATTTCTATGTGTTCCAACGAAGGGGAGGAAATGCAAGGAGAATCGATCGAAAAGCAGCACAGGATCATTCGGGAAAACAACTTTTTTTTCCCCTCACCAGAAATCGTTTGTTGATTGTTGTGCTCGGGCTCTGGACAAAAGAGAACCGCCGATTCAATCTCTGCCTCCTTCACAGCTTGCCAATCAAAGAGAGGCACAGAAGTAGGACACAGAGAGCAGGAAGAAACATCTAAACGTGAATGGCGGTGAGATATTTATAGCGTGTGGCGCTCTGGAATGCACAGCTGCAACCCGCAGGGAAATGAGCAGTGGGCAAACCTATCTGTCAATCCAGCCTGCACTCGGTCCCTCGCGTTCCGATGCGCGACGGCCGGGTGCCCAGCCCTGCACGGGGAGTCTTGAGGTGTGTAAACATGGGAGAAATCATGGTCCTCAGTCTCAAGGAGGTCACCATGAGAGGAGAGCTAAGCCAGACACGTGACTGAGTGGTGACAGCACACAAGTGGAGTCAGGCAGGCTGTCATCCGATTTCAATTTCACGGTGCCACTCTGAGCCATTGTCTCCTTTTCTGTAACAAGAGGTGATAGTATGCACCACCCAGGGTTGTGTAAACGTTTAAGGAGCTAACAAAAAGTCCTAATGCAACGACTGATCTCATAAATGTTAGTTTTCCTCCTTTCTTCCACAAATTACTCTTAATGCGAAGCAGGAAGTGATGTGACACAAGAAAAATGCTCCGAGTTCGGAGAATGGAGGTGCAATTATTGGCAGCTGGGGAGCTCCAAGAAGAAGTTCAGGGCAGGGGTGGCATTTGACCCTGGCTTTGAAGATGGATGGATTTAAGCATGTAGAAACAGGGGATGAGGAATTCCAGACAGGGAACAACATGGACAAAGTCCCGGGGCAGGTGAATGCTGGAGAGGTAGATAATGTTGGGAGAAAATCAGGGGTCATGTCATTTAGGACTTTGATGCTAGGCTAAGGTGAAGCCTCAGTTATAATCAAGGGTATTTGAGCTGGAAGGTGAGATTGTACAGAACTGTTTTTTATAAATATAAATCCTATGGCTGGGTTTCTTTTCTTTCTTTCTTTCTTTCTTTCTTTCTTTCTTTCTTTCTTTCTTCTTTCTTTCTTACTTTCTTTCTTTCTTTCTTTCTTTCTTTTTTTTAAATTTTATTTATTTTGAGAGGGGTAGGGGATGGGGGGGAGGGCAGAAAGAGAGAAAGAGAAAATCCCAGGCAGGCTCTGTGCCGTCAGCAGGGAGCCCAACGTGGGATTCCATCCCATGAACCGTGAGATCATGACCTGAGCCGAAATCAAGAGTCAGATGCCCAACTAACTGAGCCACGCTGGCATCCCTGGATTTCTTTTCAGTGGAAGAGGAACTCTTATCAATTCCGGAGGCCAGAAGGTATGACAATAGGTAATGATGTCTCAACTGTGGAGGTGAAATGGAATAAGAGGTAGCCGGGAGATTCAATAAGCAGGACGTATGTGTGAAGAGTGTAGAGGAACTCGGTCTATGGGAAAGATGAAGACAGTAGAGAAGATATGGACGTCAAGCGGGTGGAGCCTATTCCGGACTATTCGCATTTTTCGGAGGAAAGAAACTTCAGGCCACTGGGATACTGAACTGGAGCACAGAAGAGAGGTCTCAGGTAGAAAGATCTGCCTGTGAGTCACCAACGTCAAGGCTGATGGAGATGATGAAGGGAAGAGGAGAGGGTGGAGGAGAGCTCTGGGGATGTGGACGTTGTGGGGACAGGGGAAGAGGAGGTGAGAGATGAGGAAGGCATATCGGAGAAGGACAGGAAGCTGCGGCCAATGAAAGGAGACCTCCTAATTCAAAAAGATACATGTACCCCCATGTTTATTGCAGCATTAATTACAATAACCAAGATATGGAAGCAGCCCAAGTGTCCACTGGTAGATGCGCGAATAAAGGAGAGGTGGTACGTATATACAATGGAATATTACATAGCCCTAAAAAAGGATGAGATCTTGCTATTTACAACAACATGGATAGTCCTAGAGGGTGTTATGCTACGTGAAAGAAATCAGACATAGAAAGAGAAATACCAAAGAAAACAAATGCAAAACAAAACCCAGAAACCGACCTGCAGATACGGAGAACAAACTGACTGATGGTTGCCAGAGAGGAGGGGGTGGGGGGATCGGCAAAACGGGCAAAGGGGAGCAGGAGGGACGGGCTTCCGGTTATGGGGTGAGTAAGTCACAGGGATGAAAGGCACATCATAGGGAATATAGTCTATGATATCGTCGTAGTGCTGCATGGCGACGGACAGCAGCTACACTTGTGGTGAGCACAAAATCATGCATAGAGTTGTAGTATCACTACGTCGTACGCCTGAAACGAATGTAGCATCGTGTCAACCATAATTCAACTTGAAAAATGCCAGAAAAAAAAGGAAAAGAAGAAAAAAGAGTTCTTGGTAGAGGGGGAGGTCACTAGCGACCAGTGGTGCAAAGGCCAAAGAAAACAAGGAACAAGAGTGTCAGTGTCCAATTCAAAGCTCATTGATGGTAGGGGCGCCTGGGTGGCTCAGTCGGTTGGGCGTCCGACTTCGATTCAGGTCATGATCTCACGGTTCGTGGGTTCGAGCCCCACGTCGGGCTCTGTGCTGATGGCTCAGAGCCTGGAGCCTGTTTCGGATTCTGTCTCCCTCTCTCTCTGCCTCTCCCCTGCTCGCGCTCTGTCTGTCTGTCTCTCTCTCTCCCTCTCAAAAATAAACAAACATTAAAAAAACCTCATTTATGGTATCTCTTTTATACTTTTACTCATTTTTCTTGATGGATTCTTTTTTTTTTTTTTTTTTTTTTGCTTTTGGATTCCACACGGATAGCTTTCGTAGTCACAACAACAACCACAAAATTCCTAAGGATCTTGAAGAGGTAAAACCCAGATTGTAAAGGTCCAAGAGAGACTACGGCACTGGGAGACACAAGCAATGATTGTGGACTGCTCCTTGAGAAGTTCTACAACAAATAGAAGGACAAAGATAGTTCAAGTTAAGGTCAGAGCTAAGGGGAAGGCTGCAGTGATGCCCCAGAAACCTCCTACCTCTGGCAGAGCTGCTTTAAATTTTCAGAGATTATGCGCGCTTCTTGTTCAACTGGCTTGACACACTCCCACGGTGGATGTGTTTACACTGCAGACATAGGCAAATGCTACCGATCAACCACCTGCCCTCACGCCCAGCCGATTGTGAAACCCTTCACCTCTGTTAAGATGGAGAAGGTAAGCGTGTTTCTACGCAGGGGGATTGAAAAGTGGGTTACGGTAGAGAGATAGGAGTTGGGGGTAAGGGAGAGGAAGCAGATACAAGGTTTAGGGAGGTCCAGGCGTCACGGAGCCAGGAGGGGATATGGAGGCTGTGGAGGAGGCAGGATTGTGAGGATGGGATGTTGGAAGCATCACTACACGGACTCAGAGGAGAGAGTTAAGAAATTCCCTGACCTACCTGCCTCAACTGAGCTAACAAGCACCCCCTCCATATCTCAGCAACTGAAGGAAATTAGGTCAAATGACAACAACAAAACCCCCGAGAGGTATCCTTAAGGAAGAAATCATTTTAACTGACGTTGGAAAGCCACGCCTTCGTTAGGGTATTTCTTTGGGTTGTTGTATTTAATGCCTTAGAAGTTTCATCACTGCCCCTGCTGAGACTTGTGATGGTAACCCCTGTGTTTTAGAAGATCCCTCAATCCCATGAGAGCAGCTCAGTCATCCCAAGCCAGAACTGGGCAAGAAAGCACATTATGAATTTGGGGAAACACGACCCCCCAGATACACAACGCACTCTGTATCTCCTTACTTAGGAAAAAAGGAACAATCCAGCTGAACACAGCCACCATCACTGGAATCTGAGGCTAACGTGAAACTTACCTCTGTGGGGACTGTAACCCTAAAACCAGAGCTGAAGTTTCTTTTCTCAAATAAGATGTTTGAGGTTTGCTCTTTCCTGATACTCCTGTGATACATTCCTGACCTTTCGGAATTTTTATTTAATTTAAAAGGAGTTACAACAGAAGTACGTCTTATCCTAAACGTATTTACCCTTCATTATAGGTTTTATTAAAGTTCTGTGTAGGTACACACACGCAAGGAAAGTTCAAGGAAGGATGGGAGAGAGAGAGAGAGACAGAAAGACAGAGGGGAGGACGGAGGACGGAAAAGAGCATGCTTGGCCCGCGCTTGGGTCCCAGAACCAGGTGTGATTTAAGCGTTCCGTAATGACCCACTGTCACATCTCTCAGGGCCCCTGCACTCGCTGTGGAAAACAACAGAATTTCACAACGTTTCAGGGCCGCTGGTGGGAGAAGGCGACCAGCTGCTTCCTTGCTTAAGACGACAGTCCCACAGGCTCCCTTGCAAATGTCAGAAATGTCAGACCTACTCCCAGACAAATACCTCAGGAAAGACATTCTCAGGGCAGCTGAGGACACTGGTTCTGTTCCCTCGTATCAATAGTGCCTTTGACTAACGCACTTGGCTCTCGGCTGCTGAGACTTCCAGTGGGGAATGCTTTGCAACTCTATATGGTACCTCATCTGGCCCGTAAATAAAAACCCGCTTTTCTTTCCTTTGAGGATAAACAGTGTCGTCAATGGACTGGAGCGGGGTGGGAGGGAGGGTGTCGGGTGGGGGCTGTGCAGTTCTCGAAGTAAGACAGAGCCCGAGATCCTGGACTCAAAGTTCGGGGAAGGGTCACCCTCTTTGACTGCAGGTTTAAAATAAGGAGACTTTCGCTGTCATAGCTCAGTGTGAATTAACTTGGAAATGTGACATGCTGTGAAAAGAAGCCAAAATGACATGGCAGAAACGGGCATAATAGTCATAACAGAATCTAAAAAATGTGAGGTGGGTAATGAGAATTTCTCAGTGTGTCCCTGGCACTGTCCCCAGGGAGGAGGTGGGGGGGGGGGCGCGGTATCATGGTGCCTGGTCTGCTTGGCATTCTTTTTTTTTTTTTTTTTTAATTTTTTTTAAACATTTATTTATTTTTGAGACAGAGAAAGAGCATGAACGGGGGCAGGGCCAGAGAGAGAGGGAGACACAGAATCCGAAGCAGGCTCCAGGCTCTGAGCTGTGAGCACTGAGCCTGATGCGGGGCTTGAACTCACAGACCGTGAGATCATGACCTGAGCCGAAGTGGGACGCTCAAGCAACTGAGCCCCCAGGCGCCCCCTGCTTGGCATTCTTATCGTGAGCTAATAATTTGGCATCCCGGTTTCTAAAGGGGTGTGAATCTGTTCATCAGGGTTCGAGCAGATCTAGGTTGTAAGAGAATTTCTGAGTCTATGTTTTCAAAAACCAGCAATGGTTTTGGTATCCATGATCTCGTTGGAATTTCCGAACATTATTACTTAACCTCCCACCTTCACGCCGCCGCCGCCCTCAGCACCCCCGTGGCGTAAATAATGAGATTGAGGCTTCAAGAGGTTAAGTAACTTGCCCGAGGACAGCAGCTAGTAGCTGGCAAGTGGCAGACCTGGAATTTGAGTCCAGGGTTTATCTGGCTTCAAAATCCAGGCATTCGATCGATTCCTGAGACCCTGAGGCTCGGAAGGGCCGGGCGTAGAGACACAGAATAGAAAGAGACCAAGAGTCTTGCGAGCTGCGAGCCAGGAACTGGGGACGAAGACCAAATACATACGAGAAATATACCTTGGTCATCTGAATGACCAAATATGCATTTCTTATAAATCACAATATCGCAGCAAGCGAATTCTACTGTGACGTGATTATTGCTTTGATGGAAAGTGTGAGAGGGTAGAGTGGGCACTAGCTGGAGGGGATCCGAACTATGCCCGGGAGAGGCAGAAAGAACTTGCTATGGTGTCAACTTCTACTCCCCTGGCTTTTCCTCAACAGCCTGTTAAATTTGACGAACCTCTTCAATATTTTTAAAAACAAATACTTGGATCCCCAAGCTCTCCCTAGCAACCCGCTCTTTCCTCTGTCTTCCATTTCAGACCCGAACTGCCTGCTCACTGTCTCCGTGTCCTTCCCATTCATTGCTTGGCCTTCCACAGCCGGGCCCTGTCCCACCACCACAACGATCTCCTGTCTGGCGATTCCAACGGACTCTCCTGTCTTCATCATGACTGACTTAGAGGTGGCATTTGATGGTGTTGACCATCCCTTTCTCTAAAAGATCGCTTGTTCCTTTGCTTCTCTGCACTACATTCTCCTGGCCCACCTCCACCTCTTTGACCGTTATTTCTTAGTTTCCATCAAGGCTTCCTGCTCTCTGCTCATCCCTTCCATAACTACAAGCCCTCCTTGCCCTTCTGTGTGATCACCCTCGTTCACTCCTTGGCTTCAGCTGCCATCGGTGTGGGCGTTACTTTGAACCGTACATCTCGTCTAGATCTCTTCTGAATTTTCCTCTTGGGTGGTCAGTTTCCTTGTAGACACTCTACTAGAATGGGCTGTACAAAAGCTAACCATGCACCAACCCGGACTCAGCTTTCCCTCCCACGCTTGCTCTTCCTTGCATCTGCCATCTTGAAAAATGTCACCAGCAGTCACCCAGTCACCCAAGCTGGGATCCAAGGAGTCCTGACTCTCCATCATTCTCTTACGCGGCACCCTCCAACACATCCAGCTATGCTGCCTTAATATGTCTCATGACCCTTGCCTCGACGTTACCCCACAGAACACAACTCATGGTTTATCTTATCTGAGTGACTGCAATCGTCTCTTAATTGGCTTCTTAGCCTTCGATCTAGCTGCTACCACCCTTCAATCTGTCTTCCAGACTAATATTTATAAAAGACCAAACTGAACCTGTTTATTACAGCTCAAAACTATTCAGTAGTTGCTCTTTGTTTATAGGATGAAACTTGAGCGCCCGAGCGTGTGGTATGAGACCCTTCAACATCTTCATCTCTGGACATGCTCTTCCTGGAAACTCATGTTTTGACCGGCCACTTGCGTTTCCTGGAATGTGTCTGGCTATTTCCAGCTTGTGAGGTTCTGTTCTTTGGCTCTTGCTGCTTAGAACTGCTTTTCTCTCCTTTATTACTTGGCAAATAGCTACCTATCTTTCAAGACTTGGCTCTGATAGCATCTAGCCTGCTCCCCCTCCCCTGGTGAGAATCAACCTCGCAGAAGAGGAAGTTCCGCGTGCAGTCCCTATCACAGCACTTTCAGCGATGTGTTACACTTATTTGCAAGTGCTTGCAGGTAGGGCCCATGTCTGATTCACCTTGGTGTGCCCAGCACAGTGCCTGGCAAGCCAAACACTCCAATAATCTTGTCAGCTTTTTTTGAAACAGAACCTACATGCAATGAAGCTCACCATTTTTAGCCATGAGTTTTGACCGATGTATACAGTTGTGTAATCTTGATATAGAATATGTCCATCTCCCCAAAGTTCCCTTAAGCCCCTCTATATTCAATCCCCGCCTCCCACCCCCTGACTCTTGGCAGGTTTCTATCTGATCTGCTTTCTATCACTATAGTTCTTTTTCTTTTTCTTTTTTTGCAAAATTTCACAGAAGTGAAATCAAATAATATGCAGCCTTTGTGTCTGGCTTCTTTCACTTAGTATGGTATTTTAGTGAGGCATCCACGCGAATATATATGTCTCCAGTTCATGCCTTTTTTCTTTCGAATAGTATTCCACTGTATGGAGATGCCATAATTTTATAATTCGGTTCTTCTTTCCTAGGAGACATATGTATATACATGCACATAAATATATCTCAACTATGGCTATCTAGTTGTTCCAGTATCATTTGTCGAAAGATTATCCTTTCTCCATCAAATTGTCTTATCAGTTTTGTAGCAAGTCACATGGCCGTATATATGTGGATCTATTTTGGGATTTCATTTCATTGAACTACTCGCCTATCTTTACACTCATACACTATCTTCTTTTTTTTTATTTTAACATTTATTTATTTTTGAGAGACAGAGACAGAGCATGAGCAGGGAAGGGGCAGAGAGAGAGGGAGACACGGAATCCGAAGCAGGCTCCAGGCTCAGAGCCATCAGCACAGAGCCTGATGCGGGGCTCGAACTCACAAACTGCGAGTTCATGACCTGAGTTGAAGTCGGACGCTCAACCGACTGAGCCACCCAGGCGCCCCTCATACGCTATCTTGATTGCTGTGGCTTCATAACCAGGGAGTGTGAGTCCTCCAAGTCTGTACTTTTTCAAAACTGTTTGGACTCTTCAGGGTCCTTGGCATTTCCATGCAAATTTGAGAATCAGTTTGTTGATTTCTATAAAGAAGCCTGCTGGCATCTTGATTGGTATTAATATTGCATGGAATCCATGCATTAACTGGGAAAGAACCGACATATTTTTGTTGAATAAGTGAACTCCTTCCACATGCAAGGTGCTTAAACCCATTCAATTTGTGGAGTGCTTTATAGTTGACAAGGCCAATTCACGTGCATTACATCATATGATTCACCTCCCAACCCTGTAAGGTCAGAGGGAAATGCTGGGCTCGCTTTGCAAATGGGAAAACTGGAACTGGGAGACCAGACTCAGGTCCACCGGTGGGTGTAGGTAGGGTGGTGCTAGGTGGCCTGGTATTTTCATTTCACTTCCATAGTGTATTTGATGCTTGCTCCTGTGGATACCGATGTGATGTATCTAAAATACTGGCATGTAGGTCTAGGCAGAGAAGACTAGGAATACTGTAAATTCAACCCTACACTTTCGCTCTCTTCCTTGAATAAAGAGGTACCTTGAGACCTATCACCCCTGCTTTCCCACCAGCTCTGGGGAGCTGCTCCAACTTTCTCATGCATTGCAATCCACTGGGGAGCTTTACAAATGCAGATGCCTAAGCCACACACCCCAAATTTTGATTCAGTTGTCTGGGGGTAAGGCCTGAGTGCCAATAATACGGAAGAGCTTCCCAGGTGATCCTAATACACAGCCAGGATTGAAAACTGCCACTCTGGGGTTTCCGGGAAAGAAAGCAAGAGCCAGAGGGGAGATTTCTGAGAGTCGGGCAAGAAGTGGAAGGAAGGCCCACGGGTCACTGGCATTAAGGGTCCCTGTGATGGGAAGGAAGGAGGATCAGAGAGCTGGCTGGAAGGACTTGCCAAATTTCCTAAGCAGATTTAGGAAGAGATCCTAAAATTATGGCAACCCCCCTTTGGAGAATTGATCCCCATTCCTTTAAAAATATTCTTACCTTTCCTGAATAAGAAATTCGACTCTCACAGAATCAGATAAATCCATCACAGGAAAGGTTTGGGGATTATTTTGTCCAATTTTTGTATTTCACAGATAAGAAAACCGAAGGGAGGGTCTGGACGCTGGTGACTGTTAGCCTGTCCACCCAGTACAAGCAAACTGGAATTCAGAGTCCTGGCTCCCCGTGGGGGCTCTTTCCTCTTCTCTGTGTAGTCTAGGCCATCGGCTTATGGGATGCAAAGCTTGATTCTCCAGTTCACGGGGCCATGCCCACCACTGGTTCCCAAGTCTTAGAGCATCAGAATCATGAGGGGAATTTAATAATAGATTCTTGAGTGCAGCCTGGAATCCAAATCTTTGGGTTGGGGACTGGGAATTTGATTCAAACCATTCACTTCTTTTCTTTGGCACCCTCTTGGCCCCGTTTTGTTTAGTGTTTGTGAACTCCAGGGTCTGGAGAGGTCTGCCAATAGAGTCCCTGGCAATTCCTACATTCGGTGATTATTTGTGAATTTTACGTATTGGAATGTCTATGCCCCCCCCCCCCCCCCCCCCAGCACAATTAGGAGTGAACAGCACAAGATTTATAGCCTTATGCAACCAAGGTTCTATTCTCATTTCCATGAGCTAGAATACAAACTGAACATAGTGATCATTTTAAGGCCGCAGAAAAGATAACACCAAGACCAGAGCTTCGGGCAACAGTGGAAAAGTAGGATCTGGCCCAGCTCCCTTGTGTCGGCTCTGCAGGGTGGGCAGCGGGCGCCCAGG
This sequence comes from Panthera tigris, assembly GCF_018350195.1. Lineage (NCBI taxonomy): Eukaryota > Metazoa > Chordata > Mammalia > Carnivora > Felidae > Panthera > Panthera tigris. Next base: position 6,130,377 of record NC_056660.1, on the reverse strand, counting down.
GCAGGTAGAAGACTGGGCTGAAATCCCTGCCCTGCAGTTAACCAACCTGGGTGCCGGGTGCCGTCTCTCCACGCTCCTCTGTCCTTATCTGCAACAGGGGAGCTCACAGCTACTTTATGTGATGCTGCACAGTTTCAATGAGTCAGCACTTGAGCTCCCTTAGCGGCCTGCAGACACAGGGCTGGAGCTGGAGACACAGAGGCTATCACTGATAGCCTTTTGAGTGCTGGGTCCCCTGGTCCCTGCACGTCCCCAGAAATTCCTTCCTCGGGGATGGCCAGCTCTCTGCCTCCCTGAGCCCCCTACCCTGCTTCCCACTCCCCATTTGGAGGCCTCACGGAACCCCTCCCTTCCTTTGTTTTTTTAAAGCTTATTTATTTTGAGAGAGCGAGCAGGTAAGGGGCAGAGGGAGAGGAAAAGAGACACAGTCCCAAGCCTGTCAGCGCAGGGCCAGACATGGGGCTCAAATTCACGAACCGTGAGATCATGACCTGAGCCGACACCACGAGTTGGATGCTTAACCAACTGAGCCATCCAGGCGCCCCCACCCCCCGCCCCCACCCCCACCCCCTTCTTGAGTCACTCCCTCAGATCAGTGGTCCTCAACCCTTGTGCCCATTTGAACAACTTGGGGAGCATTTTCGAATGCACCCATGCCTTGGGCTCCCCATCACACAGCTGAGGCCAGACTCTGAGGGGAGAGTGAACGCCAGGCATTGCGTTTTCAAACCTGCTTTGTGGGCGATTATCATGTACAGTTGGGGGTGAGAACCCCTGCTTTAGACTTCCAGCTTCTGGGAAGCCCTTGAGGGTACAGAGAGACGGGGTGCCGGGGTGCCTCTGGCCTCTAAGCTCCTGCTTCCAGGCCCAGGAGGGAAACTCTTCTCCTACCTTCCTGGACACACACACACACACACACACCCCACTGGGGTGGCGGGAAGCCAGAGAAGAGGTTTAACTGACATCAGTGCTATTGCAAACTTAAGCATCTTAGTCCTTAACTGGCTTTGCGCTCCCCCATCACAGGGGCTGATTACAGCTTCCCCCCGAGTTGCTTCCCTAGCCTGCCTTCCCTCCTGCCTCTCCACACCCTGCCCTCCCTCTGTGGCCTCCGCCTCACCTTCCACCCAAGGGCCTTTCAATGGGCGGTTTCCCAAAGGCAGCTCCCTCCCTACGAGGTGCCAGCTCCTTAGGGAAACATTCATTCGTGACCTCTTCTGTGTACCGCGTTTCCTCTGAGTCCTTCCCACAGGCCCCTTCTCTCCTGGGCCCCTCCTGGCGCTGCTCCAGGCCGCCCCGGCCTACTGAACTGAGCCGGGAGCCTCAGGGAATTCAGACAGGCCAGCCTCGCCCTTCAGTGGCCATCACGGCGTCCTTGCTGCCCGCCCTTGAAATTGCCTGGCTAAGAGCCTCAGGGTTTGCGCGTCATGGGAGCAGAAGAATGATACCCTGTCCATTCCAGACCTAACCGCCACCCCCTCCCCGCCCCCAAGAAGCAGGTTTGACTACCCACAGATTGCTCACGGTCTGGCAGACAGGCAAAGCCTATGAACAATTACAATCCACGAGGGGTGCCGTCGACAACAGGACGCTGGCCTGGAAGGATTGCAAACAGAAGAGACCGGAAGTGTTTTAAAGCTTGACCGGGAGTTTGCAAGGCCAAGAGGAAGGGTTGAGGGGTGAGCAGGCTGGGCAAACGGACTGTGTGTGTGAAAGGACAGATCCCTGAGGGGGTCCGGTGTGTTGAGGGACGCTGTGGTCGCTGGTTTGGCCGGACTCAGCAGCTGCCCGGCCGGCCTGGCCCGAAGCAATCCCTTTGTCCCGACGGAACCAACCAGACCTGCCGGAAAGTGCGTTATGCTGTGATCTTTTATTTACTCAGGAAGCCAAGCCAATAAATGGTTTCATGAGAACCCAGAGCACCCAGGAAACAGTGGGTGGGAGAAGGCTGAGGACGCAGGACACGTGAGGGCTGAGAGCCTGGGCCACGACGGGAACTGAGCATTTCATTCTTTGACTTGAACCACTGGGTCTTGCCCATGGCCCTGAGGGTGACACGAAAGGGTTCTCCCCATGACCCAATTCGCCCACACAGAAGACGATCTGAAAGATTCTTCATATGCCTGAAATATGCCTGAGCAGCTGGAAACATCCTCGAGTTATTTACCCAATTCTTGTCACCTTCAGACAGCACAGCGGCGTAGAGCACTGTCCAAACACAGAGGCGGTATTTGTCTCACCGTTCTGGAAGCCTCGGTTCGGCAACCGTGTTCTGGCCCGTAAGAATCAGAGTAGAGGCTTTGCCGCTGGTCCTCTGGCCCCTGCGTCTCAGGGGCTCAGCAATTCCACCCACGGCACGTTTCCCCGTTCCCGGGCTGGTGTTCAAGGACAGCTTCGGAGGACGCTGTGGAATGAGAGTTACTGGCACAAAAGAGGAAATGGGTCACCTGGAGCCCTGGCCTCCTGCTTAGCGAGGTCCTCACTGCAGCCCGGACGCAGGAGCCTGGGAACCCACTTCCAAGGCCGCCTCTCGTCCGAACGTCACACATCTGTCTTGGAGCTGCCTCACCACTGTCAACCATAAAAATAAAACGGCCAGTTATTTAACCAGCAAAAATGAGATTATTCAGGAATAGCAGAGAAACTGCAATTCAGGACGTGCAAACCGTGGCAAGCCACCGGCACGTCCGAGAACAAAGGAGGAGAAGGTCCTCTCGTAGAGGAGAGGAAGGCATTAGGCAGGGTTGTTCCAAACAAAAGTTCGTTGGAGGAGAGCTAGAGTTCCGGTTGTGACGGCTTCTCATTGGCTGCCTTGTGGCAGCTTTTCATTGGCTGAGTTATGGAGGCTTCTCATTGGCTGGGTTGTGGCAGTTTCTCATTGGCTGGGTTGTGGAGGCTTCTCATTGGCTGGGTTGTTGCCAGGCAAGAAGAAAATCTTTTCTGCCCCGGCTTGTATGGTAAGCTGCCGCAAATGGTAGTGCGTGAGAGCCCTCCCTTTGTTGCTTCCCAACTCCATATGGAATTAGGCTTTCTTTATTCATCATCGCATCTCCTGGATACGGGCCGATGGGAGTCAGCGCGGGTAGAGGGGCCCAGGCCCTGGGTTTGGCCTTGCCCGGTGGCCTTGCTCCCTGAGGAAGGACCACGTTCCTTCCCTGATCTCCTGCCCAGTCTGGTGGACCCTGCCCTTCACTTCGTGCCCCTGCCCCTTCCCTGGGGAGGCCCGAGCCTGGGAGCAGGACAGGCGCAGGCGTGTGTGGCTGAGGGCCGGTATCGTCTGGGGGCGTGGGCCCGGGTCACGGAGGCCCTGGGGCCACGCGTGGAGCCAGCGTCCTGCCCCTGCGCGCAGCTCTGCACACAGACCTGCCCTGTTCTCTCTGCAGTGGAGGGCGGCGCCTTCTCGAGGGCTCGCGGGGCAGGGGGCGTCTGACTCTGCGCGGGGCCACGAGTGGGCCCCAGCCCGCACAGGCCACGCTGACCAGGGCAGCTAGCCCAGGGGCGCTAGCATTTCCGGGGGGCAGGAGACCTGCTGCAGGTGGCTGTGGGACTGTTCCGCAGCCTCTGGGGGAGCACTGTCTGGGCCTCCCTCTCTTTCTCGGCCCCCACCCCCGCGTGCAATCGGCCAGGGGGTCCCACTGATTGATCTCCAGACTGTTTCATTTTTTTGTGGTAGAATACGTAAGATTTACGATCAACCATTTCTAAATATGCATTCCAGGGACATTAAGGACATTTTCCTTGAGCAGCCATCACCACCCTCCACGTCCAGGTAATCTTCCCAAACCGACGCTCCGTCCCCGTTAAACACCAACTCCCGAGTCCCCTTCTTCCCCCAGCCCCTGGCAACCGCCCTTCTACTTTGTCTCTCTGTAAGTTTGATTCGTGAAACAAGAAAGAAAACTAACGTCCATAAATTTTTTGTTGACGAGATTTAAAAGATGCTGGTGATAATTGAGTACGGTCCCAGCTGCGGGACCTTCCCCTTCCTCCGGGGGAGCTCCGGGCCTCGCATCGGAAGGTGCTCACTCCTTAACCCCAAACGCAGCAGCAAAGGTGACAGAGCCCTCGGAGCTGAGCTGAAGACTGTGCCTGACACAGGGCGCCCGGAGACGGAGGACGGGGTGCTGTCATCAGGCCAGAGCCTATGGTTGTTGACTCACCTTCTCCTTGTCTTGCCTACGGCTGTGCTTCTGGAACTTTCAGAGTGCTTAGAAATCACCTGGCGACCTTGCTGAAAGGCAGGTTCTGTGTGTTGCACAAGTTCCGGGTGATGCAGATGTCCTGGCCCAGGGGCCACACTTGGAGAAGCAAGGCCCCCTTCCACCTGAGGACCCTTGATATCCAGGCGGGGCAGAAGCTCTCTGAGGTTGAAAAAGTCCAGGACCAACCCCCACCCCCACCCCCCCACATACACATCCTTTTTTTTCAAATCACTCGATATATTAATAAAGAGATGCCAAAGCAGTTACAAAAATATTGACATATTTTAAATGTTCACCGTTGAACAAATTAATGACTTTATCCTGCCTGCACAGATACAATGCAATATGATTGTGCCCGTCACAGTGGGGGGGGGGGGAGGGGGTTGGGAAATACAAGTGGAACAAGCCAGGAGGGGCACTTAGTGAAGGAGGGAGCTCAGGGTGCCATCGTGTCACTCTCCGGGGGCTGAGTGGGATCTGGTCCCGGATGTGTAGGACTCCTTTGAAGGCATCTCAGAAGCTGAGACTCTGCTCCAAGGCTTCCCAGCCCCCGAGGTGGGCTTGTTTCTTGAAGCCCCCGTGTTTACCAACGGGATGCCTGAATTATAAAAATTCTCACTTTGGGGAAAGGAATTCTAACGATACTTCTCTGAGTAAGAAGCCGGTTTAGCGGACTTAGAATATTATCAGACCACCTTTCTCCACCCACCTACCCAGCAGACATACACAGTCATTCTCATTAATCCTTGGTCCACCCCTGAGTGCTGTGGTTGCTGCGAAGGCCTGCATCCACCGAGGTCACGCACACCATGGGCACTGTCCCCTCATGATTGTCCCCCCTGGCTGGGACAATTACAGCTACCTCAAGTGTCCCCATTTGGAAGCATTCAGCATCGCCTGCCCGTCCAGTTTCCCAGGCAGGCTGTGCAGATGCTTTAGTAAACAGGTTGGCATGACACCAAACCCTTTCAGCCTTTAAAGCCGCTTTCTCCCAAGCCAGAGCTCGGTGGCGGCTCACCTGGCTGTGCGATCGGCCTGTGGACCGCCGCTTCCTGCCGTCCCTGAGGCTGCTAAACAAATCGGCGCTTCCTGGTGGACTGAGAAAGTGGGCTCTGTTTAAGGATAAGAGCATCATTTAGACGTAATCAAGGATGCGGAAGAGACTTCGTCTGGGACAAAGACAGAGCGTTTCTAAACCAGCCACTGCTCTCCGAATGTGGGAGACTCTCTTCCCACAAGGCTGGGATTGTTCGGCTCTCAAAGAAATCAATTAGCTTGGGAATGGGTGATAAAGGGCTTTGTGATCAGAGGGTTATGCTTGCAATGCACCACCAAGAAATCAATGTTACCTCTTTCTCCATGAAGAGCCAGATGCTGGCATAAACTCTTAGGGGCATGAAATAAACACAGACGTTAAATGATGGAAAAAGAAAACTGACAAAAAACAAAAACAAAAACACAAAGGCATGTGAACACATTTTTAATCTTCAGAAAGCTAATGGGTGGATGTAGCTTGATCTCCAACTGGTACACGATAAATAGCGATTACAATTTTCATTAAAGAACATATTCCCATAGAAAAGAAGCGTATCAGTAAATAATTAGTAAGCAGAAAGAGCAGTAGTGGGTGAAGAATCCCAGACGTAGCTCGTCCAGTGTATCGATGAGTATTTTTCATCGCAAAGAGCAAAAACAATCAACTCAAAATGGCTTAAAGAGTAAGGACATTTCTTTCCTTTTTTTTTTTTTTTTAAGTTTATTTATTTTTGAGAGACAGAGAGAGAGAGAGAGAGAGAGAGAGAGCTGGGTAGGGGCAGAGTGAGAAGGGGACAGAGGATCTGACGTGAGCTCCGTGCTGTCAGCACAGAGCCGGATGCGGGGCTTCAACTCACGAGCCATGAGATCATGACCTGGGCCAAAGGCAGATGCTTACCCGACTGAGCCGCCCAGGCGCCCCAAGGATATTTATTTTCTACGTAACTGGAAAGTCCAGAGGGGAACAGGCTTCCGGGCTGGTAGGTCCACATCCAGCCCCAACTTCTGGCGGTCTCCCCTCTGCCACCCTCAGCATCGGCTTCGTCCCAATCGCTGCGCCCCTTCCTGCCTCCCTCTGGGACTTAATGGGGGCATCGTGGGCTCACTGATCCACTGTGGAGGTAAAGACGAAAGCTGTAGGGGAAGAGAGGCCGAAATTGAATCCCGGCTCTGCCTGAGAGCTGTGCGTCTTGGGCAAGATGCAAACCTCTTAAGCACCAGCCTCGTCGTGTGGCGAACGGGAGTAATAATAATAACGTCTGTGCCCTAAGATTGTGGGGAGGATTAAGACAGATGGTGAGGTGGGGGCTGACATATAGAAAGCACTTAGGAAATTTAAGGACTCACCCCTTGTCTTCACGGAACGTATTACGTGCTTATAGAGTGCTAGGCGCCGAGCTCACTTACGGAGACCCGAGTTAGTGAGGATACAGGCAAGTGAGCTGGTGGTTGGGACACAGGGGGACATGTTTCCTACCCTTGATACTGTTATTCCCGTGATAGGAGCGGGACTGGGGACGTGGTGGCCGGGCACCCGGTAAGCGACAGAAAGGTAGGCAGGAAAAATGGGAAGGATGGTGACACTGGCCTCCGGGTCACTTCAAGGTCCTTATGTCAAGCACAGAGTTGGTCGCATGTTTCCTTTCCACTTCCATTCAAACGCCCTGGTATCACGGGATTGAAAGGAAGGAAGGAAGAAGGTCGTGGATACAGAGGGAGCAAAATGCTCTTTTTTGTAACCCAAGAAACCCAACGCGGTCGAAGGTCGGCAGATCAAAGGGCATCTGTGTGGTCCAGAGCTCTGTGAGGGGGCAGGGGTCAGGGAAATCCCGTTCCTACTTCTTTCTTTCCGGGCCACGTTAGGGCAAGTGCTTGACTGTGCTTAAAAACGTTCAATGCTTTTAGCAGATATCAAACATTGAAATGGCTAAGCAGCTCCGCCCAGGAAAAGAAAAAGCAGTCCAGACCTACTTCAAATCACCGTTAAAGTTAAGACCTTTGACTTCGTTGAAGTTTCGGTGCCACGCCACTGTCTCCTCCTGCCATCCCCCCTCCCGTTCTGCTCTCGGCTGGGAGTTGAGGAAAAGCCAACTGGAAACTGTAGCCCTAAACATCGTCTTCCCGGATGAAGCAGTTTAACCTACGCTTAACCATCAAGGGACCGCTCTGCCGGCCGCGGCGCCAGTGGGGAGGTACGTAAGGCCGGTTCCTGCTCCTATGAAGCTCACGGAGGGTGGGCGGGTAATGCAGTAGAAAGGGGGTGTCGTGAGCTCACGTGAGTCCCATCCCAGACCCTCTAGAAGACTCCGCTCACCCCCACAGATGGCTCCTGGAACTCTGGAAAGGTGCCAGCCCCGAGCCTGCCTGTTTGGATCTGGTCCCCCCGCTGACCCTGAGCCACAGGGAAGCAGACTGATTTGTGCCCCAGTGCTGCCCCAAGAGCCCAGCTTAGGTCGGAAATCAGTCTGGGTCTCTGTCTTCCACACTTCTTCTCCAGAACATGCCATTTCCTCGGGCAAGGAGTGAATGGTCCGTTTTCAGAAACCACACATCATCATTCAGTAGAAAATGCAGTGAAAGAAATCAAGCTGTAAAGGAAGACCGAGACTGCCGGGCATCTCTTGAAGCTGGCTTGGTAATTACTGGATGAGAGAGAATACTGTAAACACTTTGGTTCCGAGGGTGCTTGCCTTTAAGAATGGAAAAACAGGGGCGCCTGGGTGGCTCAGTCGGTTAAGCGTCCGACTTCAGCCAGGTCACGATCTCGCGGTCCGTGAGTTCAAGCCCCGCGTCGGGCTCTGGGCCGATGCTCAGAGCCTGGAGCCTGCTTCCGATTCTGTGTCTCCCTCTCTCTCTGTCCCTCCCCCGTTCATGCTCTGTCTCTCTCTGTCTCAAAAATAAAATAAACGTTAAAAAAAATTTTTTCTAAATAAAAAAAGAATGGAAAAACAAAAGCCTGAAGGAAATGCCATTTGTTGAATTAATAATGTTTTAAAAAAAAATCTCTCTTTGGGGCGCCTGGGTGGCTCAGTCGGTTAAGCATCCGACTTTGGCTCAGGTCATGATCTCACGGTTTGTGGGTTCGAGCCCCACGTCGGGCTCTGGGCTGACAGCTCGGAGCCTGGAGCCTGCTTCGGATTCTGTGTCTCCGTCTCTCTCTGCCCTTCCCCTGCTCTTACTCTCTCTGTCTCTCTCAAAAATAATCAATAAACATTAAAAAAAAATGGAAAAAGAAAAGCCTGAAGGAAATGCCATTTGTTGCATCAATAATGTTTTTAAAAAAATCTCTCTTTGGGGTGCCTGGGTGGTTCAGTCGGTTAAGCATCTGACTTTGGCTCAGGTCATGATCTCAAGGTTTGTGGGTTCCAGCCCCGCTTCGGGCTCTGCGCTGACAACTCTCTCTGCCTCTCCTGCTCTCACTCTTGACTCTCTCTCTCATTCAAAAATAAATACACATTAAAAAAAAATTTTTTTTTTTAAATCTCTCTTTAAGGATGCTCGACTTAGCACACGTGAAATGTAAGAGTCCGGGTGAGGAACTGGGTTGCAGGGGCTGGTCAAGCTCTGGTTAGTATCAACGGGCTGGCTGGCAGAGAAAGCATTGTTCTGGAATGGGAAGCAAGGGTGTTCTTTAGGGATAGGAATGTGCTGGGAGAAATTCCTTCTAAGCCGGGTGTGAAGAAGTTGCTGGAGCAAGCACCCTTGACCTCCTCAGTGCATCGGCCTCAGAGGCAGGGAGCGCTCTGATTTCCCCCAGAACAGCAAAGTCATCTGTGTCCAAAAGGGAAGAGGAAAGAAAGAAAGAGAAAACCACTGATTTAAAGAGGGCAGTGGAGATTTTCACTGTGCGCGAAGGATATTTTCAGCACATCTGGGCGGGATTCGAAACTTACCAACGGCTTAATGTAAGATTCTCATGCCTCCTAGGGATGTTTTATTGTGTTACTTCCAAGTTTTTTTTGTTTTGTTTTGTTTTGTTTAATCACTTTGTTTCCAATTTGTATCCTTGGGGACAGAACAAAAATGCTTTTCTGAATCACAGGAAATGCTTCAAGCTGGGTACAATTTGGTATTAACTGAGGATATTCAGGAGGCACGAAGGAACTTAACACTTTTTCATGGATTCTAAAACAGGATCCAAAGTAGCAAATGTTATTTTTCCCCCCTAACTTAATAAAGTGACAGAACAAGTTAAGTTATTAAAGATGTGACACCCCACCAGGATTCCACAGTAGTGAGGTAAATTGAATTACTCTTTCTAAATGATACAGCAGGGGGAAATGAAAGCATTATTGTTACTATGCTAAGAACAAATGAAGAAAATACGATTAGTTTTGTTCACTCCTTAACACTTTTTTTTAAAAGTCATTTTGACCGAAGGAATTCTTTAATCCTAGATTTCTTCACAGATACAACCATTTGCCATCTAAATTGCCTCACAAGTGTGTGTGGCTTAGGGGATACCTGCAATCTGGCGGGGGGGGGGGGGATCAGGATAGTGATGTTAAAGATAACATTTACCTCTGAAAAATTCTGGTATTCCGAAATCTCAGAGAAAATAAACCTGAAAACGTGAAAAGAAAAATGAACGCACTCACCTAGCCCAAACCTGTGTTCATGAATATTGTAGTACTTTAATTAGTCATGTGGGTTCTGGTGGAATATTCAGAAAATGGGTGAACACAGTCTTCTAATATTTGGTTCTCTGAATTAATTTCTACCCCCACCAAGGGAAAATGCTTGGAAAGAGTCTAGAGTGCTTATGATATTAGTACTTAGGAAGAAAATGATGGTGAAAATTATTGTTTATGCCCAAATATAAAGCGAGATGGTTTTTCAATATTATCACTCAAAAGAGAAGGAATCATCTGATAAGCAACATCTTATAAAGATTTTCCAAGGAGGACCTGGATCCAAAACAGGGTTGTATCATCAATAGATGAATGGATAAAGATGTGGTGTGTGTGTGTGTGTGTGTGTGTGTGTGTGTGTGTGTATAATGGGATGTCATTTGGCCATAAAAAAGAATGAGATCTTACCATTTGCAATAACATGGATGGACCTAGAAGGTATTATGATAAGTGAAGTAAGTTAGAGAAAGAGAAATATCACATATGATTTAACTCACATGTAGAATCTAAAAAACAAAACAAAACAAATGAACAAACAAAAAAGCAGAAACAGACCTATAAATACAGAGAACAGACTGATGTTTGCCAGGGGTGGGGGGATGGGCAAAATGGGTGAAGGGGAGTGGGAGGTACAGGCTTCCAGTTATGGAATGAATAAGTCAGGAAGATGAAATGCACAACATAGGGAACGTAGTCTATGACATTGGAGTACTGTTGTATGGGATGCCTGGTACCTACACTTGTCCTAAGTACGGCATAAAGTGTACCATTGTCAAATCACTACGTCTAACAACTGAAACTAATGTAACATTGTGTGTTAACTATACTCAATTTAAAAAAATTGGTAAAGAAAATAAAATAGAAGTGCCAGATTTAGCCAATAAAAGTCTGTATTTTTATTTCAGGTGGACATTCTGTATGACCAGTTAAATTGGAATTTCAGACAAATACCTTTTTTTTGGTAATGCATGTAGGTTTCATACAATATTTGGGGCAATTTATACTAAAATTTACTGTTTATCTAAAATTCAAATTTAAGTGGACACCTGTATTTTTTATCTTGCAACTCTAGTTTAAAATGATCTCGGGGCGCCTGGGTGGCTCAGTCGGTTAAGCGTCCGACTTCAGCTCAGGTCACGATCTCGCGGTCCGTGAGTTCAAGCCCCGCATCGGGCTCTGGGCTGATGGCTCAGAGCCTGGAGCCTGCTTCTGATTCTGTGTCTCCCTCTCTCTCTGTCCCTCCCCCATTCATGCTCTGTCTCTCTCTGTCTCAAAAATAAATAAACGTTTAAAAAAATATTAAAATGATCTTAAAATGCTAGTTTGGGATGATTAGAGAGGTCACCTGATGGAATGGATTTTTAAAAACAGAGACAAAGCAATTGACCAAGTTTAGTATTTAGTGATTACCTTTGGGGGTCTGACACACCCAGTTAGAATTATTGGATATACTGTAAATAAGTCTTATAAAAATCACTTACAAAAGCCACAAAGTATTTTGCATGTGGTGACTGCTGAATGAAAACAAACAAACAAATAAACAAAAACAAGTGCCAGACAAGCCATTTCCCGTGATGTGAATGAATACTTGTGGCCCGGGGAAAATTTCCAGTGAGAGTGATATACATAAAAAAGAAAAAAAAATGCTGTATCTCATACAATTTCAAGTGACATAAAAATGCTGTTTAGATAACTTAAAAAGAAATTATAGCAGTGACAAAATTGCTCATCAAGTCAAAGATGCATATGAGAGAATGGATAATTTCCTTCTAGTGAGAAGAGGCAATATTCTAAAATAATGTTAGTTTATGTAATGTGTACTTTTAAATATTTGTAACTACATTGAACTTTATATGTAGTTAATTCCATCTCCATCTCTTAAAGGATATCTATGTCTGTCTGTCTATTGTCTGTCTGCCTGCCTATCTATCATCTATCTTTCTATCTGTCTCTATCATCTATCTACCTATCTATCTATCTACCATCTATCTCTATCATCTATCTATCTATCTATCTATCTATCTATCTATCTATCTATCCTTTTCTTTTTTTCATCTTCTCATTGGGAAACCAGAGGATCACATTATATACCAGATTGCCAAACCAGATGTTTGGACACGTACACAAGTTTTAGGAAAATGTATTGACTGTCTTGTCAATATCGAACTCACTTACATCACAATTCTAATAAATCTTGTGAATCTGCTCAATGTTTTCTCCATCTACCAAACTGTCTCTAGCTGTGACTTCTGCTTCCAGCCACGATGGAACAATAGGACCAGATTTGCCCTTCCTCCTTAAACAAATTTTTAAAATTTAAGTTTATTTATTTATTTACTTTCTTATTTATCTTAATATAATTTACTGTCAAATTGGCTTACCTACCATACCCAGTGCTCATCCCAACAAGGGCCCTCCTCAATGCCCATTAATTGTATTTATTTTGAGACAGCAAGAGAGAGCAGGGGAGGGGCAGAGAGAGAGAGGGAGAGAATCCAAAGCAGCCTCCGTGCTGTCAGCACAGAGCCTAACGTAGGGCTCGAACCGAAGAACCGTTAGAGACCCCTCCTCCTTAGACAATTTGAAAATTGGACCAAATATATTTAAAAATGTGTTTTTCAGACATCAGATAACAGGCAGCACAAAGCGAGTTTTACTCTTGCGTGAGCTTACTGCTTGAAAGCAGTTTCCAACACAAGAAAGGGAGCTCCAAATACAGTCTATTGGTGTTGGTGTGTGTTAAGCAGATAGAACCTGCACTGCATAGAAGCTAAGGTGGCTACAGGGGCGCTTGTGTGGCTCAGTCGGTTGAGCATTTGACTCTTGATTTCGGCTCAGGTCTTGGTCCCAGGGTTGTGGGTCGAGCCCCATGTCAGGTTCTGTGCTGAGCAATGGAGCAGAATGGGGTTCAGAATTGCTGAGCAATGGGGTTCTCTTTCCCACTCTCTCTCTCTTTCCCTCTGCCCCCCCCCCCCTCCACTCTCTCGTGCTAGCCCTCTCTCTCTAAAATAAAATAAAATAAAATAAAATAAAATAAAATACACGTAGAAGCTAAGGTGGCCAGAATTTCAGGGCCATGTATTGGAGCAGGGGACTGCACAGAGAGAGGGAGCTTGGGAGATCTGCAGAGGAGTCCCTTCAAATCTTTTGCTGAGTACTGATCTGGGCATGCATGAGAGAACATTACCTGAGGTCAGAGAAAACCATTTCCAGGAACTTACACAGGGCTGAGAAGAGTCTATCTTCCTACCAATCAGAGTGGTTGCTGAGGCATCTGGCAGAATTCTCAGGACATTTCTTTAGTATCACTACTTAGTTAGCCCCAGGCACAGTTCTGGACCTGATATACAAGCTTAAAAGCAAGCATCAAAAAGATCCAGTTAATTTAATAGTATGCCAGAACAAATCCAACACTAAACAAATATAACCAGATCTAGTAACCAACAAAGGAAAATTCACAATATCAGCATCCAATAAAAAAAAAAAAAAACCAGGTTAAGAAATTTAAAAAACACTCTCATTTATAATTGCATCAAAAAGGAATAAAATACCCAGGAATAAATTTAACCGAGGAAGAGAAAAGACCTATACACTGGAAACTATAACACTGATGAAAGAAATCGAAGATAACACAAATAAATGGCAAGATAGTCCATGTTGGTTAAATGGAAGAATTGACATTGCTAAAATACCCAAAGTACCCAAGCAATCTACAGATTAATGCAATCCCTATCAAAATTCCAATGGCACTTTTCGCAGAAATAGAAAAGACGATCCTAAAATATGCATGGAACCGCAAAAGACCCCAAAACGCAACGCGGTCCTGACGAAGAACAACAGAAATGACACCACACTTCCATGACTTCAGTCTACACTACAAACTCACAGTAAAACAGTTATGGTACTGGAGGGAGAAGGGGACCACGAGAGGAGTCCAGCGTAGTTTGGTATTAGGAAAAGTCCTTGATTAAATCAGAGACGATTGTTCGTTATCTATTTTTGCCTATGTATAGCATATATTCCACCAATGAAGAAACTCAACTGGGAAGCCAATTACTGCCTATCAAGTGGATTTTAGGGTCTATTAAGCCAGCCTCAGTTTTTACATCCATTAGCACTGTTGAGTATGCTTTCAACAGACATTATCAATAACCGGTAAAATACAAATTCTCTTTGTACTTTGTAACTTAAGTGGAAAAACACACCTAAGAAATGACTTTATTTGTACACAAAACGGTCCTCACTGGCCTTCCACGAGCTTACCAATTTCATCTGTGGCCATTGCTGCCCAGGACACGTTTAGTGCTCTGAACAGAGTGGCCACGTCACCGTGGGTGACCACCTTAGACTTATTCCTTTCTTTGGGGCCTGGATGCTGCAGTAATCTGACTTTACCACACAGCCGACTGACTTTGCAGGGCATGATCTCTCCAAACTTCATTTTGTCTCATTTGTACACTGAGACAAGCACATTTGTACTTAATTCTCCAAATGGTAGGCAGGCAGTGTTACTTTAGGGTCAAGCTGAGATAACAAAGTTAATCAGGCAACTCTGAACAGTGATGGAGCTTGCTCTCCACAGCACCTTTACGCATTTCGGTGATTCACTGAAAGTGTCATAGTTACCACTACAATTCGTTTTCTGTAAGTTTTTTTTTTTTTAACGTTTTATTCATTTTTGAGAGAGCACAAGCAGGGGAGGGGCAGAGAGAGGGGGACAGAGGATACGAAGCGGGCTTTGCGCAGACAGCGGAGAGCCCGATGTGGGGCTTGAACTCACGAACTGTGAGATCGTGACCTGAGCCGAAGTCGGATGCTCAACCGACTGAGCCACCCAGGCGCCCTGTTACTACAATTCTTAATATTTACAGAGCTTGGAAGAGAACGACTCGACCAAAGCCCTAGGTCCCAAACTCGCGTTCTTTCTGATGCTTTTCACCGACAGTCTCCCCACCCAACCCCCGACATCTTTCCCACTGTACTTTCTCTTCTCAAAAGAGAAATAGTTATGGTTCTTAACCTTCCGTTTAGTGCTTGATCCAATAATGGCTTCCATTGCTTTATTTCCCATACGTGTATCCTGCCTCCTCAACTAAATTAAATTCCATGAGTATTTGAGGATAGGGATTGTGGTTTGTTTCAGTTCTGTTTGGCCACAGGCCCTAACAGCCTCTCTGAGATCCTAAGTGCTCAGTAAATGTGGATTCAGTGCCATTGCTCCCTCAAAACACATTCAGGTTATGAGAAAATTCACAGCTGTCCCTAAGTGAGATGAGGAGAATTAATTGTTCAGTAAAGAGCAGGAGCCCCTCACCTTCCCTGGATTTAAGAAAGAAAAAAACCTTCATGATGGGTTAGTGATATCGGAGTTACCTTTAACTATTTCAGCCCTGGAATTATGGACGCCAAGAATCCTGCTTACGTTCATGTAATTGCTCTACGTTCATTTGGGAAGGGCTAGGAGACATCTGGTCGTGACGTGACCCCCAAAGTTCAACTTACCTGCTAGAAGTAGGTCATATTTTAAGTCTTCAGAAAAATCATATCTCCATATAGAGAGAATGCTAATTATAGCTAACATTTAATGAACGCTTACAGGCGAGGCGTGTGCTCAGCGCTTTATGCATGACGGCATCTTAAGCAGACTGACTTTAAGACATCATTTACAAATTGCCAATTGAAAGTGTACAGTTTCAGGAGTTTTGCAAAATGTACACCTGTACCATCATTACAACTAAGAATCTACTGAACCTCCATTTTTACTGCTGAGTAACATACCCTACTTCATGGATATACTAGTTCGTTTATTCATCTGTTGGTAGACATCCATTTTGGTGCTGTAATAAAGGCGCTTTGAACACTGTGTGGGCATGTTTTCATTTCTCTCCGGTAAATACACAAGAGTGCAATTGCCGGGTCCCCTGGGAAATAGGTATAACTTTATAAGCAATTGTCAAATTGTTTTCCAGGGTGGCTGTTCTATTGGATATTGCTACTAATAATGTAGGACAGTTCCAGCCACTCCCCGTCCTTGCCAACACTGGATATTGTTGGTCCTTTTCTTCCCCTCTTGTCTTCTACTATGGTAGAGTTTATGCAAAGCCACTGAAATTCACCTGAACGATTCTGCCAGTTTTTAAACAAATGTTTACTTATTTTTGAGGGAGAGAGAGCAAGAGTGCACGAGCAGGGGAAGGGCAGAGAGAAGGGGAACAGAGAATCCCCAGCAAGCTCCCCGCTAGCAGCGCAGAGCCTGACATGGGGCTTGAACCCACGAACTGTGAGATCATGGCCCGAACCAAAATCAAGAGTCAGACGCTTAACTGACTGAGCCACCCAGGTGCCCCAATTCTGTGAGTTTTGACGTTTACGGTTGTGTAGCCAAGACAAAGATCAGGGTATAGAAGTTTCATCACCCAAAAACATACCAACATGTTCTTATTTCGCGGATCCCTCTTCTCCCTCCTGCCCCTGGCAACTAGTGGTCTTTCTGTTCTTATAATTTTGCTTTTTCCAGAATGCCATAGAAATGAGATCGCACAGTATGGACTTCCTTCATTTAGCATCACGAGCTGAGAATCATTCACGTTATGTGTATCAGCAACGCACTTTCCATTTCACTGCATGGGAAATTCACCATTTTACGGCATGTGTTTCGGTCAATGTATGGATAGGTTTCCACCTTTTAGCAATTACAGATAAAGCCCCTGCAAAGATTTGTGCGCAGGTTTTTGTGGGAACATGCTCTCGCTTCACTCGGGACGGCTAAGTTGTAGGACAAGGGTGTGTTGAACTTTAAAAAGAAACTGTTCACCTTTTCTAAAACGACGGGGTCACTTGGCATTCCCACTAGTGACGTGAGAGTTCCAGTTGCCCCGCATCTTCACGTACGTGGTACTCCGTTATTTTTTAATTTTAGCCTTTTTAATAGGTGTGTAGTAGGATCTCATTGTGGTTTTAATTTGCAGTTCCCTAATGGGCAGTGTTGTTGAGAATCTCTCCATGAGCTTATCTGCCATCTGTCTATCTTCTTTGGCGAAATGTTTATTCACATCTTTTGCCCATAAAAAAATTGCTGTTTTGTTGTGTTTTTTTTTTTTTTAATTACTGAGTTTTAAGGGTTCTTTGTTTCCAGAGACAAGTTCTCGCGGGACTTGCAAATATCTTCTCCCAGTCAGTGTTTGTCTTCCGTTCTCGTAACAGTCTGTCAAAGGGCAGAAGTTCTTAATCGTGATAGAGTCTAACTTAGTCAATCTTTTCTTCTCTGCATCGTGCGTTTGGTATTATATCTAAGAAATTTTTGCTTCACACGAGGCCACAGAGGTTTTTCCCACATTTTATTCTACAGGTTTCATATTTAGATTTAGGTCTATGATCCATTTTGAGTTCATATCTGTATGGAGTTCAAGGTCTGAATTAGGGCTCTGCTCGCTTGGTTTTGCGTAAGGATATCGAATTGCTCTGGCATTATTTGCTGAAGAGACGATCCTTTCTCTGCTAAAATGCTTTCGCCCTTCTTTGGAAAATCAATCGCCCTTCTGTGTGTCAGTACCTTTCTGGACTCATCATGTTCTACTGATTTATAAGACTATTCTTTCTCCAATATCACAATGTCTTGATTATTGTGGGTTTAGATGTCTTTTTTTTTTTTTTAATTATTCTTTTATTTCTGGGAGAAAGAGTGTGAGCGGGGGAGGGGCAGAGAGAGGGAGACAGAGGGTCCGAAGCAAGGCCTGTGCTGTCAGTGCAGGGGCCGATGCGAGGCTCGAACTCACTAACTGTGGGACCACGGCCTGAGCAGAAGTGCGATGCTTCACCGACCGAGCCACCCAGGCGCCCCTAGGTCTAGCTAAGGCTTAAAATCACATAATGCATCTTCTATGCACTCCTTCATTCTAGTGCTTTTCCTTCTCCATAAATTTTAGAAAAAGTGTATTGATGTCTACAAACATCCTCCTGAAAAAACACATAACCTCCTGAGTGTGACTGACTCAGGAAGCTCCACTGAGGGCTTAAGAGCATGTACGATGACCATTCTAGTTTGTTCTTTAAAAGGACTACTGAATCCTTACTCCATGGGGGAGACAGACAATAAACAAGTACACAAACAAAAAAGAAAACCCCAGATGTATACCAAGGTCAAGTAGTGATCACTGTTCTGGAGAGGAAGGATCGGTGCCGTGTGGAAGGCAGGCCACAGGATGGTGCGAGTGGGAGCCAGGGGCCAGTTAGGAAGCCAGAGCTTGGCGAGGGAGAGAAGATTGAAAGTTCTCTTTTGGATATGCTGGAGTTGAGATCCCGTTTGACGTCCCAACGTGAAGTCGTTTGTTCACTCGTTCATTCACCCAGTAAGTATTTACGAGCACTGTCCTATGTAAGGCACGTTTCCAGTCGCCGTAGATGAAAAGACCGCCTAGAGGTGTTAGCTAACACTGTGGCAATCACACTGAATACCTAAGTGTACCCAATCAACACCTCTCACCCCGTAAGCAGGACCGGTGACAGGTCAACGGCATCTCAGGGAAAAACGACTGCCTGCCTGGAGTTTATCTTCTGGTGGGGTGGGGAGAAAGACCAAGCAAGCCGGAGTTAGTGGCGGTCAGTGCCATGGGGGCAAACGAGGCCCGGCTGAAGGGGACAGGGGAGGAGGCTGGGGTGGGGAGGCGGGGGGCAGGCTGCTACTTCACCGTGGAAACGAAGAGCCTCTCTGAGATGAGATTGGAGCAGACCTGACGAAGTGAGGGAGCGAGCCAAGCTGGGGAGAGCGGGAGACAGATGCAGCCGGAACAGGGTGTGAGAGCCGTGAGACAAGACACGCTTGGCAAGCTGGAGGAACGGCGCAGGACGGAAGGGTGACAGAAGACAGGTGTACGAAATGCAAACGGGGTTTGCATGCGGAACGGGAATAGCGCGTGAGCAAGGATGACGCCACAGTGTCGGTGCGGCCTGGACGGCCGGGAGGGAGGGGTTCGTGGCCACGGAGACGGTTACGTCTGTAAAAGGAGCAGGGTGGAAGGCGCAGGCCGGAGTCCGCTTCGGGTATCTTTGGTCTGGAGACAATCTGCAGTAATGAGTCAGATGCGGCGGGTAGGTCTGGACGGGAAATCCGGGAACCGTCGGCCTACCCGAGTCCTGAGCCTGGATGGTGCGTTCACCCAGGGCCAAGGGAAAAGAGGAGAGGCTGAGACGGTACAGGCTCCTCCCGGGGGGTTTCTGGTGTACAGGGGAGAGACAGACAACGGTCAAATATACGTGCAACACAGAGAAATAAAGCCAGGAACGGGCTGGAGGGCGACGGGGTGTATGTCTGTGCACGTTTCTCGTCACAGATGCAATCAAATATACGCAGCTGGACCCGTATATGAAATAGGCTGGATATGTCAATTTGATGGTTAACATATGTCATATGTCATATGTTAATATGTTTCTGTGTCATATGCCACATATATATATGTTACATGACATATGTTAAGACGTCATAAACATATGTCAATATGTTTAACTCCTCAAGTTTGGACAGGATCCCTCAGAGAACAGGGGTTGCTAAATTTAAAAATCTGAGAACTGAGCCCTAGGCGTTTCCAACATTTCCAGTGGAACTTGCCATAATGGGTTTTACTTTTTTGAAAAAAATTTTATTTTTTATTTGAAAGACAGAGAGAGAAGGGGGGAGAGAGAGAGAAAGAGACAGAGACAGACAGAGAGAGAGAGAGAGAGAGAGAGAGAGAGAGAGAGAGAGAAAGAATCCTAAGCAGTCTCCACGCTCAGCGTGGAACCGGTGTGGGAGGCCGGATCCCACGACCCTGGGATCATGACCTGAACCGAAAATCAAGAGACGCCTAACAGACTCAGGAGCCCTGGTGCCCCAGGGTTCTATTTTTTCAAATTCATGCAGGAGGCGGGTTGTCGACAGGGCGGCCCTCTCTCCAAGTCTCTGAACTGCCGTTTGCTCAAATCTTTAGACCAGCTTGGAGGTGTTCTCCTGTGTTCCTCAGACAACCGCATCCGAACCAACTGAGGAGCTGGTTAAAAATGAAGATTCCGTGTCCTCCCTGCGCCCCTGAACCAACCTCTGGGACTAGACCCAGAGAAAACAAACTGCAGATCATTTTCACGCCCACTGAGGTTGGAAGCCACTGCATCAAAGGCAGGGAGGAAAAACAGAAGGCAATTCGAGTGAAGGGAAATAGGAAGGCGGGTTAGGGTACTGACAGAAGTCAGACTGACTCAGTCTGTGGTCAGAGGGCAGCTCCTGAAGGCCCTGGGGAGGGAGCTCCGTGATCAGATCCCCGCGCTGTGCGGACGAGCCGGGGCGGCAAGACGTCATGTGGCAACACAGGTCTAGCTCCTAAATTACCCTCACTGCTCTGATCCGGCCTAGCAGGATTGGGAATTCCTTAGTTCTTTGAATGTTTTTATCTGAATGAGTTGAATTTTTAGGAAAAAAATTATGTCAGCTTTTTAAATCTTCTGGTTTTGTGCGAAAGGAGGGAGGAAAAAGAACTATTTGGGATAAAACAAATTGTTCTCAGCCTAAGACAGAATTACGCCTTATTCTAGAAATGGAAAGCTCATCATAATTCTTTCGATTAGAAAGGTGTCTATTCCACATCTATCATAGTACGAAGTGCAGCAGAGGAAAGAACCCGTATATACATCCTAAGTCATTATTCCACTACAGGGGTAGAATATATAGACATTATTAATGAAAACAATCACAGAGATTTATTTAGAGGCCACTTGTTAAGGCACATTTTAAAATAAAACACCTGTGTGTATATAAAAATACAGCTGACTCCATATTTTGATTTATGAAAAATAAATTTATTACATAACACCTTGTTTTTAACAATGTTCAATTTTTTTTTTAATTCAGAATACTTGTGTCATTCATGTAAAATAGTTTGATACAGTACATTGTATGTTATAGGTTTTTTTTTTTTCCTCAAAAATCCTAAGGCTCTCCTACTCCTTCTCCTTTGCTGAAGTAAGGGCACCCTAAACAACGTGCGAACGAGTTTTAAAAAGGAAAATTAACTGAACAAAAGTTTAATAGCACTACACCAACCAGCTTTAAAATCGGGACAGAATATCTGAATCGGATGCCGCACCTTTCAGAGGAAGTTATCATTCATGCTTTTTTCATCTTAAAGCATGCTCACTAATCAGCAACACCAACAGGAAAAATAAAACACTGTCTATGACAATCATTTCAGTTTGTTTGCTGAACCAAACAGGTTTATATCAATGACAACATATTTAATTACTATCAAATAGCAGCTTTAATACCAGTCAAGTCATAGATTGAAAATAAAAACGAACTTATAAGTTGGAAATTAATCTTTGGGAGTTTTGAAACCTTTCTGGAAAAACTATGTGGCTTCTGTACTTTCAAAAAAAACCCAAGCAATAGTCTTGGTCAAAAAACACTGATCAATGTAGAAAAATGAATCAACCCACTGATAAGACACTAAAATGAAAGGTGTACCAAAATAATCTCACTTTGCGTCTTGGTGATTTTGTTGAGTTGACATACGCCGTATGTTTCAAGTACCAGTTAAACTCGTGTGTGTGTGTACTATTGGTCAGAGAACGCTGTTACACTGAAAGAACTCACCACATACAACGACAAATGCTCGCCCTAGCACATTTCACAGCTTCAACTGCTACAGACTGTCACTGAAAACAATGCATTGGTCAGTCTGAACCATGTCAAGTAAACTATGGAAGTAGCAAATCCACAACACAAACTGTGCTAGCACTTTCTTTCAAGTCTAACTCCGAAACAGGTACAACCTGGAAGCCACTACCCCGGTCTGTGAAAAGTGGTGGAACTTGGCTACTGGACAGTCTGAGGATGTGAGCGCACAGTACACTCCCGTGGCCCATGCCGGGTTCCCGCAGGGAGCGGCACCGTCAGTCCCGCAGCACTAGCGACGGTGCACGGACAACATTCCAGCGCAGCTCAGTACCGGTGTGTCTGGTGTGAGTACTGTGGAGGCTGCTGGGAGGTAGCTGAGTATCCCATGCTGCTCTGTGGCTGTGATGTGCTTGGTCCAGGGTTGGGATAGGCAGCATGTGGATTGGAACGCTGGAAAATGGAGAACGAGGGAGACATGTGAGTCAGACGTCTCTAAGAGCCGGCTCCATCCCGAGCCAGCAAGGCTTATGCGTGT